>NW_027361671.1:85583000-86262500 GCF_039654945.1 Dendrobates tinctorius
ATGATGCACGCTTGTGGTGTCTGGCGGTCCCGGGAGCGGGGGGTTGATGATGCACGCTTGTGGTGTCTGGCGGTCCCGGGAGCGGGGGGTTGATGATGCACGCTTGTGGTGTCTGGCGGTCCCGGGAGCGGGGGGTTGATGATGCACGCTTGTGGTGTCTGGCGGTCCCGGGAGCGGGGGGTTGATGATGCACGCTTGTGGTGTCTGGCGGTCCCGGGAGCGGGGGGTTGATGATGCACGCTTGTGGTGTCTGGCGGTCCCGGGGGCGGGGGGTTGATGATGCACGCTTGTGGTGTCTGGCGGTCCCGGGGGCGGGGGGGTTGATGATGCACGCTTGTGGTGTCTGGCGGTCCCGGGGGCGGGGGGTTGATGATGCACGCTTGTGGTGTCTGGCGGTCCCGGGGGCGGGGGGTTGATGATGCACGCTTGTGGTGTCTGGCGGTCCCGGGGGCGGGGGGTTGATGATGCACGCTTGTGGTGTCTGGCGGTCCCGGGGGCGGGGGGTTGATGATGCACGCTTGTGGTGTCTGGCGGTCCCGGGGGCGGGGGGTTGATGATGCACGCTTGTGGTGTCTGGCGGTCCCGGGGGCGGGGGGTTGATGATGCACGCTTGTGGTGTCTGGCGGTCCCGGGGGCGGGGGGTTGATGATGCACGCTTGTGGTGTCTGGCGGTCCCGGGGGCGGGGGGTTGATGATGCACGCTTGTGGTGTCTGGCGGTCCCGGGAGCGGGGGGTTGATGATGCACGCTTGTGGTGTCTGGCGGTCCCGGGAGAGGGGGGTTGATGATGCACGCTTGGCGTGTCTGGCGGTCCCGGGAGAGGGGGGTTGATGATGCACGCTTGGCGTGTCTGGCGGTCCCGGGAGAGGGGGGTTAATGATGCATGCTTGTGGGGTCTGGTTGGGGGTTAATGCACGCTTGTGGGCTCTGGTTGTACTTCGGGGGGGTACTAATGCATGCTTGTGGGGTCTGCTTGGGCTCCCAGGAGGGTTAATGCACGCTTGCCGTGTCTGGTTGGGTCCCGGGGGGGTGTTAATGCACGCTTGCCGTGTCTGGTTGGGTCCCGGGGGGGTGTTAATGCACGCTTGCCGTGTCTGGTTGGGTCCCGGGGGGGTGTTAATGCACGCTTGCCGTGTCTGGTTGGGTCCCGGGGGGGGTTAATGCACGCTTGCCGTGTTTGGTTGGGTCCCGGGGGGAGGTTAATGCACACGCAGGGTTGGGTAGTCCTGGGGGGGGGGTTAATGCACGATTGTGTGTTCTGTTTGGGTCCTGGGGGGGTTAATGCACGTTTTTGAGGTCTGTTTGGGCTCCCGGGGGATTATTGCACGCTTGTGGGTTCTGTTTGGATTTCCGGCTGGATTAATGCATGCTTGTGGGGTCTGGGTGGGCACCTTACTGTGGGGGGGGATTAGTGCACGTTTTTGTGGTTTGGTTGGGCTCCAGGGGGGGTTAATGCATGCTTTTGGGGTCTAGTTGGGCCCTGGGGGGGTTAATGCACGTTTGCGGGGTCTGAGTGGACCCTGCATTAACCCACCCCAGAAGCCCACCAGATCCCACAAGCGCGGAGGGTTTAATTCACACTTGTGTGTCTGGTTGGGCTCACGGGGAGGGGGTTAATGCATGCGTTTGTGGTCTGGTGGGCTCCTTGGGGGTCTAATGCAGGGCCCAACCAGACCTCTCAAGCGTGCATTAACCCTTCCCCGGGGCCCTACCAGACCCCACAAGCATGCGTTAATCGACCCGCAGAAGCCCAACCAGACCCCACGAGCTTGCATTATCCCCAGTAGGGCCCCCCGGGGACAAACAGACCCCACAAGCGTGCATTAACTCCTCCTGGTCAGGTTGGGATCTTGGGACAGGGGGGGGATTTAATGCGCAATTGTGGTGTCTTGGGGACTTGATGCTAGGGCAACGGGGCCTGTCTGCATCTGTTGTGACTTGAAAGGGATGGATTGATTTTGGGGTAGGCGCTCGACTGGTAGGGCTTTTTGTTTGGGGAAGAGGTGCCATCTGGTGGGGGTTTATACTTTCGGGGGATGGACATCCGACGGGGGATGGACATCCGACAGGGGTTTATGATGGGGAAGCTGGACAACCGATGGGACTTATGCTGGGAGGGGGTGGACGTCCAATGAGGTTTATGCTGGGGAGGGGTCAGGGGTGGACGTCCGATGAGGTTTTATGCGGGGGGTGAATGTCCAATGATGGTTTTATGCTGGGAATGGCATCCAATAGGGGCTTAGGCTTAAGGGGGGTGGACGTCCGATGAAGGTTTATGCTGGGGGGGTGGACGTCCTATGGGGATTTATGCTGGGGTGGACGTCCGATGGGGGTTCATTCTGGGGGGTGGACGTCTGATAGGGTTTTATGCTTGTGGACGTCGGATGGGGGGCTTATGCTTGGGGGCGTGTGGACGTCGGATGGGGGCTTATGCTTGGGGGCGTATGGACGTCGAATGGGGGCTTATGCTTGGGGGCGTGTGGACGTCGGATGGGGGCTTATGCTTGGGGGCGTGTGGACGTCGGATGGGGGCTTATGCTTGGGGGCGTGTGGACGTCCGATGGGGGCTTATGCTTGGGGGCGTGTGGACGTCCGATGGGGGCTTGTGCGCTTGGGGGCGTGTGGACGTCCGATGGGGGCGTGTGGACGTCCGATGGGGGGTTTTGCTTGGGGGTGGAGGGTGCATGATGGGGATTTATGCTTGGGGGAAGGGGGCATTTGGGCTTTGATGGGTTTATCCTGTGGGGTCCACTGATTAGTGTGAGGTGGAGGTTTATGATTGGACGGGGGGGGGTTACCCTGTGTGGCCCTCTGGTTGGTGTGCGGGGTGGTTAATGCTTCATTGGGGCACACAAAAAGCTATGTTTGTATGCTGCTTATGCTAGAAGGGAACACTACTAACTGGCATGAAGCTAATCCGTTTTCGCTTAGTGTCAGTAGGAGGCAGACATGGGTCCGGACCACCCAGGCTGGTTTCTGCCTTACGTCTTGGTTTTTTTTTATTAATGATTTCCCTTTTTTCTCTCAGATATGGCTTTTAAGGGCGACAGAGTCGAGTTATCCCTCTGATCTCCCACCTAGAATTGTCACTACCATATCATCTGTGGTCTACGAGGCAGGGCCCTAACACATCAAGAGTGTTTGCGTTTTTCCGGCGGACAGTCCTTGCCACTAATCCCCTACCCTCTCGCCCCCCAGAGCCAGATAGAGTAGGGAGGGAAGACAAATCCATTACCTGCCAGTCGCCTGAAAGTCTGTGTAAAGGTTAGGATTTGAAATCTTCAGGACAGCTATATCCTACCAGGCAGTGAGGGGGCTCCATTAAAAAAATGAAGGGACAAGACAAATATGTCCTAGTTTTCCCCTGAGCAATATGGACATCTGGGGAAACCTTCCTATTCATGCGGCCTCCACGTTTGACAGAGGCTCCTGCGACCCTACTCTTAAAAATCCAGGCTCTTGTCTAGCCTCTGGTGGCTGGGCCACACCACCTGCGCCCTGAACAATCATTCACGCCAACTTTCTAGTGCTTCCTGCCCTTTACCTATCAGGGTAAGAGTACTTTTCTTCTGCAACAGAAGACTAAACTCCTGCTTCCCAAGAGGTGCACAGTCCAATTGTGGTTTCGGAAATGTTCAGTCCAAAAAAGCAACCAACAGGACAACTCTCCTACCCGCCAGGAAAAGAAACCTTCCTTCAGGCCCAACCCCCTCCTGGCGTCCACAAACCCATCAGCGCTGGTCTACTACGCCTGGATCTAGCAGACTCCCTTTGGCATGACGGGGTGTTCCCACCTTGGATGTCTCTCAGGGTTGGCTGCCGTCTCCTTCACTATTCAAGGCTGGTGGTATGATATCTGGTCCTAGACACCGGAAGCAGGCCATGGGGGGGCCGAGCCACAGACCCATCAGTCCTGCCCGCATGCACCAACATCATATTACGGTTGTACAATACATAGAAATGCATTGCATGAAACAAGCAAAATTTTTCAATGCAAAAAAATGCACTTTTATAAAATTAAAGGTTTCTATATATGTAAATGTTATTTAGCCAATATTTCTGTAAGTAAAAGTCTGAGATTTCTGTGGGAAATCTTAATTTGTTCCTCTTAAACTGGTTCTGAATGTAAATAAAACATTGCTCTGATTTGAGTCTCCATGTTGTAATTTAGCCTTTTATTTCATGCATGGACAAGCCCATGATGCATCTGTGTAAGGCCTCTTTCACACTTCAGTTTTTTGCATCAGTCAAGATCCGCCAAAAGGACGGATGGCGGATCCGTTTTAGTACTGATGCCAATGGATGTCACCCGTCCGTTTTTTTGACGGATCCGACAAATGAAGAATTTTAAAGGAATCGCGGCCTGGAAAAGGAGAGAGAGAGAGATTTTTTTTTTTTTTTTGTCCGGCAGCCAGAAAGAATTTCGGGTTAAATGAGTGTCTGGAGGATCCACCACAGAAAAAAACGTTGCAAGCTCCGTTTTGAAATCTTTGAGGATGGTGACGGACAGGAACTTTTGGCGGTTCTGCAAAAAAAACGGATGCAACGGACGTCAATCCGCCAATAATGGAAGTCAATGGGGAAAAAAAACGGATCCTCAAAAGAAAATTGCGGATCCGTTTTTTTTCAAAACCTGGCGGATTGTGACTGATTGTAAAAAACTGAAGTGTGAAAGAGGCCTAACACATGGAAGGTACTGTAATAACTGGGTTAGGCTAGTCTCACACCAACATATCTACACGCAGTGCACGGCGCCCCCTCCCGTCATCTACTATCGCACATCGCTGCATGCCATCTGCGCACCCTATCTTGAGCATAGGGTGCGCAGACTGCGCTAGTAGGATTTTGCGTGCGCTGCACTCTTTTGACGGTGCGCCGAGCGCCCCAAAATGCAACATGGTGCGCTCGGCGCACCGTCAAAAGGGCGCAGCGCACGCAAAATCCTACTAGCACAGTCTGTGCACCCTATGCTAAAGGTAGGGTGCGCAGATCGCATGCAGTGATGTGCGATAGTAGGAGATGACCGGAGGAGGCGGGGCTTAGTGGCGACGTGCGCTGCATGTAGATACACTAGTGTGAAACTAGCCTTACAGGTAAACCACTTTTGAGACAGTAAAGTTCACTTGTACAAGCTGCTTAGATGTAAGCCTGCCTAAAGGGAACACGTCACCAGGATTCCCCATAAAAACGATACAAACTGGTGTGCATGGAGCGTGTAAGCGCACATTCACACTGGCCAGTGAACAGAAAAAAAACACAAACATGACTGAATACCCTGCAGTAAATGGCATAGTGCATGAAAATAATATAGGGGATTTAGTTAACACGTTCTTTATTAAAAAAAAAGCCAAAGCCATCCCACCACTTCACTGTGACGTAATTGGGACAGCCCTAACTAATATTAAAAACCTTACCGCTTTGTCCTGTGACTTGCATGTGGATAAGGACTGAGAAGGATTAGGCCCAAATAGTGGACACAGGAATGGGAAACCACATCAATATATAAAGGGTTTTAATATTAGTTATCGCTGTCCCAATTAGGGTCACTGTGAAGTGGTAGGATGGCTTATGGCTTCTGCATTTTTTTTTTTTTAATTTGAGCGTGTTAACTAAGTACCTTATATTTTAATGCTTTATTGCTGTTCACTACAGGGTATTCAATCATTGTTTATGCGCCCCCCCGTATAAAGTACTGCCACCACCTGTATGTTGCCTTATACAGCATTCTAGAATGCTGTGTATATAGTACGACCACTACCTGTATACCCTCTATACGGCATTTTATAAAGCACGTCCACTATCTGAATGCCCTTATATATACACACAACATTCTAGAGTGCCAATCTGCATAAATTTGTTTTTTTTTTTTTTCTTATTAGATTTGCCCTTGGGGCAGCCCCATCCAATGGGCTTTGCTAGTCTTAATCCGGTGCCTCCTATCCTTTGAGTCGACGACGCGTCCTAAGTCCATCCACACAGTGTCTTCCATCGCGCTTCGGTTCAGACTTCTCTTTGTGCTTTGCAGTACTTTGCTTTGTGATCGGCAGGGCAGAGACGTGTTTCTGCACAGAAGTGTCATGGGGGAGGTTGTGTGGATGATGTAGGATGCATTATCCACGGGAAGGAGGACTGTACTGGGAGAAGAACAGTGACAAACATAATACCAGACCGCCCTGTAGGTGAGTATAAGATGTTCACATTTGCCTCAGACCACACATGAGGACGTTTCGAGACCGTGCCTCAGACCACACGTGAGGACGTTTCGAGACCGTGCCTCAGACCACACGTGAGGATGTTTCGAGACCGTGCCTCAGACCACACGTGAGGATGTTTCGAGACCGTGCCTCAGACCACACGTGAGGATGTTTCGAGACCGTGCCTCAGACCACACGTGAGGACGTTTCGAGACTGTACCCGCCAGACATCAGACCACATGGGAGAACATTCCTACGTTGTGCCTGTCATGCCTCAAAGTGGCACAGAAAGCAGAGTAGAAAGTTGGTCATTGTATTTTAACACCTTCATGACCAAGCCTATTTTGACCTTAATGACCAGGCCATTTTTTGCAATTATGACCAGTGTCCCTTTATGAGGTAATAACTCTGGAACACTTCCAACAGATCCTAGCGATTCTGAGATTATTTTTTCATGACATATTGGGCTTCATATTAGTGGTAAATTTAGGTCGATAATCTTTGCGTTTATTTGTGATAAAATCAGAAATTTGGCGAAAATTTTGTACATTTTGAATTTTTATTCTGTTAAACCAGAGACTTATGTGACACAAAATAGTTACAAAATAACATTTCCCACATGTCTACTTTACATCAGCACAATTTTGGAAACAATTTTTTTTTTTGTTAGGAAGTTAAAAGGGTTAAAAGTTGAACAGTGATTTCTCATTTTTACAACAAAATTTACAAAAAAAAAAAAATTTTTTTAGGGACCACCTCACATTTGAAGTCACTTTGAGGGGTCTGTATGGCAGAAAACACCCAAAAGTGACACCATTCTAAAAACTGCACCCCTCAAGCTACTCTAAACTACATTCAGGAAGATTAGTAACCCTTCAGGTGCTTCGCAGGAACTAAACCAACGTGGAAGGAAAAAATGGACATTTTAATTTTTCGAAAAAAAATTTTCTTTTAGCATCATTTTTTTTTTTTTTTATTTTCACATGGGCAACAGGATAAAATGGATCCTAAAATTTGTTGGGCAATATCTCCTGAGTACATGGATACCTTTTTGTGTGCACAGCAGTGCTCAGAAGGGAAGGAGCGCCATTTGACTTTTTGAATGGAAAATATGCTGGAATATTTAGCGGTTGCCATGTCGTGTTTGGAGAGCCCCTGTGTGCCTAAACATTGGAGCTCCCCCACAACTGACCCCATTTTGGAAACTAGACCCCCCAAGGAACTTATCTAGATGCATAGTGACCATTTTGAACCCCCAGGTGCTTCACAAATTGTTCCTTAAAAAAAATACTTTTTTAAACAAAAATTTTCCTTTAGCCTCAGTTTTTTCATTTTCACATGGGCAACAGGATAAAATGGATCCTAAAATTTGTTGGGCAATTTCTCCTGAGTGCACGGATACCTCATATGTGGTCATAAACCACTGTTTCGGTGCATAGAAGGGAAGGAGCGCCATTTGACTTTTTGAATGGAAAATTAGCTCCAATCGTTATTGGACGCCATGTCAAGTTTGGAGAGCCCCTGTGTGCCTAAACAGTGAAAACCCCCTACAAGTAACACCATTTTGGAAACTAGACCCCTTAAAGAACGTATCTAGATGTCTAGTGAGCACTTTGAAACCCCAAGTGCTTTACAAAAGTTTATAACAGCAGTGAAAATAAAAAATCTTTTTCCTCAAAAATGATTTTTTAGCACGCTATTTTTTATTTTCCTAAGGGTAATAGGAGAAATTAGCCCCCCAAAGTTGTTGTGCAATTTGTCCTGAGTACGCGGATACCCCATATGTTGGGGTAAACCACTGTTTGGGCACACGTCGGGGCCTGGAAGGGGGTGAGCACCGTTTGACTTTTGGAACGCAAAATTGCCTGGAATCAATGGTGGCCCCATGACGTGTTTGGAGACCCCCTGTGATGTGCCTAAACAGTGGAAACCCCTCACTTCTTAACTCCAACCCTAATCCCAATACAACCCTAACCCCAACACACCCCTAATCCCAACCCTAACCACAAGCCTAACCCCAACACACCCCTAACCCTAATTCCAACCCTAATTCTAACACTAATTCCATCTGAAACTCTAGTTGCACCCTAACCCTAATTCCAACCCTAACTAATGGAAAAATAAAAATATGTTCTTCATTTCATTATATGTGGCTACCTATGGGGGTGATAAAGGGGGGGTTTATTTACTTTTTATTTTACTTTGATCACTGTTAAAGTTTATCACCGTGATCAAAATGAATGAATGAAATCTGCAGCCGCAGATTCTGGTGGGCGCACTGCGCATGCGCCCGCCATTTTCTAAGATGGCGGTGCCCATGATCCGGGACCGCGGGACACCGGGAGCAGCACTCGGAAAGGTACCAGGGGGTGGGAGGGGAGGTGATCGGAAGGCGGGGGGAGCAGATGATGATAGCAGCCGATCGCCGCTGTCATTCAGTGGCGGGGGGCAGATCAACCCCGTTAACCGTGTGGGGGGGTCAGATTGGTGTCTTCAGCCATGTTCGATGCTACTGCAGCATCAGCCATGGCTGGTTTGTAATATTTCATCAACTTTCATTGATGAAATATTACTATCGCTCTGATTGGCTGTTAAAAGTGAAACAGCCAATCAGAGCGATCGTAGCCACGTGGGGGCGAAGCCACCCCCCCCGGTGAAGTACAAAGCCCCCTGTATCTGTGGGTCGGGTGCCCGGGGGCTTTAAATCCATGACACAGCATATGCGTCATTGGTCGGATTGGCACCGACTTTCATGACGCATACGCTGCCACTGGTCGGGAAGGGGTTAAGTCATTACTTGTAGGTGGTCATTACTGTATATACAGGAGATCTTCATATAAAGATCTGTGTGGCCCGGTACTGTACAGTGATGTGAAATACTTTTTGCCCACCCCTCCTGGTTTTTTACCCTCTTGCATGTTTGTCACACTTAAATGTTTCAGAGTAACAAACAAATTAAAATATTTGACAGCACAAGTAAACACAAAATTCAATTTGTAAATGAAGGTCTTTATTATTTATTGGGAAGAAAATACAGGGCCCTGTGTGAAAGTTATTGCCTCCTACTTTTTTTTTTTTTTAACTGGTTTGTCACATCTTCGAAAAGCAAAGTTCAGTTTCCGTAGCCCTACCCAGGCCTGATTACTGCCACACCTATCCTCAATCAAAAAATCACTTAAATAGGACCTGCCTGACAAAGTGAAGTAGACAAAAAGATCCTCAAAAAGTAGACATCATGCTGCGATCCGAAGAAATGCATGAACAAATGAGATGGAAAGTAATTCAGATCTATCAGTCTGGAGAAGGTTATAAAGCCATTTCTAAAGCTTTGATATTCCAGCGAACCACCGTGAGACCCATTATCCACAAATGGAGAAAACATGGTACAGTGGTGAAACTTCCCAGGAGTGGTCTGGTCATTAAAGTTAAAAAATACTGGGGGGATGAAAAGGTTATTGAAATTGGCATTTTTTAAAGTTTATTTTATATGAAAAAAATATTTTCTTCAACTGTACAATATAGGAACATAGAGATACATAGTACATAGCAATGCATCTCTGTACTTATATCCTCTGCTTCTGAACTCACAACCTGCAGTACAGCTCACTATTAACAAATGTTGCAATATTTTTTCAGTGTGGGTGGGAGATCACTGACAGAGCTGTTACCTGTGGGCATTATTTTTCATGATTTTAATGTTTTGAATAAAGTTTTTAGTTTATTTCTATTTTTTAATGGTGATGCAGAGTTTTTTTTCTCTCTTTATTTATACTCCATTCCGATGTCATCACTGATACAATTGTGCTCAAAAGTTTACATACCGCCGTAGAACTTTTGCTTTCTTGGCCTTTTTTCAGAGAATATGAATGATAACATCAAAACTTTTTGGTGGTCAGAGTGTTCAGCTTTACCACCTGAGAAAATAAAGAACCTTATCCATAACTACCACAAACGACTTCAAGTAGTCAATTGATATTAGAGGGGGCTATACATGGTATTACAAAAAATGTGGTATGTAAACTATGATCAGGGTGATTTGGATGTTTTGGGTTGTCATAATTAAAAAAAGAGAAAACACAGTAGTATGACAATAAATGGCTTCACCTAAACACTAACCATGAGTGGAGAAAACATCAAGACTTTATCATTCATATTCTCTGAAAAAAGGCCAAGAAAGCAATAATTCTGCCAGGCTATGTAAACTTTTGAGCACAACTATACACCTGACAGGCCCATACATTCTGATATCATCACTAATATATACCTGTCAGGGGCTCATACATTCTGTATCTACAATAATATATACCTGACAGGAGCCCGCACAGTCTGTATCTACAATAATATAGACCTGACAGGAGCCTGTAAAGTCTATATCTACAATAATACATACCTGACAGAAGCCCATACAGTCTATATCTACAATAATATATACCTGACAGGAGCCCGTACAGTCTGTATCTACAATAATATGTACCTGACAGGAGCCCATACAGTCTGTATCTACAATAATATATACCTGACAGAAGCCCATACAGTCTATATCTACAATAATATATAACTGACAGGAGCCCGTACAGTCTATACAATAATATATACCGAGCCAGTGTGGGAGGTAGCTGTGCATGCACCGAGCCAGTGTGGGAGGTAGCTGTGCATGCGCCGAGCCAGTGTGGGAGGTAGCTGTGCATGCGCCGAGCCAGTGTGGGAGGGAGCTGTGCATGCGCCGAGCCAGTGTGGGAGGTAGCTGTGCATGCTCCGAGCCAGTGTGGGAGGTAGCTGTGCATGCACCGAGCCAGTGTGGGAGGTAGCTGTGCATGCACCGAGCCAGTGTGGGAGGTAGCTGTGCATGCACCGAGCCAGTGTGGGAGGGAGCTGTGCATGCGCCGAGCCAGTGTGGGAAGTAACTGTGCATGCACCGAGCCAGTGTGGGAGGGAGCTGTGCATGCACCGAGCCAGTGTGGGTGGGAGCTGTGCATGCACCGAGCCAGTGTGGGAAGTAACTGTGCATGCCCTGAGCCAGTGTGGGAGGGAGCTGTGCATGCACCGAGCCAGTGTGGGAGGTAGCTGTGCATGCACCGAGCCAGTGTGGGAGGTAGCTGTGCATGCGCCGAGCCAGTGTGGGAGGTAGCTGTGCATGCGCCGAGCCAGTGTGGGAGGTAGCTGTGCATGCGCCGAGCCAGTGTGGGAGGTAGCTGTGCATGCGCCGAGCCAGTGTGGGAGGGAGCTGTGCATGCGCCGAGCCAGTGTGGGAGGTAGCTGTGCATGCGCCGAGCCAGTGTGGGAGGTAGCTGTGCATGCGCCGAACCAGTGTGGGAGGTAGCTGTGCATACGCCGAGCCAGTGTGGGAGGGAGCTGTGCATGCGCCGAGCCAGTGTGGGAGGTAGCTGTGCATGCGCCGAGCCAGTGTGAGAGGTAGCTGTGCATGCCCCGAGCCAGTGTGGGAGGGAGCTGTGCATGCGCCGAGCCAGTGTGGGAGGGAGCTGTGCATGCGCCGAGCCAGTGTGGGAGGTAGCTGTGCATGCGCCGAGCCAGTGTGGGAGGTAGCTGTGCATGCGCCGAGCCAGTGTGGGAGGTAGCTGTGCATGCGCCGAGCCAGTGTGGGAGGGATCTGTGCATGCGCCGAGCCAGTGTGGGAGGTAGCTGTGCATGCGCCGAGCCAGTGTGGGAGGGAGCTGTGCATGCGCCGAGCCAGTGTGGGAGGTAGCTGTGCATGCGCCGAGCCAGTGTGGGAGGTAGCTGTGCATGCGCCGAGCCAGTGTGGGAGGGATCTGCATGCGCCGAGCCAGTGTGGGAGGGATCTGTGCATGCGCCGAGCCAGTGTGGGAGGTAGCTGTGCATGCGCCGAGCCAGTGTGGGAGGGAGCTGTGCATGCGCCGAGCCAGTGTGGGAGGGAGCTGTGCATGCGCCGAGCCAGTGTGGGAGGGAGCTGTGCATGCGCCGAGCCAGTGTGGGAGGTAGCTGTGCATGCGCCGAGCCAGTGTGGGAGGGAGCTGTGCATGCGCCGAGCCAGTGTGGGAGGTAGCTGTGCATGCGCCGAGCCAGTGTGGGAGGTAGCTGTGCATGCGCCGAGCCAGTGTGGGAGGTAGCTGTGCATGCGCCGAGCCAGTGTGGGAGGGAGCTGTGCATGCGCCGAGCCAGTGTGGGAAGTAACTGTGCATGCGCCGAGCCAGTGTGGGAGGGAGCTGTGCATGCGCCGAGCCAGTGTGGGAGGGAGCTGTGCATGCGCCGAGCCAGTGTGGGAGGGAGCTGTGCATGCGCCGAGCCAGTGTGGGAGGGAGCTGTGCATGCGCCGAGCCAGTGTGGGAGGGAGCTGTGCATGCGCCGAGCCAGTGTGGGAGGGAGCTGTGCATGCGCCGAGCCAGTGTGTGAGGTAGCTGTGCATGCGCCGTGCCAGTGTGGGAGGTAGCTGTGCATGCGCCGAGCCAGTGTGGGAGGTAACTGTGCATGCGCCGAGCCAGTGTGGGAGGTAGCTGTGCATGCGCCGAGCCAGTGTGGGAGGGAGCTGTGCATGCGCCGAACCAGTGTGGGAGGTAGCTGTGCATGCGCCGAGCCAGTGTGGGAGGGAGCTGTGCATGCGCCGAGCCAGTGTGGGAGGGAGCTGTGCATGCGCCGATCCAGTGTGGGAGGTAGCTGTGCATGCGCCGAACCAGTGTGGGAGGTAGCTGTGCATGCGCCGAGCCAGTGTGGGAGGTAGCTGTGCATGCGCCGAGCCAGTGTGGGAGGTAGCTGTGCATGCGCCGAGCCAGTGTGTGAGGTAGCTGTGAATGCGCCGAGCCAGTGTGTGAGGTATCTTTGCATGCCCCGAGCCAGTGTGGGAGGTAGCTGTGCATGCGCCGAGCCAGTGTGGGAGGGAGCTGTGCATGCGCCGAGCCAGTGTGGGAGGGAGCTGTGCATGCGCCGAGCCAGTGTGGGAGGTAGCTGTGCATGCCCCGAGCCAGTGTGGGAGGTAGCTGTGCATGCCCCGAGCCAGTGTGGGAGGTAGCTGTGCATGCCCCGAGCCAGTGTGGGAGGTAGCTGTGCATGCGCCGAGCCAGTGTGGTAGGTAGCTGTACATGCGCCGAGCCAGTGTGGGAGGGAGCTGTGCATGCGCCGAGCCAGTGTGGGAGGTAGCTGTGCATGCGCCGAGCCAGTGTGGGAGGTAGCTGTGCATGCGCCGAGCCAGTGTGGGAGGTAACTGCATGCGCCGAGCCAGTGTGGGAGGTAGCTGTGCATGCGCCGAGCCAGTGTGGGAGGTAGCTGTGCATGCGCCGAGCCAGTGTCGGAGGTAGCTGTGCATGCGCCGAGCCAGTGTGGGTGGGAGCTGTGCATGCGCCGAGCCAGTGTGGGTGGGAGGGAGCTGTGTATGCGCCGAGCCAGTGTGGGTGGGTGGGAGCTGTGCATGCCCTGAGCCAGTGTGGGAGGTAGCTGCGCATGCCCTGAGCCAGTGTGGGTGGGAGCTGTGCATGCCCTGAGCCAGTGTGGGAGGGAGCTGTGCATGCGCCGAGCCAGTGTGGGAGGTAGCTGTGCATGCGCCGAGCCAGTGTGTGAGGTAGCTGTGAATGCGCCGAGCCAGTGTGTGAGGTAGCTGTGCATGCGCCGTGCCAGTGTGGGAGGTAGCTGTGCATGCGCCGAGCCAGTGTGGGAGGTAGCTGTGCATGCGCCGAGCCAGTGTGGGAGGGAGCTGTGCATGCGCCGAGCCAGTGTGGGAGGGAGCTGTGCATGCGCCGAGCCAGTGTGGGAGGGAGCTGTGCATGCGCCGAACCAGTGTGGGAGGTAGCTGTGCATGCGCCGAGCCAGTGTGGGAGGGAGCTGTGCATGCGCCGAGCCAGTGTGGGAGGGAGCTGTGCATGCGCCGAGCCAGTGTGGGTGGGAGCTGTGCATGCGCCGAGCCAGTGTGGGAGGTAGCTGTGCATGCGCCGAGCCAGTGTGGGTGGGAGCTGTGCATGCGCCGAGCCAGTGTGGGAGGTAGCTGTGCATGCGCTGAGCCAGTGTGGGAGGTAGCTGTTCATGCGCCGAGCCAGTGTGGGAGGTAGCTGTGCATGCCCCGAGCCAGTGTGGGTGGGAGCTGTGCATGCGCCGAGCCAGTGTGGGAGGTAGCTGTGCATGCGCCGAGCCAGTGTGGGAGGTAGCTGTGCATGCGCCGAGCCAGTGTGGGAGGTAGCTGTGCATGCGCCGAGCCAGTGTGGGAGGTAGCTGTGCATGCGCCGAGCCAGTGTGGGAGGTAGCTGTGCATGCGCCGAGCCAGTGTGGGAGGTAGCTGTGCATGCGCCGAGCCAGTGTGGGAGGTAGCTGTGCATGCGCCGAGCCAGTGTGGGAGGTAGCTGTTCATGCGCCGAGCCAGTGTGGGAGGTAGCTGTGCATGCCCCGAGCCAGTGTGGGAGGTAGCTGTGCATGCGCCGAGCCAGTGTGGGTGGGAGCTGTGCATGCGCCGAGCCAGTGTGGGAGGTAGCTGTGCATGCGCCGAGCCAGTGTGGGAGGTAGCTGTGCATGCGCCGAGCCAGTGTGGGAGGTAGCTGTGCATGCGCCGAGCCAGTGTGTGAGGTAGCTGTGCATGCGCCGAGCCAGTGTGGGAGGTAGATGTGCATGCGCCGAGCCAGTGTGGGAGGTAGCTGTGCATGCGCCGAGCCAGTGTGGGAGGTAGCTGTGCATGCGCCGAGCCAGTGTGGGAGGAAGCTGTGCATGCGCCGAGCCAGTGTGGGAGGTAGCTGTGCATGCGCCGAGCCAGTGTGGGAGGTAGCTGTGCATGCGCCGAGCCAGTGTGGGAGGGAGCTGTGCATGCGCCGAGCCAGTGTGGGTGGGAGCTGTGCATGCGCCGAGCCAGTGTGGGAGGTAGCTGTGCATGCGCCGAGCCAGTGTGGGAGGTAGCTGTGCATGCGCCGAGCCAATGTGGGAGGTAGCTGTGCATGCGCCGAGCCAGTGTGGGAGGTAGCTGTGCATGCGCCGAGCCAGTGTGGGAGGTAGCTGTGCATGTCCCGAGCCAGTGTGGGAGGTAGCTGTGCATGCGCCTAGCCAGTGTGGGTGGGAGCTGTGCATGCGCAGGGCCAGTGTGGGAGGTAGCTGTGCATGCGCCGAGCCAGTGTGGGAGGTAGCTGTGCATGCGCCGAGCCAGTGTGGGAGGGAGCTGTGCATGCGCCGAGCCAGTGTGGGAGGTAGCTGTGCATGCGCCGAGCCAGTGTGGGAGGTAGCTGTGCATGCCCCGAGCCAGTGTGGGAGGTAGCTGTGCATGCGCCGAGCCAGTGTGGGAGGGAGCTGTGCATGCGCCGAGCCAGTGTGGGTGGGAGCTGTGCATGCGCCGAGCCAGTGTGGGAGGTAGCTGTGCATGCGCCGAGCCAGTGTGGGAGGTAGCTGTGCATGCCCCGAGCCAGTGTGGGAGGTAGCTGTGCATGCGCCGAGCCAGTGTGGGAGGTAGCTGTGCATGCGCCGAGCCAGTGTGGGAGGGAGCTGTGCATGCGCCGAGCCAGTGTGGGAAGTAACTGTGCATGCGCCGAGCCAGTGTGGGAGGGAGCTGTGCATGCGCCGAGCCAGTGTGGGAGGGAGCTGTGCATGCGCCGAGCCAGTGTGGGAGGGAGCTGTGCATGCGCCGAGCCAGTGTGGGAGGGAGCTGTGCATGCGCCGAGCCAGTGTGGGAGGGAGCTGTGCATGCGCCGAGCCAGTGTGGGAGGGAGCTGTGCATGCGCCGAGCCAGTGTGTGAGGTAGCTGTGCATGCGCCGTGCCAGTGTGGGAGGTAGCTGTGCATGCGCCGAGCCAGTGTGGGAGGTAACTGTGCATGCGCCGAGCCAGTGTGGGAGGTAGCTGTGCATGCGCCGAGCCAGTGTGGGAGGGAGCTGTGCATGCGCCGAACCAGTGTGGGAGGTAGCTGTGCATGCGCCGAGCCAGTGTGGGAGGGAGCTGTGCATGCGCCGAGCCAGTGTGGGAGGGAGCTGTGCATGCGCCGATCCAGTGTGGGAGGTAGCTGTGCATGCGCCGAACCAGTGTGGGAGGTAGCTGTGCATGCGCCGAGCCAGTGTGGGAGGTAGCTGTGCATGCGCCGAGCCAGTGTGGGAGGTAGCTGTGCATGCGCCGAGCCAGTGTGTGAGGTAGCTGTGAATGCGCCGAGCCAGTGTGTGAGGTATCTTTGCATGCCCCGAGCCAGTGTGGGAGGTAGCTGTGCATGCGCCGAGCCAGTGTGGGAGGGAGCTGTGCATGCGCCGAGCCAGTGTGGGAGGGAGCTGTGCATGCGCCGAGCCAGTGTGGGAGGTAGCTGTGCATGCCCCGAGCCAGTGTGGGAGGTAGCTGTGCATGCCCCGAGCCAGTGTGGGAGGTAGCTGTGCATGCCCCGAGCCAGTGTGGGAGGTAGCTGTGCATGCGCCGAGCCAGTGTGGTAGGTAGCTGTACATGCGCCGAGCCAGTGTGGGAGGGAGCTGTGCATGCGCCGAGCCAGTGTGGGAGGTAGCTGTGCATGCGCCGAGCCAGTGTGGGAGGTAGCTGTGCATGCGCCGAGCCAGTGTGGGAGGTAACTGCATGCGCCGAGCCAGTGTGGGAGGTAGCTGTGCATGCGCCGAGCCAGTGTGGGAGGTAGCTGTGCATGCGCCGAGCCAGTGTCGGAGGTAGCTGTGCATGCGCCGAGCCAGTGTGGGTGGGAGCTGTGCATGCGCCGAGCCAGTGTGGGTGGGAGGGAGCTGTGTATGCGCCGAGCTAGTGTGGGTGGGTGGGAGCTGTGCATGCCCTGAGCCAGTGTGGGAGGTAGCTGCGCATGCCCTGAGCCAGTGTGGGTGGGAGCTGTGCATGCCCTGAGCCAGTGTGGGAGGGAGCTGTGCATGCGCCGAGCCAGTGTGGGAGGTAGCTGTGCATGCGCCGAGCCAGTGTGTGAGGTAGCTGTGAATGCGCCGAGCCAGTGTGTGAGGTAGCTGTGCATGCGCCGTGCCAGTGTGGGAGGTAGCTGTGCATGCGCCGAGCCAGTGTGGGAGGTAGCTGTGCATGCGCCGAGCCAGTGTGGGAGGGAGCTGTGCATGCGCCGAGCCAGTGTGGGAGGGAGCTGTGCATGCGCCGAGCCAGTGTGGGAGGGAGCTGTGCATGCGCCGAACCAGTGTGGGAGGTAGCTGTGCATGCGCCGAGCCAGTGTGGGAGGGAGCTGTGCATGCGCCGAGCCAGTGTGGGAGGGAGCTGTGCATGCGCCGAGCCAGTGTGGGTGGGAGCTGTGCATGCGCCGAGCCAGTGTGGGAGGTAGCTGTGCATGCGCCGAGCCAGTGTGGGTGGGAGCTGTGCATGCGCCGAGCCAGTGTGGGAGGTAGCTGTGCATGCGCTGAGCCAGTGTGGGAGGTAGCTGTTCATGCGCCGAGCCAGTGTGGGAGGTAGCTGTGCATGCCCCGAGCCAGTGTGGGTGGGAGCTGTGCATGCGCCGAGCCAGTGTGGGAGGTAGCTGTGCATGCGCCGAGCCAGTGTGGGAGGTAGCTGTGCATGCGCCGAGCCAGTGTGGGAGGTAGCTGTGCATGCGCCGAGCCAGTGTGGGAGGTAGCTGTGCATGCGCCGAGCCAGTGTGGGAGGTAGCTGTGCATGCGCCGAGCCAGTGTGGGAGGTAGCTGTGCATGCGCCGAGCCAGTGTGGGAGGTAGCTGTGCATGCGCCGAGCCAGTGTGGGAGGTAGCTGTGCATGCGCCGAGCCAGTGTGGGAGGTAGCTGTGCATGCGCCGAGCCAGTGTGGGAGGTAGCTGTTCATGCGCCGAGCCAGTGTGGGAGGTAGCTGTGCATGCCCCGAGCCAGTGTGGGAGGTAGCTGTGCATGCGCCGAGCCAGTGTGGGTGGGAGCTGTGCATGCGCCGAGCCAGTGTGGGAGGTAGCTGTGCATGCGCCGAGCCAGTGTGGGAGGTAGCTGTGCATGCGCCGAGCCAGTGTGGGAGGTAGCTGTGCATGCGCCGAGCCAGTGTGTGAGGTAGCTGTGCATGCGCCGAGCCAGTGTGGGAGGTAGATGTGCATGCGCCGAGCCAGTGTGGGAGGTAGCTGTGCATGCGCCGAGCCAGTGTGGGAGGTAGCTGTGCATGCGCCGAGCCAGTGTGGGAGGAAGCTGTGCATGCGCCGAGCCAGTGTGGGAGGTAGCTGTGCATGCGCCGAGCCAGTGTGGGAGGTAGCTGTGCATGCGCCCAGCCAGTGTGGGAGGTAGCTGTGCATGCGCCGAGCCAGTGTGGGAGGTAGCTGTGCATGCGCCGAGCCAGTGTGGGAGGTAGCTGTGCATGCGCCGAGCCAGTGTGGGAGGTAGCTGTGCATGCGCCGAGCTAGTGTGGGTGGGAGCTGTGCATGTGCCGAGCCAGTGTGGGTGGGAGCTGTGCATGCACCGAGCCAGTGTGGGAGGTAGCTGTGCAGCCGAGCCAGTGTGGGAGGTAGCTGTGCATGCGCCGAGCCAGTGTGGGAGGTAGCTGTGCATGCGCCGAGCCAGTGTGGGAGGTATCTTTGCATGCCCCGAGCCAGTGTGGGAGGTAGCTGTGCATGCGCCGAGCCAGTGTGGGAGGTAGCTGTGCATGCGCCGAGCCAGTGTGGGAGGTAGCTGTGCATGCGCCGAGCCAGTGTGGGAGGTAGCTGTGCATGCGCCGAGCCAGTGTGGGAGGTAGCTGTGCATGCCCCGAGCCAGTGTGGGAGGTAGCTGTGCATGCCCCGAGCCAGTGTGGGAGGTAGCTGTGCATGCCCCAAGCCAGTGTGGGAGGTAGCTGTGCATGCGCCGAGCCAGTGTGGTAGGTAGCTGTACATGCGCCGAGCCAGTGTGGGAGGGAGCTGTGCATGCGCCGAGCCAGTGTGGGAGGTAGCTGTGCATGCGCCGAGCCAGTGTGCGAGGTAGCTGTGCATGCGCCGAGCCAGTGTGGGAGGTAACTGCATGCGCCGAGCCAGTGTGGGAGGTAGCTGTGCATACGCCGAGCCAGTGTGGGAGGTAGCTGTGCATGCGCCGAGCCAGTGTCGGAGGTAGCTGTGCATGCGCCGAGCCAGTGTGGGTGGGAGCTGTGCATGCGCCGAGCCAGTGTGGGTGGGAGGGAGCTGTGTATGCGCCGAGCTAGTGTGGGTGGGTGGGAGCTGTGCATGCCCTGAGCCAGTGTGGGAGGTAGCTGCGCATGCCCTGAGCCAGTGTGGGTGGGAGCTGCGCATGCCCTGAGCCAGTGTGGGAGGGAGCTGTGCATGCCCTGAGCCAGTGTGGGTGGGAGCTGTGCATGCCCTGAGCCAGTGTGGGAGGTAGCTGTGCATGCGCCGAGCCAGTGTGGGAGGTAGCTGTGCATGCGCCGAGCCAGTGTGGGTGGGAGCTGTGCATGCGCCGAGCCAGTGTGGGTGGGAGCTGTGCATGCACCGAGCCAGTGTGGGAGGTAGCTGTGCAGCCGAGCCAGTGTGGGAGGTAGCTGTGCATGCGCCGAGCCAGTGTGGGAGGTAGCTGTGCATGCGCCGAGCCAGTGTGGGAGGTAGCTGTGCATGCGCCGAGCCAGTGTGGGAGGTAGCTGTGCATGCGCCGAGCCAGTGTGGGAGGTAGCTGTGCATGCGCCGAGCCAGTGTGGGAGGTAGCTGTGCATGCCCCGAGCCAGTGTGGGAGGTAGCTGTGCATGCCCCGAGCCAGTGTGGGAGGTAGCTGTGCATGCCCCAAGCCAGTGTGGGAGGTAGCTGTGCATGCGCCGAGCCAGTGTGGTAGGTAGCTGTACATGCGCCGAGCCAGTGTGGGAAGGAGCTGTGCATGCGCCGAGCCAGTGTGGGAGGTAGGTGTGCATGCGCCGAGCCAGTGTGGGAGGTAGCTGTGCATGCGCCGAGCCAGTGTGGGAGGTAACTGCATGCGCCGAGCCAGTGTGGGAGGTAGCTGTGCATGCGCCGAGCCAGTGTGGGAGGTAGCTGTGCATGCGCCGAGCCAGTGTGGGAGGTAGCTGTGCATGCGCCAAGCCAGTGTGGGTGGGAGCTGTGCATGCGCCGAGCCAGTGTGGGTGGGAGGGAGCTGTGTATGCGCCGAGCTAGTGTGGGTGGGTGGGAGCTGTGCATGCCCTGAGCCAGTGTGGGAGGTAGCTGCGCATGCCCTGAGCCAGTGTGGGAGGTAGCTGTGCATGCGCCGAGCCAGTGTGGTAGGTAGCTGTACATGCGCCGAGCCAGTGTGGGAAGGAGCTGTGCATGCGCCGAGCCAGTGTGGGAGGTAGGTGTGCATGCGCCGAGCCAGTGTGGGAGGTAGCTGTGCATGCGCCGAGCCAGTGTGGGAGGTAACTGCATGCGCCGAGCCAGTGTGGGAGGTAGCTGTGCATGCGCCGAGCCAGTGTGGGAGGTAGCTGTGCATGCGCCGAGCCAGTGTGGGAGGTAGCTGTGCATGCGCCAAGCCAGTGTGGGTGGGAGCTGTGCATGCGCCGAGCCAGTGTGGTTGGGAGGGAGCTGTGTATGCGCCGAGCTAGTGTGGGTGGGTGGGAGCTGTGCATGCCCTGAGCCAGTGTGGGAGGTAGCTGCGCATGCCCTGAGCCAGTGTGGGTGGGAGCTGTGCATGCCCTGAGCCAGTGTGGGAGGGAGCTGTGCATGCCCTGAGCCAGTGTGGGTGGGAGCTGTGCATGCCCTGAGCCAGTGTGGGTGGGAGCTGTGCATGCCCTGAGCCAGTGTGGGAGGTAGCTGTGCATGCCCTGAGCCAGTGTGGGAAGTAACTGTGCATGCCCTGAGCCAGTGTGGGAGGTAACTGTGCATGCCCTGAGCCAGTGTGGGAGGTAACTGTGCATGCCCTGAGCCAGTGTGGGAGGTAACTGTGCATGCTCTGAGCCAGTGTGGGAGGTAGCTGTGCATGCCCTGAGCCAGTGTGGGCGGGAGGTAGCTGTGCATGCCCTGAGCCAGTGTGCGTGGGAGGTAGCTGTGCATGCCCTGAGCCAGTGTGGGTGGGAGGTAGCTGTGCATGCCCTGAGTGTTATGATGAGTCACCGAAGGAGGAAAAAGCAAAATACCAGCTAAGTCCAGAAAACCCAGAGAGGTTGGCAGCTATCGGTTTGCAGACCCCTGAACCTATCCACAACAACTAGCAGTAGCCGTGGGGGGTTCCTACGGTGCCCTAGACCCCTCGATCACAGCCGGAGAACTATATAGCCTAAAGACAGAAAGGGGAAAAACTAAACTGCCCCAGAGCAGACCCCAAGGCAATAGGCAGCCCCCAACATATAATGACGGTGAAGCAAGATGAAAACACTAACACAGATAGAAAGATAGGTTGAGCAAATGATGGGGCCCAAGCTAACTACATAGGACAGGATAGGAAAGCTGCTGTCTGCCATCTGCAAAAACCCTATCAAAATGAGCCAACCGACTGATAGGAAAAACAGGCCCTGAAGTCGCTAGGCTTCAAAAGACTATATCAGCACTCAGGTATTGTAGTGAAACCTCCACCAGGGGGAGCTGGTGAGGGAAGAGAGGTTATACACTAAGAGCAGCAACCCTGAGCAACAGCACAGGTGCCACAGGTAACAAGAGAGAATAGTCAGACGAACCGAGTCAGAAACTAACAGGAGCAGACGTACCAGAAGGAACAGCAATACACGTAGTCAAAATACCAAAGCCGAGAGTCAGAAAGCCAGAACATGAGCACGGGGTCCAAAACGTGAGACGAAATACGTGGTCGGGGTACAAGCCAGGGAGTCAGATGCCAGAGAGGGAACGTAACAGCAGAGACGAATACCAAGAGACGGGGTCAGAAATCAGTCCGGGTCATACACGTGAATATCAGTCAAAGGCAGGAGGATCACCAGGGTACAAGGGTCAGCGGCTCTAAACTGCAAGCTTGAGCTATCACTAACACTGGTCTGCAGGCTGTGAGGGATTTAAATAGCCCAGCTAGCTCCAGAACGAGGCTGAGGAGATTAACCCCCGCATGACCAGTCCGGAGTGAAGACAGCAGAAGATAAACTCCGGACTGGACCATGACAGGTATATTCTGAAGACAGAGCAAAATATCAACAGATCAGAGACAAAAATGGAGTTCAGCTCACCCCCGGCCGGGGATGGCAGAACTCCCAAAAAAACAAGGAAAAACCAAAAACAAAACTGAAAAGTACAAAGAAGAGCAGAAAACTTAGCTTTGAGATGCAGGAATCAGACTGGTCTCCCAGAATCCAGCAGGAAAATCACCAGCCAGGAAGAAGGGCGTCGGCAGCCTTATATCCAGTCCTCAGTTCCAGCCACCCAGTCATCATCTAGCTGCCCATGTGTTTGGTAATCAGCCTCACTACCTTCCTTCACCAGAGGAGGGAGTTCATCACACCTCAATGGTGAAAGGAAAAATGAACTCACAACAGTACCTCCCCCTTGAGGAGGGGTCACCGAACCCTCATCCATGCCACCAGGGCGATCCGGGTGGGCCCGATGAAAGGCACGCACCAATCTTTCGGCATGAATATCAGAGGCAGAGACGCAGACTCATTCTCACTAAATACATCATATAGAGTTGAGCGAAACGGGTCGAAACATTTCAAAAGTCGCCGACTTTTGGCAAAGTCGGGTTTCATGAAACGAAACCCGACCCTAGGATGAGGTCGGCCACGAGGTCGGCGACTTACGCGCCAAAGTCGCGATTCAAAAGTTTGTTTTGCGCTCTTTTTTAGCCAATCAGGATCCACGGACACTGTGGGCAACGTGATGACATAGGCAGGGGTCACCACCATCTTTCAGAAGGGCATGCAAGTGATTGGCTTGCTTTGGTGGGCGTCACAGGGGTTATAAAAGGGCGTGCACGCCGACCGCCATCTTACTTCTGCCGATCTTAGCATACGGAGAGGTTGCTGATTCTGTAGGGAGAGCTTTAGGCAGGGAAGAAGAAAAAAAAAACTGCTTCTGCTGCTAGCGATTTTGCCTGTGAAACACACCAGTCACTGTGTGTGTAGTGCAAGGGGAGGCTATATTGTGGTGGATCAGCGGTATTGGTTGTTAGGCTGCCTTCCAAGGCTTCCTGACAGCTGCATTGCTGTGTCCCCACTGCTCTGCAAACTGCTTTTTTAAAAGCAATCCCAATTTTTTTTTTGTCCTGCTGAGGTACTGAGCGTGCATTTATTCACACCATACGCTCCACACACAGTACCGTGTAACGGCTGTTATCACATCCACAGTGAAGCTATCTGTGTGTCACTGTGGAAGGATAAGTGGAGGACTTGTTCCGTTCTTACAGACCTACACTCTAGGGAGATTCCTATTCTGCCCAATTCTACATACATCTTGTAGTTTGTGATACACTAGCCAATTTCTGCCTGTGACATAGCACTCTGATATTCAGTGGGCCTCACACAATCCAAAAGTGTCCACAAGTGTCTGCAGAAATTCAAAATCTCCCTTATCCTGTAGTCACTTTTTTCACACCTGTGCCATCGAGCCTGTGACATAGCGCTCTGATATTCAGTGGGCCTCACACAATCCAAGTGTCCAGTGTCCACAAGTGTCTGCAGAAATTCAAAATCTCCCTTATCCTCTAGTCACTTTTTTCACACCTGTGCCATTGAGCCTGTGACATAGCGCTCTGATATTCAGTGGGCCTCACACAATCCAAGTGTCCAGTGTCCACAAGTGTCTGCAGAAATTCAAAATCTCCCTTATCCTGTAGTCACTTTTTTCACACCTGCTGCATCGAGCCTGTGACATAGCGCTCTGATATTCAGTGGGCCTCACACAATCCAAGTGTCCAGTGTCCACAAGTGTCTGCAGAAATTCAAAATCTCTCTTATCCTGTAGTCACTTTTTTCACACCTGTTGCATCGAGCCTGTGACATAGCGCTCTGATATTCAGTGGGCCTCACACAATCAAAGAGTCCAGTGTCCACAAGTGTCTGCAGAAATTCAAAATCTCCCTTATCCTGTAGTCACTTTTTTCACACTTGTGCCATCGAGCCTGTGACATAGCACTCTGATATTCAGTGGGCCTCACACAATCCAAAAGTGTCCAGTGTCCACAAGTGTCTGCAGAAATTCAAAATCTCCCTTATCCTCTAGTCACTTTTTTCACACCTGTGCAATCGAGCCTGTGACATAGCGCTCTGATATTCAGTGAGCCTCACACAATCCAAAAGTGTCCAGTGTCCACAAGTGTCTGCAGAAATTCAAAATCTCCCTTATCCTGTAGTCACTTTATTCACACCTGCTGCATCGAGCCTGTGACATAGCGCTCTGATATTCAGTGGGCCTCACACAATCCAAGTGTCCAGTGTCCACAAGTGTCTGCAGAAATTCAAAATCTCCCTTATCCTGTAGTCACTTTTTTCACACCTGTGCCATCGAGGCTGTGACATAGCGCTCTGATATTCAGTGGGCCTCACACAATCCAAAAGTGTCCAGTGTCCACAAGTGTCTGCAGAAATTCAAAATCTCCCTTATCCTGTAGTCACTTTTTTCACACCTGTGCCATCGAGCCTGTGACATAGCGCTCTGATATTCAGTGGGCCTCACACAATCCAAAAGTGTCCAGTGTCCACAAGTGTCTGCAGAAATTCAAAATCTCCCTTATCCTGTAGTCACTTTTTTCACACCTGCTGCATCGAGCCTGTGAAGTAGCGCTCTGATATTCAGTGGGCCTCACACAATCCAAGTGTCCAGTGTCCACAAGTGTCTGCAGAAATTCAAAATCTCCCTTATCCTGTAGTCACTTTTTTCACACCTGTTGCATCGAGCCTGTGACATAGCGCTCTGGTATTCAGTGGGCCTCACACAATCCAAAAGTGTCCAGTGTCCACTAGTGTGTGCAGAAAATCTAAATCTCCCCTGTCCTATAGACACCTTGTACCTTGTTTTACATTACTATATAGTTTGTTGGATTTTGTCTACATTTCTACCAAAAATGAGGAAGGCTGGTGGAAGAGGCCGTGGAATTGGGCGGGGGTTGGCAGCTGGTAATGATGGTGTTGGTGGTGGATCTGATGGTAGTGGCAAAAGCAAAATAGGACTGAATGCAGGAGGTGTTGAGCCTGCGTCATCGTCTGGCTCCATAAGGCTTCGAAGGCTTAGTTTTCTAGGAGTTGGCAAACCGCTTTTAACGCCAGAGCATCAGGAAAAAGTTTTGTCTTACATTGCTGACTCAGCCTCCAGCTCTATCGCCTCCTCTTCTGAAGTTGTAAAAAGTGAAAGCACTGAGTCGTCATTGGAGGCTCATGTTCATGAACCACACCTTTCCTTGTGTCCTTCACCCCAACCAAGATTGAAGGATGACGCAGGCCATACTACTGATTACTCCATGGAGCTGTTTTCACATACCATGCCTGGATTATCAAGTGAAATGGTGAATTACCCAGGCCAAGATGAATCTGACATGGAGTGCACTGATGCACAGCCGCTGATAGATGATTCTGCTGGTACATTCACTCAGAGCACTACATTGTCCTCGCAGTGTACAGAGCCAGATTCTGACCCTGATGAGACTCAGGTGCCCCTTCCCGCACACTATACCACCATACACGGTGACACAGAGGAAGGTGCACATGACATTGAAGAGGAGGTGATGGATGACCCAGTTGTTGACCCAGATTGGCATCCATTGGGGGAAGAGGGTGCTGCTTCCAATAGCTCAGATGAGGAGCATCCACAGCAGACATCGACATCGCAACAGCTGTTATCTGGCAGGCCCGGAGCACTCCAAAGACAGGTTCCAAAAATCAAAAGAGTTGCTGGACAGCTTGTCCAGAGGGTCAAAGCATCACAGCGTGCTAGGCCGCAAAATGTCTGCCAAAGTAGGAAGAGTGCAGTGTGGCACTTTTTTGAACAAAATCCTCATGATCAGGCCAAGGTTATCTGTAAGAAGTGCGCAAAGACCTTTAGCCGAGGGAAAAATCTGAAAAATTTGAATACCAGTTGCATGCTTAGACATTTAACCAGCACGCACTTGCAAGCGTGGACACAACACCAAACCTCAAGTGCCATATGTGCAACTGATCACAAAGAAGGTAGTCAGCAACGCTACATTGTTTCCCCCACTGTAAGCCCACCGGTTAGCACAGCAGCAAATGTTGAGGTGTCGTTGCAAGGCCACAGCAGTCAGGGAATCCCACTGTTATATCAACGAAATACTGAATCTAGGCCATCAGAAAGAACACCAACTCCATCACCATCATCAACCCTCTCTCAGTCCGCCCTGTCCACCGCTACTTCCACCATATGCAGCTCTCAAGTCCAGCTCACCCTCCCAGACACTATGAGTAGGTCAAGAAAGTACTCAGTCTCTCATCCGCGTACACTGGGTTTGAACGCCCACATTGCCAAACTAATCTCGTTTGAGATGATGCCCTATCGGTTGGTGGAAAGCGCAGCTTTCCGCAAACTCATGGCCTATGCAGTACCACGCTATGACCTACCCAGTCACCACTTCTTCTCTCGCAAAGCCATCCCAGCCCTCCACCATCATGTGAAAGACCGCATTGTCCATGCACTCAAGCAGTCAGTGAGTGCAAAGGTGCACCTCACAACTGATGCATGGTCCAGTCGGCATGGCCAGGGCCGTTACGTGTCCATCACTGCGCACTGGGTTAATGTGGTGGATGCAGGGTCCACAGGGGACAGCGGTGGTGGGACAGTGCTGCCTAGCCCACGGTATAGGAAACAGTTGGCTGTAGGCGTTCGACCCTCCTCCTCCTCCTCCTCCTCCAGAAGCGAAAGCTCGTCCACAGAGCGCAGTCGTACGAGCACTCCATCTGCAGCTGCCACTGTTGCACACGAGGTGTCCCCCTATCGAGCAGCTAGTGGAAAGCGTCAGCAGGCTGTGTTGCAGATGATGTGTTTGGGCGACAGACACACCGCCGAGGTGCTGGCCGAGTACTTGAAGCGACAAACTGAGTCATGGCTGGGCAGTGTACATCTTGAGGCAGGCAAGGTAGTTAGTGATAACGGCCGTAATTTTGTGGCAGCCATAGCCCTTTCAAAACTCAGCCACATACCTTGCTTGGCTCACACCTTGAACCTGGTGGTGCAGTGCTTCCTCAAAAATTATCCGGAATTAACAGCCCTGCTCCAGAAGGTGCGAAGACTGTGCGCGCACATCCGCCGGTCGCCTGTACACTCCGTTCGTATGCAGAAGCTGCAGCGATTGCTCCACCTTCCCAACCACCGCCTCATTATCGACATTGCAACAAGGTGGAACTCCACCCTGCACATGGTGGAGCGGCTGTGCGAGCAGAGGCAGGCCATAATGCATTTGTGGGAGGATACACGGCCAGGCACTTTGAGAGCAGACATGGAGTTGACAGGTGTGCAGTGGTCGAAGCTGAAAGACCTCTGTAAAGTCCTTCAGTGTTTTGAGGAATGCACACGGCTGGTAAGCGCAGACGACGCCATCCTAAGCATGAGCATCCCACTTATGCATCTGTTCATGCAAACTTTGACGCACCTTAAGGAGCAGGCGTCTGCAGCCAATGTTGACGAGGAGGAAGAGGTGGAGGGAATCCTTGATGACATTCAGCCATTGTCTGCTCAGGGACCTCTCCTGGACGAGTTGGAGGAAGAAGAGGAGGAGGAGGATGATGATGGGGATGATTACTTAGGGGAGGAGGATGCATCTCGTGGAGCAAGAGAAAATGTTGGCGTGGCAAGGTCTGGTACAGGGTTTGTGCGTGACTGGAGGGATGTGGATTTGCAAGAAAGTGCTCCTCCAACCAGCACTCGCAGTGCATCATTGACACCGGGAACATTGGCCCACATGTCAGATTATGCCTTGTGGATCCTAAAAAGGGACCCCCGCATTGCCAAAATGATGAACGATGACGACTACTGGTTGGCCAGCATCCTGGATCCACGCTATAAAGGCAAATTACAAAACATCATGCCACAGGAGAACCTTGACCTAATATTGGCTAATAAACAAGCAACTCTTGTAAATCGGTTGCTTGAGGCATTCCCAGCACACAGCAGCGGTGATGGTTCTCACACGAGCCGTACGGGCCGGGGGCAGCTTGGCAGAGGTGTTCATGGTGCACACAGCAGAAGTGGCGTTGGAGACAGGGGTTTCATGACAATGTGGACTGATTTTTCAAGTACCGCTCACACAACTGGTAATACAGCATCGATGGAAAGTGACAGGAGACAGCAGTTGTCAACTATGGTTACAAACTACTTTTCCTCCCATATCGATGTTCTCCCACACAGGTCATTCCCCTTTGACTATTGGGCCGCCAAACTGGACACCTGGCCTGAATTGGCACAATATGCCTTACAGGAGCTCGCTTGCCCAGCTGCAAGTGTGCTATCGGAAAGAGTCTTCAGTGCAGCTGGATCAATCCTGACAGAAAAAAGGACCCGTCTGTCAACCCAAAATGTGGATGATCTAACCTTCATTAAAATGAACCATGCATGGGATTCCAAGGATTTTGTCCCACCTTCCCCTGATGACACATAGGGTGACAGAAAAATGGCTTGCTTTGGTCCACCTCTTCCTGGGACTTGACCTATTTCGCCTTTTGCATCAGCTGAATGTCCAACATCAACATATGCAACTTTCTAAAACTCCCTAACTGTGCTGCCTCCCCCCCCATGGCCGGGGTCACCACCTAGCGCACGACACCGTGCGAGTGCCGTTGCCCTGGACAGGTGGGTAGGCCGACTCTTGGGCGCGGGCACTGGCACAGGGTCCCTCATAGTGCAATCAAGTGTCTCTGACGGTGGTGGTGCACACCCGCCTTCAGGCACACCGCCGTACTATGAGGGGCCCAGTGCCAGTACCGACGCCCACGAGTGGGCCCCCCTTGCTTGGGCAGGGCCCCAGCATTTGCAATCTTTACCTCTCCCTGCTCCTCCGCTGTGCAGTCTGGGCCGTCAAATCCATACTGTGCCTGACACCGTCTGAGCCTGCCTCCTGATGTATAGACATATCTTTTGAATTTGTACGCTATCCATACATGTTATCCGGGGATACGGTACCCTTTCTCACATTTGTGCAATCACGTGCAAGTCATACTGGGCCTAACACCGTCTGAGCCTGCCTCCTGATGTATAGACATATATTTTGAATGTGTACGCTATCCATACATGTTATCCGGGGATACGGTACCCTTTCTCACCTTTGTGCAATCACGTGCAATCCATACCGGGCCTGACACCGTCTGAGCCTGCCTCCTGATGTATAGACATATCTTTTGAATGTGTACGCTATCCATACATGTTATCCGGGGATACGGTACCCTTTCTCACCTTTGTGCAATCACGTGCAATCCATACTGGGCCTGACACCGTCTGAGCCTGCCTCCTGATGTATAGACATATCTTTTGAATGTGTACGCTATCCATACATGTTATCCGGGGATACGGTACCCTTTCTCACCTTTGTGCAATCACGTGCAATCCATACTGGGCCTGACACCGTCTGAGCCTGCCTCCTGATGTATAGACATATCTTTTGAATGTGTACGCTATCCATACATGTTATCCGGGGATACGGTACCCTTTCTCACCTTTGTGCAATCACGTGCAAGCCATACTGGGCCTAACACCGTCTGAGCCTGCCTCCTGATGTATAGACATATCTTTTGAATGTGTACGCTATCCATACATGTTATCCGGGGATACGGTACCCTTTCTCACTTTTGTGCAATCACGTGCAAGCCATACTGGGCCTAACACCGTCTGAGCCTGCCTCCTGATGTATAGACATATCTTTTGAATGTGTACGCTATCCATACATGTTATCCGGGGATACGGTACCCTTTCTCACCTTTGTGCAATCACGTGTAATCCATACTTGGCGTGAGAACGGCTGGCGAGCTGTTAAGCAAGCTACAGCACCTGTGGTTTGCACACGTAAGTTTTTCATTTTTTCAGGAATGACGGTTAGGCCTAATTCCGGAACTGCGGTTGACCTGCACTTACTGGGAAATCATCGTTCGCGGGTAATAATTGTAATCAGTGATCCCCATCACTAACGTTGTTCAGCAGGTTATCTGCACCTGTAAGCGACAAACACTGGCCTTTTCAGTGTAGCGCACATGCAGCCACGGACATGTAAGGGCATGACACACCAGTTATTGGCCAATCTCATGTGCCAGAGCCTCACGTGTCCCTCTAGTAAGCCGGACTCGGACCGCGGGGCATGACGGAGTCTCGTTCATTAACGGAATTTGCAATGTGTGCATCTATTCTGTAGCTGGCATGGTTGAGGTTGCCCGTGTTGAGTCAAATTACGCCGTAGGCTCCACTCCTGGTGGTGCCCTTCTGGACATTCCTTTAAGGTTCAGCTTTGCAACCATACTGCCCACGTAAAATAAACACTTTGCCTTCATGAACGCTGTTTGGAGGGTCATGACTCGTGGAAATAACGCCGCCCAATCAGTTAACCTGCTAGAGAGATCCTTCGTTGCTCCCAAGCATGACATCACACTCCCTAGGAGGAAGGTAATGCCACTGTGGCGACCGTACTCCTGGGGGCGACACAAGTGCACTGATGCCCAGCCACTGCTCGATGAATCTGCTGGTACATTGACCCAGACCACTACATTCCCCTCGCACGCTACACGGCCTGAATCTGACCCTGATGAAACTCAGGTTACCCTTCCCATATACAGTTCCATCTTACACGGTGACAAAGAGGAAGCTGCAGATGAAAGTGCAGGTTCGGCCCACCCGCCATCAGACACACCACCGTACTATCAGGGGCCCTGTGCCAGTGCCGTCGCCAACGAGTGGGCCCCCCCTGCTTGCTCAGGATCACAGCACTTGCAAGGTTGAAATACTGTGCAGTGAGATGGAAGATGGGGACGACGAGGAGTCCAGACTAGTACAGGGATTCCCTAGCGAGGAGACTTATTTGATTGTTTTCAATGTTGGGACAGCAATTTTTGGGGAGCACTATACTCTGGAGAATGATAGATGGGGCCCACCATACACTGGAACATTCCAAAGGTGGACATCAGACACTGGAGCAGCATTTACAGGACCCATTATACACTAGAGCATTAGAAATGGGGCCCATTATGTTTGGAGCATTATTTGGGCCCATAAGACAATGGAGCTTCATCCATGGGGACCAACATATACTGTAGCATTATGTGGAGCTCATCATATACTGTTTCAAACATTATATGGGACCAATGATTCTGTATGGAGAAATAGATGGGCCTCGTCATGAGATGTAAAAAGTGAAGTATTTTTCATTGTACTATACCGCTATTTCTCTGCCGTATCGGAGCATGATGAGTTGTGGTATGTGTCAAAGGGGCGCTCTTTCGCCCAGGGCACATGAAAACCTGGAGCCAGCCCTACCCCCCCACAACTTTAGCCAAATAACCCCCATTTTTCAGTGCGTAACTTGTATTATGAAGTTAATTAAGGTTGACCAGCTTAAGTAAGAAGAATTGATGCTTTTGGCATTCAAATGAGCACTGTAGGTGTGTTTCCTGTCCTCCTCTCACTGCTGACTTTTATTCCCCATTGACTTACATTGGGTTTCGTGTTTCGGGACGACCCCGACTTTTCCCTATAATCGGCCGATCTTGCTCGACCCGACTTTTGGAAAAGTCGGGTTTCACGAAACGAAACTCGACCCTAAAAAAACAAAAGTCGCTCAACTCTAACATCATAAAAGTCAGCCAAATAGTCAGGAACATCATGCGACTGGGGAGAGGTGGAGAAAACAGGAGCATCACTAAGGGCACACCGCCACCCCAACTCACCACAGACAAAGATTTCCAATCAGAACTGGATTATGGATTTGCAACCAGGGAAACCCCAGAACAATGGTATCATGCAAATTATGCAGCACCAAAAATCTGCAATTTTCTTGATGGTCTGGGGTGACCCGCATTACCACCTGGGTCCAAAACTGAGGTTTATTCTTCGCCAAAGGAGTAGCATCAATACCCCTCAAAGGGATAGGCGTCCGCAGAGGTGTCATAGGAAATCCACAACGTTTAGCAAAATCCAAGTCCATCAGGTTCAGATCTGCTCCCGAATCCACAAAAGCCTTGGCGGAAAATGTGGACAGGGAGCAGATCAGAGTAATTACCAGAAGAAACTTAGGTTGAACACCACCCACAGAAAACGTGTGTGCACAACGTTTCTCTCGTTTAGGGCAGACAGAAATAATATCCAGTCCTCAATTCCAGCCACCCAGTCATCATCTAGCTGCCCATGTGTTTGGTAATCAGCCTCACTACCTTCCTTCACCAGAGGAGGGAGTTCATCAGACCTCAATGGTGAAGGGAAAAATGAACTCACAACAGTAAAAACAGGCCCTGATGTCGCTAGGCTTCAAAAGACTATATCAGCACTCAGGTATATTCTGAAGACAGAGCAAAATATCAACAGATCAGAGACAAAAATGGAGTTCAGCTCACCCCCGGCCGGGGATGGCAGAACTCCCAAAAAAACAAGGAAAAACCAAAAACAAAACTGAAAAGTACAAAGAAGAGCAGAAAACTTAGCTTTGAGATGCAGGAATCAGACTGGTCTCCCAGAATCCAGCAGGAAAATCACCAGCCAGGAAGAAGGGCGTCGGCAGCCTTATATCCAGTCCTCAATTCCAGCCACCCAGTCATCATCTAGCTGCCCATGTGTTTGGTAATCAGCCTCACTACCTTCCTTCACCAGAGGAGGGAGTTCATCAGACCTCAATGGTGATGGGAAAAATGAACTCAGAACACCTGAGCCAGTGTGGGAGGTAGTTGTGCATGCCCTGAGCCAGTGTGGGAGGTAGCTGTGCATGCCCTGAGCCAGTGTGGGTGGGAGGTAGCTGTGCATGCCCTGAGCCAGTGTTGGAGGTAGCTGTGCATGCCCTGAGCCAGTGTGGGTGGGAGGTAGCTGTGCATGCCCTGAGCCAGTGTGGGAGGTAGCTGTGCATGCCCTGAGCCAGTGTGGGTGGGAGGTAGCTGTGCATGCCCCGAGCCAGTGTGGGTGGGAGCTGTGCATGCGCCGAGCCAGTGTGGGTGGGAGGTAGCTGTGCATGCCCTGAGCCAGTGTGGGAGGTAGCTGTGCATGCCCTGAGCCAGTGTGGGTGGGAGCTGTGCATGCGCCGAGCCAGTGTGGGTGGGAGGTAGCTGTGCATGCCCCGAGCCAGTGTGGGTGGGAGCTGTGCATGCGCCGAGCCAGTGTGGGTGGGAGGTAGCTGTGCATGCCCCAAGCCAGTGTGGGAGGTAGCTGTGCATGCACCGAGCCAGTGTGGGAGGTAGCTGTGCATGCGCCGAGCCAGTGTGGGAGGTAGCTGTGCATGCGCCGAGCCAGTGTGGGAGGTAGCTGTGCATGCCCTGAGCCAGTGTGGGTGGGAGGAAGCTGTGCATGCGCCAAGCCAGTGTGGGTGGGAGGTAGCTGTGCATGCCCCGAGCCAGTGTGGGTGGGAGCTGTGCATGCGCCGAGCCAGTGTGGGTGGGAGGTAGCTGTGCATGCCCCGAGCCAGTGTGGGAGGTAGCTGTGCATACGCCGAGCCAGTGTGGAAGGTAGCTGTGCATGCGCCGAGCCAGTGTGGGAGGTAGCTGTGCATGCTCTGAGCCAGTGTGGGTGGGAGGTAGCTGTGCATGCGCCGAGCCAGTGTGGGTGGGAGGTAGCTGTGCATACACCGAGCCAGTGTGGGTGGGAGGTAGCTGTGCATGCCCCGAGCCAGTGTGGGAGGTAGCTGTGCATGCGCCGAGCCAGTGTGGGTGGGAGGTAGCAGTGCATGCACCGAGCCAGTGTGGGTGGGTGGGAGCTGTGCATGCGCCGAGCCAGTGTGGGTGGGAGGTAGCTGTGCATGCACCGAGCCAGTGTGGGTGGGAGGGAGCTGTGCATGCACCGAGCCAGTGTGGATGGGAGCTGTGCATGCGCCGAGCCAGTGTGGGTGGGAGGTAGCTGTGCATGTGCCGAGCCAGTGTGGGTGGGAAGTAGCTGTGCATGCCCCGAGCCAGTGTGGGAGGTAGCTGTGTATGCGCCAATCCAGTTTGGGTGGGAGGTAGCAGTGCATGCGCTGAGCCAGTGTGGGTGGGAAGTAGCAGTGCATGCGCCGAGCCAGTGTGGGTGGGAGGTAGCTGTGCATGCGTTGAGCTAATGTGGGTGGGAGGGAGCTGTGCATGCACCGAGCCAGTGTGGGTGGGAGGGAGCTGTGTATGCGCCAAGCCAGTGTGGGTGGGAGGGAGCAGTGCATGCCCTGAGCCAGTGTGGGTGGGAGGTAGCTGTGCATGCGCCAATCCAGTGTGGGTGGGAGGTAGCAGTGCATGCGCCGAGCCAGTGTGGGTGGGAGGGAGCTGTGCATGCGCCACTCTACTAGTTGTTTATGGGACTACCCGACAAAAGCTATTTCCATCAGTCCCATAGACAATGAATAGAGCAGAGATATAACATGCACATCTCCACTCCTTCCAAGACAGAGATCTGCGCCCTTTTTGGGATTAGGGAGCCCTGCACTGGGGTCAGATCATCGCGTTATTCCCTATTATATGTAACTTGCGGTTACTCCTGAGTCATTGGGGTGGTACAGCTGAGTCATCCTTGTAACCCACCCATAGTCTTTAGATTGATTGCTCCACAGGCTGGTGACGTCACAGCAGCCATCTCTGAAATCCTGCACATGCTCGTGTAGGGACCTCGCTCACGACACCTCTGTCATGCAGAGGCAGTCGGGGTGTATACACCACAGCGTCACTGAGATCGCTGCACAGGAGGAGGAGTGGTGCGCTCTGGCCTGATCATATGCAATGAGCTTGGTGACACTGAGGTGTCTACAGCCCGGCTCACTGCACATTACAGAGGTGTTCTAAGCCTGGACCAAAGAAAAGCAGGTACGGGGTTCCAGAAACATCTGCTCTGATGTCACCAGCCTGTGGAGCAATCAATCAAAAGACACTATCACATTCCCTTTAAGATGAAAATGCAAATGGTCTCGTCAGAGAGGAAGAGGGCTAGAGCTTTATAGCGCCACCTATTGGATGTAGTAATCCTACAAGTCAATATCTACTCTTTAGGGTACGTGCCCACAATCAGCAGATGCTGCAGGTTTGACGCTGCGTATTTATACAGAGTCAAACCCGCAGCGGCCACATGTTACAGCATGGTGGATGGGATTTCGAGAGCGTCTATGAAGACTGCAGCCTGTCAGTTTCTCTGGCGGAGACACTAGCCTCCACAAGAGAAATTACATCAATAGAAATGTATTGAATGCAGTAAATCCGCACGGTTCAGTGAACACATGAGGATTCTCCTGCGTTTAATAGACGGCAGGGCTTTGGAAGGAGCGAACATACGCTGCTAGTTCCGGATTGTGGAAACATAGCCTTAGTGATCCTTTCAATATGACTTTGGATAAAAGCCAAACCAGAATCTCAATTTACAGACAGAGTGTTTTTGGCATTGCCCCTCATCAGTGCAAAGTATGAGATCTGATTTGGCTAGGTGAGAGGCTTAAGACTGGGATCTAAGGGGTGATGTTTCTCCTTGGGGAGAGAAACAAGCCAGGCCTGTCATGTCAGAGTAAGGAGCTTCCAAACCACCGCTGCAAATTGAGCCTCTCACCTAGCCAAATCAGATCTTAGTGTCTGGGCCAATCTTTTTTAAATCTGACCAGTGTCACTTTATGTGGTAATAACTCTGGAACGCTTCAATAAATCCCAGTGATTTTGAGATTTTTTTTGGGGGGGCACATTGTACTTTATGATGATGGTTAATTTAGGTCGATATATTTTGTGTTTAGTTATAGCAATTTTAAAAACTTTGAATGATTATCCCTTTAATCCAGATAGTCATATCACAGAAAAACATTAATAAATAACATTTCCCACATGTCTGCTTTACATCAGCACCATTTGTAAAATGTTATTTTATACGGATTTTAGGAGGTTTATAAATGCAGCAGTAATTTTTCACCTTTATAAGGAAATTTGCAAAATTATACAAAATTATTTTTTAGGTACCTATCAAGGTATGAAGTGACTTTGGGGGTCCTATATGTTGGAAAACCCCCAAAAGTGATACCATTTTAAAAACAGCACCTACTGACATATTGAAAACCGCTGTCAGCTATTTTCTAAACCCTTCAGATGCTTATCAGGATTTAATGCAATGTGACATGACAGAAATGAAAAAAATGTATTTTTACCACCTAAATGTCAGTAACTTCTGAACAGGCCGCTGTAGCCGGCCATTATTTGGCCGTGAATTGCCATGGGAAACATCAGGACCACACAATCATGATCTCAGAGCGCCAATGGGGATAAAGAGGAAGCCCCCACACTCTGTTAACCATTTATATGATGTAGTCATTATTGACAGCAGCATCTAAAGGGATAACAGATATGGACGGTGCCAACACTGATCGTTTGTGATGCAGCAAGCTGTCATCTATAGTGGACAGCCGACAGCTGCTGGATTGTCACCTGTCGGAGGATGCTATTTGCTTATGTCTCAGGTCAGTAAAAAGACGTATTGGTGGTCATTAAGGGGTTAAGTTGAAAAAACACATAATAATATCATGATCAATCTTTCTCTTATCAATTATTCATAATTTCCTAATTGCTTAAAGAGCTTTTCCAAGTTTTGAAATGTGGGCAAAGAATTGAAAAGTGAGGATGAGAAAGGCAGAAGTCGGTCACTGGTCTAAGTGGTGACAATCGTTTCATATTTGGCATGTGGCTACTGACACCAGTGATTGGCTGTAGCGTTCCAATAATGATGGACAGGACATTATCTCTGAAGCAGCGAGTTATCCCAGCAATGCTAATGCGCATTGCTTTATTTTACAACATTTTGTATACTCTGCTTACTAATGTTAGGGACGGCGGAACGCACTAAATAATAAATAATAGAAAGTGCGTTTGCCGCCCGGGGTCCACCGTGCAGAGGTGTTACACTGCTGCTATGTAATGGCAGATGCTTGATATGGCTGTATTGCGCATGCGGGTTGAATGTCACCAGGTGTGCACTGGGCGGACTCTGTTAATTCACAGAGACGCCGAGGCGTTAAACACAAATGCTGAACCTGTTGAGGTCACAGAACACAGCGGTATGCACATACGGTATATGGTCACAGGACTCGGGCCCAAGACAAGTGCTGCTGAGTGCAGCGCAGCAACAGACACTGCTGCAGGACGACAATGCCCGGTAGCAGGCACACTGTCGGACGCTAGTACCGTGGATGATATGCACTGTGGCCTGTAGCTTGCCACTGACTGGCGCTGACTCTATCACTACTTCCCTATCCACACACGTAATATCAGAGGGAGGGGAACCTTAATGAGTCATTTGCAAGTCCATGCATCATCATTCACACAGGTAGCAACTAGAGTCTATACTAGCGCATGGCCGAGTGGGCATGCGAACCTTTTATAGCCGGGACCTTCTGGAGGCTTCCAGATCCCTGAGATGGACCAATCAGATCTTGAGAAGGACCTGTGCATGTGACTCCCGATCTCCAATGGGAGATCGTCTCGTGAGCATGCTCAGTGGAGTGACGGAAGGACTTAGCCTCTGGAGTGGCTTGCTGCTGAGCAGCCTGTGTTGCCATTGTTGGCCCAGAGGTGGCAGCAACAGCCAGACCCACAGAGCTGGTCTGAGCAGAGCGTCGGGCTCCTCTGCGGTCGATGGAGTATGGGAGACCGCTGAATGCAAGGATCTGGATCCCTGCTGTGCTGTGCAGTTGCAGGAACCGGATGCCTAACAACTAAGATGCAGTAAAATCCTTTCAATCGTAATCCTCAATGTCGGTTATTATTAGATTTTTTTTTTTTAAAGGCAACCTGTTACTCCATTTATGTTGTCCAAACTACGGGTAACATGAATCAGAACTCGGGTGGGACGTTTCCGAGTAAACAATTTAAAACTCTGGCCAGGGACCATAGAGAGAGTTGTGGATAGCCCGGCGGCGCCTCTGGCCAGCTTCTTCCTGCCCTGCACTAGTTGATTGACAAGTTTCTCTCATCTGTGTGCATAGGGAGAGACCTGTCAATCATGCAGAGTGGGGAAAGCTGGTTACTCTCATCTCGGGCTATGGCCCTCAGCCAGCTGTTCTGTAAGGACTAAGATGTATGCAAATGTACAATATATGAAATGTGAAGTGCATTACTGTTATATAAAATATACTTATAAAAACAAAGGCACTTAGCGCATAAATTAACCAATTGATGGGAGCCCACCAGCCATGACAAGTCATACCTTTATTTGACGAAACCCTAACCTAATATTGATCAGACAATGCTCTCCCGGGATAAAAGCCTACACATTTAAATTGTAGGCAAGTTCTCAGTACAGAAAGAGCTCAGATATATCAGATATATACATGTATACAGCAGAAAGAACAGCACAGCTCCATCACACTGTCTACTGGTTGCTGCCAGGTGCTGCAGATCTGCTTATTACACGCTACTCACACCTGTATTGTGTTTTCAGCTTATAAAGAAAACCATAACACGGATATGAACCAAGCATTATTGTAGTGAACTCTCTCCTACATTCTTATCACAACACCATTTTCTTCCCTTTATAAAGTCATAGAATTGAATTTATATTGTGCGAGATCTTGGTATTAATCATGTTACGATCACCTCCATGGCATGTTTTTACCAAATTGAACAACTAGAGAGTTAAAATGAGAATGCTATTAGGTGAGCTTCACCACCTCACTTGGGTGCCTAATCCATGGGAGCTATAATGCAGTACCCAAAAATGGACACTACATGGCACGGTGGTACATTGTGCTTTTCTGGCCGCCAGGAAACCTGGTAGCAGCAGATTGGTGGGGTGCCGGGTATCCGACCATCACCAATCTTATAATGATAACCTATCCCAAGCACAGGTCAATATCTTTGGGTTTTAGGAAGTTTCACCCCCCAGCAGTTTGCCCCCAGCAATTTGCCCCCAGCATTTCACCCCCAGGTACATTTCGCCCTCAGGAGGATTCGCTCCTGCACATTTCGCCCCCATACAGTTCGCCCCCAGGTACATTTCACCCCCATCATTTCGCCCCCGCACATTTTGCCCCCGTACATTTCGCCCCCAGCAGTTCGCCCCCGCATGTTTCGCCCCCGGATTTTTCGCCCCCAGCAGTTCGCCCCCGGATGTTTTGCCCCTGGATTTTTCGCCCCCCGGATGTTTCGCCCCCAGCAGTTCGCCCCCAGATGTTTCGCTCCTGGATTTTTCGCCCCCAGGAGTTCGCCCCCGGATGTTTCGCTCCTGGATGTTTCTCCCCCAGCAGTTCGCCCCCGGATGTTTCGCCCCCAACAGTTCACCCCTGGATGTTTCGCCCCCAGCAGTTCGCCCCCGGATGTTTCGCCCCCAGCAGTTCGCCCCTGGACTTTTCGCCCCCAGATTTTTCACCCCCGGCAGTTCACCCCTGGATGTTTCACCCCAGAAGTTCGTCCCCGGATGTTTCGCCCCCGGATTTTTCGCCCCCGGAAGTTCGCCCCCAGATGTTTCGCCCCCGGAAGTTCACCCCCGGTAGTTTGCCCCCGGATGTGTGTACCCTGTTTTGTCCCCAGAATTTTGTGTTTGGATGTTTCGCCAGTTTGTCATTGTGGTTCATGAATTCCCGTCCGTCATCAATTCATGTCACAAAAGTACTGTACAGAGTGCTGCACTTTTGTGACATTTTAAATCAACTGTTTCCATCTGTAAACCTCACAACTGATTGCATTATAGTGTCAGAGCATTTTGCCCGCAAATTTAACAAGACATGTTCCAAAATGTTTCTAAACCGTTTTTGTGTTACAAAAACATGCCACGAAAAAAATAAACGGATTCAAAAAATGTAGTGTGAATAAGGCCTGATTTAGGTGGGGAATGTAAACCACTCTAAACTCAAAACATTTTGTGAACTTTTACCTGACCCAGCACTGAGCTGCTTTTTTGCAAGTTTTGTTGCAGATGTAACAATTTTCATGTCAGGTGTCCTGCAAGTTACATTAGACTAGCTTTTATTCTAGTGATGGGAAGTTCGGCTCTTTTTGGCGATCCGGCTCATTCGGCTCCGCTCACCATAAAGAGCCGGCTCTTTTGGCTCTTTTAACGGCTCTTTTTCTAATATTAATCCGTTTTCCACAGTCGTCGTTCTAGGTCTTTGCCTGTACAGTGAGGGCCTCATTCTCTACCTATATAACGATCTAGTGACGCAGTGTAAGCTGTTATTCAGCATTGCTGTCTCCTCAGATTGTCAGCTCTTGTGATCAGGCCCCGGCTCCTTGGTTGCAGACATTATTACCATGTATTCCTTTCTAATCTGTGGCGTTTTTTGTACATGTCCTGTCTGGATTAGTAAGTGCTGCAATCCGTGTTGGCGCTGTATAAGAGTATTAGGCCGGGGTCACACTGGCGAGGAATACGGCCGAGTGAGAGGCGCTAAAAGCCCGCATTAGACACGGATCAATGATTCTCTATGGGGTCCCTCGCACCAGCCGTATATTTCTCAGGCGTATTCTACGCTCCGTGCCACTCGCAGCATGCTGCGATTGTCAGCGTACTACGGCCGTAATACGCCAATGAAAGTCTATGGGTGCGCAAAAAATACGCATTACACACGGACCACACATGTGAATTGCGAGAAATACGCACCCGGTGTCTTTTAGAAAAGCCGGCAATTCAGTGCGCTATACAGTAAACTCACACTGACAGGTTTAATAAAGAAACGAAAGAATAGATATAGACACATAGAATACATATATATATATATATATATGCATTCTATGTGTCTATATCTATTCTTTGGTTTCTGTTAGAAACCCTGTCATAGGGCTCCATTATATGTCCATTTTGCAAGCCTGCGAGAAAATCTCGCCATACGGATTACATACGGATGCTGACATGCACAAAATACGCGACCACACCTTGCTTACGGATGACATACGGAGCACTGTTTAGGGGCCATTCATCCGTATTACGCATGTAAAATACTGACCGTATTTTGCGTCGTTTAGTGTGACCCCGGCCTAATCCGTAAAAGGTATGTTGGAAGCACTGTGCCAACACACACACTCCAAAATATGTAAGCAAAGCATACTGAATGGTAAAATTAGACACTAAGAGCAGCTGCCTGGCCGGGGTGCTCGGTGTCGCACCCTCACTGGTCAGACATTGCTGACCTATTCTAAGGTCAGCCAGCATTAAAGTCATGGACGACCTCACTTGTGCGCTTATTTGAAGCCTGCAAAATGATTTGGACTAGGGCCAGTTTTGTTTCCATATTACACTGAAAAGATCCTTTATGTTCCCCTAGTGGCACCTTCCTCCTGACTCCCCTATTACTGCAGTGTAATAAAGTCATGTGCAGTAAGAATAGTTTCTTATCGGCCCTGGTGATCTGATCATGAACCAGCAGTAGCCCAGCGGGACGTCTATTCCCCCAGACTAGTCGTCCGCACCTTCATTGCTGCAGTCATTCCCTCTTGGACGCGATTTATTCGCATCCCTGTTTTTTCTGCAAATGGATGAAAACGCATGGAACTGCACCCTAATGAGGATTTGATTGGAAATGTGAAATTCTGACTTCTGGGGCAGAGGATAGGGGGAGAGAGGAGAGGGGAGGGAAGAGAGAGGAGAGAGAGAGACTGGTGAAAGAAAAAAAGAAAACGGGGCTCGGAGCCTGCGCAGTATGAAATCCACATGCAGATTGGACGCAGACATCCTGATTCAGGTGCATTTACATTGACAATCATATGTTTTTGCTGACACATATCAGGATGTCTGTAGATTTTTTTTAACACCCAAAATTCACAACAAGCTGCGTTTTGGGAGAACATGGAAAACCCTGATGCATCCTGATCCTGATGCAAATGCAGCTCCGTGCATCCCTATGTTAAGTATAGAGATGTAATCTGGATCAGGATTGCTACACTTCACAACACACAGTACCAAAACACTAGTGTGAACGCAGCCCCACTTGTGCAGCCCCTAACCAGGTGCCCCCATGTCATATACAGGCTCCCAATACATGTTATTATCATTACCACACTGTAACACAGGGCACAAGCCCTTCTAGTGAGGCGGGAAAGATCACTGTATGACAGAGTAGCATGCGGACATAGTCTACATTATGTCTGCAGTCTGGTCCCATACAGTGTCATCACTTTCCCATACAGCACATCCCACGCTTCCGAGCATGCTCAGTGCCGCAACACAGATCCCTGCACACGGACCCGTGTTGTCCTGGATCCGTGCTCCATAGAGCTCCATTTTAATTCCAGACGTGTAGCTGTGGATCCGTGCGTCTCCCTGCGCCTGCGTGTTTTTCAGATGACACAAAACAGCAACAAGTTGCGTTTTTGTGCATCTGATAAAATATGCAGACACACGGATCTGTGGGAAAACGGTGACAACTGGATGCACAGTCCCATCCGTCACCACTGAAAGACAATGGAGACAAAAACGGATCTGTGTGCAGCCAAAATATGCAAGTGTGAAACCAGCTTAACCCTATAAGGCCATGTGCACACGGTGCAGATTCTGCTGCGGATCCGCAGCGTTTCAGGCTCCGCAGCAGCTTTAGCTGCGTTGTACAGTGCCATTGTTTTCAATGGTAAACTGAAAACCGCTGTGCACATGCTGCGGATTTTTCCGCGCGGATTTGCTGCGGGTTCAAATCCACAGCATGTCAATTCTTTGTGCGGAATCCGCTGCGGTTTCACACCTTCTCCATTGTAGAGGTGTGAAACCGCAGGGCTAATCCGCAGATCTTTTTTACCTGCAGATTTTTCCAAATCCGCAGCACCAAAAATTATGTGTGCACATGGCCTAATGATTGGGGCTGGACCTAGATCTCTGCACAGTCTTGCCGAAGTCACTTTATTATATTGCTTACCCTTAAGCGGGAGTCACACATAGCAATCTCGCTAGCGATATCGCTGCTGAGTCACAACTTTTGTGACGTAACAGCGATCTCACCAGCGAGATCGCTGTGTGTGACAGCGATCAGCGAACGGCCCCCCTGCCGGTATCGCTGATCGCTGGAAGAAACCTCTGGACATTTCTTTGGTCGCTGGTCTCCCGCTGCCAAGCACGCATTGCTGCGTGTGACAGGCGGGAGACCAGCGATCAGCTGTAAAAAATAGAATTTAAATAAAAAATATAGTTATTCTCACCTTCCGACGTCCTGCGCAGCCTTCCCGCCTCTCTCCACGCTCCGGTCCCAGTGATCCTTTGCGAGAATGACCACGAGACTTCGCGCTCCCGCGAGACCGTGACGTCATCGTGGTAATTCTCGCAAAGGATCACTGGGACCGGAGCGTGGAGAGAGGCGGGAAGGCTGCGCAGGACGTCGGAAGGTGAGAATAACTATATTTTTTATTTAAATTCTATTTTTTACAGGGACGGCAAGCGATGCCGGGCGCTCGGCATCGCTGTGCTGATCGCTGGTGAAGCTGTCTGTGTGACAGCTCACCAGCGATCCTGACACCTTGATATCAGTGTCGGTATCGCTGGTAAGTCGCTATGTGTGACTCCAGCTTTACCCTACCCTCAGCAAGAACTGACGCGTCTCCCTGTAGGGTTCCTGTCCTGTGTGACTGACCTGAATCCTCCTCACTCAGTGCTGCACTGCTGCTGAGCTGAGGCTGATTTTAACTAATAGTATACTATAGTATACGTGAGAGTCTACATGAGACCAATTTGCTGTCACTTGAGTTTAACCCCTCTACAGTCACATGCCATATACAGTATGCCATGCATGCATGTCTGAAGCTAGGAGGAGTATATCACTTTAAATATTTCCACTCACTCCAGCACAGACAGCACACATTTCTCTCTGTCTCCTGACAGCTCCGCCTCCTCCTAGATAAATCTCTGCCACTGCCTGGCGCCAGAAAAAGAAAAAAAAAAAAAAGAACCGGCTCGTTCACAGTGGAGAGCCGGCTCATTTCGTTCCCAGCGGGGAGCCGGCTCTTTGAATCGGATCGTTCATGAACGACACATCACTATTTTATTCCATCTTTACATCAGAATATAGCAGTGTCTAAAATCTCTACAAAGAGAGAGGTATACTAGCACAAAACATCAGTCAGCTTCCACAGCAATTCACTTTCTACAAGTATGAATTTAGTTCTACCCAAACGTGGGAAGAAGTTGGTCAACGAGAATCACATTTACGTATTTTCCAAACGAACGGCTGACGATGTCCATTCCATCTGGGTGTGTGAAAAACGGTATACTTGCAAGTAGCCAATCCCCACAACCACGCAGCACAAGCAGCAAGACCTCAAGCAATCCGACTTGTCAATGAGGCGCTCACCAGGGCAAAGACAACACAGGAGACACCACAACAGATTCTCACAGAAGTCATTTCAGGAGCCCATTCTAAGGGTACCGTTACACCTAGCGATGCACCAGCGATCCCGACCAGCGATATGACGCGGTCAGTATCGTTGGTGCATCGCTAGGTGGTCGCTAGTGAGCTGCCACACAGGCAGATCTCACCAGCGACATCGCTGGGGACGGGGATCGCTACTTACCTGTCAGACGCGGCGATCCTGACGTCCTCCCGCCCGGCTCCACGCGTCGCTCCACTGCATGTCATTTTTTTTAACTGTTCATTTTTTCATGAGCATGTGGATGGGATTTAGACATTTACGCTGCATATGACCCCGACCTAATGACCCTTTGAGTTAGTATGCTTTTTTTTCACAAATACTTCGTACATGTTTGCTCATTTTTCCTGATGCAAACCTTTTATTATCATGGAATTCTGCATTTTGCTAGTTTCTGCTGCCGTTATTTCTTTCACGGCTTTGAAAATGTGACATTTTTGAAGCTTGGAAGCATTTTTAAACAGGAATATATCATTTTCCACTGGGACAATACATGTCGTGGAAAAAACTATTGTCTAGTACCTTCACACCAGATTTTGCTTCAATTTCAGAAAATCTGAAGCAAAATGTGAGTTTTTAATGTGAGATATGAACAACGGATGCTTTTGATTAGGAAAATTTATTGTGAATTCATCCCAAAATTCTCTGTTGCACATCCGCCCTTTTTGCGCTGCACTGAGCGCACAAATATGCAACACAGTGTGTTTGGCGTACATCGGCGCAGCGCAAAAGGGGGGATGTGCGGGCAAAAGTGTACCAGCGCACAACCAGCATACCCAACGCTAAGTATAGGGTATGCTGATCGCATGCAGCGTCATGCGATCAGAGGAGGAGCTGACCGGAGGAGGCACAGCCGGGGGTGGAGCTTAGCGGCGGCCCTGCGCTGCGCCCAGTAACGCTAGTGTGAAACTAGCCTAAGTGTCCAAGAAAAAATATGTAACTCCAGGTAGAGAAAAGTTAATCCATGTGGCAGAAATGACCAGAGTACATATTAGAGATTTGAAAGCTAAGGAATAAGGAAGATATATAAAAGAAAAAGTGTTGCTACATTACCTTAAGTAGTGGTGGTACCCCATCGCGCGTTTCGCATTTGCTTTTTCAAGGGGAGTGTGTTTTTTAATATACTCAGGTAAAATTACCTTTGGGTACCTTTTTATACAGGGTGCCGCTACCTCCTGGACTAGGGCGTCCGCCCTGACGTGCGTTTCTGCTCCTTTCTCAAGGGGCCTGCTACCAACCAGGTGTCTCCATTATTTATATCTCCCAGCCGCAGTGTGGTGGTGAGCGTTACTTCCAGTCGTGTGGACCAGAAGTAACCACTGTTATCTGATTATATTTGCGGAGTATTATTGTAATTATGGGTATGAGGGTTATTGCCAGGCAAGCGGCATTGTTTTATGGTTGACATCTAGATCATAATCTGTGATGTGGCCTATACAGCTTGCGATATAATTATGGCTATATTAATATTTGTAGTAGTGTGGTTGAACCCGAGCAGGCAATGTTCCATACGAAACCTGAACTTTCCAGATCGGGTTTGCTCATCACTAGATATAGTATGATATGTAATGGATGACAAAAAGAAGCCATTAAGTGTAACACCACTAGTACATGACAGTAAAATGATGGTCACTTGTCTTAGATCAGGGGTGTCAAACTCATATTCACCAAGGGCCACACCAAGTTAATGGTTGTCCCCAAAGGGCCGTTTGTTATTGAAAGACCAGATTCACACAAACGAGTCCCGTCCAGAACATGCATTTCTCTGCACAGAGCATTGCATGCCCCTGTATAAGGCATGTCACGGTGGATCAGCTCTTTACCAAGCGCTCTCACATCTTCCCTGGACCTGCCTGTTGTGTTCCTTGGTCTTCATGATGCTCTCTGTGCTTCAAACAGAACCCTGAGACTATCACAGAGCAGGTGCATTTATACGGAGACTTTATTACACACAGGTGGATTATATTTATCATCATTAGTCATTTAGGACAACATTGGATCATTCAGAGATCCACAATGAACTTCTGGAGTGAGTATGCTGCACCGAAAGTAAAGAATAATATTGCACGCCCCACTTTTCAGTTTTTGAATTTCCACAAAAATTTAAAATAACCAATAAATTTCGCTCAACTTCACAATTGTGTCCCACTTGTTGTTGATTCTTCACCAAAAATTTACATTTGGTATCTTTATGTTCGAAGCATGATGTGTGGGAAAAGGTTGAAAAGTTCCAGGGAGCCGAATACTTAAGTTCCAGGGAGCCGAATACTTTTGCAATGCACTTTTTCTATCACCTATTAGTTTTCTTCTTCTGCAGTATAGATGATGGTAACTGTGGTGAAGACCGGAAAGGGCACAATTTCTTTGGTAGTTTACTTTATCTAATTTTTCTTTGCCCAGGCTGGTGTGGGAATTAGTGGACTGTGCTGTCTGGCCCAGAAGCATTTGCTAAGCATGAATATTTATAGAGACATAAAAGCATTAAAGTGTCTTTCTTTTACTATTCTTCCACAGATGGTTAGCTAATAGTACAATCTACAGCTATGCAATACAGTCTGCAATTAATAATACATAACCTTGATGGAAAAATGATTGGTGCAGATTTCTTAGAACCACCACTATGCTGCAATAAGGCAGGAACAGGCACAGATAGAAGAGGGTCCCTGTGCAAGAACAATATATGGGCTCTTTGTAGTCCAATTGCTCATCATTCCACCTGCTTTGTAGGTGAAAGTGAGATCTCCTCACCTCTTGGGCCCCTGTGCGGCTGCCCAGGTTTCACCAATGGTGCATCCACTCCTGAAGTCAGGTCATCCTCGTTTACACATTTATGGCATATCCACAGAATGTAACTTGCAAATTCACCTTCACCCTCATCCTCATCTATCAGGAGATACGATCCTCTCTGTAGTATGACAGTTCATAGCAGCAGTTCTAGCCATAGAATCCAACAAAGATTGTTACTGGGGCCAGAGGTGGGGAGGGTGGCCAACTTGACTTTTTATTTTTTTCTGGACAGCTTGTGAAAAAAAATCGCACACAGACAATATTATTTATGGACACATTGGAAAACCAGGGGAAGAGTCTTGAGGAGATCATTTGCATATTCCCAGTGCCTTCTGGGATAAGCGAAGAGTCTCCGCGAGCTCAACGATCACTGGGTTTTGGCTTGTCGGCGCGCAAATTTTGGCTCATCTTTCATTGTTTTTAAGAAATCTCAATATGGAAGAGGCCAGGAGCCATTTGGTGAGCTGCATTTCTTGCTACATGTTCACAGACTTACCAGTGGAAAAGCCAAACTTCACATGCCACAAATGCAAGCTTGTGTCCCTGTTGGAGGAAAAGTTGCAAAATCTCGAAGAGAGGTTAGCTACGTTGAAGATCATTAAGGAAGGTGAAGAGTTCTTGGACAGAGCAGAATTATCTCTTCATGTTACAGAAAGAGAAGAAATTCGAAGTGCACCTGAAGAAAGAGAGGAATGGAAGCATGTGACCCAGAGAAGCAGGAGGATCAGGAGGCAGTCAGTACCCATACTGCTCAGCAACCAGTACCAGGCTCTCACGCAGGAAAACGATGAAGAAATACATCAGGATAAGACTTTGCCAACAAACAGCAACCTTGTACGCCTTCAGAGTCCTCCTGGATGGAGAAAGAAAAATGTTGTGAAGAAGAAACGGAGAGTGGTGGTCATGGGGGATTCCCTGTTGAGAGGAACAGAGGCCGCTATCTGCAGACCGGATATAACTTCAAGAGAAATGTGCTGTCTTCCAGGTGCAAAAATTAAAGATGTGTCTGACAGGATATCAGGACTCTTCAGACCTACAGATGACTACCCATTCCTGCTACTACATGTGGGGACAAATGACACCGCAAGAAACGACCTGGAAACCATCTGCAGAGACTTTGAAGACTTAGGCAAGAAAGTGAAAGAACTGGGAGCGCAGGTGGTCTTCTCTTCCATCCTCCCAGTGGATGGCCATGGAATAAGGAGGTGGAATAAGATTCTGCAGGTGAACAACTGGCTACGCCGATGGTGCCGTCAGCAACGATTTGGATTTATGGATCACGGAATGAATTACCTTTACGATGGACTACTTGCTAGAGATGGGGTGCACCTTACGAAGACTGGAAAACATGTATTTGGAAGTCGCCTTGCTACACTTGTAAGGAGAGCTTTAAACTAGAACAACATGGGAAGGGAAGCAAAAGACCAGAAAAAGCCATACACCTGACAAATGCTATTGAGAACTCTGCTATTAGAAGTGGAAAGGAAGAACAAAGACAAAAGAATCTAATTAATAAAAAAATTGGAGAAAGAGAAACCAATCACAAACTAAAATGTTTCTATACTAATGCACAAAGCATGGGCAACAAACAAGGAGAACTGGAACTACTAACACAGGAGAAGAAATATGATGTCATTGGAATCACTGAAACTTGGTGGGACGATACACATGATTGGAATACAAGACTGGAAGGATACAACTTATTTGCAAGAAACAGACTTGATAAACGAGGAGGATGTGTCGCATTGTATGTTAGAAACGCGTATATCTGCACAGAGATTGAAGCTTCAGAGACTGGGAGTTCTGTGGAAACTGTTTGGGTAAGAATACAAGGACAGAACAATGGAAAGGACACCATTGTAGGCATTTACTACAGGCCGCCTGTGCAAGCTGAAGATATGGATGAACTCTTTATGCATCAAATGGCCAAGTTCTCCAAAAAATATGACATAGTTGTCATGGGAGATTTCAACTATCCAGACATTTGTTGGGAATCTCTCTCAGGCAAAACTAACAGGTCAAGGAAATTCTTATCCTCTCTTGCTGACAACTTTATCTTCCAAAAGGTAGGGGAGAAAACAAGGGGAACTGCTACCTTGGATCTAATCCTTATAAACAGGGAGGAAATGGTTGAGGAGGTAAAAGTGGCTGGGACCCTAGGAGGTAGCGACCATGCTATTTTAGAATTTTGGATAACTAGAGGAGGAAGACCTGTGAAGACTCAGACGTCAAGGTTAGATTTCAGAAAGGCAGATTTTAAGGGATTCAGAAAGAGAATTGGAGGGATCCAATGGCTGGATATCCTTAAAGACAAAAATGTCCAGGAAGGATGGGAAATCTTGAAAAGTGAAATTCTCCAAGCACAATTGTTAACAATTCCGAAAAGAGGGAAGAATAGCAAGCATTTAAGGAAACCAGGATGGATGAACACAGAACTTAAGCACATGCTAAAAAGGAAGAAAATAATGTTTATAAAATGGAAAGAGGGAGGCATATCTAAAGAAGAATATAATGCTGTCTGCAGAACCTGCAGGGCACAAATCAGATTAGCTAAAGCTGAAAATGAATTGAGGCTTGCAAGAGATGTCAAAAGCAATAATAAAGGATTTTGGGGATATGTCAAAAGTAAAAGAAAAGTCAAAGATGCTATAGGATTTTTACAGGATGAAAATGATGAAATGGTAAGACAGGATGTTGAGAAGGCTGAACTTTTAAATTCCTATTTTGCATCTGTTTTCTCTCAGAAAGGAAATGTAACATCAACTGTTCTTCACTGTCCTATTAAGGGAATAGAAGAATCCAGGATATTTATAAACAGAAAGATAGTGAGGAAACACTTAGCTAACCTAAATGAATTCAAGTCTCCAGGTCCAGATGAATTACACCCCAGAGTACTGAAGGAGATAGCAGAAGAAATTTTTGAACCCCTCTCCATAATCTTTGAAAATTCTTGGAGAACAGGAGAAGTCCCAGAAGACTGGAGAAGAGCAAATGTTGTTCCTATCTTCAAAAAGGGGAAGAAGGTGGACCCAGGCAACTATAGGCCGGTGAGTCTGACTTCTATACCAGGAAAGATCTTTGAACAGATTATTAAACAACATGTATGTCAGTACCTGGATAATAATGAAGTGATTAAACAGAGTCAGCATGGGTTTGTAACTAATAAGTCATGTCAAACTAACTTAATTTCCTTCTATGACGGAATCACTGATTGGGTGGATCAAGGAAATGCTGTAGATATAGTATATCTTGACTTCAGCAAAGCATTTGACAAAGTATCTCATACAATCCTTATTGAAAAAATGACTAAGTATGGAATGGACAAGGCAACTGTTAGGTGGATTCATAACTGGCTTAGTGATCGGACCCAAAGAGTGGTCGTAAATGGCTGCACATCCAGTTGGAAGAATGTGTCAAGTGGGGTACCACAGGGCTCTGTCCTGGGCCCTGTATTGTTCAACATCTTTATCAATGATTTAGATGAAGGAATTGAGGGTAAACTGATTAAATTTGCTGATGACACAAAGCTAGGAGGGATAGCTAATACTAGAGAAGAGAGAGATAGGATTCAAAAAGATATAAATAAACTGGAGAAGTGGGCAGCAACTAACAGAATGGTTTTTAACAGGGAAAAATGCAAAGTACTACATCTGGGCAATAAAAATGAAAAAAGCATATACAGAATGGGAGGAATAGGGCTAAGCAACAGCACATGTGAAAAAGACTTGGGTATACTAATAGATCACAGACTGAATATGAGTCAACAGTGTGATGCAGCAGCAAAAACGGCAAATGCAATTCTAGGATGTATTAACAGAAGCATACAGTCTAGATCACGTGAAGTCATTATTTCCCTCTACTCCTCTTTGGTCAGACCTCATCTGGAATATTGTGTCCAGTTTTGGGCACCACATTTTAAAAAAGACATCAACAAACTGGAGCAAGTTCAGAAAAGAGCGACCAGAATGGTGACCGGTCTGCAAACCCTGTCTTATGAGGAAAGGTTGCAGGATTTGGGAATGTTTAGTTTGAAAAAGAGAAGACTGAGAGGAGACTTAATAGCTGTCTACAAATATCTAAAGGGCTGTCACATTGTAGAAGGATCAACTTTATTCTCATTTGCACAAGGAAAGACTAGAAGCAATGGGATGAAAGTGAATGGGAGGAGACACAGATTAGATATTAGAAAAAACTTTTTGACAGTTAGAGTGATCAATGAGTGGAACAAGCTGCCACGAGAAGTGGTGAGTTCTCCTTCAATGGAAGTCTTCAAACAGAGGCTGGACAGACATCTGACTGGGATGATTTAGTGAATCCTGCTTTGAGCAGGGGGTTGGACCAGATGGCCCAGGAGGTCCTTTCCAACTCTACGATTCTATGATTCTATGATTCTATACCATGATAAGTCATTATGATTATAAGTTATCCATGTCAACAATCTATAATTCTGATATGAAGACATCAGTCGCATTCACTGTAAACTGTAAAATGATCACTAATTATTGTCAACAGAATCTGTAAAATTTTATTCAGCTTCAAAAAAAAATTACAGATGACTTACATTTTTTTTTTTTATCAACGGGACAAAAAAGTGCCCTATTTTTACTGGATGTCCTTGAATTTCTGGACGGTTGTCAACCCTGGTGGTGGGACCCACAAATATCAAGCATCTATAGTATATCACTTGGATATTCCATTAATGTATAAGGTAGGAATAACCATTTAATATGCCTGGCTGTGTAGACTGTGTCCTTGGGTGGTCTCCCCAGGATACAGAGGGCTGTGGACAAAGAACACGACCAGACAATTCGTCAACTATTGTTTTACTGACAACAGAGCCTGAGTTTTCCTGGAAACAAAAGGGAAAACACAGCAAAAATTTCACACACACCTAGCCGATGTCCACTTTGACCGCTATGATGCACAACCTATGGGGCCAGAAACTTTAAGTCGCAGCTTGTAGTGGCTTGCGGTCCCTTGGAAGTGCATTGAGCTGTAGGTTGGATTGCTGCTAAAGGGAAAAAAAAACTCTTTAAATTTCTGTCTGGTGCAATCCCCATTAGGAAATGAGCTCCACTATTGCCAACGACATCCAGTGTACATCTTGCCACATGTATGCAATCCTTGAACAGCCGGTCGAGGGTGCATTCTGCTGTGCAAGATGTGAGCACGTTGTGCATTTGGAAGCCCAAATACTGGATATAAATGAGCAGCTGGCAACACTGAAATCCATAGACAATATGAAAAGGAGTCTTCTGCTCACTGAGCAGACGCTCAATGGGATAGATGAGGGGGGGATGCTAGGTTGGAGCTGCAGGACAGTGAAAACAGCAAGCTGGGTGACAGAAGGCAGGGTAGAGGGAAGAATGCCAGGGAGGCTAGTCCTGACCTGGCACACCCCAATAAGTTTGCTAAATTGGCAGATGAGGGGAGTGTCAGTGCAGGAGTAGCACTGCTGCAGCAAGGCATGTCCTCTGAAAGCCGAAGGAGTGTCTGCTCCAGTAAGGGGGGAAATAGGAGAGCAGGGCAGGCCAGACAGGTGCTGGTAGTGGGAGACTCAATTATTAGGGGAACAGATATGTGCAATATGTCACAAAGACAGGGATCGTCGAACAGTGTCCTGCCTACCTTGCGCTCGAGTCTGACACATTGCTGATCGGGTTGACAGATTACTGGGTGGGGCTGGTGAGGACCTAGCGGTCATGGTGCACATTGGCACAAATGACAACGGTAGAGGTAGGTGGAAGGTCCTTAAAGATGATTTCAGGAAATTAGGCCGCAAGCTTAAAGCAAGGACCTCCAAGGTGGTATTTTCGAAAATGCTTCCTATACCACGTGCCACGCCAGAGAGACAACGGAAGAATAGGGAGGTTAATAAGTGGCTCAGGAATTGGTGTAGGAAGGAGGGGTTTGGGTTCCTGGAGAACTGGGCCGACTTCTCAGTTGCACCTCAATGGGGAGGGAGCAGCTGTGCTGGGGGAGAAAATGGCTAGAAGGTTGGCTAGTGCCTGGGGGGAGGGTATTCATTTTATAGGAGGGGAAGACAGTGCAGATAGAGACCTGGGCACAAATAATGAAATTGGGGGTGGGGTGGCATGGGGGGTGGGGTTAGAACAGTTAATAATTTAAGAAAGAGTAGAGGTAATGAGAGATACATAAAGTGCATGTATACTAATGCCAGAAGCCTCGCCAACAAAATGGTGGAATTAGAATTAACTTTGTTGGAACATAATTATGACATGGTGGGGATATCTGAGACATGGCTGGACGAGAGCCATGACTGGGCGGTTAATTTACAGGGCTATAGTCTGTTCAGAAATGACCGTACAATTAAGCGAGGGGGAGGCGTGTGTTTATATGTAAAATCATCCTTAAAACCCATCCTGCGTGATAATATATGTGAATCTAATGAAAATGTAGAGTCTCTGTGGGTGGAGATAAGGGGAGGGGGAAAAAATTACTGATAGGGGTTTGTTATAAGTCTCCAAAAACAATGGAAGCAACAGAGAATATCCTCATAAAGCAAATAGATGAAGCAGCGACTCAAGGAGAAGTCATTATTATGGGCGACTTCAACTACCCTGAAATACATTGGGAAACCGAAAGCTGCAGTTCCAGCAAAGGTAATAGGTTTTTGACAACTATGAGAGACAATTACCTTTCACAACTGGTTCAGGACCCAACAAGAGGGCGGGCACTGCTAGACCTAATATTAACCAACAGGCCAGACCGCATATCAAATGTAAGGGTTGAGGGTCACTTGGGTAATAGTGATCACAAATTAATACGTTTTCATGTATCCTTTAATAAGATGTGTAGTAGAGGGGTTACAAGGACACTAAACTTCAGGAAGGCAAATTTCCAACGGATGAGAGATGATCTTGGTGCAATTAACTGGGACGATATCCTGAGACATAAAAATACACAAAGAAATTGGGAGACGTTTATTAGCATTCCGAATAGGACCTGTGCACAATATATACCATATGGGAATAAAAATGTTAGAAATAGGAGGAAAAAACTATGGTTAAATAGAGCTGTAAGGGGATGTTAGGAACGGCGGAACGCACTAAATAAAAATAATAAAGTGCGTTTGCCGCTCGGGGTCCTCCGTGCAGTAGGTGGTATAACCGCTGCTAAGTGGTGGCAGAAGCAATATGGCGGTATTGTGCACAGGGTTAACCGTCACCCAAGTGCACAGAGCAATCTCTGTTAAATCACAGATGCCTATGAACATAAACAAAAGAGCTGAGCCTGTTAAGGTCACAAGTACTCAGAGTAGTTACACACGGTAAAAGGTCACAGGAATAGCCAAAGATGGCGGTACTAAGTCCTTCTAGACCTACCGTTTGTGTAGCGTCGCAGCCGCGAACGCTTAAGTGGGCTGCTACTGCAGCGCGGCGTAGGACACTGCCACTATACGACAATGCTAGACGCAAGCGCAATGTCGGACGCTAGCAGCTGTGGACAATGAAGCAGAGGCGCGCTGATGCTGGTACTGAACTCAATCCCTCACACAAGCGTAATATCAAAAGGTAGGGGTTTCAAATAAGTCATTCACCAGAATCATGCATTCATCGTCACTCACACAGCAGTAAGTATAGTCTATACTAGCGCATGGCGGAATAGCCATGCGCGCCTTTTATAGCAGCCGGGACCTTCCGCACGCCTCCAGATCTCTGAGATGGACAAATGAGATTTGGAGCAGGACCTGAGCACATGACTCCCGATCCATGAGTATGCTCAGTAAGAGGACAGAAGGACTTAGCCTCAAGAGAGATTTTCTGCAAGGCAATCTCCTCTGCAATCTCTTTTGCAGTGGATAGACTGCAGAATGTGAGGGTCTGGATTCCTGCATAGCGACGGCAGAAACCTGACTCCTAACAGGGGAGCAATAAGTGACAAGAATAAAGCATTTAGAGAATTATAGTAAATAGGTAGTGATGAGGCATTAAATGAATACAGAAGATGAAATAAATTCTGTAAAAAGCAAATCAAGACAGCAAAGACTGAGACAGAGAGACTCATTGCCAGAGAAAGTAAAAATGATCCCAAAATATTCTTTAACTACATAAATAGTAAGAAACTAAAAAAAATGATAGTGTTGGCCCCCTTAAAAATAGTCTGGGTGAAATGGTGGATGAGGATGAGGAAAAAGCCAGTATTCTAAATGACTTTTTTTCAACTGTATTTACACAAGAAAATCCCATGACGGATAACATGATCAGGGATAAAAATACTCCAGTAAATGTCACCAGGAGCACTGCTATTTATAGCATAGGCGATCAGACCAACGCAGCTTCAAGTCTCCTAAGGGAATTATTAAAAATAAAACAAAATAAAATACAAATTTGGTATCGCCACATTCAGAAATATCAGATCTGTCAAAATATAAAATAAATTTTTCTGATTGGTAAATGGTGTAACTAGGAAAAAAATGAAATCAAATGTTACGGCAGGAGATGCAGGAGGATCCCACTGCTGACACAGAGACATAAAAAAGCTAGTCTGCAGTTTGTCAAATTGTATAGGAGTAAGCCACAATCCTTCTGGGAAAAGTGTCTGGTGGACAGATGAGTCCAAGATAGAGCTTTTTGGTAAAGGACATCATTCTACGGTTTACCAAAAACAGAATGAGACCTACAAAGAGAAGTACACAGTACCTACAGTCCAGTCACACATGGTGCAGGTACAAATGATATTTTGGGGTTGTTTTGCTGCCTCTGTCACTGGGTGCCTTTAACTGTGTGAAAGGCATCATGAAATCTGAAGATTACCTAAGGATTTTGGGTCACAAGGAGATGGTCTTCTTCGGAGATGAGAACAGATGGTGGTGTCCCTTTATCACAATTTGGGCCAGATTCATTGATGATATTTTCGTCCTTTGGTCTGGCTCAGAGGCTGATTTCCTCACATTTGCAGAGAATATTAATGTTAATCAGCTGGGTCTAAGATTCACATCTGAACATGACACCAATGGTATCACATTTTTTATTTGAATATTAAGAACATGGAAGGATATCTCAGAAACAATAATTTCATCAAATCCAACCGCTCCGAACAGCCTCTTAAAATGGGCTAGCTACATTCCCCTGCACCTTAAATGCGGGATACCAAAGGGACAGTTTCTACGAATCAGGAGAAACTGTTCAAATATTGAGGACTTTAAGACACAAGCCAAGGACGTTAATATGAGATTTTCGGGAAGAAGCTATCCGTCACATATTCTCAGTGCATCTTATGCGTATGCAATGAGAGAGGATAAGCAGAAACTACTACAAAATAGAAGAGTATGGAAAAGTGAGGATTATACAAGAACTAGCTGAAGAGCCCGGCACTGCCCGGGCATAGTACCTAAGTGTGGGTCCCGCTGTCTCCCTTAACAGACCCGCTCTCCACCCACCATCACGCTCTCTCCTTCCACAGCCCTGCTCATCACCCGCCGTCCCGTTCTATCCCTCCGCAGCCCTCCACAGCCCCGCTCTCTTCCTTCACAGCCCCGCTCTCCTGCTGTCTCCCTCCACAGCCCCGCTCTCTTCCTCTACAGCCCTGCTCTCTTCCTCCACATCCCTGCTCTACTACTCTCTCCCTCCACAGCCCCGCTCTCTTCCTTCACAGCCCTGCTGTCTTCTTCCACAGCCCTGCTCTCCCGCTCTATCCCTCCACAGCCCCGCTCTCTTCCTTCACAGCCCCGCTCTCTCCCTCCACAGCCCCGCTCTCTCCCTCCACAGCCCCGCTCTCCTCCACAACCCCGCTCTCTTCCTTCACAGCCCCACTCTCCCGCTCTCTCCATCCACAGCCCTGCTGTCTTCCTCCACAGCCCTGCTCTCCCACTCTCTCCCTCCACAGCCCCGCTGTCTTCCTCCACAGCCCTGCTCTCCCGCTCTCTCCCTCCACAGCCCCGCTGTCTTCCTCCACAGCCCTGCTCTCCCACTCTCTCCCTCCACAGCCCCGCTGTCTTCCTCCACAGCCCTGCTCTCCTGCTCTCTCCCTCCACAGCCCCACTGTCTTCCTCCACAGCCCCGCTCTCTCCCTCCACAGCCCCGCTCTTTTCCTTCATAGCCCCACTCTCCCCCTCCACAGCCCTGCTGTCTTCCTCCACAGGCCTGCTCTCCCGCTCTATCCCTCCACAACCCCACTGTCTTGTTCCACAGCACTGCTCTCCCGCTCTCTCCCTCCAAGCCCCACTGTCTTCCTCCACAGCCCTGCTCTCCTGCTCTCTCCCTCCACAGCCCCGCTGTCTTCCTCCACAGCCCTGCTCTCCCACTCTCTCCCTCCACAGCCCCGCTGTCTTCCTCCACAGCCCTGCTCTCCCGCTCTCTCCCTCCACAGCCCCGCTGTCTTCCTCCACAGCCCTGCTCTCCCGCTCTCTCCCTCCACAGCCCCGCTGTCTTCCTCCACAGCCCTGCTCTCCTGCTCTCTCCCTCCACAGCCCCACTGTCTTCCTCCACAGCCCCGCTCTCTCCCTCCACAGCCCCGCTCTTTTCCTTCATAGCCCCACTCTCCCCCTCCACAGCCCTGCTGTCTTCCTCCACAGGCCTGCTCTCCCGCTCTATCCCTCCACAACCCCACTGTCTTGTTCCACAGCACTGCTCTCCCGCTCTCTCCCTCCAAGCCCCACTGTCTTCCTCCACAGCCCTGCTCTCCTGCTCTCTCCCTCCACAGCCCCGCTGTCTTCCTCCACAGCCCTGCTCTCCTGCTCTCACCCTCCACAGCCCCACTGTCTTCCTCCACAGCCCTGCTCTCCCGCTCTCTCCCTCCACAGCCGGGACCAGGAGAGAGAGCTGTGCAGATTGTTCGGCCGGAGTGGGCGGAGCTAGAGCGGAGCTGCAGCGCATGTGATTGGGAGGCCTGTGGGAGGCGTGGCCTAGAGCTGTAGTAGGCCGCAGTAGAAGCCGGGGACTAAATTTAGGCCTGGAAGCTGCAGGGGAGAGGGGGGATAGCACGGTTGGTGACGGGTAGCGCCAACTGAGCCGGGACAGGGCTGGGAGGCCCCTGTCCTGAAGACTGTCTTCCTCCACAGCCTCGCTCTCCATGCACTGTCCTGCTGTAGCTGTATCCGTCGTCAGCCCCGACCTCCACCCGCGTCCCACTCTGATGTTTCGTGATTGGTTGGTGTCCCACTCTGCTGCTTCGTAATTGGTTGGAGATACACACATACATACATTCATTTTTATATATATATAGATTATTGGCACATATGAGAATAGGGTAGATAGGGTGTACTCTACCCTCAAGAAACAGTGGGGAATTCTGTTGGCTGACCCTGACCTACAGAGGGTGATACCGATGTCCCCAATTATAACCTTCAAAAAAGGCAAATCTATCAATAAAAAACTAATACATAGTCTACATTAAAAAATTCCTGCAAAGGGACATGGTTGGACAAGAGAACATGTGGTTTCTATAAATGTGGAAATTGCTGTATCTGCAATTGGATGCATCCATGCAAAGTCTTTACTAGCTCGTCATTTTGGAAGACTTTCTACATTAGGAGCGGTGTATAAGGCAACTTGTACTTGACCGTTAGACTATATAGGCAAAACAACTAGAGAATTTAGGCGAAGAGTAGAAGAACACATATGACACAGACGAGATACCCACATTGCACGACATATGTATTCTATTCACAGAGGAAAGATCAATGGGATCTCCTTTTGTGTTATTGATGCAATAAAACCAAAAAGTAAGGAAGGGAGACTTGAATAAACTAATATTGCAGAGGGAATGCGAATTGACTTTCAGGATAGACTATGTGGCCCCAAAAGGTCTAAATGAAATACTGTCCTTTGGATTCTTTTTATTGAAGATGCTTAGTTGGATCCTTAGGAACAAGTCTTAATGTCTGAAAACTTTAGTTTTCTCCACTTGCCATAATGTGGTCCATGAATATGTGGATCTTTTATTATTATAATAATATCTATAAATACAGCTCTGGCAAAAATTAAGAAACCACTGCGAAATTTTCAGTTTATCTGATTTTTCTCTTTATAGGTATATTTTTGAGTAAAATGTAAATTGCTCTTTTATTCTATAAACTACTGACAACATGTCTCCGAATTTCCAAGCACTAAATTTTGTATTTATTTTCAGAAAATGAGAAATGGTCAAAAGAACAAAAAAATGCAGTGCTTGCAGACCTCAAATAATGCTAAGAAAACAAGCTCATAATCATTTAGAAACAACAATACTAATGTTTTAACTCAGGAAGAGTTCAGAAATCAATATTTTGTGGAATAACCCTGATTTTTAATCACAGCTTTCATGTGTCTTGGCATGCTTTCCATCAGTCTTTCACACTGCTTTTGGGTGACCTTATGCCACTCCTGGTTCAAAAATTAAAACAGTTCTTTGCTTGATGGCTTGTGATTGTCCATCTTCCTCTTAATTACGTTCCAGAGATTTTTAATGGGGTTCAGGTCTGGAGATTGGGCTGGCCATGACAGGAATTTGATGTGGTGGTCCTTCATCCACACATTGATTGACCTAGATGTGTGGCATGGCGCATTGTTCTGCTGGAAAAACCAGTCCTCAGAGTTGGGGAACATTGCCTGAGCAGAAGGAATCAGCTGTTTTTCCAGGTTAACCTTGTATGTGGCTTGATTCATACGTCCTTCGCAAAGATTAACCTGGCCAATTACAGCCTTGCTGAAGCATCCCCAGATTATCACCGATCCTCCACCAAATTTCACAGTGGATGCAAGACACTGTGGCTTGTACGAATCTCCAGGTCTCCATCTAACCATTAGATGACCAGGTGTTGGGCAAAGCTGAAAATTAGACTCATCAGAGAAGATTACCTTACTCCAGTCCTCTATGGTCCAATCCTTATGGTCTTTGGCAAACTTCAGCCTGGCTCTCCTTTGCTTCTCATTGATGAAAAGCTTTTTTCTAGCTTTACATGATTTGAGCCCTGCCTCTAGGAGCTTGTTATGAACTGTTCTTGCCGTGCACTTCACCCCAGCTGCCATTTGCCATTCCTTTTGTAGGCCACTTGATGTCATCCTGTGGTTGCTGAGTGACATTTGAATAATATAACGGTCATCTCGGTCAGTGGAGAGTCATTTTCGCCCTCTGCTGGTCTGTAGCTTTGTTGTCCCCAGTGTCTGCTGCTTGACCTTGTTGTAATGGACTGCTGTCTTAGAAATTTTAAGGATGGAGGCAACATGACGCTTACTATGTCCCTCTGCTAGTAAAGCCAGAATTGACCTTCCTTTCCTCACTCAAGAATTTTCTTTTCAACTCCTTTTGCATGGTTAAAAGTTATTTTTTCATTCCTATTACTTTTGGGATATTACTAGCACTTGTTTTGCCATCCAGCCTGTCCTATTGCAAGAGGATTGTGAACACCACAGCAGGGTTTTTTTATACTTTTGTTCATTAAATATTGGTTTATGTGATCATCTAATCAGAAGCACATTAAGTAGAATGAGGTGTACTCTGGTTGGAATGGAATGGCTGTCAGACATGTAGAGAAGATTTTTATAAAACTGTTCAGTGATCTCTTAATTTTTGCCAAGGCTGTAGTTATCTATATTGTCCATTATCATAAAGTATCACTACTGAATATTTTTTAATCCATTCCATTGTCTCCTTTTTACAGTGGGTACGGAAAGTATTCAGACCCCTTTAAATTTTTCACTCTTTGTTTCATTGCAGCCATTTGTTAAATTTAAAAAAGTTCATTTTTTCTCGTTAATGTACACTCTGCACCCCACCTTGACTGAAAAAGCAGAAATGTAGAAATTTTTGCAAATTTATTAAAAAAGAAAAACTGAAATATCATATGGTCATAAGTATTCAGACCCTTTTCTCAGTATTGCATAGAAGCACCCTTTTCAGCTAGTACAGTCATGAGTCTTCTTGGGAATGATGCAACAAGTTTTTCACACTTGGATTTGGGGATCCTCTGCCATTCTTTCTTGCAGATCCTCTCCAGTTCCGTCAGGTTGGATGGTGAACGTTGGTGGACAGCCATTCTCAGATCTCTCCAGAGATGCTCAATTGGGGTTAGGTCAGGGCTCAGGATGGGCCAGTCAAGAATGGTCACAGAGTTGTTTCAAAGCCACTCCTTTGTTATTTTAGCTGTGTGCTTAGTGTCATTGTCTTGCTGGAAGGTGAACCTTCGGCCAAGTCTGAGGTCCAGAGTACTCTGGAAGAGGTTTTCATCCTGGATGTCCTTGTACTTGGCCCCATTCATGTTTCCTTTAATTGTAAATTACAGCTTAAAAATACCTGCTGCCACCACCATGTTTCACTGTTGGGATTGTATTGCACAGATGATGAGCAGTGCCTGGTTTTCTCCACACATACCACTTAGAATTATCACCAAAAAGTTCTATCTTCATCTCATCAGACCAGAGAATCTTATTTGTCATAGTCTGGTAGCCCTTCATGTGTTTTTTTTAGCAAACCCTATACAGGCTTTCTTATGTTTTGCACTGAGGAGAGGCTTCTGTTGGGCCACTCTGCCATAAAGGCCTGACTGGTGGAGGGCTGCAGTGATAGTTGACTTTATGGAACTTTCTCCCATCTTCTTACTGCATCTGTGGAGCTCAGCCACAGTGATCTTGGGGTTCTTCTTTTCCTCTCTCACCAAGGCTCTTTTCCCACAATTGTTCAGTATGGCTGGACGGCCAAACTTCTTCCATGTAAGAATTATGGAGGCAACTGTGCTCTTAGGAACCTTGAGTATTGCAGAAATTATTTTGTAACCTTGGCCAGATGTGTGCCTTGCCACAATTCTGTCTCTGAGCTCCTTGGCCAGTTCCTTTGACCTCATGATTCTCATTTGGTCTGACATGCACTGTGCGGTGTGATATCTTATATAGACAGGTGTGTGCCTTTCCAAATCAAGTCCTATCAGTATAATTAACACAGCTGGACTCAAATGAAGGCGTAGAACCATCTCAATGAGAAGCACAAGGAAATGGACAGCATGTGACTTAAATATGAGTGTCTGAGCAAAGGGTCTGAATATGTCACGCACGGTGAGGGAAAACCGATTGTAACATAAAGGGAAATGGGGAAGGGGGCCCAGACACTAAGGAAGGATTTGGAGACCACTAGGCTAGATCTAATCTCTCCCTAGAACTCCTACCGAGTCCCTATATTGGTTCCTCACCAATCACCAAGCTGGAACCTAAGGCCCTGAATCTCCCTGGGGCCTGGGCCTGAATAGGGAACGGGAGTGAGGGAGTTGTGCGCTAGGCAGTCTCCGCTAAACTAAAGACGGTAAGGTGAGACAAACAGGGGAACACATAGCTGAATCGCCAGATACGGATACCAGAAGAGGAATTCCAGACAACAAACTGGAGCATTCTGAGAAGGTCCAACACTCTAGCAAGCAGAAGTGGAAATTAAGCTATTACCCGCACTGGGTCACAGCTGAGTCCCTAACTAAATAGATCCAAACTTCTCAGGGCAGGAGGAGGTCGACGCTGGGTCCTAGAGGCAGATGGTTCAGGTAGCAGTCTGTCTGGACAGGCTCTCAGACCTTCTGAGGCCTGACGCAGGATGATAGCCTGTCACCTCCGAAGCGCTCGTGACAGAATACTTATGACCATGTGATATTTAAGTTTTTCTTTTTTAATAAATTTGAAAACTTTCTATATTTCTGTTTTTTTCAGTCAAGATGGGGTGCAGAGTGTACATTAATGAGAAAAAAATGAACTTTCTTTTGCAATGAAACAAAGAGTGAAACATTCAAAAGGGTCTGAATACTTTCCGTACCCACTGTATATTAAATCAATATAATAGTACCAGGAAGGGTTAATAAGATTTAGAAGGATATTCTCCCTAGCGTCTTATGAAGATGTTGGTCAGTCCCATATATGATATTATAATATACTATCAGTGGAGATGTGAGGTGATCATCAATGCGCTTCAGGTTGGAGTGCAATAAGAGGGGAGAAACATAAATCTTATCTGCTGACAAGTTATGGGAAAACGCATTGAGGCATTCTTGATTAGATAAGTAATCTCTTGATATCTTTAATTATAATCACTGGCAGAAAAAGAGGTAAATTCAGCTTACCATGCCATGTAATGCAGAGTCTTGGTTGATTGCTCTCTTTGGAGGGTGCTGTTCCTGATGGTGATTATGGCCAAATGAAAGTAAGGAGGGGAGGGAAGCGTAAGTTGAGCATGGCCACCCAGGTAATCATAAAAATGCTTTATTGGATTCTCAAAATATATAAAAAATGTTTATATACAGCCTGACGTGTTTCTGCCACGTCAGTGCCCTTAGTTGTAGGTCATATTGTGAATAGAGGACAAAGGTATATATACACAATGGGAGCAAATGACAAATTAAGAGGTGGGTGGAAAATCATCTGATTAATTAATGCAGACATGGTTTGTGACACCAGACATATTTGAAATTGTCCATATGCAGAAGAAAGGAAAATACATGATTAGACCAGTATCTTCAACCCTTGGACACCAGGATTCCGGGTTACCTTCGGGACACTTTCAGTGTTAAATTAGACTTTTTTACTTGGAAATCTGATTACAATTTTTTTTACCTTTGATGTGACTAATTTATACTTGTCTATTCCACATACTCTCTCCAAAATTGCTGTACAGCATAGCATTGATAATTACAGCAATTATACCCACAATCTCCCAAATCCCAAAAATTATTATTTTGGCCTTGGAATATCTGTCAAAAAAATAACTATTTCATGTTTGATCAGGAAATTTATTTACAGATCCTTGGTTCCCCAATGGGGTTGAAATTTTCACCCACCCTTGCTGTTTTATTTATGGCGTGGTGGAAAGAAACATTCATATTTTCTCATGAATATCCCTTTTTTCCTCACATAGCTTGGTATGGCCGTTATGTGGACGACCTCCTCCTTGTATGGAGGGGGGACGTCCATCTAGTTCCATCTTTCCTAAATTATCTAAATAATAATGTATATAATCTTAATTTTATCCGTAATCATGCTGCCAATCTGCCAATCAAGTCAGCTTTTTGGATATTTTGATAAGTGGTAGTTCTGCTTCACACAAAGTAGAAACCTCAGTCTATAGGAAGGAGAATGAATTAACACAAAGAATAAACTTTGCGCAAAGCATAGAGGATTCTTCAGTTGGATACTAAGAACCCAAAGGGTATGAACTACAAAAATTATTTCTTTCTTATATATATTAGACCATCCAACTGATAATATTGTTAGCAACATGAAATATTAAAAATATATATAGGATATTCTACTACTTGCACAATTACAATATACTACAATATGTCATATGTATTTTCCTTTCTTCTGCATTAGGACAATGTCAAATACATCTGTGTTATGATTGAGTCACCGTAGGAGGCAAAAACAGAAATGCTAGCTAAGTCCAGAAAACCAGAGAAGTTGGCAGCTATCGGATTGCAGACTCCTGAACCTATCAACACAACTAGCAGTAGCCGTGGGGGGTTCCTACGATGCCCTAGACCCCTCGATCACAGCCGGAGAATTAAATAGGCCTAAAGAAAGAAAGGGGAAATCTAAACTGCCCCAGAGCAGACCCCAAAGCAATAGGCAGCCCCCAACATATAATGACGGTGAAGCAAGATGAAAATGCTAACAGACAGAAAGATAGACTGAGCAAAGAGGGGCCCAAGCTAACTAAATAGAAAAGGACAGGAAGGCTGCTGTCTGCAATCCGTGAAAAACCCTATGAAAATAAGAGCCAACAGACTGACAGTGAAAAAGGCCCTGAAGACGCTAGGCTTCAAAAAAGCTATGTCAGTACTCAGGAATATACTGAAGACAGAGCTATAGGCAAAAGGAGATTCAGCTCACCCCAGCAGGGAATGGCAGAATCCAGAAAAGCAAGGAAAACAAAAAAACAAAACAAAAAGCTAACAGGCAAAACAGAAACTTAGCTTTAGAGGCGCAGGAATCAGACTGGTGTCCTAGAAGTCCACAGAGAAATCACCCGCAGGGCAGAAGGGCGTCGGCAGCCTTATATCCAGTCCGTGACTCCACTCAGCCAGTCATCCTCATTAGACTCAGGTGCCTGATAATCAGGCTCATTACCTTCTTTTACCAGAATAGGGAGTTCACCAGACCCCAGTGACGAAGGGGAAAATGAACTCACAACACATCTGGTGTCACAAACCATGTCTGCATTTATTAACCATATCATTTTCCACCCACCTCTTAATTTGTGATTTGTTCCCATTGTGTATATATACCCTTGTTATGCACAATATGACCTATGACTAAGAGCACTGATGTGCCAGAAACGCATCAGCTTATTTTTAAACATTTTTTATGTTTTAAGAATCCAATAAAGCATTTTTTATGATTACCTGGATGGCCGTGCTGATCTTATGCCTCCTTCCCCTCCTTACTTTTATAAGCACTGTCACTTTATTACTGTGAACTTCCTTCACAGTCATGGAGACCGACATCATGGTCTTTTTCTAAGACAAGGTGAGGGATTGACAAGTATATGCTTATGTTCACATTAACTACAAGCACTTGTCACTTTATCATTGTGAACATCCTTAGTGCTTATGGAGACTCTTATCTGGGTGTCTCTGAGAGTCTGTGAGGAATTGTTGAAAAAGTGCTAATACCTACAAATTATGTTTTTGTGAGGCATAGATAGCTATTATTTTTTATTGTCCTACTTCTTTCACATTATTCTGTTCTTATCCACATGTATTTTAATGTTTAATCCTGACTATTATTACATTCCCTAGAGATGTAGGGATATGCAGAGACAGCCGTCAAGGGGCGGGAGCACCAGTGATCATTTCATTTAGAGTGCCAACCTCCACGGTCAGGTAGACATAAATTAGTAAGTCAATATATAGAGTATTTTAGTGTTTCCCTTATATGAGGTTCTTCTTGTATTTTCCATTTTTTAATGCATATCTAATAAATTTGACATTTTAAGGTATTTTATGATATACTAGTCTCAATGTAGTGTCCAGTGTCAGAAAGTTGGGTTTGTGTCATAGGTCATTATTATGCATTTATATAGCGCTATTTATTCCATGGCGCTTTACATGTGAAATGGGGAAATATAGACAAGTATAATAAACATGTGTAAGACAAGGTACACACAAGTACATAAGGAGAGGGGACCCTGCCTGCGAGGGCTCACAGTCTACAGGGATGAGTGAGGATACAGTAGGAGAGGGTAGAGCAGGTCGGGCGGTGGTTCAGTAGACCGAGGATCATTGCAGGCTGTAGGCTTGTCAGAACAGGTGGGTCTTCAGGTTCTTCTTGAAGGTTTCTGTTGATGGTGAGAGTCTGATATGTTGCGGCAGAGTGTTCCAGAATATGGGGGAAGCACGGGAGAAGTCTTGTATGCGGTTGTGGGAAGAAGAGATAAGGGGAGAGTAGAGAAGGAGATCTTGAGATGATCGAAGGTTGCGTGTGGGTAGGTACCTGGAGACCATGTCACAGATGTATGGAGGAGACAGGTTGTGGTTGGCTTTGTATGTCATGGTTAGGGTTTTGATTTGGAGCCTCTGGGCAATAGGAAGCCAGTGAATGGCCTGGCTTAGGGGAGAGGCTGGGGAATAGCGGGGAGACAGGTGGATTAGTCGGGCAGTAGAGTGTAGGATGGACTGGAGTCGTGCCAGAGTGCTAGAGGGGAGGCCAGAGATTGGGAGGTTGCAGTAGTCGAGGCGGGAGATGATAAGAGCATGCACTAGTGTTTTTGTGGTTTCGTGGTTGAGGAATGAGCGGATCCAGGAAATATTTTTCAGTTTGAGGTGGCAGGAGGAGGCGAGCGCTTGGATATGTGGTTGGAAAGAGAGCGCAGAGTCGAGGAACACCCCAAGGCACCGAGTGTGCGGGACTGGGGAAAGCGAGCAGCCATTGACATTGATGGATAGGTCTGGTGGAGGGGTAGAGTGAGATGGGGGAAAGATGATGAATTCTTGTTTTGTCCATGTTCAGTTTGAGAAAGCGAGCAGAGAAGAAGGCTGAGATAGCAGACAGACATTGTGGGATTTTGGTCAGTAAGGAGGTGAGGTCCAGTCCAGATAGGTAGATCTGCATGTCATCGGCGTAGATGTGATACTGCAAACCGTAGGATTTTATGAGCTGTCCCAAGCCGAAGGTGTAGATGGAGAATAGTAGGGTCCTAAGACTGAACCTTGAGGAACACCGACAGACAGGGGGCGAGGTGAGGAGGTGGTGTGTGAGAGGGAGACACTAAATGTTAGGTCAGTTAGGTATGATGAGATCCAGGATAGGGCCAAGTCTGTGATGCCAATAGATGAGAGAATCTGTAGCAGGAGGGAATGGTCCACGGTGTCGAAGGCAGAGGACAGGTCTAGGAGAAGGAGGACAGAGTAGTGTCGCTTGCTCTTGGCGGTTAGTAAGTCGTTAGTGACTTTAGTTAGGGCAATTTCAGTTGAGTGATGCAGTCGGAAGCCAGATTGTAACCGGTCAAAGAGGGAACAGGAGGAGAGGTGGGAGGACAGTTCAAGATATACATGCTGTTCCAGTAGTTTTGAGGCGTAAGGGAGAAGAGATATCGGGCGATAGTTAGACACAGAGGATGGGTCAAGGGAGGGCTTTTTGAGGATAGGTGTGATTGAGGCATGTTTGAAGGATGAGGGAAAGACACCATTTGTAAGTGAAAGGTTGAAGAGGTGTGTTAGAGTTGGGATGAAGACTGTGGCCAAGTTAAGGATGAGGTGGGACAGGAGCGGGTCGAGGGCACAAGTGGTGAGTTGTGATCTTGACAGAAGGGTGGAGAGCTGATCTTCTGTCATGGTGGAGAAGCTGGCTTTTGCAGAGCAGGGCTGAGCGGCTAAGAGGGGCATTGGGGGCTGCGGGCCAAAGCTTTGTCTGATCGTGGTCATGGGTCTTCCAGCAGGACAATGACCCCAAACATACTTCAAGAAGCACCGAAAAGTGGAGGGAAAAAAAAGCGCTGGAGAGTTCTGAAGTGGCCAGCAATGAGTTCAGATCTAAATCCCATTGAACACCTGTAGAGAGATCTTAAAATTGCAGAAGGCAGCCTTGAAATATGAGAGACCTGGAGCAGTTTTCAAAAGAAGAGTGGTCCAAAATACCAGTTGAGAAATGTAAGAAGCTTGTTGATGGTTATAGGAAACGATTGATTGCAGTTATTTATTCCAAGGGTGTGCAACTAAATATTAAGCTGAGAGTGCCAACAAATTTGTCCTGCCCACTTTGGGGGTTTTAAAAATTAGATACAATTTAACTTTTTTCTCTGATTTTTGTGTTGTTCCAATGCACACAAAGGATATAAACAGGTATAAACAGGTGTATAACAAAACCCATGTAATTACAATAATTAGCTGGGAGAAATACTTCATTTTCTGAAACAATTTCAAGGGTGCCAACACTTTTGGCTATGAATATATTTATGTATATATATTGTATTGGTGAAAGGTCTGGACTGCAGGCGGCCAGGTCATCACTCAAACTCTTCCTCTGCATAACCATGTACTGGTGGATGTAGTATGTTGAGTATGTTGTTTAGCATTGTCATGCTAAAATATACAAGGCTTTCCCTGAAATAGACGTTTTCTGGATGGGAGTATATGCATGTTATTGTAAAACCCTGTATATGATGCTCAGGGTTGATAGTGTCTTAAGATGTGTAAGCTGTCGATGCTATAGGCAGTAATGCAGCCCCCATACTATAAGAGATGCAGAGTTTTGAACTGTGTGCTGATAGCAAACTGGATGGATTCCATCGATCACAAGCATCCAATATCTATCGCCAATCTTCTCCCTTGTGCACATGGATTTTTCCTGAATACCTGAATCTTTTGATATTATTTACTGAACAGTAGGTGAAAAATTCAAAGTATTTGCAGTTTTAAGTTGAAAACTCTTTTCTGAAATTGTTTGACAATTTTTAAACGCAGTTGTTCAGATTGGTGACCCTCTGACCATCCTTGCTTCTGAGAGGCTCTGCCTCGCTAAGGCTAGGTTCACATCTCGTTAGTACCATCCATTTAACGTATGCGTTAAACGGATGCGCTAACGCTGATGTTCTTTTTGGTCCTTTTTTGACTGATAGCGATAACGCATGGTAGCATTGAGTTAGCATGCGTTAGCAATAGAGGTCTATGCACAGCGAACGCGTCAGTTCCCTGTGCGTTAAACCTAACGCACCCGAAAACGCAGTAGACCGCGTTTGAGGGTGTGTCACAAAGTAACATATCATCGCTAATGCATGACGATTTGGACATGCGTTAGGATGCGTTACGATAATAGCTGGCAATGGGTGTGTTAACGCATCCATTACACAGTGTAAGTGCCGCTTTGTAACAGATGCGTTAAACGGATGGCACCTAACACGATGTGAACCCAACCTAACATTCTTTTTTTTCTTTTACACACAATCATGTGACTTAGTTGAAAATTGACCTTCCAGCTGTCAGATATTAGTACCACTTTGTTTTCCAGCCTTTAGTTAACCGTGTCCCAATCTTTCTGAGATGTGTTGTTGAAAAAGACTTCACAGAAAAGGATACAGCCTTACCAGTACCAGGTCAGATGACCAATGCAGTATCAGGATGCAGGAGACCCCCATGATAAAGGCAGGGCCAGCACAGGTGCAAAATACTAAAGCAAACAGCCTCTCACAAACCTAACAATTCATGGAGGGGCTGACGGTGTAGTATTAACCAGGATGCCAGTCACAAAGGTACGTGTGATGCACATGTCTGGCTTACAGCTTATTGGTGACACCCATACTATTAGATCAGGAGGGCTGATACCACAATACACCCAACCAGCACTAATGGGGGTGGCTGTGTAATGTTAAACATACACCCAGATAGAGCTTGCATACGACGCCAGTGACACAGGTGTGATGCACAGTGTCTGGCTTACAGCCTATTGATTATGCCCATACTATTAGATTAGGCGGGATGCCCAACACTATATAAGTGCACCCCATAAGAGATGTGTTTTTGCCATCAATTTCTAAATTAGTTAATTTTTTTTAAAATGAATTGGAAAAATGTCTAACGTTCAACTTCTCTTTTGTGAATGCATTATGGCTATAAGATATTTCCAAAGCATTGCTTTCTTTACATTTCACACAGCGGTTTTGTGTGTGTGTGTGTATGTGTAAGGTTCAGCCAGGACCGCAGTCGTGGCCGAGGACTCTGGGGCAACGGAGTCCTGGCCTCACCTCACATAGACATGACAGTTTTCTGTCAGCATACCTGTCACTTTCATCAGCTCCACCTCAGGGCTTTATGTTATGCGCTACGTGTTCTCCTCAGACGATGTGGAGCAAGCAGAGTCACTTTAATAATAACAGCTTTACTCATTTTTGTGCACAGCACATCCATTTTCTTTACAGCGGTTACCTCAGATTCCACAGTGCACAAGTCTGTCACTTTCCCTATGCTCTCACTGTCTTCCTTCAGCATATCTCCGGGACGTCCTGTCCCGTTCAGCATCACAGCATCCTCCCTGTCCAGCTTCACCATTTTTGGGAGTTCCCCTGTCTGTTTCGCCCCAGACAAAAAGGCGTCTGTCCACGTAGCAAGCTGCCTCATAATGAGAGATCTGTGCTGCCGTACCGCTGCCAACTGTCTCACTACCATCTGTAGTGTACTCATCTGCACTGCTATGTTCTGTGCTGCTGTGATCTGTACGGCTGTGATCTGCACTGCTGTGTTCTGCAGTGTTGTCATCTGTGGCCCTCACGCCCTGGACGGCTGGGCCCATGTCTTTAACGTTACAGAGCCGACTGCCCTGTCAGGGTGCTCCCACCCAACTGATTCAAATCTCAGCTGTTCCACAGCTTATCGGCCATTAGCTCCTCCTACTTTAACTATTTACAGGCTGAGTATGCGCTCCACCTCCATCTAGTGGCCTAACTGGGGTACTACGCTTTCCCTACAACTATAACAGTAGTTATACATAGCATTAACATAAATATACATTACACTTTTATCCCTTAAGGAAATACACAGAATAGTGTAGCAGTACCTATGTGACACACACATAATGGTAATACACATGAACGTGTAGCAGTACCAGTAAAATACAAGAAAGAGGTAAAAGATAGAACAATAACATTTTCCATTCCCTTACATATGTATATATAAATATTGTGGTAGTTCAACTCACTCGGCGGTACACGAGGTAGAAAACAGGAACACTATCTCTTTAAATCTTCGGTTGGTTTATTATATGGTGGCATAAACCAACAAGAAGGGGAAAGTAAACACAGCCCTTAAGGCAAAAACAGTAAGACAACAAAGAAAACAAAATGCTGTAACACAGTCCATACGTTTGGGGGTAGCAGCCTGCTCTGGTGTAATGCAGGTTCAGTCTTTTCTCCTCAGGACAAACCACCGGAGATCCTCTCTCCAGTCTTGCTGAACCAAGACTACCTCTGGAGCTCAGCTATTTAAGCCTAGACCATTCCCTGGGGTGGAGAAAAGGTGGACATCCTCCCACCTGCTCTATGGATGTCCACATAAAAGCCAGCCCATCATTAAAATTAGCTTAACCCCTCACAGCACAGCGCTGGAGGAAAATACAAAATTACACTGGGTTTCACATCACTGACACCATTAAGCGTAGTGACAGACATCTCCTCTCCAGTGACTTTGTCACAGTGTATATTTATATATATATATATATATATATATATATACACAGTATATATATTCAAAGGCATGCTAACACTTGCTTTTTTCAGTGGGAAACACTCTTAGAACATTTTTAGCCCCCTGTATCTGGCACGAGCCACCTGGCAGACAGCAGGGGATATAGTTCTTTTACATTTGGCAGTTGTTTTGCCCATGCCGTCTGCCAATTGACTGCTGCTTAGTTGTCATTGCGAACATAAGCTTTAGCAGTGGACTACTAGAGGATGGTAGACAATCCCTTAAATGACTGCTATCAGGTAAATAGCAAGTAACACACGGCTTGGTAATGGGTCAGCATTGGTTTATAGTAAAATGTAATCTTATACCCTATAGGATTATAGAAAGCATAATTTAGGGGATTTCTTTTCTTCAGAGGCAAGTCTCCCAAATAGCACAAGGGCCATTAGGAACCTAGTAGTTGGTAGCTTGCTATTGTGGCGCTCCACTCTAGTATTGGGGAATATTATATTGGGCTGCACAGCAGTAACATCTATTGAATCGTACATCCAGTTGGTCCTACCTATCAAGTACTATGGTCACAAGGGATTTGTTTTTCAGTTATTGCATATTGTGTGAATTACACCCTATTTAATTTGGAGTTAATAAAAGTCAAGTTTTAGTGTGAAACTTGTTGATAGTGAAAGAATGGCATTTGTGCCCTTTGGTCATTTGGAATTAGTTGCGATGTCACCATCTTTAGGTCCACTGTGTCTAATATGTGACGACTCTATGGCTTAGATACAACACAGTGGCGCATGTAAGTGTGTGAGATTGTCTTGGGTGGAGAAGACGAGCCCACTTACACAAGATAATCAGCCATTATTGGAGATCGAGGATTGCCACAGTAAAGGAGAGCATAGAAGCTTATTCCTGAATGTGAGGAGTACATTCACCGGTAAGGGATGAAGGGGAAACCACCTGTGAGGGGTGAGGAGTCGCCACACTAGAGGAGGCTAATGACCTTGTGTGAAAATAAGTGCCATGTTAGAGATGAGTAGAGGACTGATGGCTGTATGTGAGGGAGAGTGAAGTGGTGGCAGTAAAGGGCAAGCCGCAAGTGTGTGCAAAGACAAGGGTCTGTAGGAGATTGCAGCTAAAGAGATGACTACGAGAGACATTATAACCAGGGCCAGCTCCTGGTTTTTTCCACGGGCGAAGTTGTCTCAATGGGCCCCTTTTAATGCACACTACAATTCATGATGCGCAGATACGGCAGAGAAATATACTGTAGGTATAGCGCAATGCCAAAGATTTCACTTACTTCTTACATTACATGAGTGATACCTATTGTAAATTCTACAATAGGTCAGAAACCTGACAGTATAGTCCTTTATACAGTATTATGGCACCACATAGTGCGCCCACTATGAGCCCAAAATATTGCTCCATACAGTATAATGAGCCCCATATATTGCTCCAAACAGTATAATAAGCTCCATACAGTTTAATGGGCCCCATATATGGCTCCGTACATAATGAGTCTCATATAATGCTCCATACAGTTTATGATGGGCCCCATATATTGCTCTATACAGAATGGGCCCATGTAATGCTCCATACAAAATAGGCCCCATATAATGCTACATACAGTTTATGATGGGCCTCATATATTGCTCCATACAGTATATGATGGGCTCCATATAAAGCTCCAGTATATGATGGGCCCCATAAGATGATCCATATATAATGGCCCCATAAGATGCTCTATATATAATTGGCCCCATAAGATGCCCCATATAATGCTCCATATATAATGGACCCCATATAATGCTCCATATATGATGAGCCCCATATGATGCTCCATATATAATGGGCCCCATAAGATGCTCCATATATAATGAGCCCCATATGATGCTCCATATATAATGGGCCCCATATGATGAACCCCATATATTGCTCCAAACAAGCAAACAAAAAATGAAATACTCACCTCTCCTCGCTGGCCGCTGCTGTGCTCCGGACTCATCAGCGTCGGTGTCTTCCGACTCTGCACAGTGACTGTTCAGGCAGAAAGCACACACTAGTCACGTAATTTCGCTCTCTGACCTGAAACGTCACAGTCAGAGGATGAGGAAGATGCTGCAGTGGAGGAACATGGAGAGGTAAGTATCACAAGTACTGGGGGGGGCACTCGCGAGCACTGGCTCAGGCACTAAAATACCACATCCTAGATATCACTGAATGAAATATTCCAGTTGCAAATCTTTATTCATTACATAGTGGAATGCGTTGAGAAGTATAAAACATAAAAATGATCAATGTAAATCAAAATGAATATCCCATAGAAGTCTAGATTTGGAATGATACTCAAAATCAAAGTGGAAAATCAACTTCAGTAGAAATTCCTCAAGACAAGGAAATGATGCTCAGTAGTGTGTGTGGCCTCCACGTGCCTGTATAACATCCCTAGAACGCCTGGGCATGCTCCTGATGAGGAGGCAGATGTTCTCTTGAGAGATCTCCTCCCAGACCTGGATTAAAGCATCTCTCAACTCCTGTGTAGTTCCAGCAGGTACGCGGGATGCAGTGCCGAGTCACGAGACAACTACGGTGCCTTTTAAGAATACGTTTATGGAACTTGAGGGGACTTTGCTTAGTCACGGCCTGATCACCGAAACAGGGGTAACACAAGTTGCCCACGTAGGGGCTCTAAACAAGCAAACACAGTAACACAGCACACGACTACTCCTGGCAACGGCCGGTCACTATAGGGCCGCAGTTTGGCCGACTACGGGTCCTTAAGTCTAGAGTCTACTTAGCCGTCCAGATGTCCCTCGCCGTTCGGGCTGGTGGTCTTTCGTCGAAATAGTTGCTGGGCCCAGTTGCTGAGGTGTTGACGCAGTCTTCGCGCTCTCCGGCGCGCTGAGGACACTGGAGCCCCACAGGCCCCGACGGAGTCCTTGGGCGGTTGGGTCGCAGCGCCCAGACCTGTGCAGGCGGCAGCGATGTACAGTGGCAAGTGACAGGCCACCTGCGCAGCTAATGGCTGCGACAAGGAGTCTGCAATCAAGAGAGGCCCGGCTCCTGCTGCGGACCGGAGCGGGACAGTCGTGGCCGCCAGCTGCGCGGTGCTGGCCACGGCCACTGGTGAAGGCAGGGCGGCTGCGGGTGGCAGGGAACAGGCTGCGGTCACGAGCTCAAGGGAGGCGTCCACGGGCGACCGCGGGTAGACCGCAGCCGCGGGCAGAGGGGAGGCGACAGCGGCCGCGAGCTGTGCTGGGGCCGCAGTGGCCGCGGGCTGGAGAGGGGCAACAAGTCTCGGACGGCTCTCTGGATACTGTCCCTCTGGAGTCCTCAGTCGGCGTCCTCCCTTGCGCTGGTGAGTCACTCTAGCTAGCAGTCGCTCCAACGCTCTCCTCCTGTCTCTGTCCCAGTCTGCTGACTCATCGTCTGGGGGATTCCCTGCCTCCTTTATACCGGTCCCTCCCCCAGCCCACCTGTCAGTCACAATGGTCCGTCCTCGAATCCTGTCCCCCGGGAACAGTTTCCCCCGGAACCCAGATGACGGCTCCTCTGGTTCCGGCCCGGACACTCGACGGGGGCCGTTCCTCCCACACTCCCCCGCCCTGTATGCTCGCCAGTCCTCGGGCGAGGGTTTCTGTAGACTCGTGTTAGTTCCTTGGGATGACAGTCCTTGTCGCCATACGAACTGGTCCTGTTCATACCGTTCAGGGGGTTTGCCAGCTGTTGACCGCTCGGAGCGTCGAAGCTCGGGTGTAGTGGAGTCTTCTGGGGTGGTGGAGGGTGGTCGAATAGTTGGTTCTGGTGGGATGTCCGGGTCTGCTGTAGTGCCACTACTGGGACGCCCCGTAGATGTGACGGGGAAGTCCTCTTCGTCATCCAGGTCCCAGACTGTGGGCCGAGGGTCGGAGACCTGGAGGGTTGGTGTCACGCTCGCGCCTTGGCTGAATGGTGCAAGCCGGGGGGTTGTGGCCCCACTGTCCCACAAACCAGACTCCCCTGGAAGGGGCGTAACTACGGCAGCTACCTTGGTCTTCACTGGAGCCTCTGATGGTGAGGTCAGGCTTGTGCAGCAGGTAGCTGCCGGGTGCCACTCGAGGGTGGTGTCTGGCTGTGGCTGCTGATCCCACTCGGGAACAGGACACCTGGACAGGTGCGAGTGACAGGCAGACTGAGACACAGGGCAAGAAGGTACGACAGATACAGGGCAAGCAGGCACGGCTTGGGACACAGGACAGGTGGGCACGGCTTGAGACACAGGACAGGCGGGCACGGCCTGAGACACAGGACAGGCGGGCACGGCTTGAGACACAGGACAGGCGGGCACGGCTTGAGACACAGGACAGGCGGGCATGGCTTGAGACACAGGACAGGCGGGCACGGCTTGAGACACAGGACAGGCGGGCACGGCTTGAGACACAGGACAGGCGGGCACGGCTTGAGACACAGGACAGGCGGGCATGGCTTGAGACAGGACAGGCGGGCATGGCTTGAGACACAGGACAGGCGGGCACGGCTTGAGAAGGAACAGGTAGGGACCTGTTCACACAGCAGGTGCAGGTATGGATGCAGGCAGGCGTGGAATATGAATGAACGGGTTTGGACCTGTTCACACAGGAGGTGCAGGTATGGATGCAGGCAGGCGTGGAATATGAAGGAACAGGTCTGGACCTGTTCACACAGGAGGTGCAGGTATGGATGCAGGCAGGCAGGAGTGGAATATGAAGGAACAGGTTTGGACCTGTTCACACAGGAGGTGCAGGTATGGATGCAGGCAGGCAAGAGTGGAATATGAAGGAACAGGTTTGGACCTGTTCACACAGGAGGTGCAGGTATGGATGCAGGGAGGCAAGAGTGAAATAAGAAGGAACAGGTTTGGACCTGTTCACACAGGAGGTGCAGGTGAAGGCAGGAGTGGAGAGAGAAGCTGCAGAAAGAGGTTCTGCAGCGGCAGCAGGAGTGGAGCAAAGCTGAACCACAAGGTCTGTGGAGAGAAGCTGCAGCAAGAGGTTCTGCAGCGGCAGCAGGACTGGAGCAAAGCAGAACCACAAGGTCTGTGGAGAGAAGCTGCAGCAAGGGGTTCTGCAGCAGGAATGGAGCAAAGCTGAACCACAAGGTCTGTGGAGACAAGCTGCAGCAAGAGGTTCTGCAGTGGCAGCAGGAATGGAGCAAAGCTGAACCACAAGGTCTGTGGAGAGAAGCTGCAGCAAGAGGTTCTGCAGCAGGAGCCGTGCAGACAGAGCGGCTAGAGTGCAGATGCACAGATAAAGCTGCGAGAGTGCAGATGCACAGACAGGGAGGACACAAGGAAAGACACAGCAAGGAAGGGAGCCACGGACAAGGAGACAGACAGACAGCGGTAAGACTGAGTTCAGACAGAGACACCGGGACAAAGACACAAGGACCAGGATATTCTGCCTCCTGGCAGGCGGACAGAGTACAGACAAGGTACTGGGAACAAGACTCAAGGGCCAGGATATTCAGCCTCCTGGCAGGCAGACTAGGTACAAAGCAAGACTAGGAGTAAACCTCCAGAGAAGGAGATACACAGAACAGGGCCTGGCTTCCTCAGCAGCAAGATACTAACTGAGATTAGACATTGCACAGGCAATGTTTCAGTGGGAGTGGCGAAACTAAATAGTCAAGGGCTCCAGGTGATTGGTCAGGGACCGATTACACAGGTGCACCCAGACTGCATAAGAACCAGAGAGTTCAGGCGCCGCCCCCCTATACACACAGTCTGGAAACATGGAGAGCAGAGGCACAGAGCTGGCAACAGACAGAATTCACAGCATGGCTTGAAGCAGAAAGTAAGTTGGTGTGCGGGGGATGGGAGACCATGCAGTGATGCCAGCAGGGTTGTTACAGTACCCCCCCTTTACGGCCCCTCTTCCTCAAGCCTGCCAGAATGACCAGAAGAAGGAGTACGGGACCACACACAGTCCAGGTTGACACGACATCCTTCAGGTAGGGTGGAGTATGTGTGCCATCAGGAATCACAGATTGCCCGGTTTCTTGGTGCCTAAGGGAGTCAGTTTCCAACACAGAGGGTACAAAGACTTCTTCCTCCTGATTGGCAGAGAGCAGGGACCTGGAAGCTTCAGACTTGACCCCTACATCAGCCGGCCAGCTAGAAACAGCAGACACCTTCACCAAGTCCGACTTCAACCCGACATGCCAGAAAAATTGGACCTCCTCCTCCCGGTTGGTGAGAAACGGAGATACATGGGTCACTGTTCCAACCTCTTCACCCACCTGCCATATGGAAGCTGGAGGCATACATACAGGGAGCCACTTCCGCCTGTTACCCTGAAAAAACTGGGCCTCCTCTACCAGGTTAGAGGGTGAGAAAATCTCTGTCTCAGTATCTTCACTCACTGGACACACAGGGGTTGAAGGCATATATTTAGGACCCATCTTCAGCCCGTTATCCAGGGGAGGACAATCAAGAGACAGGGATGCTCCTGGGAGCAGATCACTGGTATAGTCGCTGGAGACGTGTGAGGAGACTGACACTGCTTCCCCTTCTTCGGAGACGTCATCACCCCTTGACTCGACGACTAGCAGACCAGATGAAGAAGGTGACATTGCTGACCGACTCTGACGCAAGGGAACCAGACACCTCTTGTCACTTGATTGCTTCAAGCGCGGTGCCCTACTAGGTTTCCAGACATAGACGGGTACTAGAATCTCTGGATCAGATTGACCCATGGGCATACCAGTCAGCAGATGGAAGATGAACTTCTTCATGTATAAAGCTCCGACCTGGAGCTGTAGTTGTCCTTGCAGGACTAGACTGTTTTCCAACAGGGCTCGGCCACCTCGAGACAACGCCCACGTCGGCTTCGGGAGCTGTATGACAGAGACGACACACTGACTCCGTATGGCTGGCGGTTTATACACACCAAAGCTCCTAGAAGGCAGAGAAACAGTCATTGGCTTCACAGGACAGAGACCGTCGGGATGTTCCTTCACGAGACCAGATTGCGGCTGTAAGCTTGCCAGCCGCTTTTTCTTAGACCTCTTGGACCTTACATGGGAGGCTGCCTTAGCAGGCTGAGGAACAGGAGTGTCAGGGATGGTCACAGACGGATGAGAGGATTTACCCATAGGTTCCTCTTGTCTGGTCTGTATCTGGAAGCTTGAAGAGGAGGACTTTTCAAGAGCAGCTGGACGAGGCACATCGAACACTTTACGGAAGGCCACCAGGAAGGCCCCCAGGCTCATGACGACAGGGTCCCCTGCTTCCCAAAGGAGACAGATCCATATCAAGGCATCACCAGCTAGGTAGGACATGATGTATCCCACCTTGACCCGGTCAGAGGGGAAACAAGCTGCATTCTGCAGGATGTAGTGCAGGCATTTCTTCAGGAACCCTTGGCACTCTTTATGGTCCCCATAGAACCTAGGCGGGTCTGCTGGGTCGTGCTCTTCATAGGCCAGGAGCTGATTGTAGAGGGCATTGGAGACGATGATTGGTTCAGAGGTCTCCACAATTGGAACCACGCAGGACGGAACAAATTCCTCTGGTTGCTCATACTGGCGGAACACAGGTTCATGACGCTCTGCGAGCGGAAGGACATGGGACTCAGCGGGGACCATGGCCTGTGCAAACTGTCACGCTCGCGCCTTGGCTGAATGGCGCGAGCCGGGGGGTTGTGGCCCCACTGTGTCACAAACCAGACTACCCTGGAAGGGGCGTAACTACGGGAGCTACCTTGGTCTTCACTGGAGCCTCTGATGGTGAGGTCAGGCTTGTGCGGCAGGTACCTGCCGGGTGCCACTCCAGGGTGGTGTCTGGCTGTGGCTGCTGATCCCACTCGGGAACAGGACACCTGGACAGGTGCGAGTGACAGGCAGACTGAGACACAGGGCAAGAAGGTACGACAGATACAGGGCAAGCAGGCACGGCTTGGGACATAGGACAGACGGGCACGGCTTGAGACACAGGACAGGCGGGCACGGCTTGAGACACAGGACAGGCGGGCACGGCTTGAGACACAGGACAGGAGGGCACGGCTTGAGACACAGGACAGGCGGGCACGGCTTGAGACACAGGACAGGCGGGCACGGCTTGAGAAGGAACAGGTAGGGACCTGTTCACACAGCAGGCGCAGGTATGGATGCAGGCATGCGTGGAATATGAAGGAACGGGTTTGGACCTGTTCACACAGGAGGTGCAGGTATGGATGCAGGCAGGCGTGGAATATGAAGGAACAGGTCTGGACCTGTTCACACAGGAGGTGCAGGTATGGATGCAGGCAGGCAGGAGTGGAATATGAAGGAACAGGTTTGGACCTGTTCACACAGGAGGTGCAGGTATGGATGCAGGCAGGCAAGAGTGGAATATGAAGGAACAGGTTTGGACCTGTTCACACAGGAGGTGCAGGTATGGATGCAGGGAGGCAAGAGTGAAATAAGAAGGAACAGGTTTGGACCTGTTCACACAGGAGGTGCAGGTGAAGGCAGGAGTGGAGAGAGAAGCTGCAGAAAGAGGTTCTGCAGCGGCAGCAGGACTGGAGCAAAGCAGGACCACAAGGTCTGTGGAGAGAAGCTGCAGCAAGGGGTTCTGCAGCAGGAATGGAGCAAAGCTGAACCACAAGGTCTGTGGAGAGAAGCTGCAGCAAGAGGTTCTGCAGTGGCAGCAGGAATGGAGCAAAGCTGAACCACAAGGTCTGTGGAGAGAAGCTGCAGCAAGAGGTTCTGCAGTGGCAGCAGGAATGGAGCAAAGCTGAACCACAAGGTCTGTGGAGAGAAGCTGCAGCAAGAGGTTCTGCAGCAGGAGCCGTGCAGACAGAGCGGCTAGAGTGCAGATGCACAGATAAAGCTGCGAGAGTGCAGATGCACAGACAGGGAGGACACAAGGAAAGACACAGCAAGGAAGGGAGCCACGGACAAGGAGACCGACAGACAGAGGTAAGACTGAGTTCAGACAGAGACACCGGGACAAAGACACAAGGACCAGGATATTCTGCCTCCTGACAGATGGACAGAGTACAGACAAGGTACTGGGAACAAGACTCAAGGGCCAGGATATTCAGCCTCCTGGCAGGCAGACTAGGTACAAAGCAAGACTAGGAGTAAACCTCCAGAGAAGGAGATACACAGAACAGGGCCTGGCTTCCTCAGCAGCAAGATACTAACTGAGATTAGACATTGCACAGGCAATGTTTCAGTGGGAGTGGCGAAACTAAATAGTCAAGGGCTCCAGGTGATTGGTCAGGGACCGATTACACAGGTGCACCCAGACTGCATAAGAACCAGAGAGTTCAGGCGACGCCCCCCTATACACACAGTCTGGAAACATGGAGAGCAGAGGCACAGAGCTAGCAAGAGACAGAATTCACAGCATGGCTTGAAGCAGAAAGTAAGTTGGTGTGCGGGGGATGGGAGACCATGCAGTGATGCCAGCAGGGTTGTTACAGTTGGTTCGGGCTGTGGGGGATCAGCAGATGCACAAGGTCGTAAAATGTTACGGTGCACAACCCGAGTGAGAGGCGTGTTATCTCCTTCAGACTGTATTTCGTATACAGGCCCATCGGGGCTTACCCGACGCTACACTCGGTACGGGTTTGCCTCCCACCGTGGTTCTAATTTGTTTTGGGGACGTTGATCAAGTACGAGTACCCGATCCCCAGCCTGAAAGTCAATAGGTGGGGGTAGTGCTCCCCCCTGGTGTTCTAGATCTCGGAGTTTCGTATGTACGATCCGGTGGAGGGTCTGCAGCCGATGCCGATGATTTTGGACCCATGAGGATACCCCAGTCCAGGGTTGTGGCTCTTCCAGGTTTAATTCCACCTCCGTAATCCCTTTGCCTTCTCGCCCGAACAGCAATGAATAGGGGGTGTAAACCGTTACTCGATGCACTCGGTTGTTATACACCCACATCAGCTCGGGGACATAGGACATATTCAGGCCAGCGGGCCTTGCGGTCGCTCTCCAGGGTGCGCAGCATTTGGATCAACGTACGATTGAATCACTCGCAGGCTCCGTTTCCCTACGGGAGGTATGGCGTAGTCCGCGATTTATCGCTTCCGTACAGATGGTGAAGCTCTTCCATGACTTTTCCTAGGAAGCACGCTCCTTGATCCGAATGTATTCGTTGTGGACAGCCGTACACTTGAATAAAGTTCTTACAAATCGCGTAAGCAGCCGACTCCGCTGTTTGGTCTCGGGTGGGGGTGATCACGGTGAACTTGGTGAAATGGTTCACCATTACGAGACAATGTTCATACCCCAGATAGGCAGGACCGATGGTCAGGTAGTCCACCATAAGAAGCTCATGGGGCCTGATGTTACAATAGTCTGCACCGGGGCTCGTTGTACAGGGGGCTTAGCAAGCTTGCACGGGCGGCAGGTCCGACTAACTTTTTCTACAGCAGTGTGTAAGCGTGGGTGGTACACTATCTGCTGTAACCACTGTAGCGTCTTTTGAGCACCAAAGTGAGCCCCTTTTTCATGGGCTTCCCGGGCCAGTTGGTTGAGATGGTCTTCGGGCACGATCACCTGCCATATCGTAGCTGACGTGGCTCGTGATATGGCCTTTCGATATAAAAGTCCTTTTTTGATGACCAGTTTTTCCCACTGGCGCAGCATCAGTAACATATCTTGGGTCAAAGTCTGCCTCTGTGAGCCCGTGGGCAATTTACCGGTGGCCACCCATCGGCGCAGGAGTCCAATTTCTGCATCTTCTTGTTGCTGCTGGATCCAGTGGTTGCGGGGCTGTCCCAGCATCCTCCCTAGGAGTTCCGGACTAGGCACTTCCTGCGTGCTGACTGCAAGCGCGGCGGTAGTGAGGGCGAACGGCGTCTCATCTGCTTCTAATTCGTCGTCTCAGTTTCTCCCTGGGGTGGTGTGTCGGATTCTGGAGAGCGCGTCGGCGTGCACGTTTTCAGCTCCCCATTTATAGATGATCTTATAATTGAATTTGGCCATCCAAGCTACCCACCGCTGCTCGAGGGCCCCCAACTTGGCATTCTCTAAATGGGCTAACGGGTTGTTATCGGTCCACACTACTACTTCGGAGCCCACCAGATACTCTGCGAATCACTCCGTCATTGCCCACACTACCGCGAGGAGCTCGAGCTTAAAGGAGCTGTAATTGTTCGGGTTGCGTTCTGAGTCATGTAGCGACCGACTACCATAGGCGATCACTTTTTCTCGACCATCCTGCACCTGTGACAACACAGCTCCTAGTCCCTGGAGGCTCCCGTCGGTATGCAGGATGAACGGTTGCGAAAAATCCGCATATGCCAATACCGGGGCGTCCGAGAGAGCAGCTTTGAGGTCTTGAAACGCATCCTCTTGCGGTTGCTGCTACTGGATCTTCCGTCCATTCGTCCCGGCGGGAGCTCCCTTCAGCAGGTCTTGCAGGGCTCGAGCTTGGCGTGCAAAATTCTTTACGAACCAACGGTAGTAGCCAGCCAACCCCAGGAAGGCCCGCACGTCCTTCACCGTCTCGGGGGTAGGCCACCCCTGGAAGGCAGCGACCTTTTCCCAGGATGGTCGAACGTCCTCTGCCGAGACGGTATGCCCCAGGTACTCGATCTGGGTGCGGAATAGATGGCATTTCTGGGGCTTCACCTTCAACCAGTACTTCTGCAGCCGGCCGAGCACCTGCCCCAACCGCCTCAGGTGGTCCTCGAAGGTGGCGGAATAGATGATAATATCGTCCAGGTATATCAACGTGGCTTCGAAGTTGAGATCTCCCAGACACCGCTCCATCAACTACTGAAAAGTTCCGGGGGCGATGGCCAGTCCAAACGGCATCTGATTGAGCTCGAACAGTCCCATGGGAAGGATGAATGCCGTCTTAGCTCTGTCTTCCTCCAACATCAGCACCTGCCAGTACCCACTGGCCAGGTCAAGGGTGGAAAAGTACGTTGCGTTCCCCAGGGCGGACAGAGACTCTTCTATACGGGGCAGTGCCATCTTTCTTCCGAACCAGGACAATAGGGGCCGCCCAAGGGCTTTGACTTTCTCGTATGACCCCCTTTCGGAGCATTTGGGCTAATAGAGTTTTTACTTCCTGATATAGCTGCGGTGGTATTTGCCGATATCACTCCCGGATGGGAGCTGCTCCCGCCGTGGGGATTCCATGTGTGATGGCCGTGGCACATCCGAAGTCATCCTCGTGGCTGGCGAAGACACTGTAAAATTGCCCAAGAAGTGTCTCTACTTGGAGAAGCAGGGCCGGCGCTAGACCGGAAAGTTCAGCCCGCATTTTCTCCAAGATGACTCGACCCTTTTCGTGGGCCGCAGGTGCGGCAGCCTGTTGGGTTCGCAGCGTGACGGCCCAGGGATCTTCAGGTTGCACCCGCAACTGGACCGCGGTTTCCTGCAACATCTCCAATGGCCGGACTAGCTTGGCCACTTAGGCCCAGGGCTTCAGGGCGATGTTTTGATCTTCCAGGTTGATGCACCATACCAAGACGGTCCCTCCCCGCACTGTGGCCAGTGAGAGGGCCACCAGGATTCCAGGGTGCAGGCGTTCCGAGTAACAAGGTTCCACCTGCACCTCCACGCCCTCCAGTGGTATCGGGGCGCGGATTGGCAGAGCCACCACCGTCTGCCCCGGAGGAAGCACAAGTGGGGGGCCCGCCGTCGAGATGACCTTGCCCAGCGCCTCACCCTCCTGACACTCCTGGAGCACTCGTGCCTCCAGCACCAACCGCTGGAAGACATGCCCCTGGGCCGTGCGAGAACCCCACTGACTTAGGGTCTCCTGTGTGGAATAATTAAGGAGTAGATTGCCAAACTCCCGCAGTATATTCATGCCCGAGATGACCGGGTGGCGGTCGTTAGTCTCTCCTTGGGTCAGGACCACTCCCCGGCGGCCGAGGGCTTTACCACACAATGTCATCTGAAGCCACACCACTCCGACGACAGGTACCGGCAGTTGGTTTGCGGCCACTAATCGTATCATGGGCCCCCACTGGGGCCTTGCCACTTCCAGGAAATGTTGCCGAAAGTATGCTGCCGGCATGGTCGTCACCTGCGACCCCTTATCTACAAGGCACAGTACTGCGCGACCCTCGACTTCAGCCCATACTATTGGGCACTCAGCGACCAGTTCTTTGGGACTTCCACCACCCCTCGTTGTGGCTTCTAGCTCCGAGCGGCGTCCCCCATGCCCGAAGCCCTCCAGTTTAATGTCCGCCGGGGTGGGCACTTCCCACACCGCCGACACGCCCGGGCGAAGTGGCCCAGTTCTTCACACTTATAACACCGGGGCGGCGAGGCTCGGCCACCCCGGGCATTGCGAGGCCCCCAGGGCCCGGAATTGTAGCTAGGCCGGCCAGGCGCGAGCTCCGTTCTCTTTACTTCGGCCAGCTCGCCTCGGATATTTTTCAGTTCTTGTCTCATCTCTGCAATCCATTGAGGTTCTTTGACAACTTAGGGAAGAATCTATGCTCCGGGCCTTCCCCACAGGAGCCGTCATCCCTTGCTCCTGCTCTCGCACCTGGGCCTGACTACCCACTTCGGAGAAGGCTAAACGTGGGTTCACTCGGATCTGCTCCCGCAATGCCTGTTTGATTAACGGATCCCGGAGTCCAGTCACTAGCAGGTCACGCAGAGTAATGTCGATGGGCCCTATCCCCATTCCGTCCTTCCTCTCTATGGCGGTGTGTAACTCCTGGAGGGCATTCATATACTGGGTGATGGTCTCCCCCTCCCCCTGCATCCGACTAAACAACCGGGTTCTTAGCTCCCCCACGTCTGTTGGATCCCCGTGGGTCTCTTCCAGGATCTGCAAGACCCTGGCGAAGGTGTTACGGCGCCCCTGGGGTCTCAACATTACCGACTTCTGAGCTTCGCCATCTAGCGCCATAAGGGCTACCTCAGCCTCTAAATCGGGGGTCATGGGGTGCATACGGAAAAAGACCCACATCTGTTCTGTCCAGCTCCACAACAGCGTATCGGAGCCAGAAAACCGGGGCAAGTTACTTTTTTTTTTTTTAAACCAGTTATTTTTATTTAGGTTTGAAAAGATTTTAAACAATAAACAGTGGTTATCAATATACATGTAACAATTCACATATCTTGTAGTAATACAATCAAAGCCATCCCCCCCTCCCCCCTCCCCCAATACTCCTTATGCTGGGTATACTTGAGAGTCTTAGCAATCATATCACCGCCATCCAGGCGGACCATATTTTTTCGAAAGTTCTTTCACCATGCCTTCGCCTGTAAATGCTTTCCTCTAAATGCATTACCGTACGTGTCTGAGCAATAAATTCCCTGCTAGTGGGGGGTTCCGAATCCTTCCATTTTCGTGCTATTAGTTTGCGTGCCACATACAGCAACCTCGCTATTGCCACTTTGTAATGTTCTGAGACAGATATCCCATCCACCTCCCCCAAAACACACAGCACTGGATTCCTGTCGAGCGTACATGCATAAGCTCTCTCAATTTTGTTGATAACGACCAGCCAGTATGCCACCAGCCGCGGACACGACCATAGCATGTGTAACAGTCCGGCCTGGTCTGTGCCACATCTAGGGCAGCTAGAGTCTCCCCTCAAGCCCGCCTTGAATAGGACCAGCGGTGTTTTGTATGTTCTATGTATTACATATAATTGGGAGAGCCGTGCCTGCTCGCTTAGAGAGATCTTTGGGACATATTCAAGAATAGTCTCCCATTGTTCTGTTGTGAGGGTACCCACCTCCCTTTCCCATTTACTCTTTGCAGTGAGGTGATTGTCCCCCAGATAGGAGTGTAGTAGATCATGATATATGCTCGATATAACGCCCCTCGTCCCTCCCTTCATACACACAAAGTCTCGTACAATGTCGCCCTGAACCGTCATGGCTCCCAATCTACACTGTGCCCTCCAAGCATGTCGAAGCATATAGTATTGAAACCCCCATACCGAAGGCAAATCAAATTCCTCTCTCAATGTCTCAAAGGTCTTCAGGTCCGTTCCACTCTGCAGCTGGCACACATATCTCACTCCTTTCGCCTTCCAATTGCCCATTTGACGCAGCTTATTAAGTTCCAGCAGATGCTCATTGTCCCACACCGGTGAGTACCTGGTCAGCTCATCCACCCCTCTGATCCTTTTAATGGTGTCCCATACCTTCTGAATCATGCCCATGGTAGGATATGGTGCTCCCAGTTTCTTAAAGGTACCATCCTCTAGACCCTGGATAAGTGGGCGTCTCCCTGTCACATGTACCAGCACCCGGTGAGCTGCTCCTCCACAATCGAGCTCTCTCCATCCCCTGACATGCTGGCCCTGTGCTGCCAAGAAATAGACCCATGGATTTGGTGCGGCCAGTCCTCCCTCTTCCTTTCCTTTTTGCAGAGTTCCAAATTTAATCCGTGCCTGCTTCTTGCCCCATATCAAGGATCTGAAGATAGAATCAATGCCCCGAAACCGGTTTTGGTAGCCATATCGGCGAATTGTGCAAAACGTACATTAGTTGTGGCATAAGGACCATCTTAATCAGGTTAGTTCTACCCGTTACCGTTAAAGCCAATTTGCACCATGCACCTATTTTCCCTTTAAATTTCTCTAGCAGAGGAACCAAATTCAGACCCGTGAATTGGGACAGTGGAAGAGCTACCCATATCCCTAGGTATTTAAACTGTGCCAATTTATCTCCAGTCCCGAAATGCTCCCAAATTGTTTAATTACATCCATCGCGCACCCCAGTGTCTCTCCTGCACTTTCCAAAAACAACAGGATGTTGTCCGGGGCAAGTTACTTAGCATAGCCCCCAGGGAGATGCTGGAGCGAGGACCCCCGTCATCAGCAGCGGCCGCAACCCCACTCTGATCAGGCGCACAGCCGTCTGCGCTCGGAGACTGCATCCTACCGACTACGCCAAAATGTAGTACCAGCAGGTACGCAGGATGCAGTGTCGAGTCACAAGACAACTACGGTGCCTTTTAAGAATACGTTTATGGGACTTGAGGGGACTTTCCTCAGTCACGGCCTGATCACCGAAACAGGGGTAACACAGGTTGCCCACGCAGGGGCTCTAAACAAGCAAACACAGTAACACAGCACACGACTACTCCCGGCAACGGCCGGACACTATAGGGCCGCGGTTTGGCCGACTACGGGTCCTTAAGTCTAGAGTCTACTTAGCCATCCAGATGTCCCTCGCCGTTCGGGCTGGTGGTCTTTCGTCGAAATAGTTGCTGGGCCAAGTTGCTGAGGTGTTGACGCAGTCTTTGCGCTCTCCGGCACGCTGAGGACACTGGAGCCCCACTGGCCCCGGCGGAGTCCTTGGACGGTTGGGCCGCAGCGCCCAGACCTGGGCAGATGGCAGCGATGTACAGTGGCGAGTGACAGGCCACCTGCGCAGCTAACGGCTGCGACCGGGGAGTCCGTAATCAAGAGAGGCCCGGCTCCTACTGCGGACCGGAGCAGGGCGGTCATGGCCGCCGACGGCGCGGTGCTGGCCGCGGCCACTGGTGAAGGCATGGCGGCCGCTGGTGGCAGGGAACAGGCTGTGGTCACGAGCTCAGGGGAGGCAGCCGCGGGCGACCGCGGGTAGGCCGCAGCCGCGGGCAGAGGGGAGGCGACAGTGGCCGCGAGCTGGAGAGGGGCAACAAGTCTCGGACGGCTCTCTGGATACCGTCCCTCTGGAGTCCTCAGTCGGCGTCCTCCCTTGTGCTGGTGAGTCGCTCTAGCTGGCAGTCGCTCCCTCGCTCTCCTACTGTCTCTGTCCCGTTCTGCTGACTCATCGTCTGGGGGATTTTCCCCCTCCTTTATACCGGTCCCTCCCCCAGCCCACCTGTCAGTCACAACGGTCCGTCCTCGAATCCTGTCCCCCGGGAACAGTTTCCCCTGGAACCCAGATGACGGCTCCTCTGGTTCCGGCCTGGACACTCGACGGGGGCCGATCCTCCCACACCTGGACAGTCTTTGGTGCAACGTGGCTTTGGTGGATGGAACAAAACATGATGTCCCAGATGTGCTCAATTGGATTCAGGTCTGGGGAATGGGCAGGCCAGACCATAACATCAGTGCCTTCATCATGCAAGAGAAGTGTCATGCATCAGAAGGATCCCAGCCCCCACTGCATCTGCATATGGTCTCACAATGGGTCTGAGGATGTCATCGCGGTACCTTATGGCAGTCAAGGTACCTCTTGCTAGCACATGGAGGGCTGTGCAGCCTTCCAAGGAAATGCCCCACCACCATTACTGATCCACTACCAAACCGGTCATGCTGGAGGATGTTGCAGGCTCAGTGTGAACCTGCTCTCATCCGTGAAGAGCACAGGGTGCCAATGTCGAAGTTGCCAATCTTGGTGTTCTCTGGCAAATGCCAATCACTCTGCACGCTGTTGGACTGTGTGGACAACATCCACTTGTGGACATTAGGCCCTCGTACCACCCTCATGGAGTTTGTTTCAGACAGTTTGAGCAGATACATGGATGTTAGTGGCCTGCTAGAGGTCATTTTGCAGTGCTCTGGTACTGCTCCTCCTGTTGCTGATTGCACAAAGGAGGAGGTAGCGTTCCTGTTGTTGGGCTGTTGCCCTCCTATGGCCCCCTACACGTCTCCTGGTGTACTGGCCTGTCTCCTGATATCTGCTCCATGCTCTGGACACTGTGCAGACAGACACAGCTACCCTTCTTGCCACAGCTTGCATTGATGTGCCATCCTTGATGAGCTGAACTACCTAAGCAACTTCTGTGTGTTGTAGACACCACCTTATGCTACTGTACAGTACCCCTAGGGATGAGAGCAATGACAAAATGACTAAAACAGCCAAAAAGGATGAGAACAGAGAAATGGTGTGTGGCCACCCCCTGCAGAACCACTACTTTATAGAGGTTGTCTTGCTAATTGCCTATCATTTCTACCTGTTGTCTGTTCCTGGAGAAATTGATTCACAGTCGGTGTTGCTTCATACCTGGACAGGTTGATTTCACAGAAGTGTGATTGACTTGGAGCTACATTGTGTTGTTTAGGTGTTCCCTTTATTTTTTTGAGCAGTGTATTTAACAAATTAAGAAATGTAAAATACATTAATGATGTCCAAAATTAGTTATGATCTGGCACTTCCCAAACACATTAGATCAAAAAATATTCCAGACTAACATAAAGCCTATTTGCCGGAAAAAAATTAAAGAGATCCAGAAAAGTAGAATTAAAATAACTAGCTTATTAAATATATTTCAAAAACAAAATAAATGTCCAAAAAGAGGCGCATAATACCCTAACAGCTATAATGCATGAACAGGTATAGCACAATAATGAGTCATATAATGCCCTAACATCAAGATGTATGTGAAAGTATATGCACACTATAAAGAGTAGAAATATCTAAATGGACACCACTAAAACTTCAACCAGTTGAAAAAAACTAAATGGCACAGTGCATATAAATAGTTAAATATAGCAGCAACATGACAATAAAGTCTAAGTCTGACAATCCTGAACGGCACAATGCATATGAATGGTTAAATGTAACAGAAATATCTAAATGGACACCACTAAAATTTCAACCAGTTGAAAAAACCTAAATGGCACAGTGCAAATAAATAGTTAAATATAGCAGCAACATGACAATAAAGTCAAAGTCTGACAATCCTGAACGGCACAATACATATGAATGGTTAAATGTAACAGCAACATAACAATATCGTCTAAATCCCTATAGCAATCCATCCAAAATGAACCGCTCTAAAGTAGGTCATTAAAGAAGTGATATAAGAAAGATAGTGCAAAAAAATAACAATACCTGATCACTATAAGCACAAATAGCTGTGGGTGCCGCAGCCTTCTCCACCCCAACGCGCGTTTCGCAACAAGCTTCTTCCGCCCCCTTTATTGTCATGTTGCTGCTATATTTAACTATTTATATGCACTGTGCCATTTAGGTTTTTTCAACTGGTTGAAGTTTTAGTTGTGTCCATTTAGATATTTCTGTTACATTTAACCATTCATATGCATTGTGCCGTTCAGGATTGTCAGACTTAGACTTTATTGTCATGTTGCTGCTATATTTAAGTATTTATATGCACTGTGCCATTTAGGTTTTTTCAACTAGTTGAAGTTTTAGTGATGTCCATTTAGATATTTCTACTCTTTATAGTGTGCATATACTTTCACATACATCCTTGATGTTAGGGCATTATATGACTCATTATTGTGCTATACCTGTTCATGCATTATAGCTGTTAGGGTATTATGCACCTCTTTTTGGGCATTTATTTTGTTTTTAAAATATATTTAATAAACTAGTTATTTTAATACTACTTTTCTGGATCTCTTTAATTTTTTCCGGAAAATAGGCTTTATGTTTGTCCGGAATATTTTTTAAATTAAGAAATGTGTTGACCAATCCACTTTAAAACAGTTGAAACCTACTTGCCTCATGCAGAAGCTCTTATAGACAGAAGAGGGCCCCATTGCAAGAACAGAATATGGGCCCTTTACGGTCTTCTCTGAGGGTGTGTGATTTCATCTCAGAGAAGACTCATAAACTGCTGAGCTGGGATTGGCAGTGTCTTGGAGGGGGGTAAGAAGCACATGCCCCCAAAGAAAACTGTGAAGAAACACCCATTTGAACTGCTAGCGGAAATTTCACATATTTTGCTCCAAAACTAATAACCAATAAATGTTAATTTCCCTGCAAAATTGATAAAAGCGTCAAAATCAGGGATTTTTAATAGAACCTTAACTTGTTTTCTTTTATTTGTTGAGTAGAAAAAAACCCATATGTAAATAGAGTATTGTGGCTTAGAATCCCAGCGATCCTGCACTAAAAAAGCATTAAAAAAGCTGTGTCAAATATACACCAAAAACAACTAAAAATAAGGGGAAAGCAAATGAAAACACGCAATAATCAGATCAGATTGCTATGGTATATTTTAGCACGTTGCGTTTTTGCACGGCAGTACTTGGCCTAAGGGAGTGTGCACCCTGAGGTTTTTTTGCTGAGTTTTAGGAGCAGAAGCTGAACAGAAACTCTCTAGAACTTCATAAAAACTCCTCAAAATGTGGAATTTTTACTCAGTTTACACTTCACAAACGCAGCAAAAAACAGTATGAACATACCCTAAGGATATCTGCTCATCCAGCCGATTTTATGTGGATTTTCTGCAGTTTCCACAGCTATATCAGCAATTCCAGCTTGTACTTTATAATGCAGCTACAATATGCAGAACAATTTGCACCAAATACGCACTGTGCGCATTTACATTGACTCAATAGCTTTGTTTCTTTGCCATTCTTAATGAAAAATGAAATATAAAATCTAACAAGTTAAGGATACTTATACTTCTTGCTCCTGCATGAATAACTCCAGTGGCTTTTTTTATCTCAAAGAACGCCATATGGGCAGCCACCCTATAAGTTAGCCTTAGAATTGTGCGTCCTACCATGTAACCTGATATCAAATCAAATGCAGCAGCGTAGAGCTGTCTCTCCTACCCAGTGTAATGTGATGAAATAGCAAAGTCATTCTGTCTATGCAGCAGTAATGGAAGCTCTAGAAGCTCTGGAAGCAGTTCTAGATTACAAGACAGAGAAATACCTCCTGACTAAAAATCGGAAGATTGGCGTGTTTCATCGTCTGCTGCAGCTTGGCGTTCTGTGCTATATTATTGGGTGAGTAAATGTGCTTTTCTGTAAAAAATGAGGTTTAGAAAGGTTCTTACATTAGAAGACTGAAAAATGCATATATGGAAAAGGAGCTGTATTGTTATGTGTGTGTTTTTTGTTCTCTAATTCGCTAGGGTTATAATGGGATAAACTTGGGGCTACCTCTGAGAATTAAAAGCAAACAAATTCTTAGTGTTCATCCATGTGTTATGCCAGCCCTAATTTAGTGAAATATATGAAATATTGTAAGATGCCCATGGAAGAATAACAATACAGTGAGTAGCACAAGGAATCCCTATGGATCATATTATAGACCTGTGGGCTCTCCTTGAGCCACTCAATGGTATCTAGTGTCTCTGTGAAATCAGAGAAACATTGAAGGACAGGTTTGTATAAGCGTATCAAGGATCCATACATCAGGGATATGAAATAGGAGGCTTTAAAGTGGGGGAGTCCAACCCGCGACCCTTGCAGGATGACTGTATGCAGCCCAACGTAAAAGCCCACGAGAGGTCTGTTGTATGGCACAAACAGTACCAGACTGGCCATCTGCCCAACTGAGCATATTTCCGGTGGGCCGCACTGCTAAATTGCATGGGTGGCTTCCGGCTTTTTAATTTTTCTGCAGAGAAGTACTGTGGTCGTGCACATATGCATGCATCATTTGGCACTGAACACCACCATGGAGCACACTATGCTAAATTAAGTTCAGTGCTAGGCAGTGCCAGCATCAGGACATTCTTTGTGGTTGAGTTTGTTTACTCTTCATCCCTGCTCTCTCCCGCCATTGTAAATCTACAACCACAGTCTGAGTTGAATTGGTTGCTGAAGGCACACTGCAGCATGTAGTTTTCACTCATCTCCAGAGTATGGGTGAGTTACTGAGTTGAGGCCTATATAATGTACAATTCATTGAAATTCTTGTTGAACTATCCCCAGTATTAGACCGCTCACTGACAAAGGGATAAAATTTTACCTTTATTATAACAATTACCAAAAATATAAAATATACAAACTGTGCACTATTCACACCCTGATGGATTATCAGAGAGTAACAAAAAAACAAACATATACCCCTTGTATAAAGAAGTCTCATTGCATCCGGCGTGATGTATGAAGAAGTCTCACTGTATCCTGTGTGATGTGTACAGCAGAGTGTCAGTATCACGGGATAGCACGACAGAGAGGGGCCACAAGATTGCGGAGTCTGGTTTCACAAACTCCTGAACTGATTACACCTGCTTCACCATCTTATTAAACAATGCAAGTTTTTCCTTTTATTTTTTTAGATATGTACATTTTCTACATTCATGATCACAAACTTTTGAATGTTTGTTGATTTTAATACTTCCCAAATAGACCGCTGCATAATTAGAATTATCTGAGGACTTTTTGCTAAACTTTGGTGGCGAATTACAAAAATTCTGTGATCGGGCCCCTAAGCACTCCGGCCCCGTCGCAGCTGCGACCGCGATAGTCATGCCCCTGGCCAAGAGTCTGGTGCACTGTTATGCCTCCTCAAGTCCAAGAGGGAGCACTGTCTGAATTCTGCTGGTGTGTGTCTGTGTGTCACTCTCTTCTCATGTCACACGACTACACTTGGAAGTGCAGAGAGAGGACTCAGAAGAATGGAGACAGGACGGAGAATGGATGCAGCATAAATTATTAAGTAGCTTTTTAGTTATTGCCTAGGTAGGTAATCACTGTAGGATTAAAACTGCCACTGCCTTGTTCCTCTGACGGAAACTTGTCTTAGACCGTTAGTACAGGTGCTAGTGAGCATATGTAATAGCAAGCTCCACTGCTGAGACCTCAAGATACCTATATGATATAATGTCATTCGAAAAGACAATCTGCGCATCAGTAGTAGACCAGAAAGACAGGGTGTACAGCAGTGTGGGCAGTCTCTTCCGACTTGATGAACTCTAGTATCTCCAGTATTAGGTCAAATATACATGGTAGACAGAAGTGCGACAAGCTTCTTTTTACCTCAGAAGCCTTTGTATCTCCATAATTCGATCAGAAAAACTGGGTAGACCGTAGTGTCAGCAGCCTCTTCTTATCTCTGTACCTCTGGTATCTCCAGTATTACATAATAAAGACAGAATGGACAACAGTGTTAGCAGCCTATTCTTACCTCTCCAATCCTCTTATCTCCAGTATTAGATCAGGAAGACAAGATGGACAGCAGTGTGATTGGCCTCTTTTTACCTCAGCACTCCTGATATCTCCAGTATTATATAATAAAGACAGTGTGGACAGCAGTGTGAGCAGCCTCTTGTTATCTCTGTACTTCTGGTATCTCCAGCATTAGATAATAAAGACAGAATAGACAGCAGTGTGATCAGCCTCTTCTTACCTCAGCACTCCTGATATCTCCAATATTATATAATAAAGACAGTGTGGACAGCAGTGTGAGCAGCCTCTTGTTATCTCTGTATCCCTTGGTGTCTCCTGTATTAGATAATAAAGACAGAATGAACAACAGTGTTAGCAGCCTATTCTCACCTCTGCACTCTGTTATCTCCAGTTTTAGATAAGGAAAATAGTAGACAGCATTTGAACAGCCTCTTCTTACCTCAGCATCCCTGAGATCTCCAGTATTAGATCAGATAGACAGGGTGGACATCAGTGTGAGCAGTGTCTTCTTACTTCAGCATCCGGGTATCTCCAGTAATAGATCACAAAGACAAGATGGACATTAGTTGGAGCAGCTTCTTCTTACCTCATCATTCATGGTATCTCCTGTATTAGACTATCCACTGGGAACACATCTTTCCACACATGAAGGGAGGGTGATGGACTTCCTACTGCACATGCTCACAGGCCTAATATTCTGAGATACAAAACCAGGAAAGCTAGCTCATTATAAATATTCAAATCTCCAAGGTGCATGCAACTTTGTTCTGACCACACATATACAAAAGTGCAAAAATAGTAAAAAAAAGTTGTTCCAGCGCCACAAATACAAATTTTCAAGCTTTGATTAAATATAATAAAAAAATCAATTTCTCGTCACAGAATTTATTGTGAGGAAAGGAAACAATTCTGCGTTCATTGTCTCTTTTTCTGAGCTGCAAGTGGTAAAGGTATTTTTAATTTTATGTAAATAAAATTTGATATTTTTAATTTTAGGAGCTGGAACAATGTTTCTATTTTCATACTAATAATCTAGGACAGGTTTCTGCCTGTGTAAGAAGACAGTGGCCATTTTAATTCTATAGTGATTACCTACCTAGACAAAACAGTTGTGATATGGTAATTAAATGTATTTAGGAATATATTTATAGTGACATTTCCTTTAGTTATTTTTTTTCAATTCCCGAGGAACTCCTCTAAGGAGGATAATAAGGCGATGTTTTATAATGAAATATTACTTTTTGAGTGGAAAGGTTGCATTTACTATTTTTCTTTTTTCCTAATGTATGATTTAGGTGGGTGTTTCTAATAAAAAAGGGCTACCAAGAAAGTGACAATGATCCACACATCTCCGTGATAACTAAAATGAAAGGAACATCTGTGACCAAAAACTTTAGGGAATTTCAAGAAAGATTATGGGATGTAGCAGACTTCGTGAAACCATCTCAGGTGAGTTCATAAATTCTGAAATAACATGTGATTTGTTTTTTTTTAGCTAATTCTTCAGTTGCCTAATATCTTCGTTTTATAGTTTTAAGTTTGAAAAAAGACACAAATCTATCAAGTTCAACCTATTACCTAACATGTCATTGGTATCTATGGCTCTTTTAATGCATTCTATGATGTTATCTGCTTTGGTTGCAGCTGCCTGGCACCAGTCACAAGAGTTGAGGTTCCCGTCCACCAATACACCCAAGTCGTTTTTAGTTTTGACAAGGATTTAGCTATTTAGTACATACAATCATCTTTTGCGCAGCAGCAAGTGAAAAACAAGCATTTTACTCATTTGTCGGGTGAAAGTAGCACTTGTTCACACTAGGAACAGTCATTTACGACAATCGTGTAGTGTACATGGATCTTTAGCGTATGTTACAGATCTAGGGAACTGTATTTGAATATAAATCATAACTTTGACTACTACAGAATTTAGGTAACTAATCAAGAAAGAAAGTAGGACCTAAAAGCCACATGGTGTTAAAAAGAGGAGAGTTATATTAAACAAACATCAAACCATGGTCCATTTAAAGGGAATCTCTCAGCAAGATTTCACCCCCCCAAAACTTTTTATATAAGCACATAGCTATTTCAAAAAGAAATCCAACAATACCTTTACATGGTATTGTCACTGAGAAATCAGTATTTGAATACTTCAATGAGACTGAAGACTATTGTAGATCGGAAACCTCTGTCACTCCAGCTCTTTTATCTGCTAAGAGTCGCCTCTTCTTAATTAAATAACAGCCTCTGTGGTGTGTGACTTTAGGCAATGGAGTTTTCAGTCAAGCAGGAGGAGGTGGTACTGGAAGGGGAATAGAGCTGGAGTGACAGAGGCCTCAGATCTACCATAGTCTTTTAGCCCCATTTGCATATAATTTCAGCATAATGTTGAAGTAAAACAATCCACAATAAAAGGTCACATAGTAACTCCACAATCATTTCTGGGATTCTAGTTTTTTCATATTTCTATATACTTATGTAAAGTAAAATATTTGACCTCTCAGGAATATTGTTAAATCATGTTATGGAAACATCTATGCTCTCTTAGTCATAAGTTTTTAATATCAACAAAACTAATAAAATATGACATATGTATGATTAACTTTGTATTACAGGGAGAAAATGTCCTATTTTTGGTTACAAATTTTGTTTCAACACCAGGACAAGTTTTGGGCTTGTGCCCAGAGGTAAGACAAATCTTTTTGTTGTACTTTACAGTCCAGAAGATTAAATTAATTCTGTAAGACTAATGGTAGCCGTACCCATCAGATAGTTGTCGACCTAAAGGATTTGTATCTTTCCTGATTCTTCCCATTAAAATGCCCGTTCAGCCAAGCAACTTCTCTATCTTGGGAATAGAAGGTCAGGCATTGTGATTCAACATGCCCCATTCTTCTCGTTTTCTGGGGAAGAGTTGGGAGACCCCCATAGACTTCAGCTGATCCCACTGAAATCAGTAGGTTCTGAAATTTTCTAAATCATTCATCTTATATGTATGACCAGCATTGGGGTGTCTTTATTTGCTTCAGTAAATGAATATTTCTACACGATATCAAACTACTTGGAAATTTTACAATATTGTGATGAGATTGAAAATGTGATCACTTTGTACAGAGATAGTTCTGGAAAATAAAATTAGCTGTCTTTTCCGCGGCACCTACTTTTTTTTTTACTGCCAGAAAATCAAATAATTGCATGTATGCGGAATGTTTTACTATATTATGATCAAGAATTTTAAGTGCTGATCTGGTTGTGATGTGATATTGCAGTTAAGTTGTCCACTGTGTTTTTGTTTTGTTTTTTTAATTTAGAGTCCAACAATTTTAGATGGCAGATGTAGTGAAGACTTAAACTGCACTGAAGGGGAGCCTGTAATTAGTGGAAATGGTAAATTAGTTTGTTTTTCTTCTTCTAGTTTATAAAGCTCTATTGTGCAGCTCCATTCATTTTGAAGCAGCCTCTGCCCGGGTGCTGAAGTTCTGATTCTATTCTCTTGAATTGGAGCTGTACTTGGCAGTGATTGCTAAGCACGGATCCGGGCTGAAAAGTGCAGCTCCTAAAATTGTTTACATCTGGAGTCCTATGGAGCTAATAGCATAGTGTAACCTCACCAAGTAATTCTTGCCCTCTTCGGGAATTGTGGGTACATTTAGACCAGCAAGGAACAAACGTATTAAATTTTATATTTAATATACCAAAATAGTGCAGTGCCTAAAAGCAAAACAGTATAGAATAAAAGGAACAAAATCCAAATATGTCCTACGAATTGGACAGATCTTCAATACTTGTTGCTTCTCCTGCGGTCTGACACTGATACGAGATGTTACCAAATCCTATTGTCCCTCCGGAACGTCCTAGAGCAACAATATGGCAGTCATCTTACCAAACCTCCTTCAAGCATTTTATACATACCATACCTGAATATAATATTATTTAAGATTTTTCTTTTAAATATCCTTAATTCAGGGAGATATTGCGTTTCTTTGGATTGCTATCTACAAAAAATTTTGAAACTTTACCCAGAGATGCTCTCCAATCATGGATGTTTACATACACTATATAGAAAGACACATATTCATGTTTTTCTCAATATCTGACATGAAATCAGAATAAACCTTTCCCGTTTTAGGTCAATTAGGATTACCATAATTATTAATATTTGCCAAATGCCAGAATAATGAGAGACAGAATGTTTTATGGTATTTTTATTAGTTACTGCAAAGTCAAAAGTTTACATACATTTCATTAGTATTAAGTACCATTGCCCTTAAACTGAATGACTTGGATCAAACATTTGGGATATCCTTCCACAAGCTTCTCACAACAGTTGGTCGGAATTTGGTCTCATTCCTCCTGACAAAACTGGTGTAACTGATCCAGGTGTGAGGGTCGCCTTGCTCGCATCGGCCTTTTCAGCTTTGCCCATACATTTTAAATAGGATTGAGATCAGGGCTCTGTGATGGCCACTCCAAAACATTCACTTTGTTATCCTTAAGCCACTTTGTTACCATTTTGGTAGTATGCTTCGGGTCATTGTCCATTTGGAAGAGCCATTTTAGCCCAAGCTTTAACTTCTTGGCTGATGTCTTGAGATGTTGCTTCAGTATTGCCACATAATCTTCTTTTCTCATGATGCCATCTATTTTGTGAAGTGCTATCTTCTGAATCATCAACTATTGTTATATTTCTTAGTGTGGTGACTATTCTAACTAAAACTTTCTACTGCAATTCTGACCACACTTCAAGCCAAAGGGGTAGTTTTAGTTATACCAACTTGCTAATTTATGTGCTCATTAGCCCATTTAGTAGTTTCAAACAGACTGTTACCACAAAATAACACATGTGACTAATTGATCTAGTGTGAATAATACTGAAAAGCCCCCATGGAGCATAGACAGCATAAAAGTCCTTCTCTTGTCTGTTTCCTTGCAGGTATAAAAACAGGAAAGTGTGATAAAACGAATTGGACATGTGAGATATATGGTTGGTGTCCTGTTGAGAATCCGGCCCACCTCGGGTAATTCATCTTACTATATATTTCTAGTTATGTTTTTGCTTCTTAATTGGTTTTAATATCAGCACAAGTTCTATAACCATAGTGTCTACGTCATGGCTCTAAAGGCAGGAATTGTCCAGAATTTTATATATGCAGCCATTGTATTAGTACTCGTGGTATAGCCATCAGGGGCCTTTGCTTGGTTTGCGTTAAAGTATGTCATTTTTAGTGCAAATTTTGAAGCAAATACCAGAAGATGATCATAAAGAGAAGGAAAGCATTAAAAAAAAAGTGCCCGCTAAAATTCATCCCGTAAATGTTGTCTTTGCAATTTAAAGGAGTTGTCTCATTATCTTAAATGGGTAAAATGGTAACAAATTTTCAGGAACAAAGGGATTTTTAATTTTTTAGTTTTGAGACTCAATGCCTAGGTTAAAGGCTACCACTGCATGCAGTAATGGCTGTTCTCTTAGGCCAGCAAGCACAATGCTTACTTTTTCCAATAGGGCTTGCATGCTCCTTTTTGATGCTGCCAAGTCAAAAGTGCCTTTAGTTGCAGCATAGGAGGGAGCACAGTTTAGGCCAGCAGTGCAGCCATCCCGCTAATCCAAACTGTCAATCAGAAAGTTCACTTTCACCCAGCAAGCCGGGAGGCAGAGGAGCAGTGTACTCCTGAAGTGAGACCATGCGACAAACCCTGTAACTTACCGTATATAAAATGTACAAGTCCCCAACACTGTCATTTTTAACATAAAAATCCTAATTTAAAATAGATTAAACTGCACAGACCCAAGTTCAACTATTACTAATGGGCTGGATCTGTCAACTTTCACTTACATCAGTCATCATGTTAACTTGATACAACATAGTGTAAAAGAAAACAAAAAACAGGAGAATTTAAACCCAGTAGTGGAAGGAGTTACTTTTTGCCTGCACTGGAGCATCCAGCCACCCTCAATGTGTCCTGTTATTATGTCTCACCTGGTGATGTGGATTCATTAAGGTGTTGGTCTGCATGAGCAGCATGGACAAGAAACATTAGTGCAGCGAGATGCAGCAGACCTCGATAAGCTGGATGGAATGTGGAACAGAATAGCTGAGTTAGCAGTTCTGCACCAGAAGCATCATGGAACAGTGGATATGGATACCCTTGATAGCATCTGGAACAGTTGACCTGGAATGCTGGACAGCCTGTGGAAGAGTGAAGCAGGATATGTAGTCAGGTATGTCGATACAGTTGAGCCGAGTGTGCGGACAAAACCTTGGAACACAAGAGCCAAGTATGCAAACAGGCACCTTGAAATAGCAAAGCCAATTGTGGATATAGCACATTGGAACAGTAGAGTCGAGTATGCAGACGGGCACCTAGTATGTATACAAACGAGTCTAGTATGTGGACGGCACTTGCAAACAGTGAAGCCAAGAATTTATATGCAGAAAGCCACCTTTATAAAGCAGTGCCAAGTGTGCGGATTAGCAGAGAAAAGTTTGTTAGAAGACACACTTTAGAGGATGTTTTTGAGAACCAAGCGATATGGCAGATCTGGGATAGACAAGTGGATAGGAGTCCTAGTATTTAGTAAACAGTGTATGCTTTACTACTTGAATACACAGGTAACGTGCAGCCACCTGAGACAACCTTAAATGACCTAGGGGGGTGACATTGGAGATGTGCTCCAGGTTACCATTATAACCTGATGCGCACAAGAGCAGAGGGATCCAGCCAATGGCAAAATGAGACTCCGAGCCTGGCAATGGAGCCAGGTGAGCAACCTCTGAGCCCTGGCCCATTAGAGTAGCAAGTCCAAGCGCTATGCTATGATTGTATAACATTTTGAGATGGGCATTTACAGTTCAAATCATGCTATCCTATCACCCCAACAGGACACTATGATATTTATATACCATTTAGCCCCCAAAAAGCAAGACAAGTGCATTCTGCTAGTTGAAGAACACTTACCTTAATGCATTCTTTAAAACTTGCAAATCGAATGTATGTTTGGGGGCGCTAGTACTAATGGAGGAGTGCCCGCCGCAAAACAGAACAACACACCACAATGTTGTAAAAATGAGTAATAAACATAAATGTGTGTCTGCGCTGAGATATCCTCAATATATCACGCTGAATTACCCCTAAGTTAAAATATATAAAATATAATATAAATGGTAGAACTACAAAGTTATGAGAAAATGTTAAAATATAAATATGTAAAAGAGGCGATTATGTGAGGATAAGAATTGTGGAACAAGAAGCAGTAAAATAAGAAGGACCCGTTGGAGATTTACCTCAGATGCAGCCAGTACAGGATATGAACACTTGCATTGAAGAAGGAGGATATTTCCTCTGATGTAGCGTACTGAGTTCCTCTTGAGGACAAGACAGGGTTAACTCTCCAACACACAGGCAGCTGCTGAGGCTCTTTCCCGGCCGGTGACAGACGCTCACATTCCCTTGGTGGGCTAGCGTGGTTCTCAGCGTGGAGCGTCACCGGCCCGGACAGAGCAGCTGCCTGTGTGTTGGAGATTTAACCCTGTCTTGTCCTCAAGAGGAGCTCAGTACGCTACATCAGAGGAAATATCCTCCTTCTTCAATGCAAGTCTTCATATCCTGTACTGGCTGCATCTGAGGTAAATCTCCAATGGGTCCTTCTTATTTTATTGCTTCTTGTTCCATAATTCTTATCCTCACATAAACACCTCTTTTACATATTTATATTTTTACATTTTCACATAACTTTGTAGTTCTACCATTTATATTATATTTTATATATTTTAACTTAGGGGTAATTCAGCGTGATATATTGAGGATATCCCAGAGCAGACACACATTTATATTCTTTAAAACTTGTATTGTAATTTTACCAGTCACCTTCTCAAGGTGAGGTTCCAGCATTGTACAGGCTAGCACCATAACTTTAGTGATTTGCTTTGGGAGATGAAATGCAGGAGAACATTCTCCAACTCTATTACACAAATTAGAGTATAATAAAGGGGATTTCTGGCTGTTTGCTGTTTCTATAACTTTTTAGAATGTGAATGCAAGAGCAACTATATTCAAATTATTGCTTTCTACAATTGGGGGGCAAAGATCCATGTCCATTGGCTAGAGCGGCACTAATCTTACATTATCTCCCACAGTATCCAGGCTGGAGTACGCCTTTACTAAAATAAACTTGTGCTTTTATATGAATTTTAAATATATTAACACACAGTAAATGTAAAATCAACAATGTAAATTTCATCCTTGTTTTTCTTTCCATAGCAAAATACCACTGAATGAAGCTGAAAACTTTACTCTTTTTATAAGAAATGAAGTCTTCTTCAGAAAATTTAATGTCTCAAGGTGAACGTGTTATTTTTAGAGAACAGAATTTACAATATTTCACAACTGTTTTTACCCAATTCCATGAATCAGAACGGTTAGTCGTCTAGCACAATACTTAATGGGCTTGGAAAATTTCAAAACGCTTAAGTACATGAAAGAACAGTTGCTATAGCAATGTCCCAGATTTACAGCGCAGTAAAGTGTCTCCTCGTGTGCCGGATAAGGAGAGTAGGAGCCAAGAGGAGTCTGTACTTGTAGATATTGCTTTAGACTATATGGGACATAAATGTAAGTGGTCTTCCATGTATTTTTCATTCCTAGAGGCTATTTGGACAGTATAATATTATATCTAGTATTATCAGAGGACATGCAAGTGAACCTAAGTAAAAGAAGGTGGCTTCAGCATCCAGTAATGATCATCTTGCTTGATAGACCCAGACCTATACTAAGTAGCCCACTTTTACTCCTGTGGACTCTGGCCAGTCCGGAAGCTTTGGGGTAAAAGGGAAGCTGACAGGTCCTCCATGCCCTCCAACCAAACCAGCATTTGCAAATTTGTTGTTAATTGTTTCTTCAGAGACGAAGAGGACTAGAACTTTAGTGCCACCTATTGGAGGTAGCAATCCTAAAAGTCAATGTCGACCCTTTAACAAGCCTTGTCACATGACATAGGAGAAAAGCCTAAACCAGAATCTCAATTTGCAGACACTGTGTTTCAGGAAACTACCCCTCGTCAGTGCAAAGTGTGAGATCAGGTTTGGCTGTGTGAGAGGCGTCTGACCGGGATCCAAGAAGTATCGCTTTTCCTTGCTGAGAGTGACATGTTAAGCATGCCGAGATGAGGAGACTTAGAGCCGCAATGTTCTGTTAGAGCTGGCGGAACGCACCAAATTATAAAATAATAGTAGGTGCGTTCACAGCCCGGGGTCCACCATGCAGAGGTGGTACACTGCTGCTAGGTAATGGCGGAAGTATAAAGCGGTGTGGAAAGGTCACACGTGGGTTACGTCACCCATTGTGAACAGGAGCTAATTCTGTTAACTCACAGAGCCGCACTACCGCTGAACATAAATGCTGGAGCCTGTTTAGCTCACAGAGCCCGGCCAATGAGCGCACTGAAAGTGGCCACAGGACTCTACCCCAAGGACACGGGGTCAGAGTCCCTCTAGGCCTTCTGGGCGCGCGGCGTCGCTACTGCGGACACCGCTATAGATGCTGACTACGGAGTGTAGAGCACTTGCACTGAGGCGTGCCGAGTCACTGATGGAGACTGATGCCTGTCTCAGACTCTGTCCTACCTTCACCTAAGCCTGGGCGCTTAACAGGCTAGGCTGCACAACACATGCATACCAAGGGTAGGGGTTTCTGAATGAGTCATTCACCAGAGACATTCATACATGCATACAACACTCACTCCTCATAGTCCGATAATGCAGTCTATACTAGCGCATGGCCGAGCGGCCAAGCGAACCTTTTATAGCCGCGTGCTTCTGGGACCTTCCTGGCTTTTTGGATGGACCAATCCGAGCTGGAGAAGGACCTGAGCACGTGACCTTCGATGTCCAATGGGAAATCACTCCATGGGCATGCTCAGTGAACCGACAGGAGGACTTAGTCCCTGGAGAGACTCGCTGCTGACCAGCATGCATTGCTGTAGTTGGGCCAGAGGTGGCAGCAGCAACCAAACCCACGGAGCTAGTCTGGGCAGAGCGCCGGGACCGACGAGCCTGCTGAGCAACCTCCTCTGCGGCTGGAGAGGAATGGGAGACCGCCGGAAGCAAGGCTCGGTATTCCCGCTGTGCAGCGACAGGACCCCGACGCCTAACATGCTCCTCTGGGAAATATGCAAATTGTTGTTATATACCCTGCCTAACCAGGCCTTTATAGTGATTAGACATCTTCCTCACTTCCAGACATGGACAGTGCACCTCTGAAGCAAGGAAGCATACAGCTAGCTTCAGGGACTCAATGACATGGGGGCACGGCAAGTTATGCACATGCGCAAGATTTCCAGAGAGCTGGTGATGTCAGTGGCTCCTACAAATGATGTAATCACACACATAAGGGCATGATAAAATGCTGTGAGGGCCGACTAGTCTGGGAAAGACAAAGGCCTAATTAACATAGGAAAAGCGAACTATATGAAAACTTTTTTTTAAACATGTGATAATCACTATGAAGGGCTGTTAGGTAGGGTATTTAACAACAAATACACAATTGCTGGGGGGCTGAAGGGGATGGGGGACCTGTCGGGTTCCCTTTAAATCCTAGTTAGTTTATCTGTCTTCCTACTGTCAGCCCTGAATGGGGCTGCTCTCTATTTGAACCATTGAGAATCAGTTCCCATTGCCAGTTACCTCCAAAATAGTTATTGTGTGAATCTCAGCTCCTGTGTTTTAGTGATATTCCTAATTTTGTCTTGTTTACGGACTTCTGTTTGACGGTTTTGTGACAACCTTTATCTCCTGGTTCAGACCCGGCTACCTGACTATTTTTCGTGCCAGTTTGCACCACAAAACAGCAGCTTACTCCATGACTCCAGCCCAGCTGCTCCATGTAAGTCCAGATCCCTGTACAGGAGTTAAAGTTTGAAGGCCAGGACAACCCCTAGGATCTGGTAAATGGAATGGCTAGCACCAAGCCTGTTTGTGGTAGCGATTTTTTTAGAGCTGTGCTGGGACCATAAACAGAAATTATATGCAAATCAGGCTGGAAGTGCACTTGGCATGTCAATGCTTTTTGACTGCTTCTTCCAAGTGCACTGACACGCCTCCAGTGACACAGACATGCCCAAATGCACTGAAAGCCTATTTTGCAGTTACAATTTGTTGCATAGAGATTTATCAGACTCTTCCTTTGCACATCAAACTTTTTTCAAGAGATATTCTGAATTTGTATTGTTATTGTAACTATGCTTTTATTTAATTTTGAAAGGTCAAACACTGAGAAGAAAAAAGATAAAAAATATTTAAAGAACTGTACATATGATCCAATCTGCAGTCCATATTGTCCCATCTTTAAAATCAGTGAGATGGTTACAAAAACTGGGTATAGTTTTCAAGAGCTGTCATTCTTGGTACGTGTCTTCAATATACATATTAACAATGTTAATAATCTATTCTATGTATACATAGAAAAATGTATAATCAATTTACCTTTTCGCTATCTTTTATTCATAACCAAGGATAAATGCCAAGCCTGAATCTCATAGACAAACTGTTTTGCCGCTCATCAATGTAAGCTTGTTATGGGGTCACACATTGACATTGCCAGTGGCGTAACTTGAGGTCCATGGGCCCCGATGCAAAATGTCTTACAGGACCCCACAATTATCAGGTTTTTAATAGTAATAGTCTTTTCATATGGGTCAAAGGGTCCTTTTGGCCCCCCCTAAGATCCAAGACCCGGGTGTGATTGCAACCCCTGTACCTATCATCGTTACGCCCCTGAATGTTGCAAATTTCTTTCCTTTTGGGAGAGAGCTAATTTTCTTCTTTTCTACCATCCGTATTTAGCTGGTCTCTTTGAGGAGAACCAGTTCTACTTCACATTTAACCCTGGTAATGTGTCACAGCCCATTAAAGAGTTAGACATTGACTTATAGGGTACCAGCCTCTTCTAGATGGTACTTGCAAGATAGCTCCTTCACTTATCTGTTGAGGGCAGAGCAAAGTACTGCAGTGCACTGGGCCTCTCTGACCTTTCCTGGCGCCTGCGAACTGCAGTACTTTGCTCTGCCCTCAACAGGGCAGATAAGCACGCCTGCGCAGGAGAGCGAGGTCGGGGAGCCTGTGAAGCAAGCAAGAGGGCGGCATTGCAAGAAGATGGGAGGCACCGGACCTGCGACACCCATTGGACCGGACCGCCCCCCGGGTGAGTATAATAAAACTTACTTTTCTTCTCTTGAAAGTCAGATCGGGGGCTTATCTACAGTATTATAGAATGCTGTGTATAAGCCCTGAAAGACGGTGGCTGTATCTTCTATCGGTCAAACCTGGTGACAGGTTCGCTTTAAAGAGAACCTGTTATGTAAAAACATAATATTAGCCTGCAGTTATGGGGTTAATCTGCAGGTTAATAGCATTTTTTTGTTATATGACAAGTAAAGCTATTTAGCCTATTTGTTGGATATCAATTTTGACACTTTTGTCATTGTAATCTACAGTGGGATGTAAAAGTTTGGGTACCCCTGGTCAAAATCACTGTTATTGTGAACAGTTAAGCAAGTTAAAGATAAAATGATATCTAAAAGGCCTAAAATTATAGATTTATAGATTTAACTTTAACCCCTTTCTGACAGATGACGTACTATCCCATCCATGTGCCCTGGGACTTAATTCGCAAGGACAGGATAGTACGTCATCATCAATCAGCAGCTCTCACGGGGCGAGCGCCGCTGATCGCAGCCAGGTGTCAGCTGATTATCACAGCTGACACCCGGCACTATGTGCCAGGAGCAGTCACGGACTACTCCCGGTACATTAACCCCTGGCACACTGCGATCAAACATGATCGCAGTGTTCCGGGGGCATAGGGATGAATTGCGCCGGGAGGGGGCTCCCTGCGTGCTTCCCTGAGACCCTCAGAACAACGCGATGTGCTCGTGTTGTTCCATGGGCCTCCTCCCTGCAGGCCCCTGGATCCAAGATGGACATGGGGACCTTCCGGGTCCTGCAGGGAGGTGGCGCTGAGAAGCCGCCTGCACTGCTTTTCAGGTCGCTGATCTGACACAGTGCACTGCAAAATGTCAGATCAGCGATCTGGCACTATATAGTAATGGCCCCCCCCTGGGACAATGTAATAAAGTAAAAAAAAAAAACGTGTAAAAATAATTTTAAAAAATTCCTAAATTAGTAAATAAATAAAAAATATTCCCTAATAAATTCTTTTTTTGTAAATAAAAAAACAAAACAATAAAAGTACACATTGCGTCCGTAAAGACCCGCCCTATAAAACTGTCCTACTAGTTAACCACTTTAGTGAACCCCTTAAAAAAGGCAAAAAAACAATGCTTTATCATCATACCGCCGAACAAAAAGTGCAATAAGATGAGATAAAAAAGAAGGATATAAATAAACATGGTACCGCTAAAAAAGTCATCTTGTCCAGCAAAAAATGAGCCACCATACAGGGTCCTCAGCAAAAAAAAAATTTAAAAGTTATAGCTCTCAGAATAAAGCGATGCAAAAATAATTATTTTTTATATAAAATTGTTTTAATTGTATAAAAGCGCCAAAAGATAAAAAATGATAGAAATGAGGTATCACTGTAATCGCACTAACCCGAAGAATAAAACTGCTTTATCAATTTTACCACACGGGGAACGGTGTAAACCCCCCCCCCCCCCCGAAAAAAAGAAACTTATGAATTGCTGGTTTGTGTTCATTCTGCGTCCTGAAAATCGTAATAAAAAGCGATCAAAAAATGTCATGTGCCCGAAAATGGAAACAATAAAAATGTCAACTCGTCCCGCATAAAAGACCTCACATGACTCTTTGGGTCCAAATATGAAAAAATTATAGCTCTCAAAATGTGGTGATGCAAAAACCCACCATAAATAGTAAATCAAACCCTCCTTTATCACCCCCTTAGTTAGGGAAAAATAATAAAATTAAAAAAATGTAATTTTTGTAGAAAAAAATATGATTTTTTTTTTTTATTTTTATGGCTCTACGTTATAAACTTCTGTGAAGCACTTGGGGGTTCAAAGTGCTCACCACACAACTAGATAAGTTCCTTGGGGGGTCTAGTTTCCAAAATGGGGTCACTTGTGGGGGTGTTTCCATTGTTTAGGCACATCAGGGGCTCTCCAAACGCGACATGACACCCACAGACCATTCCATCAGTCTGCATTCCAAAACGTCACTACCGAGCCCTGACGTGTGCCCATACAGTAGTTTACTGCAACATATTGGGTATCAGCGTACTCAGGACAAATTGCACAACAACTTTTGGGGTCCATTTTCTCCTGTTACCCTTGGGAAAATAAAAAAAATGGGGACTAAAAGATCATGTTTGTGGTAAAAATATGATTTTTTTATTTTCACGTCTGGGCATTATAAATTTCTGTGAAGCACTTGGGGGTTCAAAGTGCTCACCACAAATCTATATAAGTTCCTTGGGGGGTCTAGTTTCCAAAATGGGGTCAATTATAGGGGGTTTCCACTGTTCAGGTACATAAGGGGCTCTCCAAACACGACATGGTATCCGGTCTCAATTCCAGCCACTTTTGCATTGAAAAAGTCAAACGGTGCTCCTTCCCTTCTGAGCTCTGCCATGCGCCCAAACATTGGTTTACCCCCCCATATGGGGTATCAGCATACTCAAGACAAATTGCACAATAACTTTTGCGGTCTGGTTTCCCTTGGGAAAATAAAAATTTGGGGTGAAAAAATCACTTTTGTGGAAAAAATATGATTTTTTAATTTTCACGTCTGGGCGTTATAAACTTCTGTTAAGCACTTGGGGGTTCAAAGTGCTCACCACACATCTAGATAAGTTCCTTGGGGAGTATAGTTTCCAAAATGGGGTCACTTGTGGGGGGTTTCCACTGTTTAGGCACTTCAGGGGTTCTCCAAATGCGACATGGTGTCCGATCTCAATTCCAGCCAATTTTGCATTAAAAAAGTCAGACGGCGCTCCTTCCCTACCGAGCTCTGCCATGCGCCGAAACAGTGGTTCCCCTCCACATATCAGGTATCCAGCGTACTCAGGACAAATTGCACAATAACTTTTGCAGTCCAATTTCTCCTGTTACCCTTGGTAAAATACAAAATTGGACATGAAGTAATTTTTTTGTGAAAAAAAAATGTTCATTTTTTTAAAATATTCAAAAAATTCCTGTGAAGCACCTGAAGGGTTAATAAACTTCTTGAATGTGATTTTGTGCACCTCGAGGGGTGCGGTTTTTAGAATGGTGTCACTTTCGGGTATTTTCTATCATATAGACCCCTGAAAGTGACTTCAAATGTGATGTGGTCCCTAAAAAAAAAATGGTGTTGTAAAAATGAGAAATCGCTGGTCAACTTGCAACATTTTTTTTGTAATTTTTGAAAATATTTCACATCACAATTTATATAAAAAAATAAAAAGTCTTGCATCTTTCACTTTGGCCTGAAATCTTATATTAAACTCACAACTGCCGTTGTGTATAGACGACTTGTCAGCAAAACAGTAGCATCACAGGCAGCATTACAATTAAAATTAGTCCCACATAGCATACAGTAGGATCCACCATTCATAATAGGTGAATATCACAGCTCATTTCTTCTCCTTCAATTCACAGTGACATTTGTCCTGTTGAGAGCATGCTCAACAAATGCTTCAATACAATTTAATAGGGGTTGAGTCAGTATTTTACTACAGACTTATGACTCCTCCCATTGTATGCACTGGGCACTGTGGGGATTCGCCGATTTCTGAGCTGGGACTAGAGTTTATGTATGCGTTATACATACTCCCGGCTAGAGCCCGTCCAGTGGGAGCGATTTCGCTCTATGCTGTGCCTCGACTGGCAATGCGCCTGTCCAGTGGGCGTGGCTGACTAGAGGGTGTGGCTGTAGCAGGGATTATGTATAATGCATATTTACCCTCCGGTCCCTGCTCAGAAACCGGCCAATCCCTGCAGCGCATTGTCCGTGCATTGAGGGGATTCATAAGTCTCACACAGAATGACTGCAGACTTATCTATTTGGACTGGATAACCCCTTTAAGAATGAGAGTAAAAGGAAATTTGCAAGAGTTTTTTTAATATAGTGATATGAAACTATACAAATGTGTTAGAAAATATATTTGACATAAAAATCAAACAATAGATAGTATACTGATGCCACAATCCCTTTAAGTTGCAGATGCATCTGCTTTCTAATAGGGGTATCTTAATCACAAAATATCCCACTGTCTATATAGTACAGTGGAGTTTTATTCAAGCTGGCTGAAAACTGACAATATTTCATTGTTTTGAAGAAGCAATATTCCTAATGCAAATCCATATGCATATGACAATGGTAATGTATTTCAGGGTGGCGTTGTTGGAATTGACATTATGTGGATCTGTGACTTGGACAAGTCAGAAAGCGATTGTAAGCCACAATACTCATTTAGACTGCAAGACAGGAAAAACAACTTTCGGTAAGATTTCTTGTATTGCAAGGCTTTATTTAGAAGACTTAAAACTGCTTTAAAGAGGATCTTTCAACAAATTTTTCCCATTGACTTAGACACACCAGGTATTAGTGGCTGCAGAGCTGAATATTTTTTCTTCTTCTAATTTTACCTCTCTGCTGTTGAGATATTAGCAATCAAATATTTGGCATCTAATGAGCTAAATTTAAGTCCAAATGTTTGGATACTAGATAGTTTTCACTGGGGGCGTGTACTTCACCTACAGTATGATGCTGACCAATCATAAGCAGGCAGCAGTATAGAAGTGCGGAAGGACTTGTGATCAGGCCCGGATTGGCAACTTACCCAACCGGGCATTTTCTTGCTGGGCCGCTATTTATCATCCAGTTATGGGCCGCTGGCTGGCGGCGCCCGCTCCTCTGGCAGCTTGCCAGATAATGCGGCGGTCACCGTCCTCTTTTTTCCTGCTGCCAGCCCATTAAATTTGCTGGCATGGCGGCAGACAGAGGCACCCTAGGGGTTAAGAACGTGCCGCGACGTGACACTGGCCTATCGTCGGCGTCGCCGCGTTCACCGACCCAGGCCAGGAAGCAGGAATCTATCTAGAGGAGGCTGGGCAGTGGGAGCTGCTGTGCGCGAATCGACTCCTACCCCCGCGCGCCGGGCTCAGGGCAGGCTGAAGTTCAGGACAGGCCAAGTAAGTTCATTCAAAGCGGTGTGGGCCTTGGCCGGGGGTGAGTTAAAAGAGGCTGGAGGGGGGTGCACTGATGTGATGGATGTATATATATATATATATATATATATATATATATATATATATATATACACACAGGGAGGATAGTGGATGTATATTCCAGGGCAGGACTGGGGGGGCTGCCATCTGCCTGCACTGATGTGGATGTATATACAGGGACTGGGGGGCCACCATCTGCCTGCACTGATGTGGATGTATATACAGGGCAGGACTGGGGGCCGCCATCTGCCTACACTGATGTGAATGTATATACAGGGCAGGACTGGGGGCCGCCATCTGCCTACACTGATGTGGATGTATATACAGGGACCGGGGGGCTGCCATCTGCCTACGCTGATGTGGATGTATATACAGGGCAGGACTGGGGGGCCATCTGCCTGCACTGATGTAGATGTATATACAGGGCAAGACTGGGGGGGCACCGTCTGCCTGCGCTGATGTGATGTGTATATACAAGGGCTGGGGGGGCCGCTATCTGCCTGCTCTGATGTGATGTATATACAGGGTCTGGGGGGGCCGCCATCTGCCTGCGCTCATGTGATGTGTATATACAGGGACTGGGGGGGTCGCCATCTGCCTGCGCTGATGTGATGTATATACAGGGGCTGGGGGGGCCGCCATCTGCTTGCACTGATGATGATGATGTATATACAGGGGCTGGGGGGCTGCCATCTGCCTGCACTGATGTGATGTATACACAGGGGTTGGGGGGGCCGCCATCTGCCTGCGCTGAAGATGATGTATATACAAGAGCTGGGTGGGCCGCCGTCTGCCTGGTCTGATGAGATGACTGACGTGATGTATATACAAGGGCTGGGGGGTCCTACCTGGGATGATGATGTATATACAGGTGCTGTGGGGCTGGCGTGGTGATGTATATACAGGTGCTACGGGGCTGGTGTGGTGATGTATATACAGGTGCTGCCGTGCTTTCGATACTTGCGGCACTTGTGATTCTTACCTCTTCCCGCTCCTCCGCTGCGGCGTCTTCTGACTGTGCTGTTTCATCTGCCTAAACAGTCACATTGCAGAGAGCCGGAAGACACCGACGTTGAGTGGTCCGGAGCAGAGAAGCGGCCAGTGAGGAGAGTTCAGGATTTCAGTTTTTTTTTTTAATGTTTTGAGCAATATATGAGGCCCATCATACAGTGGAGCATCATATGGGGCCTATCATACACTGGAGCATTATATGGAGACTCAAATGGGGCCCATTATATATGGAGCATTATATGGGGCCCATTCTGTTTGGAGCAATATAAAGGGCCCATCATATTCTGTATGGAGCATTATATGGGGGCTATTATGTATGGAACAAAGTATGGGGCTCATTATATTGTATGGAGTATTTTGTGGGGCATATTATCCTGTTTGGAGCATTATATTGGGCTCATTATACTGCATGGAGCAATATATGAGGATCATTATTCTGTATGGAGCATTATATGGTGCTCATTAAACTGTATGGAGCATTATATGGGGCTCATTATTCTGTATTTAGCATTATAAGGGGGTCACTACAGTGTATAGAGCAATATATAGGGCTCATTATTCTGTGTGGAGCATTATATGGGGCTCATTATTCTGTATGGAGCATTATATGGGGATCATTTTTCTGAATGGAGCAATATATGGGGCTCTTTATTTTGTATGGAGCAGTATACGGGGCTCATTATTCTGTATGGAGCACTATGTGGTACTCATAATACTGTATGGAGCATTATATGGGGCTCCCTTTTCTGAATGGAGCAATATATGGGGCTCATTATTCTGAATGGAGCAATATATGGGGCTCATTATTCTGAATGGAGCAATATATGAGGCTCATTATTCTGTATGGAGCATTATATGGGGCTCACTACAGTGTATGGAGCAATATATAGGGCTCATTATTCTGCCCCCGAGGAAGCTGGGAGCGAAACGTGCATGTCGGGGTGGAGGGATTTTTCTCCCAGGGGACTTCTATTAACGCTGCCAGGATTCAGGTAATGGCCTCAGTAGCTTTAATGCTAACTAGTTTACATAGGTATACCATGGATGTTATTATATAACTTTGGTTTATCTGAGCCGATGAGCTTGTGCTGTGTAGTCATTATACTCTGCATGTTTGAGTAAACAGCAGACATTTATAGTATAGCTTTCCAGGAGCATACATTAATTGATTGCTTATTAGCTATGAGGTTCTATACCATGCAGCAGAAAAATACATATAATGGGAGTTGCAGGTCCCTCTCTTTTTGCACTGATCTTGGAAACTTGTATGTCTTTTAATGTTTTGATATTTGTATTAATAAAAGTAATTATATTTTACCATTTGAAATGCTCTGGTGTTGATCTGTACTCCAATTGGAGGTGATCTTGGATTTTTGTACTTAATTTGTGGTGAGCATTACTATTGATAATTTGGCTAGGGTAGTAGTCATTATTCTGTATGGAGCATTATATGGGGCTCATTTTTCTGAATGGAGCATTATATGGGGCTCATTCTGTATGGAGCATTATATGGGGTTCATTATTCTGTATGGTGCAATATATGGGGCTCATTATTCTGTATGGAGCATTATATGGGGCTCATTATTCTGTATGGAGCAATATATGGGGCTCATTATTCTGTATGGAGCATTATATGGGGCTCATTTTTTTGAATGGAGCACTATATGGGGATCATTACAGTGTATGGAGCAATATATGGGTGCTTATAATTCTGAATGGAGCAATATATGGGGCTTATTATTCTGTATGGAGCATTATATGTGGCCCATTATTCTGTATGGAGCACTATATGGTACCCATAATGCTGTATGAAGCAATGTATGGGGCTCAGTATACTATATGGAGCACTATGCAGTACCCATAATACTGTATGGAGCATTATATGGGGCTCCCTTTTCTGAATGGAGCATTATATGGGGCTCATTATTCTGTATGGAGCATCATTGTATGGGGCTCATTACAGTGTATGGAGCAATACATGGGGCTCATTATTCTGAATGGAGCAATATATGGGGCTCATTATTCTGTATGGAGCATTATATGGGGCTCATTCTGTATGGAGCATTATACGGGGCTCATTATTCTATATGGAGCATTATATGGGGCTCATTATTCTGTATGGAGCATTATATGGGGCTCATTATTCTGTATGGAGCATTATATGGGGCTCATTACAGTGTATGGAGCAATATATGGGGGCTCATTATTCTGAATGGAGCATTATATGGGGCTCATTTTTCTGAATGGAGCATTATATGGGGCTCATTCTGTATGGAGCATTATACGGTGCTCATTATTCTGTATGGAGCATTATATGGGGCTCATTATTCTGTATGGAGCATTATATGGGGCTCATTTTTCTGAATGGAGCAATATATGGGGCTCATTATTCTGTATGGAGCATTATACTGGGCTCATTATTCTGTATGGAGCAATGTTATGAATGAGTCACCGGAGGAGGAAAAAACAAAAACACAAGCTAAGTCCAGAAAACCGGAGAGGTTTGTAGCTAGCGGATTGCAGACCCCTGATCCTATTCACCACAACTAACAGTAGCCGTGGGGGGTTCCTACGGTGCCCTAGACCCCTCGTCACAGCCGGAGAGCTACATAAGCCTAAAGAAAGAAAGGGGAAATCTAAAGTGCCCCAGAGCAGACCCCAAAGCAATAGACAGCCCCCAACATGTATTGTCATTGAAAAACAGATGAAAACACAAACGCAGACAGAAAGACAGGCTGAGCAAATGATGGGGCCCAACTAAGTAGATAGGAAAGGACAGTAAAGATGCTGGCTGCAATCACGCAAAAAACCCTGCCAAAAATAATGTCCAACACGACTGATAGAAAAGGCCCTGAAGTCACTAGACTTCAAAATCTCTATATCAACACTCAGGTATATTCTGAAGACAGAGCAAAGAGATCAACTGATCAGAGACAAAAATGGAGTCCAGCCCCTCCCAACCAGGGCAGGCTGAACACAAACACTAAGTAAACAGACAAAATCTTATGGAAAAATAGCTGAGCAAAAACTTAGCTTTTAGTAGACTGGAACTAAACTGGATGCCAGAGCTCAGAGCAGAAAGGATCACCAGCAACCCAGGAGGGCGTCGGCTGCCTTATATCCACTCAGATATTCCGGATGTCCAATCACACTCCACCTGTTCAGATTACAGGTTCTTCCCATCCAGATCAATTTCACTACCTCCTTTCACCAGCAGAGGGAGTTCATCAGACATCAGAGGTGAAGGAGAAAATGAACTCATAACAGAGCAATATATTGGGCTCATTATTCTGTATGGAGCATTATATGGGGCTCATTGCAGTTTATGGAGCAATATATAGGGCTCATTATTGTGAATGGAGCAATATATGGGGCTCCTTATTCTGAGTGGAGCATTATGTGGTGCCCATAATACTGTAAGGAGGACTATGTGGTGCCCATAATACTGTATGGAGCAATATATGGAGCTCATTATACTGTTCGGAGCAATATATGGAGCTCATTATACTGTATGGAGCAATATATGGGGCTCATTATTCTGCATGGAGCAAAATATGGAGCTCATTATTCTGTATGGAGCATTACGTGGGGCTCATTATTCTGTATGGAGCATTATATGGGGCTCATTATGCTGTATGGAGCATTATATGGGGCTCATTACAGTGTATGGAGCAATATATGGGGGCTCATTATTCTGAATGGAGCATTATATGGGGATCATTTTTCTGAATGGAGCATTATATGGGGTTCATTTTTCTGTATGGAGCATTATACATGGCTCGTTATTCTGTATGGAGCATTATATGGGGTCATTATAGTGTATGGAGCAATATATGGGGGCTCATTATTCTGAATGGAGAATTATATGGGGCTCATTTTTCTGAATGGAGCATTATATGGGACTCATTTTTCTGTATGGAGCATTATACGGGGCTCATTATTCTGTATGGAGCAATATATGGGGCTTGTTATTCTCTATGGAGCATTATATGGGGCTCATTTCAGTTTATGGAGCAATATATGGGGCTCATTATTCTGTATGGAGCATTATATGGGGCTCATTATTCTGTATGAAGCATTATATGGGGCTCATTATTTTGTATGGAGCATTATATGGGGCTCATTATTCTGTATGGAGCATTATATGGGGCTCATTTGTCTGAATGGAGCTATATATGGGGCTCATTATTCTGTATGGAGCATTATATGGGGCTCATTATGCTGTATGGAGCATTATATGGGGCTCATTACAGTGTATGGAGCAATATATGGGGGCTCATTATTCTGAATGGAGCATTATATGGGGCTCATTTTTCTGAATGGAGCATTATATGGGGCTCATTTTTCTGTATGGAGCATTATACAGGGCTCATTATTCTGTATGGAGCATTATATGGGGGTCATTACAGTGTATGGAGCAATATATGGGGGCTCATTATTCTGAATGGAGAATTATATGGGGCTCATTTTTCTGAATGGAGCATTATATGGGACTCATTTTTCTGTATGGAGCATTATACGGGGCTCATTATTCTGTATGGAGCAATATATGGGGCTCGTTATTCTGTATGGAGCATTATATGGGGCTCATTTCAGTTTATGGAGCAATATATGGGGCTCATTATTCTGTATGGAGCATTATATGGGGCTCATTATTCTGTATGAAGCATTATATGGGGCTCATTATTTTGTATGGAGCATTATATGGGGCTCATTATTCTGTATGGAGCATTATATGGGGCTCATTTTTCTGAATGGAGCTATATATGGGGCTCATTATTCTGTATGGAGCATTATACGGGGCTCATTATTCTGTATGGAGCAATATATGGGCTCATTATTCTGTATGGAGCATTATATGGGGCTCATTGCAGTTTATGGAGCAATATATGGGGATCATTATTCTGAATGGAGCAATATATGGGGCTCATTATTCTGAGTGGAGCATGATGTGGTGGCCATAATACTGTATGGAGCAATATATAGGGCTCATTATTCTGGATGGAGCATTATGTGGTGCCCACAAAACTGTATGGAGGACTATGTGGTGCCCATAATACTGTATGGAGGACTATGTGGTGCCCATAATACTGTATGGAGCAATATATGGAGCTCATTATACTGTATGGAGCAATATATGGAGCTCATTATACTGTATGGAGCAATATATGAAGCTCATTATACTGTATAGAGCAAAATTTAGGGCTCATTATACTTTATAGAGCAATATACAGTTGTGGCCAAAAGTATTGACACCCCTGCAATTCTGTCTGATAATATTCAGTTTCTTCCTGAAAATGATTGCAAACACAAATTCTTTGGTATTATTATCTTCATTTAATTTGTCTTAAATGAAAAAACACAAAAGAGAATGAAGCAAAAAGCAAAACATTGATCATTTCACACAAAACTCCAAAAATGGGCCAGACAAAAGTATTGGCACCGTCAGCCTAATACTTGGTTGCACAACCTTTCGCCAAAATAACTGCGACCAACCGCTTCCGGTAACCATCAATGAGTTTCTTACAATGATCTGCTGGAATTTTAGACCATTCTTCTTTGGCAAACTGCTCCAGGTCCCTGATATTAGAAGGGTGCCTTCTCCAAACTGCCATTTTTAGATCTCTCCACAGGTGTTCTATGGGATTCAGGTCTGGACTCATTGCTGGCCACCTTAGAAGTCTCCAGTGCTTTCTCTCAAACCATTTTCTAGTGCTTTTTGAAGTGTGTTTTGGGTCATTGTCCTGCTGGAAGACCCATGACCTCTGAGGGAGACCCAGCTTTCTCACACTGGGCCCTACATTATGCTGAAAAATTTGTTGGTAGTCTTCAGACTTCATAATGCCATGCACACGGTCAAGCAGTCCAGTGCCAGAGGCAGCAAAGCAACCCCAAAACATCAGGGAACCTCCGCCATGTTTGACTGTAGGGACCGTGTTTTTTTCTTTGAATGCCTCTTTTTTTCTCCTGTAAACTCTATATTGATGCCATTGCCCAAAAAGCTCTACTTTTGTCTCATCTGACCAGAGAACATTCTTCCAAAATGTTTTAGGCTTTTTCAGGTAAGTTTTGGCAAACTCCAGCCTGGCTTTTTTATGTCTCGGGGTAAGAAGTGGGGTCTTCCTGGGTCTCCTACCATACAGTCCCTTTTCATTCAGACGCCGATGGATAGTACGGGTTGACACTATTGTACCCTCAGACTGCAGGGCAGCTTGAACTTGTTTGGATGTTAGTCGAGGTTCTTTATCCAACATCCACACAATCTTGCGTTGAAATCTCTTGTCAATTTTTCTTTTCCATCCACATCTAGGGACGTTAGCCACAGTGCCATGGGCTTTAAACTTCTTGATGACACTGCACACGGTAGACACAGGAACATTCAGGTCTTTGGAGATGGACTTGTAGCCTTGAGATTGCTCATGCTTCCTCACAATTTGGTTTCTCAAGTCCTCAGACAGCTATCTGCAGACCGGATATAACTTCAAGAGAAATGTGCTGTCTTCCAGGTGCAAAAATTAAAGATGTGTCTGACAGGATGTCAGGACTCTTCAGACCTACAGATGACTACCCATTTCTGCTACTACATGTGGGGACAAATGACACCACAAGAAATGACCTGGAAACCATCTGCAGAGACTTTGAAGACTTAGGCAAGAAAGTGAAAGAACTGGGAGCGCAGGTGGTCTTCTCTTCCATCCTCCCAGTGGATGGCCATGGAACAAGGAGGTGGAATAAGATTCTGCAGGTGAACAACTGGCTACGTCGATGGTGCCGTCAGCAACGATTTGGATTTCTGGATCACGGAGTGAATTACTTATACGATGGACTACTTGCTAGAGATGGGGTGCACCTTACGAAGACTGGAAAGCATGTATTTGGAAGTCGCCTTGCTACACTTGTAAGGAGAGCTTTAAACTAGAACAACATGGGAAGGGAAGCAAAAGACCAGAAAAAGCCATACACCTGACAAATGCTATTGAGAACTCTGCTATTAGAAGTGGAAAGGAAGAACAAAGACAAAAGAATCTAATTAATAAAAATATTGGAGAAAGAGATACCTATCACAAACTAAAATGTTTCTATACTAATGCACAAAGCATGGGCAACAAACAAGGAGAATTGGAACTACTAACACAGGAAAAGAAATATGATGTCATTGGAATCACTGAAACTTGGGACAATACACATGATTGGAATACAAGACTAGAAGGATACAACTTATTTGCAAGAAACAGACTTGATAAACGAGGAGGGGGTGTCGCATTGTATGTTAGAAACGCGTATATCTGCACAGAGATTGAAGCTTCAGAGACTGGGAGTTCTGTGGAAACTGTTTGGGTAAGAATACAAGAACAGAACAATGGAAAGGACACCATTGTAGGCATTTACTACAGGCCGCCTGTGCAAGCTGAAGATATGGATGAACTCTTTATGCATCAAATGGCCAAGTTCTCCAAAAAATATCACATAGTTGCCATGGGAGATTTCAACTATCCAGACATTTGTTGGGAATCTCTCTCAGGCAAAGCTAACAGGTCAAGGAAATTCTTATCCTCTCTTGCTGACAACTTTATCTTCCAAAAGGTAGGGGCGAAAACAAGGGGAACTGCTACCTTGGATCTAATCCTTATAAACAGGGAGGAAATGGTTGAGGAGGTAAAAGTGGCTGGGACCCTAGGAGGTAGCGACCATGCTATTTTAGAATTTTGGATAACTAGAGGCGGAAGACCAGTGAAGACTCAGACGTCAAGGTTAGATTTCAGAAAGGCAGATTTTAAGGGATTCAGAAAGAGAATTGGAGGGATCCAATGGCTGGATATCCTTAAAGACAAAAATGTCCAGGAAGGATGGGAAATCTTGAAAAATGAAATTCTCAAAGCACAGTTGTTAACAATTCCGAAAAGAGGGAAGAATAGGAAGCATTTAAGGAAACCAGGATGGATGAACACAGAACTTAAGCACATACTAAAAAGGAAGAAAAAAATGTTTATAAAATGGAAAGAGGGAGGCATATCTAAAGAAGAATATAATGCTGTCTGCAGAACCTGCAGGGCACAAATCAGATTATCTAAAGCTGAAAATGAATTGAGGCTTGCAAGAGATGTCAAAAGCAATAATAAAGGATTTTGGGGATATGTCAAAAGTAAAAGAAAAGTCAAAGATGCTATAGGATTTTTACAGGATGAAAATTATGAAATGGTAAGACAGGATGTTGCGAAGGCCGAACTTTTAAATTCCTATTTTGCATCTGTTTTCTCTCAGAAAGGAAATGTAACATCAACTGTTATTCACTGTCCTATTAAGGGAATAGAAGAATCCAGGATATCTATAAACAGAAAGATAGTGAGGAAACACTTAGCTAACCTAAAAGAATTCAAGTCTCCAGGTCCAGATGAATTACACCCCAGAGTACTGAAGGAGATAGCAGAAGAAATTTTTGAACCCCTCTCCATAATCTTTGAAAATTCTTGGAGAACAGGAGAAGTGCCAGAAGACTGGAGAAGAGCAAATGTTGTTCCTATCTTCAAAAAGGGGAAGAAGGTGGACCCAGGCAACTATAGGCCGGTGAGTCTGACTTCTATACCAGGAAAGATCTTTGAACAAATTATTAAACAACATGTATGTCAATACCTGGATAAGAATGAAGTGATTAAACAGAGTCAGCATGGGTTTGTAACTAATAAGTCATGTCAGACTAACTTAATTTCCTTCTATGATGGTATCACTGATTGGGTGGATCAAGGAAATGCTGTAGATATAGTATATCTTGACTTCAGCAAAGCATTTGACAAAGTCTCTCATACAATCCTTATTGAAAAAATGACTAAGTATGGAATGGACAAGGCAACTGTTAGGTGGATTCATAACTGGCTTAGTGATCGGACCCAAAGAGTGGTCGTAAATGGTAGCACATCCAGTTGAAAGAATGTCTCAATTGGGGTACCACAGGGCTCTGTCCTGGGCCCTGTATTGTTCAACATCTTTATCAACGATTTAGATGAAGGAATTGAGGGTAAACTGATTAAATTTGCTGATGACACAAAGCTAGGAGGGATAGCTAATACTAGAGAAGAGAGAGAGGATTCAAAAAGATTTAAATAAACTGGAGAAGTGGGCAGCAACTAACAGAATGGTTTTTAACAGGGAGAAATGCAAAGTACTACATCTGGGCAATAAAAATGAAAAAAGCATATACAGAATGGGAGGAATAGGGCTAAGTGACAGCACATGTGAAAAAGACTTGGGTATACTAATAGATCACAGACTGAATATGAGTCAACAGTGTGATGCAGCAGCAAAAACGGCAAATGCAATTCTAGGATGTATTAACAGAAGCATACAGTCTAGATCACGTGAAGTCATTATTTCCCTCTACTCCTCTTTGGTCAGACCTCATCTGGAATATTGTGTCCAGTTTTGGGCACCACATTTTAAAAAAGACATCAACAAACTGGAGCAAGTTCAGAAAAGAGCGACCAGTATGGTGACCGGTCTGCAAACCCTGTCTTATGAGGAAAGGTTGCAGGATTTGGGAATGTTTAGTTTGCAAAAGAGAAGACTGAGAGGAGACTTAATAGCTGTCTACAAATATCTAAAGGGCTGTCACATTGTAGAAGGATCAACTTTATTCTCATTTGCACAAGGAAAGACTAGAAGCAATGGGATGAAACTGAATGGGAGGAGACACAGATTAGATATTAGAAAAAACTTTTTGACAGAGTGATCAATGAGTGGAACAGGCTGCCACGAGAAGTGGTGAGTTCTCCTTCAATGGAAGTCTTCAAACAGAGGCTGGACAGACATCGGACTGGGATGATTTAGCGAATCCTGCTTTGAGCAGGGGGTTGGACTAGAGGGCCCAGGAGGTCCCTTCCAACTCTACGATTCTATGATTCTATGATTCTTTGGTCTTCTTCCTTTTCTCCATGCTCAATGTGGTAGACACAAGGACACAGGACAGAGGTTGAGTCAACTATAATCCATGTCAGCTGGCTGCAAGTGTGATTTAGTTATTGCCAACACCTGTTAGGTGCCACAGGTAAGTTACAGGTGCTGTTAATTACACAAATTAGAGAAGCATCACATGATTTTTCGAACAGTGCCAATACTTTTGTCCACCCTCTTTTTTATGTTTGGTGTGGAATTATATCCAATTTGGCTTTAGAACAATTCTTTTTGTGTTTTTTCATTTAAGACAAATTAAATCAAGATAATAATACCAAAGAATTTGTGTTTGCAATCATTTTCAGGAAGAAACTGAGTATTATCTGACAGAATTGAAGGGGTGTCAATACTTTTGGCCACAACTGTTTGGGGCATGTTATTCTGTATGGAGCGCTATGTGGTGCCCATAATAGTGTATGGAGGACAATACTGTCTGGTTTCTGACTTATTGTAGAATGTACAACATTCTCCTTTTAGGAGAGTGATGAGGGGATGTCAAAGTAAAGCAAAAATTCACTGATCGGGGTGAGGAGTGTTATAGTTTGTGGGTGTCACGTGGACCCGTCCTGTGTGACACGACCAGCAGGCCAGTAACTAGAACAACAGGACACGGCACGTGATACTGTCCTGTGTGACACGGCTTGCAGGCCGGTAACTAAAACAACAAGACAAAGGGTAGGGAAACAGTTACAACAGTGGGCCCTGCGATAGGGAAAGGGGACGTGGAGACCTCCTGCACTCCCCTGAGTCAGTGTCCCTAACGCTCCTAAAGTTCCCTATGCCGGTTCCGCACCGGGCGCCGATCAGGAACCTGTCGCTCTAGCACACCCTACACCTATCCCTTGCTAGGGAGCTGGGTGGTGCAGGCCCTGGCCCCACCGCTGTACTAATACATACTAAGGAAAAACACAAACAGGGAAACACCACTTAGCTTTACTCTGTTGCACTTGCTCCTGGCAACAGAGTCCACCACCAGCATGCAGCTCTCCTTCTGAATTGCTGCCACCAAGCTCTGTCAGATCAACAAGGAAATCCCCTATGACACCTTTCACACCAGGTCTCTAAGACAGTGCTGAAAGGACCGCTCTCTAGCTCCTTCCTCTACCAAGGGTGGTTGAAATGAACACTATCACCAACACTGATTGCAACACCTGTGACTCTTTTATAGCAGAGCCAGCAATCACACCTGCATTATAATCATGTGCACTTAAACTAAAGAAACTAGAGTGCAATGATGCTCACCACCACCGGGGGCAAACTTAGAACAAACGACACCACAGTGCAATAATCCTAATGGCCACCGGGGGCAAAAAACAACCTTAAGCACAGCTTAGGAAAAAAAAAAGGTTACCTGTGCTTTATATCAGTCCTGATCCAGCATGGATCATGACAGTGGGCTTGTAGAGTCTGTGTGGCAGGGCTGCTTTTTTGTCCCAGTCCGGCCCTGCTTGTGATGATGTCATCAGGATCGCGTGAGTTCACAGGTCCTGCCAGCTGGAGAGTGCAACTTAAATAAACACAAAAGATATATTACTCCTCAAAAGTTCTGGAAATATTAACTAGAGTTAATAGCTCATTAGGTGCCAAATATTTGATTTTAATATTTGAAAAACATATTTTATACATATTTGCTAGGATAGAGAAATATGAATGGGAGCACAGCCGGCTTACAAAATGATGGTGATTTTAAAAGAGTTGTCTTAGATCAGACATCTGCTTTCATATAAAAGCCACCATGGCAATTTGAATACCAAATTCTTCATCACAGATTGCTCTTCTATTACCAAAAATTTCCACCAAAAAGGATTGTTTGGCTGGCAGATAGATGAGGGGGAAGAAAGAAGGGGAGCGCTGCATATCTAAAAATGATCAGAGAAGATAGTTTTATGTTTCATTACCTTGTAGAACGGCAACTTATTATTGGGATCGAGAGAATCAAGAATACAGAGATCTCTTAAAGCTCTACGGGATCCGCTTTGAAATATCTGTGACAGGAGAGGTTTGTGTTTGCATCTTAATTAAATATTAGTAACTCTTGACCTTATATTTCATCTTTAAAGACGTTTTGGCTTTTTTTATTTAGGCAAGAAAATTTAACATAATTCCCACAGTCATAAGACTTGGAACTGGATGCGCCTTCTTGGGAGCAGTGAGTCATTACATAGACTATATAGCTAAACTTTAATTTTTCGTAAAGTTATAAAACTTTGCAAATTACTTTATAAGGACGTGTGTCTTCATTTCTGTAAAAAATTACAAATCCCTGTCTTACTCCAGTCTATTTGCCTGTCTTCATCTGTATTGATGTTAGAACGTACTCCTTTGGAGTACTGATGCTGTCGGTGAAAGGGTCAGCTCATCACTTGTGTCTCACTAACTGGGGATAAGCCTCTGCAGGAGATTGTTCTGTCTGATAAGGCCACGTTCACACGTTCAGTATTTGGTCAGTATTTATATCAGTATTTGTAAGCCAAAACCACGAGTGAATGATTCTGAAAGCAGTGCTCCTGAAGGGAGGCAGATAGCCTGAGGAACAGAAGGAGTTTTTAAGTCACTTACAGGTGCTTCTCACAAAATTAGAATATCATCAAAAAGTTAATTTATTTAAGTTCTTCACTACAAAAAGTGAATCTCATATATAATATAGAGTCATTACAGAGTGATCTATTTCAAGCGTTTTTCTGTTAATGTTGATGATTATGGTTTACAGCCAATGAAAACCCAAAAGTCATTATTTCTGTAAATTAGAATACTTTATAACGTCAGCTTGAAAAATGATTTTAAAATTCAAAATGTTGGCCTACTGAAATGTACTTTATATTCGGTAAATGCACTCAATACTTGGTCGGGGCTCCTTTTGCATCAATTTCTGCATCAGTGCGGCGTGGCATGGAGGCGATCAGCCTGTGGCACTGCTGAAGTGTTATGGAAGCCAAGGTTGCTTTGATAGCAGCCTTCAGCTCATCTGCATTGTTGGGTCTGGTGTCTCTCATCTTCCTCTTAACAATACTCCATGGATTCTCCATGGGGTTAAGGTCAGGCGAGTTTGTTGGCCAATCAAGCACAGGGATACTGTTGTTTTTTAAGCCAAGCTTTGGTGTTTTTGGCAGTGTGGACAGGTGCCAAGTCCTGCTGGAGAATGAAATTTCCATCTCCAAAAATCTTGTCGGCAGAGGGAAGCATTAAGTGCTCTAAATTTCCTGGTAGATGGCTGCGCTGACTTCGGTCTTGATAAAACACAATGGACCTACACCAGCAGATGACATGGCTCTCCAAACCATCACTGATTGTGGAAACTTCACACTAGACCTCAAGCAGCTTGGATTGTGGCCTCTCCACTCTTCCTCCAGACTCTGGAACCTTGATTTCCAAATGAAATGCAATGTTTACTTTCATCAGTAAACAACACCTTGGACCACTGAGCAACAGTCCAGTTCTTTTTCTCCTTGGCCCAGTTAAGACTCTTATGGCGTTGTCTATTGGTCATGAGTGGCTTGACACAGAGATGGAAATGTCATTCTCCAGCAAGACTTGGCACGTGTCCACACTGCCAAAAGTACCAGTACCTGGTTTAAAAACAACAGTATCACTGTGCTTGATTGGCCAGCAAACTCGCCTGACCTTATCCCCAAAGAGAATCTATGGGGTATTGTCAAGAGGAAGATGAGAAACACTAGACTCAACAATGCAGACAAACTGAAGGCTGCTATAAAGCAACCTGGGCTTCCATACAGGGCTGCCACTAGGAATTTTGGGGCCCCATACTGGCAAAATTTTCGGGGCCCCCTTGAGACTCTGCCCAGGATCCACCCCTCAAAATGTCCACAGTCCCACCACCCTCTCTTGGAAAAACTCCATTTCTGCACCACGTCCTCACCAGTCACACATTTACAGTTCCCATCGCAAGATCACATACATAGCCAGCAGATTTTGTTTTGGCCAAAACATTTTTTATTCCGCCACCACGACAAGGTCGACTCTTTTGGCCGAGCCCTTCTCTACTCTGTCCTATTAATCATCTGTTAAAATATCCAATACAATTTAGGTACAGTATATTTTTATTTATTTTTCAATGTTTAAAATGACCAATAATACCACATACAAGGGACAAACACCACCGCACCATGACCAGACAACATATTACCACCACATAGTGACCTATAATACCACATACAAGGAACAAATACAGCCACACCATTGCTGGACCATATATTACCACCATCATAGTGACCGAATACTACAATACTGATCATTAATAAAAAAAACACAATATTGATATCACCATAAGTGCCATTATCCGCAGATCTGTACTTAGTATGCAGTGTCCGTGTACAGGTAATACAGTGATTAGTGCCATTATACACAGGAGCTCTGTATACAGTGTCAGTGTACAGGTAGTAGAGTGATCACTGGTGACATTGAATACACGAGCTCTGTATATAGTGTCAGTGTAAAGGTAATACAGTGATCACCAGTGACATTATACACAGGAGCTCTTTATATATTCTCAGTGTACAGGTAATACAGTGATCATTGGTGACATTGTACACAGAAGCTCTGTATACAGTGTCAGTGTAAAGGTAAAACAGTGATCAACGGTGACATTGTACACAGGACCTCTGTATAAAGTATACAGTGTATAGTGTCAGTGAACAGATAACACTGACTCAACACTGATGTCTCTAGGTGAAGTCCTTCATCTTCATGTTTCATCTTCATCCAGCACAGACCGCCATCACTTTTTCCAGCCAGGGCTCGTCTCTGCAGGAAATAATACAGTTATGTAGAGCACCGCTTGCAGAGCACCTTTTTCTGTTTTTTTCCCAAATTCTACACTACACCAGAGGAAGAAAAAAAGGCAACATAGTGTCGCTCTGCACAGTAACAGCACCCTCTATTGAAAACAGTATTCTAAAAAAATAAAATACATGACTGCAGTAATAATATCCCTTAATTAGCCCCTAGGGTAATATTATCCCCCATCCTGCCCCCCTTGTATCTCATTCCTGGCTCCATCCATATGTTTTCCCATCTTTCCCTCATGAGTATCCATTCTCCCCATCCTGCCACATCTGTCCCATGATCCTGCCTCATCTGTCTCATGATCCTACCCCATCTGTCTCCATCGTATTCATCCTGCACCGTGATTCTGCAACATGTTTCTCCATCCTGCCCCATGATTCTGCACCATGTGTCTCCATCCTGCCCCATGATCCTGCACCATGTGTCTCCTTGCTGCTCCATGATCCTGCCCCATCTGTCCCAAGATCCTGCCCCATCTGTCCCATGATCTTGCCTCATCTGTCCCATGATCCTGCCCCATCTGTCTCTATTGTATCAATTCGGCCCCATGATTATCCACCATGTGTCTCCATCCTGCCCCATGATCCTGCACGTGTCTCCATCCTGCCCCATGATCCTGCACTATGTCTAAATGCTGCCTCATGATCCTGCACCATGTGTCTCCATTCTGCCCCATCTGTCTTCTTCCTGCCCCATCTGTCTTCATCCTGCCCCATCTGTCTCCATCCTACCCCATCTGTCTCCATCCTACCCCATATGTCTCCATCCTGCCCCATGATCCTGTCCCATCTGTCTCCATCCTGACTCATGATCCTGCACCATCTGTCTCTATCCTGCCCCATGTCTCTATTCTGCACCATGTGTCTCCATACCTCCCTATCTATCTCCATCCTGCCCATGATCCTGCAACACGTGTCTGCATCCTGCCCCATGATCCTGCACCATGTGTTTCCATCCTGCCCCATGATCCTGCACCATCTGTCTCCATTCTGACCCATGATCCTGCACCATCTGTCTCCATCTTGCCCATGATCCTGCCCCATCTGTCTCCATCCTGCCCCATCTGTCTCCATCCTGCCCCATCTGTCTCCATCCTGCCCCATGTTCCTGTTCCATCTGTCTCCATTCTGTCCCATGTTCCTGTCCCATGTCTCCATCCTGCACAATGTGTCTCCATCCTGCCCCATGATCCTGAACCATGTGTCTCCATCCTGCCCCATCTCCACCCTGTCCCATGTGTCTCCATACGTCCCTATCTATCTCCATCCTGCCCATAATCCTGGACCACGTGTCTGCATCCTGCCCCATGATCCTGCACCATGTGTTTCCATCCTGCCCCATGATCCTGCACCATCTGTCTCCATTCTGACCCATGATCCTGCACCATCTGTCTCCATCTTGCCCCATGATCCTGCCCCATCTGTCTCCATCCTGCCCCATCTGTCTCCATCCTGCCCCATGTTCCTGTTCCATCTGTCTCCATTCTGTCCCATGTTCCTGTCCCATGTCTCCATCCTGCACAATGTGTCTCCATCCTGCCCCATGATCCTGAACCATGTGTCTCCATCCTGCCCCATCTCCACCCTGTCCCATCTGTCTCCATACGTCCCTATCTATCTCCATCCTGCCCATAATCCTGGACCACGTGTCTGCATCCTGCCCCATGATCCTGCACCATGTGTCTCCATCCTGCCCCATCTGTCTTCTTCCTGCCCCATCTGTCTTCATCCTGCCCCATCTGTCTCCATCCTACCCCATCTGTCTCCATCCTACCCCATATGTCTCTATCCTGCCCCATGATCCTGTCCCATCTGTCTCCATCCTGACTCATGATCCTGCACCATCTGTCTCTATCCTGCCCCATGTCTCTATTCTGCACCATGTGTCTCCATACCTCCCTATCTATCTCCATCCTGCCCATAATCCTGGACCACGTGTCTGCATCCTGCCCCATGATCCTGCACCATGTGTCTCCATCCTGCCCCATCTGTCTTCTTCCTGCCCCATCTGTCTTCATCCTGCCCCATCTGTCTCCATCCTACCCCATCTGTCTCCATCCTACCCCATATGTCTCTATCCTGCCCCATGATCCTGTCCCATCTGTCTCCATCCTGACTCATGATCCTGCACCATCTGTCTCTATCCTGCCCCATGTCTCTATTCTGCACCATGTGTCTCCATACCTCCCTATCTATCTCCATCCTGCCCATGATCCTGCAACACGTGTCTGCATCCTGCCCCATGATCCTGCACCATGTGTTTCCATCCTGCCCCATGATCCTGCACCATCTGTCTCCATTCTGACCCATGATCCTGCACCATCTGTCTCCATCTTGCCCCATGATCCTGCCCCATCTGTCTCCATCCTGCCCCATCTGTCTCCATCCTGCCCCATGTTCCTGTTCCATCTGTCTCCATTTTGTCCCATGTTCCTGTCCCATGTCTCCATCCTGCACAATGTGTCTCCATCCTGCCCCATGATCCTGAACCATGTGTCTCCATCCTGCCCCATCTCCACCCTGTCCCATCTGTCTCCATACGTCCCTATCTATCTCCATCCTGCCCATAATCCTGGACCACGTGTCTGCATCCTGCCCCATGATCCTGCACCATGTGTCTCCATCCTGCCCATCTATCTCCATCCTGTCCCATCTGTCTCCATCCTTCCCTATCTGTATCCATCCTGCCCCATGATCCTGCACCATATGTCGCCATCCTGCTCCATGATCCTGCACCATGTGTTGCCATCCTGCTCCATGATCCTGCCCCATGTGTCTCCATCTTGCCCCATGATCCTGCACCATGTGTCTCCATCCTGCTCCATGATCCTGCACCATCCTGCCCCATGATCCTGCCCCATCTGTCTCCATCCTGCCCCATCTGTCTCCATCCTGCCCCATGTTCCTGTTCCATCTGTCTCCATCCTGTCCCATGTTCCTGTCCCATGTCTCCATCCTGCACAATGTGTCTCCATCCTGCCCCATGATCCTGAACCATGTGTCTCCATCCTGCCCCATCTCCACCCTGTCCCATCTGTCTCCATACGTCCCTATCTATCTCTATCCTTCCCCTAATCCTGCACCATGTGTCTGCATCCTGCCCCATGATCCTGCACCATGTCTCCATCCTGCCCATCTATCTCCATCCTGTCCCATCTGTCTCCATCCTTCCCTATCTGTCTCCATTCTGCCCCATGATCCTGCACCATATGTCGCCATCCTGCTCCATGATCCTGCACCATGTGTCGCCATCCTGCCTCATGAGCCTGCACCATGTGTCTCCATCCTGCCCCATCTGTATTGATTCTGCCCCATGTTCCTGTTCCATCTGTCTCCATCCTGTCCCATGTTCCTGTCCCGTGTCTCCATCCTGCACAATGTGTCTCCTTCCTGCCCCATGATCCTGCACCACGTGTCTCCATTCTGCACTATGTCATATGGTGCAGGATCATGAGGCAGGAAGGAGACAGATGGGGCAGGATGGAGGCATATGTTACATGTGGCTCTGTCCTGCCTCCCAAACATGCTGCAGCTTGCTGCTTTCAATAAAAAAAAAAAAGTCCACCCCAGGTATTTCAATTGTGGACTCACCGGCGAATGACAATGACGTCATACGCCGGCAACATGCATGCTGACGCCGACTGCCAGCCTCCTATTGGCTGACAGCTTTTAACTGTTGCCGTGCGGGTCCGCTTGGCAATAGAGTTTAACCGAACCTGCGTATAGGACGCAGGTTCAGTTACTGCACCAGCATAATCCTGCCGCTGGGGCCAGGTGAGCAGAGGGGGCCTGATGTGGGCCCCATACGCCAGTCAGGGCAGTAATGCCCTGATGGTGGCCCTGCTTCCATATCACTTCAGCAGTGCCACAGGCTGATCGCCTCCATGTCGCACTGCATTGATGCAGCAATTAATGCAAAAGGAGCCCCGACCAAGTATTGAGTGTATTTACTGATCATGCATTTCAGTAGGCCAACATTTCGGAATTTAAAATCATTTTTTCAAGCTGGTGTTATAAAGTATTCTAATTTACTGAGATAATGACTTTTGGGTTTTCACTGGCTGTAAGCCATAATCATTATCATTAACAGAAATAAACACTTGAAATAAATCACTCTGTTTGTAATGACTATATTATATATGAGTTTCACTTTTTGTATTGAAGAACTGAAATAAATTAACATTTTCATGTTATTCCAGTTTTGTGAGAAGCACCTGTACTTTAAACAATAATGTTTTTTTTGGGTTTTTTTTACAGTAATAAAGACAAATGTCCTAATAAAGTAGTTTGCAACGTTTAATATATTTCCATGGTGGGCAAAATTATAATTCAAAATTAAACTTTACTTACTCTTTAAATAAACTGCTGAATTGAATTGTCTTATTTTGAATTACAATGTGTATTATGCTGCAATTTCATTAGAATTGATCCAATTAGAACCAGTCTGTTCTGGGTCAGCAATGTGGCTCTTTATTTTGAGCTTTTGTAGCATCTTAATTAATATTGTAGAATAATTATTACATTTTTGTTGTAGATTACACTTCTTTGTGACCTGATTCTCCTATATTTGAATGCTAAATCAGATTTCTATTGGAATTACAAGTACGAACAGGTAGGCTAAAGGTTAAAGGGGTTGTCCGGTCTTAAATTATAAGTCTGCAGTCGCTGTGTGTGAGTGCAGTCTTGTGAATCATTACATTGCATGTACTGCATGCTGTGAAGATTCTCTAGTGCCGGGAATGTGCGGTCATGTGACTGCAAGTGTGCAAAATGCATACTCCCGTCCACATTCCAACTAGATGGGCGCGACCTCGGTCAATGTAAATGTAAGGAGATGGACATACTGCTCACGTTTCCACTTAAAAAACAAATCTGAACTGAGAAAAGTAAGTTAATGTGTATGCACAATGTAAGTGCATATTAACACATGACCATTAACCAGAGAAAACAAAAAGCAAAAAACACAAAATATCCTGAACTAAAAAGTAAAAAATATACTGCAAATAATGCATAAAGGTAATAATAATAATAAGGGTATTTAGTAAACATAATTTTGATCAAAATAATGTACAAGCCATCCCGCCACGTCACGGCAACCCTTGTGGGACAGTCCCTACTCTAGTATTTAAAACCTTTTCACTTGCCAAGTGGCGTGAATGTGAATAAGGGTCGAGCGGCTGAACCACTAGTAACAGCTTAGGCCAGACTGGATGGCTTTCCCAGCTCAGAAAGAGGGCGGTCACACCCATATATGCACTGAATGCACAATGAAATGAATAAAAAACACAAATCTGAACTGAGAAAAGTAAGTTAATGTGTATGCACAATGTAAGTGCATATTAACACATGAGCATTAACCAGAGAAAACAAAAAGCAAAAAACACAAAATATCCTGAACTAAAAAGTAAAAAATATACTGCAAATAATGCATAAAGGTAATAATAATAATAAGGGTATTTAGTAAACATAATTTTGATCAAAATAATGTACAAGCCATCCTGCCACGTCACGGCAACCCTTGTGGGACAGTCCCTACTCTAGTATTTAAAACCTTTTCACTTGCCAAGTGGCGTGAATGTGAATAAGGGTCGAGCGGCTGAACCACTAGTAACAGCTTAGGCCAGACTGGATGGCTGGGTGTGACCGCCCTCTTTCTGAGCTAGGAAAGCCATCCAGTCTGGCCTAAGCTGTTACTAGTGGTTCAGCTGCTCGACCCTTATTCACATTCACGCCACTTGGCAAGTGAAAAGGTTTTAAATACTAGAGTAGGGACTGTCCCACAAGGGTTGCCGTGACGTGGCGGGATGGCTTGTACATTATTTTGATCAAAATTATGTTTACTAAATACCTTTATTATTATTATTACCTTTATGCATTATTTGCAGTATATTTTTTACTTTTTAGTTCAGGATATTTTGTGTTTTTTGCTTTTTGTTTTCTCTGGTTAATGGTCATGTGTTAATATGCACTTACATTGTGCATACACATTAACTTACTTTTCTCAGTTCAGATTTGTTTTTTATTCATTTCATTGTGCATTCAGTGCATATATGTGTGTGACCGCCCTCTTTCTGAGCTGGGAAAGCCATCCAGTCTGGCCTAAGCTGTTACTAGTGGTTCAGCCGCTCGACCCTTATTCACATTCACGCCACTTGGCAAGTGAAAAGGTTTTAAATACTAGAGTAGGGACTGTCCCACAAGGGTTGCCGTGACGTGGCGGGATGGCTTGTACATTATTTTGATCAAAATTATGTTTACTAAATACCCTTATTATTATTATTACCTTTATGCATTATTTGCAGTATATTTTTTACTTTTTAGTTCAGGATATTTTGTGTTTTTTGCTTTTTGTTTTCTCACGTTTCCACTTGAAGAAACCAGTATAATGTTATGTGATGTAATGTAAATTGTGATTTGCGTTAAAGGTGTTAGTAATATTGGCAGTGTGTGTAGTTTGACAGTAGGGATAGTGAGGGTTAATGTGTGGGATTAGCCCATAGTGGGAGGGACTAAAACTGAAGGGTAACTGACAATTTCCTGTCAGAGAGTCAGATTGACCCTGGAGTGCTTAGAAAGAGGACCGAAGGTCCATTGTGAGCAGTGTCGCACTCTTGGGTGTCCCTAAATTGAGAGGAGACCGAAGGAAAGAGATTGTGAGATCAGGAGCAGAAGTGACTAAGAGACAGAGCTATGTACCAGAGATGGGTCCTGGGAGAGACTAGCAGAAAGGTCCAGAGTTTATAACTCTTGAAGTTAACAGGCCTAAGGCTGTAAGGTTCAGCCAGGACCGTAGTCATGGCCGAGGACACCTGGGCATTAGTATCCTGGCCTCCCCTCACAGAAACATATTCACCATTTGTCAGCATACCTGTGTCTTCAAGTCCAGCTTCTTCTGATTCCCTTCTCTGCTGTGGGAGATCCTCTTCAGGAGACCTGAGACACAGTCCAATTCAACTTCAACAAAAACATCTTTACTGGTTTCGTTACACAGTACATCCAAAGACTTCACTTTCTTTACAACAGGTTTCACAAAACAATGTTCCTTTTCTTTCCTTGCATTACTCTCATGTTCACAAAGTGCGGGCCCGGGTCGGACCATCCCTGACGATACCTCAGCACTCCCTCTGTGCAGTTCTTCTATGGTTATGCCTCCCTCGGTCTGTTTCACCCCTGACTCAAGATCATTATTTACTGAAGAAGAAAACCACTGAGAGTACTGCCCTTCTGTTCTGTCTTTTTCATCTGCACCGCATCTTTACTGTCCATGCTCACTGCTTCTCTCGGGTCCCTTGACCGTTTCACCCCGGTACTAAGGGTTTCTGCCCAATCAATGAGTTGCCACATTCTGGCCCTTCAAACTGCACTGACCTGTTGCTTATCTGTTCTGATGCTCTGGATGGCTGAGGTTCTCTTCACTTCAAGTTGCATGGCTGTTGCGGTGTCCTGGGCCTATAGCCCGTGTTGACAGTTCGGGCGTCCCTAGCCCTCTTCTGTACTGCTGTGACTTCCACTGTAGCTCCAGCTTCTACTACCACTGTCACTACTTGTCACTGCATCGCCCCAGGGTACTAGGCCCTTCAGGCTCTAAGGCCTCCCTGGCCCTGACTGGGCTCCTTCAGCTCCCTAGTCCGACAACTGGAAAAACAAGAAAAGTTCCTCTCTTACCTCACAGCAAGCCCCTCCTGAATTAACTATTTCCTATACTATATTGCTAAATCTCTATCATACGCTACACATCTAACTGGGAACTTCATATCCTATAATGACCCCATCTAGTGGCCAATAATAGTAATTACACTTACCCTATTATATGAATACAACAGCACACTAATGTACATTATATACAGTTTGTAATATGGTAAAACACTTGACTGTGTAGCAGTACCAATAAAGCAATTAATGGTAATACACCTAATGGTGTAGCAATATCAATACATATTTTACAAACGTATTTTCCATCCCCTTACAGCGCCCTCACAGTATAAGTCTACACACCCAGCCAGAACCCCCAACTTAGTGTAACATGCCGGGACGTAAGAGATGAGTACCTCGCCCACATCTACCCCCCTGCTCCACGTTACACTTGTCATATTCGGCAGGACCGAGTCTTGCGCCACATTACACAATTGTATTTAGCAAGGCCGGAAATAGTCTAGTCAGAATGTGGCCGGCAGTTTGCATATGGCATATTTCAGGTCACATGACTCCTGCTCCCAGCACTGGAAAATCCTGACAGCACGTAATGCTTGCGATATGAGAATTCACAAATTTGCAGTCACATACATTGACTGCAGACTTGTAGTTTAAGACTGGACATCATTTTTAATTGAAGCTGTTGGTTTTGCCCTACTAATGTACTTAGTATGTCAGTATATTTTGTATGCGCTGAGCCGGGAATGAACAACTCATGCACAAACTTTTAGCGCCTATCAGAGCACTGGAGCTGTCAATCATGGTCAATGTTGAGGCATTAGGTGGGGTTTGATGGAGAGAGCTGGGACACTTCCTAGGCATGTCATTTGAGTTCAATTGCCTATTTGTACAAAGTAGAATTTTTTTCTCTCTCTACACAGGTTTGAATGTTTTCTACCCAGAACTGTATTTGGTTGAAAGATAAATTAACTGACCGAATTCCTTTAAAAACTTCTGATATATGTTTGCCATTGCTTCTTCCCTTCTTATCCCAAAGAAAAGACTGGCTCAACTGGTTGATATTTGGGTTAGCGAGCACTAAAATGCTCAGATGCTCCTTGAACAATCCGAGCAATTCCTAATACTTGTATGCTCATTTCGAGTAACCAGTATAATGGGAATCAATGGGAAAGCCGAGCTTTTTTCCAGCAGACTCTACAAAGAGGTCTGAGGGGCAGTGAAAATGTTCAAATGGAAGGAGAACAGCATGGGGAAGACCCCTGGAAGCATCTCTGACTTCCAGATCGCTGCTGAGAACAATGGTGTCACACTTTTACTCCACTTTAAGGACTGACAATAAAACATTCCAAACCATCGAGAAATTACATTTTACAGGAAAAAAATGTTAAGAAACATTTCTTTCTGTATAATGACTTGTATATAAGGCTAAATTTAAAAAGGATTTTAAAAAAGTATAATTTAAGTAAACCAAAATTGATTTTTTAAAATTAAAAAATAGGAAATTTTAGTTGAACTTATGAAGGAAGCAAGAACTGCCAAAAATAAGGGACTCCCTATAAGGGATACCCCCTATATTAGACATAAAGGAGGGCCTCATAAATATTCTGTTCAAATTGTCATGTATTGGTACTCTTAGACTCATAAAGGATATACACTTTTGAGGATTATATACCAACGAAATGTACTCCAGACCACGGAATAGTTTCTGGATGAGCAATATAATACCAAGAAGGGTATGTGCACATGTTGAGTCAAATTTCTGCACCATTTCTGCATCTCTTGGCAGGAAAAACGCAGCTGCAAAAACTTGCGTTTTTAGTGCTTTTTTTCCCTGTTTGGCAGGGTTCACACTTGCGGGTGGGTAGAGTGCGTAGGGCTGCGTACTTCCTCCCTTAAGTTCCGCCTACTTATGCACTTCTTCCCTTAAGCTCCGCCTACTTCCGCATGTGTCCTGCGTACCTATGTGTTGTATGTGGATGCGTCCATATGCGTCGTTTTGACGTGCCCGCCGAACGCAACATGTTGTATTTCTGTGTGTTCGGCGGTCATGTCAAAACAATGCATGCAGACGCATCCGCAAACAACACATGTCCCTGCTTACCCAATGTTAAAGATAGGTATGCAGGACGCATGCGTAAGTGGGCGGGGCTTAAGGGAAGAAGTGTGTAAGTAGGCGGAGCTTAAGGGAGGAAGTACGCAGCCCTACGCACTCTACCCAAATGCAAGTGTGAACTTAGCCTTTTTGACTGATTTGAGTGAAGCCAATGGTGAAAAACGCAGGGCAAAAGCGCACAAAGAATTGACATGCTGCAGATTATTTTCTGCACCAAATCTGCAAGTCAAAAATACTCAAAGTGTGCATGAAACTTCAGGTTTCTCATTCACTTTGCTGGCATCAGGTTTTGCTTCACATTGTGTCACAAAACTGTGCCGAAAAAAACCTGATCAAAACGCACCTAATCTGCAACGCAGCCTAAAATTTTGAACAAGTCTTTGGAGGCTTATATAGCAACGAAATCTACCCAAGAATATGTAAAAGTCCCAAGAAGATGTAATACCCTATGAATGAGCAATATAATACAAATACATTTTTAACAAGTCTCTTGAGGGTTATATACCAACGAAATGTACTCCAGACCACAGATTAGTCTATGGGTGAGCAATAAAATACTGATAAAAATTTAGACAAGTTATTTGAGGCTTTTATAACAATGAAATGTACTACTATGGGTGAGCAATATAATACTGATACATTTTTGAATTTTTTTTGAGGCTTTTATAGCAACGAAATGTATCCAAGAAGATGTAATACCCTATGGGTGAGCAATATAATAACGATAGATTTTGAACAAGCTTTTTTAAGGGTTATATACCAAGGAAATTTACTCCAGACCACGGAATAGTCTATGAGTGATCAATATAATGATGATAACATTTTGAAAGTTTCTGGAGGGTTATATATCAAACAAATGTACCTAAGGACATGTAATACTGTATGGCTGAGACATGTTACCTGGCAACATTTTTAACCCTTTTTTGAGTCTTATATATCACAAAAATGTAACCCAGAACATGGAATAGTGTATGGGTAAGAAATATGAAGAAACAAGCAACATTTTTAAATGCTTTTTTTTTTCTACTGCTATATACAATAATGTGACACAATATACTTATTACTGGATGGATGAGTAATCTAATCTTAACTATTTTTCTACACTTCTTGTATGTTTTACATACCACTGTAATGCAACAATAACCGTTTTAAACTGTATGAATGAGTCATTGAATCAATAACATTTTGAACCAAAATATTTTAAAAGTGTAGTTAATTTACCTATACAGTCATAGCAGAAAGTGCAAAGCAAGACAGAAAATATGATTAGGGTCATCCATAGACCCATGAAAGGCAACAACTGGTGGGCCTCATTAAAATATTGACTATTACAAACACTTTTTGTGCTTTTGTCATCTGGTGGGGTGGTAAAGTGTTGGCTAAAACAGGATTTGTTCATTGCCTGTCTGTAATCTCTGTTGAATGGTGGCACTAAAAATCCATTCACACAAGACGCTAGCAGCAGGGCAGCACAACTCCTCCAAGGCATAGATGGAAAGCTCGTGCCAAGTATCCAGCTCTTAGACCCAATAGTTGAACGTCACAGTGGAATTAGGGAGTATGTTGTTTTGGTCGGCCAGGTATTGCTTGACCATCTTTAAAAACTTTTTCCTCCTTGTCAAAAATATCCGGTCATCAGGCCCTGGGTGCTAGGCTGGTGTCATGAAATTGTCCCACGCCTTTGACAGTGTGTCTCCCTGGCCTCTCCTCCTTGGTTGGGCAATGAAGCGGGCCTCCTACTGCTATCGTTGTGTGATAGGAATTTTTTCAGCATATTTTCCACAATGTCCTTCTGCTATAGCACCATTTTAGAACACCTCTCTACCTTAGGAAGAAAGCATGCAAAGTTCTCCTTGTAGCAATAGATCTAACAGTGAACGAGTACTCTTTTTTGCCGAAGATGAATGTAACGCAAGGGTCACAGGAACGGCAGCGGTACATGAAGTCGGCCATATGTGCCAAGCTCCATACAGCAAATACTCTCCTGTATCCACCATGATGACAACTATCCATCTCCTCCTCCTCATTCCCATCCTCAGCCCATCCACGTAGAAGAGATGGGATGAAGGTTGTGTTGCTACTTGCCTCTGTTGCGCTAGCCACCAGCTCTTGTTCTTCCTCTTCCTCCTCCTCAGCGTCCACCTTCTCATTGTTACCCTATCGACGCTGATCAAATGAGATGAGGCTGGTCTGGCTACAATGTCTCTGTGTTATGCCTTTCTCCATCCCCACCTGGCCTGCATCCAAGCTTCATGTTTATTTGTGAGCAGCGACTGTTTAAGTAGGCACAGAAGTGGAATAGTTGTGCTGTCTAGGAGGTCATCGCCACTCACCATCTTTGTGAGTCCTCAAAGTCTTGGAGAACCAAACAAATGTCAGCCATCCATGCCCATTCTTCAGTTGTTATGTGAGGTTGACCCGAATACCGATGGGTGTATTGGAGTTGGTACTCAACCACTGAACTCTTCTGCTCACAAAGCCTTTCCAGCATCAGCATGTGCAGCATGGAGTTCCAGTGCGTGGTGATGTTGCACACCAGTCGATGAGCTGGAACTTGCATGTGTTGCTGAACCACTGCCAGAGCGACGGCAGCTGTAACCAACCTGCAGAAATGGGCGCTGACACGGCATACCCTGACCAGAAGGTCTGGCAAACCTGGATATGTTTTCAGAAACAGCTAAACTACCAATTTAAGCACATGTGCAAAGCATGTGTGAGCTTGCCAAGCTTCACAGCTGCCATCAGATTGCACCTATTATCACACACGAGCATGCCTGGTTGAAGTTCAGTGGCAAAAAACACAGATCAGTCTGGTCTGTTATTCCTTTAAGCAACTTTGTTGCAGTTTGCTGTCTGTGTCCTAGACAAATTAGCTTCAGCAGAGCCTGTTGCTGCTTGGCTGAGGCAGTGCCCCAGAGCTTCCAGCTTCCGGCTGATGTAGACAACGTGCTCTGAGATAGCACATCGTAGATGGAGGATAAAGGGGAGCAGGATGGCGTGCAGGAACTGCTGTAGGAGGTGGAATAAACCCTGGAAGACGTAGGGTCATCATTCCTCAGCATTGAGAGCACATGCTCCGTACCATGGTGTGTCTTGTCCCCAGCCTTCACAGTGTTTACACAGTGTGCCATTAGGGAAATGTAGTGTCCCTGGTCACAAGCACCTGTCGTTCTTTAAGTGGACAATGCCAGTTAGTGCGTTGGTAAGGGCACGGGTGATGTTCCTGGACACCACATCGGGAGAAAAAGTGGCGACTGGGGATCAAGTACCGTGGAACATCTGCCACCATGTGTCGGTGGAAATCCTCCGTGTCTACCAGCCTAAATGGCAACATTTCCACAGCAAGCAGCAGGGAAATGTGCCGTTTAACATTTGTGCCTGTGAGTGGGTGGTGTCATGCTCTCAGTGCGGGTTGGACCCGCACGCTTGGGGTTAATGTCTGGAACCAGTGCTGGTGACTTCTGGGGTTAAATGTTATGATCCCAGTGCAGGCTCTTACCTGCACACCTGGGGCTTATTATTGTGGCCTCTCCTTGGTTCTGGGAAAGCTTTTTATAGCCTCAGGAAGCTCCAATCCCCGTCAGTTATACTGTCGCCCTTGGTAGAGTGTGTTGACCCCTGAGTGTGTTTGTGCTGTGTTCTTGATTGCCTGATACTTTGGTTACGACTCGGTCTGTTCTCTGGATACTGCTTGTTGGATTCTGCTTGGTACCTTCTATGTCTGTTTGGCTTTGACCACTGCCTGGCCCTGACTATCCATTCTGTCTCATCCCTGGTACTTTACTGCTATCTCTGTGTATGACCCCGTTTGTCTGACTTGAGTATTTCTGTATAGTGTCCTGCCGATCTCTGACAGCAGGACCCTAAGCCCTGCCCCTTGCAGTCACATGACCGTAGGTCCTTCGCTGCTAGCTAACTTCAGCGTCTCCAGGTCCTGTTTGCCTGAGCTGCCCGGCCGTATCTGACCCCAGGCCCCTCTGCAGTGTGGGTGAGTCCCTGCTTAGCGGTGGCTGCATGCCGGCGCTGACAGGACCATGACAGGTGGCTGGAACTTTCTTTTTTGTTCCAAGGCCTGGCATAGGTACAGCTGAATACTGGGCTGAGACAAGAATTTGATGATGGTAAGTCAGAATGTGCAAGAATAGGTGCTGGGCATGAGACATCTGCGCCAGAGTTTTGGACAGGGGATTGGGAAGCACCTACCCCAGGGCTAGAGGCAGTAGTGTCACCCCATGGCACCAATCGTATACAAAGGCGTTCGGCCCACCGAGTCGGGTACTGAGATGACGTGCCTGATCATGCTGGTGGTGGTTAGGTTCTTAATGGTCAGGCCATTGCTGATCTTCACATGGCACAGGTTACAAATTACCATTTTGTTTGTCTCAGAACTCTCTTTAAAAAAGTCCCAGACTGGGGAACACCGATCTCTTTGATGGAGAAATTGAAGACTGTTGGTGTTCTGCGTAACAGTTGGCCACCTTCTCCCTCTGGATACCCTGCTGCCTTTTTCTGTTAGTTTCAATGCTGCCAGTCTCTCCCCATCAGCACTGCTGGCCTCGATCTGCATGTCAGCTTTCCAGGTTGGGTCAGTGACTTTGTCGTCCACCACCTCGTCTTCCACCACTGCACCCTTTTCCTCCTGACGTTGAGACTTAACAACAAGACTTAGCAGCAAATGTGTCTCATTATGATCTTCCTCCTCCTTATCCTAAATTTGCAGTTCCCCACCATCATGTTCTTGTGGCCGTGGCTGCTCTAAGTTTTGTGCATCACTAAAAAGCATGTCGTCCTGTCTATCTTGGAGCATATAATCAAGTTCGGACTTATATTAGAAACTGGTCGAAAAGAAGAGAACCATATATGAAAAAAAAGTTAAACTTTATTCTAGATTAATTAAAACATAAGTTAAAAATGACACAAAAACAGACAGAGGACCTCAAATTCAATTTTTCCAGCACCCACAAAAAAATTGCAGCTATATATTTGCCAATGGACTGCACAGGCCTAATCCCAGTCTACAGACTGTATTTTGTCACGCTTCCTTCTCCTGTGACTCTCTCTCCCTCCCTAGGCTAAATTCAGATTGTATGTCCTGCAAACGATTAGCCCTTAGAAGGGCTGTTAGTATGATGGCTCAGCTTCAGCACCAGTGTCAACACTACAGACCTCAGATTTGTTATACTGTGCAAACACAGGCCTTGATAAGCACTCTCTCTGCCACGATCCATTTTTGGATCGATGTGAGATCTGGATCCTCATATATAACCTTTTTTCCTTTCAGTCCATTGGAGGTTAATGTCAGTTTTTGCCCCCCCGGTGGCCGCTGGTGTTACTACAACTTTAGTCAGTCTGCTGGGGGTTCCCCCCCCCTTGGTGGCCACTGGCGTTGCTGCATTGTGGTTAATTATCTCTGCAGGTGGAAACCACTCCCACCTTCCTATATAAGCTCACCAGGTGCACCAGCAAACTGTTGGTGATATTATTCCTCTTTGGAGACCAACCAAGCTGGAATGCAGGAGCTGGCAGAGTTCTGTGGTGCTTCAATTGTATGCTGTTTTCAAGTGGCCAACTCTGCTGTCCTGGAGCATTGCAGCAGAGCAAGCTAAGTTTGGTTTGTTGGATCTTTCCTTTACCTTTTGTGCAACACACTTATTCCCTGTCTCACCTCCGGGGAGGGGGTTGGGGGTTTAGCTCAGGGCTAAACAGGAGATAGGGACAGGTTGGGGACTTGGGCCTCACTACCATTAAGTGTACCCCCAAGTTAAGGAAAGTCAGGATCCCCTTAGCCTTAGGGGCAGTTCAGGGGCCCTGGTTCCACGTCATCCGTTTTCCCCTTACTGCCCCGTGACACTCTCCCTCCAATACGAAATATCGCAGAGCTGTGCAAAAGCATCAGTGGTGGGTGGTACCTGTCCTTTTTTAACCTCTGATGTCACACAGCCAGCAAATCACAGTAATGCCACAACCAAGATGGCTTAACAGTGACTCACAGGCAATCACTGCATGCTTATTGGCTCACCGAGTAACAGGCACATCCGAGCACCGTGATACTCGAGTGATAACCGAGTATCACTGAGAACGTTCGCTCATTCCTAGTTGATATGTATTTATAGGGGCAAACAGGATTGTAAATTTGCTTTTTATTGATGCAAACGGTGGAGATGGCAAACACCTGCCATTCCACCATGAACAAACTTTCCAGTAGTGTAAATGGGTTGTCCACTACCTGGACAACACCTTCTCCATTGCTATATTTCCCAGTAGAAAATAACAACTGTCTATATTCACCTCTAGTACTGGCGCAGTTCCTGCAACTTCGGCGTGTGGTCTCCACGGGGTTCACGTGATGTTATACCACATGAGCTTTGACATCCGTAGGAAATGAGAGAGCAGCAGCTCTCACTGGGTGACAGCTACATCTGAAGAAAGCGAGAACAATTCTTTGGCTGATCATTCCTTCATCAGCTCTTAAAGCTCATTTGGCCAAGAGCTCCTGTGTTCACTATAAGGAAGCTGACGTCTGACATGTTAGCCAGCAGCTTATGTCCAGGAAATCAATGCAGTTGTCAGTCCGAAATCAGACATGACGTATCGACATCTCTCCCAACATTAAGCCAGCATCCCATACACATAAGACAGTTAGCAGAACCCGTTGATATCGATAGGCTCAGCCAACTTAATGCAATGTGTATGGGTGCCTTTAATTTTCCCCTAGAAATTGCCCCAAGAACAAAGCACATCTTGGAATAACAATAATTTACACAATTGGATGTGTTTGAAAAAATATCGCTGTGCTGAGATAATCTTATAAATGTGCCCCTGCTGTGTACTGTGTAATGTCTGTGCCTGACCATACAGGAGCATGGTCTGATCATACCACAGCTCCTGAGCAGGGGAGGAAGCAAAAGAGTATACAGACAGCACAGCAGGGGATCACAGCTGATTATTTCTGTGAGGTAAAACATTGCATAAAAACAGGCAGTAAAATGTTTTACCTCACAAACAGAATCAGCTGTGATCCCCAACTGTACTGTCTGTATACTCCCTTTTGCTTCCTCCCCTACCCAGGAGATGTGGTATGTGCAGACCATGTCCCTGTACAGTCAGACACCACCATTACACAGGACACAGCACGGGCACATTTATAAGATTATCTCAGCACAGGGACATTTTATTTAAACACGTCCAATTGAGGAAATTATTATTATTCTAAGATCTATTCATTACAATGTACTTTGTTCATGGGGAAAATCCCTTTCACATCACCTATTGCATAAAAAAAACACTAGAGAAAATAGCACATATGACAGGGCCTGCATATGGACTTTGTGTCTGGGTCCAGGAGCTTGACTTTCATAGCTTCTAAGAACTGTCACATGTTGTGTTTATTGTATTTCTCAGCTATCTGGATAATGCTAGTAATAATAATAATACTTGTATCATGGAAATAAAAATACAATATTGTGATCATATAAATGTTACTATTTGGAACAGTATAGTATTTATAATTCATGTAAATATTATCATGTATTATTCATACAATATTATTCAAGTAATATTTTCAATTTTCTCTTGTTTTAGGCTAAACCACCGAAAAGACAGAAATCTCTGGATTCAAATTCATTACAAAATAGTAGCAGAGACTAAAGGTACTGTCACACTTAGCGATGCACCAGCGATCCCGACCAGCGATATGACGCGGTCAGGATTGCTTGTGCATCGCTAAGTGGTCACTAGTGAGCTGCCACACAGGCAGATCTCACCAGCGACATCGCTGGGGTCGGGGGTCGTTACTTACCTGTCACACTAGGCGATCCTGACGCCCTCCCGCCCGTGTCCACGCATCGCTCGTCAGCGCCACAGGAAGCGCAGCAGGAAGCTGACGACGAGAAACGGTCCAGGACGTTCTCGCGCGATCAGCGATGTGCAGCGGGGAGCCGGTCGGAGGTATCAGACATAGCGATATCGCTAGCAATATCGCTGCTACATCACAAAACCAGTGACGTTATAGCGATATTGCTAGCGATATCGCTTAGTGTGACAGGGCCTTAAAGATGACCAGAAGTACGGTATTTTTCGAGGCCTTATTTATTGAGCCAAAGGCACAAGATAACCTTTCATTGTACTATAGATAAAGTATTTATTGCTTTTAAGATTATACTACCATGTTACCTAATATAGCTTTATCAAACAAGCATAAAGGTCAACCATTATAGAAGCACAAGTGTTTGTTAAATGTCATTAAAATTGGCATATTTTCGATGTGAACAATTAAAGAGGGCTCGTCAGGCTATGTGCTTTTAATAAAATAGTTATGGTGCATTTTTCTTAATTTCTGAATTAAGCACTATGGGGTTGTAAAAGAATTGACTGGCTTATCTTTTAAAGGGCTGAAGTCACATAATTTTTTTTTTGGAGGGGGGGGAGTATACATTTCTGACATGTTCCCTTTAAAGTTAAACTTATATCATTATTAAAATTGTCCCTATTCCTGACCAAGAAATTCCAAATTGGGGAAAGGTAGAGGATAGACCAGGGGCCCCAATGTTTTAATGCTAGTCAATAATTGGGACTTATTTGTACTGTTAATAGTAAGGAATAATCCTTACAGACAATATTTTTTATTTACTTTTAATTTTTCTTTGTATCTAAAGTACCCTGCTGAGTCTTATGTGACGGTAATTGTTTGAGCCTGGTTGCAAATGCCTGCAACAGTGTATCTATAGATGATTGAATAATTATGTCCTTATAAGAACCATGCATAGACTCATGTATAATAGAAATCTTAGAAAGTTAGTTAGTGTATATGGTTGTTAGAAACTACCTGTTGTACCCAAGTATCCATGCAAGCTGTGGCAGTGACCTGGCATAGTTACTGTCCGTTCCTCACTATCCATGCACTAACTGAGTGTAGTAGCGTTAGTGTGCGCAATTCTATCTCTCCTTATGCCTGGTCAGGACTGTTGTCCCAATGCGCGTTTCGACAGTTGATCTCGCTTCTTCTAGGGGCGGAACAAGCTGGACAAGCAAAATCTTTATAGGTCACCTATTGACTAACAGTTTGTACAGACAATAAAATTGACCTGCATTAATCCCAATAGACTAAGCAATAGAAATGTGTAGTTAAAGTTGGGAATGTATTGGAATCGGTAATCGTGGATAAGTGTAATTATTGATTATGGTTCATCTAGAAATATTATGTCACAGTTATAGGTTTTAGTTATTAAAAAGTAATATGTCACTATTTCTGATTTAATTCTTTAATTTATTGTACTCATTTTTTGAAGACCGAAGTAAGTTCTAATATATTAACATTACAATTACAGGTTTTGGTTTATCCATAAATATTATATCACATTGTAACAAATCAATTTTATTTATAATTATATTATTCCTTATTACTAATCAAAAGGCCATATTAGGTTTCTATAGCATATAGAATTGCTAAATATTATTCATTGTAGCCTATAACAACCTACTGTATAAATATGATTTTTAAAAGTTTGCAAAACACCTTTAATTTTAGCATCACCTTACCTTGTGGTGTATGTTCATCATTATATAATAGCATACTATACTCTTTTAAACCTAGCACCCCCATAAAAGGGATATATTATACAGATTAGTTATTATTTAGCTTGTGAGGTGTTATCTGAGACTAATATCCCACCAATCTGGCAAGTCAGCATCACAATATCCAGTTACTATTAATAGAAAAACTTACCTTCAACTTTTACAACAGTATTAGAGTTGTTAAATCCTCTTTCAAGGCAGCTTTTAAAGTGAGGTTTTCTCTGGGAATGGAACCCCCCCAACATTCATTTTGTCTGCGGAGGTAATCATTATAGTTAGTTAAAATTGCCGCTGTCTTGTTACTGTTCTACAAAGTTGTAGGAAGATGTGCTCCCAGTGGATATTACAATCTAATACTGGAGGTATAAGAGGAGCTTAGGTAAGAAGAGACTGCTCACACTGCTGTCCATCCTGTCTCTATGATGTAATACTAGAAATACCAGGATGCTTAGGTGCTTAGTGTCACGTGCCCTGTCCTGAGTGACACCGGCAAGAAGGCCGGTAACTGATACAACAGGACGCGGCACGTGTAATTGTCCTATGTGACGCAGCCCGCAGTCCGGTAACTAATACAATAAGCTAAGGGAATAGGGAAAACCTGGGTAACAATAACAATGGTGGCCCTGCGATAGGGAACGGGGAAGTGGACACCTCCTGCACTCCCCTGAGTCAGTGTCTCTACACTCCTAACGTTCCCTAGGCCGGTTCCGCACCGGGCGCCGATCAGGAACCTAAAAACCCTGACTCGCCCTGCACCTAAACCCTCACTAGGGAATAGGTCGGTACGGAAACTAATCCCACCACTACACTAAACACACATAAGGAAAAGTGACATAACAGGGGAACACCACTTAGCTTTGCTCTGTCGCTAACGCTCCCAGCAACAGAGCCCACCACCTGCGTGCATCTTTTCCTCCACTGAGTCCAACATCTGGGTGCACTGTCCAGAAACGGATCTTCTCAGCACCATAGTGCAGCCTTGGAGCAAACAGAGTCCACACCTGCGTGCAGCTGTCCCGAAACAGAGTCCAGCAAATGAGTCCAGCTTTTCTGCCAAAGAGTCCAACATTTTGAGTCCAGCTTTCAGCAACCAAGTCTAGCATCCTGAGTGCAGCTCTACACCCTAGCTGCCACTCCATCAAGCAATGCCAGCCCTCCTTGCAGACACCATAGCTGACATTCCACCAATCCATGCCAGCCCTCCTTGCAGACACCATAGCTGCTACTCCAGCACTCTGACTGGGCTGCCTGTGACTCTCCTTCAGCTCCATTCTTTACCCAGGCTTGCTTGCATATGAGGAACTTATCACCAACAGTGATTAACACACCTGATACTCTCTTATAGAGCTATCACACCTGTTACATAATTACGTGCACAAACTAAGGTAACCAGAGTCTAATGACCCTAATGGCCACCGGGGGGGAAAACTACAACTGACATCACCACAGTGCAATGACCCTAATGGCCACCGGGGGCAAAACCACCTTTGGCACACAGCCAAGGGAAAAAAAAAGGTTACTTTGTGCATTTAATCTGTCAGATCCGACCTGGATCATGACACTTAGGTAAGAAAAGGACACTCACACTGCTGTCCACCCAGTCTTTCTCATCTAATTACGGAGATGTCATGAGTACAAAGGTAAGAAGAGGCAGCTCACACATTGCTGTCCATACTGTCTATATGATCTAATACTAGAGATATCAGGGTACTGAAGTGACACTGTTATCCACTTTGTCTTTCTGATCTAACACTGGAAATGTAAAGAGTACAAAGATAAGAAGAGGCTGCTTACACTGCTGTCCATCCTGTCTATATGATCTAGTACTAGAGATACCAGAGATGCTGAGGTAAGAGGCTGCTCACACTACTGTCCACCTTATCTTTCTGATCTAATTATGAGGATGCGAGGAGTACAGAGGTAAGAAGAAGCTGCCCACACTGCTGTGCTCCCTGCCTATATGATCTAATACTAGAGATACCAGGGTGCTGAGGTAACAAGAGGCTGCTCACACTGCTGTCCACCCTGTCTTTCTGATCTAATTCTGGAGATATTTGGAGTACAGATGTAAGAAGAGGCTGCTCACACTGCTAACACATCTATATGATCTAATACTAGAGATACCAGGATGCTGAAGTAAGAAGTGGGTGCTAATGCAGTTGTTCTCCTTTTCCTTCTGAATGCTGAATGATTACTGTGACCTGGAGATAGATGGATGGTTAGTAGTATAGATTATCTCTAGTTCACAGTAGTGTAGATTCCTATTGCACATTCTCACATACACCTATTCCATTAACATTCTAGGACAGATTTCTGTCAGTGTAAAAAAACGGTGGCCATTGTAATGTATACTGCTCAAAAAAATAAAGGGAACACAAACAGCCTGTTGCAAATGGAATAGTGTTCCCTTTATTTTTTGAGCAGTATACTATAGTGATTACTTCCATAGACAAAACTGGTGTAATTTATTGATAAAAGCTATTTACAAATTCATTTATAATGACTTTTATTTATATTCCTGGATAATGTCTACCAGAGCTTTTTTCATTGGAACAGATTATGCACGTGGTCCCCAATGCTATGTGCAGCACAAACTGTGTCACAGAACGCAAACAATATTAAAGAGGAATTACATCATTAAAAGGGTTGTCCAGTCAAACCCGACAAGTCTGCAGTCACTCTGTGTGACTGCAGGCTTATGAATCCCCCAAGTGTATGCACTGTACGCTGCGGGGATTCGCTGGTTTCAGACCTGGGAACGGGGGGTAGGTATGAGTTATACATACTCCTGGCCAGTGGATGCAGCCTCATTCTCCATACACTTGTATGGAGCGAGGCCGTGCACTCTAGTTGGACATGCCCACTGGTCAGCCGCATCACTGGTTATGGTGTGGCCTCGGCTCAATACAAGTGCATAGAGAGAGGCCATGACCACTGGCCTGGGGTATGTATAACTCATACATACCCTCCGTTCCCGGGTCTGAAACCTGCGAATCCCTGTAGCGCAGAGTGACTGCCGACTTATTGGCTTTGACCAGACAACCCCTTTAAGTATCCTGTACTGTCATTTTTATTTCAAAATGTCTTGATAGGAACAGATGTAACAGCAAGGTCCATAAATAATACTATAACATGGTAATAAGTGAATGACGCCTGAAAACCGACTGACAATTTGTGGAGCATACTTTACACTTTCCTCTAGCTATTACCTTAGAATTGTCTAATAAAATTATAATAAATGTTAAATTTTGCTTTTTTTTTACTGAAATTTGTCAAATCCCAGTTTAAAATCCAATAAATGGAATGCATTTGTTTTGTTAACTTTGCTGTACACAATTTGTCTTTGCTCTCTTTCAACTCACCTGACCCCTCATAAATTTATCCAGAAGTCACACGTCCATTATTTCTGTGTGAAGCTGTGATTTATTTTGCCTGTAAACAATCAATGTACATTTTACATTTTCCACACAGACAAAAGAAATGGAAAAAATCTTATAAACCCGTAATAAATGTGTTGATCTGCATGTCCGGCTATATTTTTGGTGCAAATTGAGATAGGATTCTATTTCATTTAGCATAGTTGTCCCCCCCCCCGTGACATTCAGAAATTTAAACTTTACGAGGTACTGCTGTGTCTGTCTTACATGTTTATTGACAATTTGCACTCTGTATTTTGTGTCACGGGTTTGCCAAGACAGAGAGGGGCCATAAGACCGCAGTGTCTGATTTCTCCTACTCCTGCACTGTTTAGAAGCACCTCACCTTCCTAAGGTGCAGGTTTCTTTTAGCAGTGCAGGGGTTAATCTGCTCTGTTGAGAGCTCCCAGAAGCTTTCCTATATTAAGGCTCTCATCAGTTCACTGTTGGCCACTCCCCTCTCTAATATATTCCAGGCCCTGGTTAGCACTCATTGCCAGAGCTAGCTCATGCTGCATGGTTAGGAGATGGTGGCTTGTGGTTGTTGTTTGAGAAGGCAGTTGGTGGATTTATCTGAGACTGTTGCTAGGTTTTGATTGTGTGCCAATTCCCCTCCTTCTCCTACTTTGGTTTTACCTCATCCTCCATTCCCCAGTGTTTACCTCTGTTGTTTGTGTGTATTTGTATGATTGGTATTTTCCTTTATTCTCTTTGTTTTACCTTGTTAGTCTGGTTGGTGTATTACGGTACACTACCTACTCCCCTCTTCACTGGGTGGCGGAAGGGTACAGATTGAGGGCGGATTCGGGAGCTAAGGCAAGGTACGTGGCTACAACATCTTCACCATAAGAAGTAATCCGGGGAACAGGGCGAGTGAGGGCGCCCCTAGCATTAGGGACAGGGAAAGAGCCCCTGGTCTCAGCACATCTGACAACAGGGTTGTGACATTTTGTCTACATTGCCTCAACTTAGTGGTTCTGTTGTACTGTCACTGTCAGTAAATCCAGGATACGTGCCATATTTATCTACAGTACTGTAGATGTAAAATCTCTACACACCCCTGTTCAAATATCATGTTTTTGTTATGTAAAAAAAAAAATCATACCAATAAGAATCATTTCAGAAAATAAAAATGATGAAACTAAAATAATGTTGCTGCCTAAATCCGAACATCCTCTTATAATTGGTAATATGGTTGTGCTCTAAATTAGACAATCACATTTAACTCCATATAAACTTTAGAAGTTCTAGTAGGATTGTCCTCACATTTTCTTAATTGCGTTCTACATGAAAAGCTGTAGTCTGCAAACAGCTTACAATACAGCAAATGGATCTACCGTATATACTCATGTATAAGCCGAGATTTTCAGCCCATTTTTTTGGGCTGAAAGTCCCCCCCCCTTGGCTTATACACTAGTCATATACCTGGGGGGTCAGCGGGGGATAGGGATCGGGGGTGACAGAAATCATACTCACCCTCTGCAGCCCCCCTGCTTGCTCCATGTTCTCGGCGCTGCTGTGCTCTTCCTGCTTCAGCGGTCACGTGGTACCGCTAATTAAACTCATGAATATGCACATATTTATGACTTTAATTAGCAGTACCACGTGACCGCTATAGCAGGAAGAGCAGCGGCGCTAAGAACATGGAACAAGCAGGGGGGATGCAGAGACGAGCGCCAGGAGGGGATGAGTAAGAACGGGGGGAGCCATATTCACCCGTCCCCGTTCCAGAGCCGGCAACGCTGATGAGCAGCAGGAGGTGAGTATAGTTTTTTTTGTAACGGAGGCAGCGGCAGCAGCAACATGATGGGGCAGCAAAACTGGGGCCACTCACTGTGCAGCATTATCTGGAGCCACTCACTGTGCAGCATTATCTGGGGCCACACACTGTGCAGCATTATCTGGGGCCACACACTGTGCAGCATTATCTGGGGCCACTCACTGTGCAGCATTATCTGGGGCCACTCACTGTGAAGCATTATCTGGAGCCACTCACTGTGCAGCATTATCTGGGACCACTCACTGTCCTCATTATCTGGGACCACTCACTGTGCAGCATTATCTGGGACCACTCACTGTCATTATCTGGGGCCACACACTGTGCAGCATTATATGGGGCCACACACTGCGCAGCATTATATGGGGCCACACACTGTGCAGCATTATCAGGGGCCACACACTGTGCAGCATTATCTGGGACCATTCACTGTCCTCATTATCTGGGGCCACACACTGCGCAGCATTATCAGGGGCCACACACTGCGCAGCATTATCAGGGGCCACTCACTGCGCAGCATTATCTGGGGCCACTCACTGCGCAGCATTATCTGGGGCCACTCACTGCGCAGCATTATCTGGGGCCACTCACTGCGCAGCATTATCTGGGGCCACACACTGTCTTCAATAACTGGGGCCACTCACTGTGCAGCATTATCTGGGGCCACTCACTGTGCAACAAAACTGGTGCCACTCACTGTGCACCCTAGGCTTATACGCGAGTCAATAAGTTTTCCCAGTTTTTTGTGACAAAATTAGGGGGTCGGCTTATACACGAGTATATAAGTCAAGAGAGGGGTAAAAAAATTTTTTACAACATATTAGATATACCATGGAACGCTGTGAAGACAGACATCAAGAAGTGGCGTAAATTTGACACAACAGTGACATTACCTAGAACTGAACATCCCTCAAAAACTGATAAAAAAAAAAACCCAAGAAGAATATTGGTCCAAGATTGCATGTGACAATAATCTCCTGTATTCTTTATATTTCTGGCCTGTGGGGTAGGGTGGAAAAACAGAAGACTTTTCTTACAAACAAAAATATCCAAGCCCGGCTTGCGAAAACTTATATAATGTCTGCCAAAAGTATATAAGAAAGCATATATTGGTATGAGGAGGCCGATGTTGAAGTTTTTGGCTATAGTGCCAAAAAGTATGTTTAGCTCAAAGCAAACACTGGACATCACTAATAGAACACCATATCCAAAGTGAAGCAGGGTGGCGGCATTATGCTTTGGGGTAGTTTTTGTCAACTGGGACTGGGGCTTTAGTCAAGGTGAAGGGAATTATGAACAGTTTCAAATATTAGTCGATTTTGAAATAAAACCTTCAGGCCTGATAAATTAGTAGTTCATATAAAAATGATCCAAAGTATACGCCCCTTTATACAAAACCTGTTTAAACTCTTACTCATGCATGTTTTATATATTTTTATTCTTTTGTGCAGGCTGCAGCTGGGCCCTACAGTGTTGGATGGGGCAATTGGGATGTCTGTCCTTGTGGCGTGCACTTACTATACATAGTACTGAGCAGCCCGCCTTATCTAGTAGTATGGGCGTAACTAATAGGTTATAAAGCCAGACAGTGTGCACTACACACGTGTGACTGGCGCTCTATACACGTCTTATTCATGTCCATTATTAATACTAGGCAACCACCCTCTCCACGAATGGAGGGCCTGCTGCATCCTGCATTGCAATTCTGAGCGCCAAGTTCCTTACATGTTTCAGAGATCACAGTCACAACATAGAAGGGATGAATTTCTGACGTGTTACAGTATTTTCCAAACATATTATTTATTTAAAATTAGTTGTAAGTATCTTGTTACGTTAATTACAGTCGTATAGATAAAACTAACGTGAGGAAACTCATGGCACTGCTATCTGGACAGCATGCTGGGTGATGAGTATAGCTAGACACTTATGTATAGCTTTTAGTGCATTACATGACAGTACATTATATGGTGGGAGGTAACGCACAGAAAGCATGCAGCGTAAGATCAGCCCTGTACAGAAGTTGGATTGTGCAATGCTGTCATACAATCAGAGACACTGGTACGTGAAAGTAAAAAAGATTCCGACTTATGAGCTATAACGGAAATGCATTCACCATCTTCAGTTTGGCACTAACCAGGTAAATGTGCTGTAGAAAGATTTTCTTAATAAAGGCAACTTAAAATCCATCAGTGTTCATTGCATTGTAAGGCTGCAGTTATGATTTTGTGCTTCTGTGTGTATCATGTTCAACAGTATATTCAAAAAATCCATTATTATGCCCTCCAAACATCTTACAGCTATTCAAAATGGTTCAAATTCACAAAAATTCTGTTTTTATAAAGCCTAGAAGACCCTGAGTATTGTATCTGTGAAGAACAGCTCACCAACGTGAACCTTCATTTCATATGTATTCCCAAAAATATGAGTTTAGGGTTATTGATTTTAGGGTTATTTAGTGAAATCATTTAACACATATAGAACAAAAAAATTCGAATACGTGAGGACTCTAGAGAAAAATAATAAATCAGGTTTTTCTTGTGGTCTTCAATTTTAGAACTTTATGGTTCTGAAGCTTCAGAGTCGCAGGATGATTGTCTCGCCGTCCTCTGGCCTGTAATCAGCAATACCTAAAAAAACAACACAGTTTGTAAGAATCAAAGGCCTCATCCAAAAAATGTATGACACTAGAACATATAGCGATTTTTTTTTTTCCGTCGTCCATTGAACTAACGTATCGATTAACAATGGTCGGTGTACTGTTCATTTGGGGTCCATTTTCCACCTGGGCAGCACTTGGACTGATACCACGTTTATGTGAATGTACCCATGTGAACAACCGCATAGACTATAATTGGTTCCTCTTCTATCCATGAAAAATGAACATCAGGAAGAGACCTCAGTCAGATGTCAGAAATCAGATGTACGAGAAAAAACGGACCAAGTATCACGAGTGATTTTCATCAGAGTGTCATCAGAGTTTCATCAGTTTTTCACTGATGAGAAAAAAGTTTCTCCAGTTTCACCTATAAGGCTACGGTGACACATTCAGTATTTGGTCACTATTTTACATCAGTATTTGTAAGCCAATACCAGGAGAGGGTGATAAATACAGAAGTGGTGACGTGTTTCTATTATACTTTTCCTCTGATTGTTCCACTCCTGGTTTTGGATTACAAATACTGAGGTAAAAAACTCACCAAATACTGATTGTGTGACCGTAGCCCAAGTCAGTGAAAAATGGACAGCACATGGATGGCATCTGAGTGCTGTCTGATTTTTACATGGACCCATAGACTTTCATTGCAGAGTTTTATCTGACACCTGAATCAATTTCAAACGTCTGCTTTTTTGAATGGACCACTATCTGCAAAGACTCACGGACATGTGAATAGCTCCATAGGCTGTCATAGGGACAAGTGCTGTACATGAAAAACGGATAATAGTCGTATGTGAAAAACTGACCTCTGAATGAGGCCTTATTGTAATAATGAAGATGCTAATACGGAATCATAATCCCAAATCTTCCACCAGGCCACCCATGAGTCCTATAATGTCCTCAATAGTGGAACATAAATTTGCTCTATGGGCAATGTATAGAGTGGATACTATTGGGCATGCAAAACTACTGAATTTATGTGGTTTTCGTTATCTGCCCCATAGATCCCAATGCCGAGAACTATACATACAAAAAATTCTCATGTGGTCAGACTTCAGATTCTTATCCCTCAGAAGTCGAACACCTACTGTTTGTGTCATTTGTTTGTAAGGAGTCTAAATTACCAGGAAGTATTTCATATTTTCTAAGATTTATTTTTGTAATATAAAGCACTTTTATTAATGTGTAAGTGAATATGATTATCAATTCGATTCAACAATGCAATCATCAGGAAACTCACCTTCTAACAAGGAAATATTTGGCTCCTTCAGAAGCTGCCAGTAACCTGCCACGTTATTCACTGTGGTTAGGAATGGGCCATACAATGTGTTTTTGGTTTCAAATCTAAGAGGAAACATTTGGAATGATTGTTACAAGTGGTGGGAGAGGAGCTAAACATCTAAAACACAACAGGGAAACGAACTGCTGGATTTCTTAATAAAATGGCCAATATGGACTGCGGAAAAAGCCTGGACCATTTTCTGCTAACTGTTAATTCATTTTTATTATCAGAAGCAGCATGGCAGAGGCCAAGTACTGAGGAAGTAGTCCAAATACATACACTGTCTAAGGGCTCTTATGGAGAAAAATTTGCATTCTGAATTTCACACAGTATTAGGTTTTCACATGTCCGACATTTACGGTCAGAGTATGGACTTCGATTTACAGACCGGCCACAGATTTCCTGACCAAAACTCAGCAGTCATATACATGCCTATGTGGATAATGCTAGTTTCGCACTAGTGTATGGCCAAGGTGTGGAAGCCTGCAGACTTCCTCTGTGAAGCTCCGCCCACGGACACACCTCCCATCAGCTCCGCCTACCTCAGCATGTGGCGTGCACACCCTATCTTTAGCATTGGGTACGCAGGCCGTGCCAATGTATGTGGACGCCTCCGCACACGTCGTTTAGACGGTGCGGCGACATGCAACACTTTGCGTTCGGTGCAGGTTGCCGCACCATCAAAACAACGCATGCGGAGGCATCTGCATACATCGGCACGGCCTGCGTACCCAATGCTAAAGATAGGGTGCGCACGCCACATGCTGAGGTAGGCAGAGCTGACGGAAGGAGGTGCGGCCGTGGGCGGAGCTTCACGGAGGAAGTTTACAGGCCTCCACACCTCAGCCATACGCTAGTGTGAAACTAGCCTAAGTTGGGGTCAGGAGACCTGAAGCAAACCTGGACTTCATGGTCTGTACCCAGACAGTGAATATCAGACACTCCTCATGTTTACATTGATTAATGATTGACATAGCGTTGGCCCCATTTAATTGTCCCTCAAGGGCCTGCTGCAGGGTTGTATGCAAAAGTTGCAAATTAATGAATTGGTCAACATTATCAACTTCACACTGTATCAATATGTATCATAAATTTCCTTTTACCGTCTTCCTGGTGGCCTTCGCAGTCGTTCCTAACCTTGTATATTTCTCTACGTTGTAAGAAAAAATCTCACAGAAAAAGAAACAGCCTTGGCAACACCAGGTCAGAATACCAATGCACAAGCAGGATGCAAAGGACCCCCATGATAAAGGCGGGGGCAGCACAGGTACAAAATACCGATGAAGCAACCACTCCCAAACCTACCAATTCATGGAGGGGGTGGCTGTCTAGTATATGCACACATACAAGGCTTTCTTAGTGCCCCAGTCACACAGGTGTGCATTTTGCATTGGTAATCTGACCTTGCGTTGGTAAGGCCGCTTATTTTTCTGTGACATTTTTCTTTAATGTATGTCCTGTGTGAACCCTACTATATTGTACCACATACCTATGAGATGACAATAGAGTCTACACCAAAGTAACTCAGTGTTACTATTCACCGGAACTTACGAAAACTCAGAATGTTGATCTTGCGCAGTCTTCAGAATATCTAGAAGTGAGGAACGTGATGGGACTTTAATCAGCTCATTAAAATTCTGGCCTTCTACCATCAACCGGACGTGGATAAATTCATTACCAAGGACGACATCATCAGTGGGTGACATGGGGATTAACAAGGGATCGTCTAAATAAGAAAATAAGTAACATTGGTTACTATCATCTGACTTCAGAAAATGGCTTTTTGAAGGTGTCCATGCACCTTCAATAGCTGTTGGTTGCGCACTTATTCACAAGATGACTATTTCTTCCAACGATCCCCATACATAGGCATGCTCAGTTTGATTGAGCATGCATATGTTTTCAATGAGGATCGGGAACCAAGCTGCTGTCAAACACATCTGGAAGCTGCATATATCTCTCCTGAGAATGGAAGAATCAGGCTTGAAATTCAACTTCTGTCCACCATCTAGTAGCTAAATCAGAGCCACAAAACATATGAGCATCAACCATTAATATTAAAAATACCAATTTTATTAATTATCCATAAAAATATTTGCATAAATATATAACAGAGTACAGGAACAAAGAACAGTGACAGACTGACTCCTCACAATTTACATATGTTGCTGCATGGTAAGTGACATGACGTTCAGCTACTACTAAATCTAACAACGGTTGTAATCCTACCCCTTTTGACATACCCGAGGGTGCACATTACTTAGTAACCACAATAGCCTAAGGCCTGTTTCACACATCCGTTTTTTGCATCCGCATGCATCCACCAAAGTGTGAAAAAATGGATCCATTTCCATTTTGCCGCAAATGGATGCAAACGGATCCGTTTTTTTGACGGATCCGCGGTAGCCGCTAATGGAAGTCTATGGGACAAAAAAACGGATCCTCCGTTTAACGGAAGACGATGGATTGTGACGGATTTGAAAAAACGGAAGTGTGATCCAGGCATAATGAAACCACATGGGGATTCATGCCAGGACATTGAGCACATTAAACTCCCTTAACAATGCCTCCAACCACTACAAGATTCTCCTCCAGAGATATACCATGTGGGCGTAACGAAGGAGGAATAATGTGCCCTGCATGAAATTTGCTAATCGGCTAAATAAACAATGTGAACCGCCATGAGCACATTACCTGGATCCCAGCGCATTATCCTCATTTCCCCCAACATCATCTTTCAAAATATGAGTTGGGAGACCCCCCATACATTATAGTTGGCTAATTCCACTGAAGTTAGAGGGTTTTGCTAACTTTTGATCCATAAAGGAGTTGTCAGAAGTTTCATAATTCTCCTCTCCATTTTTCCTCCCCATCCCCCTCTTCACCATTGTAATGTACTTATGTTTACGTAAGTGTCTCCGTCTTGGTCTTCTGGGGTGCTCCTATGTGACCTAAACACTGTGCCATGATCTGGCTATGAATACACCACATCACATGGGTCTCCAGCTTACAATCAATGTCTACATCACATGCAAAGAACAAGCAGTATCTGCTTCTTCTGTACGTGCAGAGTGATGGATGAAACAGGAGATGGGAGGACGGCTCAATGCGTCAATCAATACCGCCACACCGCTACCATATATTAAAATACAAACCAGACAGGCCTAAATGCATCTGCCCTAATACAGGGTGCAGCGGACCTTACACATATTGATATGTTTTTTGGGCACTTTTTATATTTCTTTCAGGGTGCAGTTGGGCCCAAATGGTTCTGCAAACTTGTGGCCTCTGTTCACACGGGATGCATTCTAGTTAGCACTGGGCAGCCCCCTATATGGTGTTACTAAGAGGTTGTGAGCCAGAAGCCCTGCATTCCCTGTGTGAACACTGCCACATGCGGATTATTTCTTCTGCACTGGTGTACCACACGGCCAATCCCTGATTGTAGGCTGGCGGTTTCATTTGGTATTTATGCACCTGTGCAGCTGCCATTTTACTTGGGTCCGCTGCACCCTGTATTAGTGCAGATGCATTTAGGCCTGTCTGGTTTGTATCTGAATTTTTTGGAGGATTTTTTCCTCTTTTTGAGGTTTTCATATAGTAAAATAGTGAATCCGCCTATAGCAAATGTGAGATAAGTATGTATAGTGTCTGGTTAGAGCTGACTGTGTTGTGGCTGGTGTAGTAAAGCTGACTGCTTTGTGTTGGGTCTGGTGTAGCAAAGCTCACTATGTTATATTGGGTCCGTTGTAGCAGAGCTTACCGTGTTGTGTTGTGGTGTGTCTGGTGTACAGAGATGAGTTTGTTGGGTCTGGATTAGCAGAGCATACTGTGTTGTGTTGGATCTGGTGTAGCAGAGGGGACTGTGATGTATTTGGTCTCGTCTAGCAGAAATGACTGTTGTGTTGGGTCTGGTGTAGCAGAGCTGACTGTGTTATGCTGTGTTTGTTGTGGTGTATCAGGGCTGACTGTGCTATGTTTTGTAGCAGATCTGACTGTGTTGTGTCTGTTAATATCAACTAACCCCAGTGAAAAAAATATAAACATGGGGAAATGAAGAGATCCATTTGAATAAAAATTAACTATTAATAATTTAAAACTAAATGCATGAATTTTAATACAGCAGAGTGCCTCACCTAGGAGACAGCCCAGATCATGAGTAGACCACAAATAATGGAAATTTATATATCAGAAATAGGACCTATACAATTCTAAAAGGTGTCACCAGGTAATAAGTATAATTGGAACATAATTATGACTGGAAACAATATAGCACGAAATGGTAACTGAGGTAATCAGGTTATCAGTGCAAATAAAAAGTGCCTAGTGCTTTGAGTCATCCAATATATTGCGATAATACCCTAGTGGTTAGCCTGAGTAATAAAGGTATATATACCTAGTATATCAGTAACTCACTGTATATATAATAGAAATAGATAGTTGTACCCTTTTTGCATATGAGGAACAAATCCAAGCAGCTGTAAGGAAGCGAGTAATTCACATTGCATTTAGACAAATGGTAATAGTAAATGAAAGTAACCCCATATATGAGAAAAACACCAAGGTTACTTACCGGTAGCCGGTTTTTCCGGAGCCCATGACGGCACACATGAGAGAGGGGATCCGCCCAGTCAGGACAGGAACCCTACTGAAGATAAAAGGGCGGTACCTCTCCCTCGCTTCAGTTGGTTTACAGAGCATGAGAGGCCCCCCGGATTAGTACACATGGTAAAACTATCACCACATTATATCTAACTAAAAAAACACCCAAACTATAGTGCACACCAAAGGAGTGAAAAGGGGGGGGGGGGAATATACAGGTGCCGTCACAGGCTCCGGAAAAACCGGCTACCGGTAAGTAACCTTGGTGTTTTCCCGTCTCCCATGACGGCACACATGAGAGACTTTTGTAGAATAAGACACCTTAGGGATGGACCACCGCTTGCAGCACCCTTCTACCAAAGGTTAGGTCAGTAGAGGAACACAGATCAAGTCGGTAGTGCTTAAAAAAGGTCGAAGGTGAGGACCAAGTAGCGGCTTTACAAATTTGTTCAATTGATACCTCAGCCTTTTCTGCCCAGGAGGTAGCCACGGCTCCACGGTGGAGTGAGCCTTGATGCCTTCTGGAACCGGAGCGCCACTTGCGGAGTAGGATAACATAATGGCCTCCCTGATCCATCTGGCAATGGTACTCTTAGCTACCCCGTGCCCTTTTCTACTACCCTGAAAGGCTACAAAAAGGGACTGATCTTTCCTCCACTGACTAGTTACTGACATATATTGTAATATGGCTCTTCTTACATCTAATGTATGGAACTTTTGCTCCCCAGGGTTTCTAGGATTGTAACAGAACGATGGCAAGGAGATCTCCTGAGTCCTATGAAACTTTTGGACTACCTTGGGGAGATAGGCCGGGTCTGGTCTTAGAACCACTCCGTCCTCCAATATCTGTATATATGGAGGACATATAGACAGAGCTTGAAGGTCGCTGACTCTTCGGGCTGATGTTAAGGCTACCAGTAAGACAGTTTTAAGTGTAAGTAGCTTTGGTGACAGCTCTAGTAGTGGTTCAAAGGGGTCTTTGGTTAAGGCCTCTAAGACTAGGTTGAGGTCCCAGGGTGGTATCTTTGGGATAATGACCGACCTTGACCTGCCACAGGACTTTATGAATCAGGACACCCACCTATTGGCTGCTAAGTTGTAGTTATATAGGGCCCCCAAAGCTGAGACTTGAACTTTGAGTGTATTAGTGGCTAACCCCAGTTGTAGCCCCGACTGTAAGAACTCTAGGATAGGTCCCACTGGCGCTACATCCCCCAAGGGTTCCCCCAGGAAGTCTAGGAACTTTTTCCACGTTCTACCGCAGATTTGGGATGTTATAGGTTTCCTACTTTTCAACAGGGTGGAGACTAACCCTGGAGAGAATCCCTGCCGACTTAGTAGCGCCCTCTCAAATTCCAGGCTGCTAGATGGAAGCCCTTCACCTGAGAGTGGACCACTGGTCCCTGGGAAAGCAGGTCTGGAATCTCCGGTAGTATCCATGGATCTGTCACTGACATGAGCCTCAGAAGGGAGAACCAAGGCCTTCTCGGCCAAAATGGAGCTATAAGAATTATTCTCGCTCGATCCTCCCTGATTTTCCTGACCACTACTGGGATCATTGTTATCGGGGGAAATGCATAGGCCAGGATGAACTTCCAGGGTATTTGTAGGGCATCTACTGCGAAGGGGTTTTCCCTTGGGTTTAGTGAGCCTTCCTGACCTTCCGGTTCTGTGCGGTAGCGAACAGGTCTATTTCTGGTTTGCCCCAGGCATGAACTATTTGTTGGAAGACTTGGGAGTTTAGGGACCATTCCTCTTGTTTTAGGTGCCTGTGACTCAGGAAGTCTGCCTGTATATTTTCTGCCCCCTTTATATGCAGTGCTGTGATGGATAACAGATGTTGTTCTGCTAGCTGGAAGAGTAGATCTGATATTTGCATGAGGCCCCGAGATCTCGTTCCCCCCTGGTGATTGATGTAGGCTACTACTGCTTGATTGTCCGTCATGACCCGGGTGTGGCGGCCCCGAAGTAAGGGAAGGAAATGTTTCACGGCTTTTTCCACTGCCCATAGTTCTTTTACATTTGAACCGTGATCCCTTTCTAGCGAGGACCAGGTCCCCTGTATTGAGTGGGATCTCAGGTGTGCTCCCCATCCTGTGGCACTCGCGTCTGTTGTAATGATGTCCTCGACTGGTTTTTTGCCACGGGACACCAGCTGTTAGATTCTTTTCTACAGTCCACCAGAGCAGGGAATCTCTTACAGCCACTGAGAGACATAGTTTGCCTTCTAAATGCCCTTTTAATTGTTTCTGTGCTGACAAAACTTCCCACTGTAGTTGCCTTACGTGGTACTGCGCCCATGCTACTGCGGGTATGCATGATGTCAGTGAGCCTAAAAGGGACATTGCGTTCCTCAGTGTCATATTTGGTCTTTGTATTGCTGTGCAAGCTAGGCCTCTTATCTTGGTCACTTTGCTCTCTGGTAGGAGGCAGCGTTGTTGCTCGGAGTCCAATATCAACCCTAGGAAGGATTGCTCTTTTACTGGGGTTATCCTTGATTTGGGGATGTTTACTATCCATCCTAGTCCTACTAGAATTCCTATCACTTCCTTCACTTGATGTGTGCAGTGGGAATCCGACCTCCCTATTACCAGAAAGTCATCTAGGTATGGGACGATCACTATGTCCCTGGAACGCAGAAAAGACATTACTTCGGCCATCACATTGGTGAATACTCTGGGGGCTGTAGACAGGCCAAACGGAAGGGCTGCGTATTGGTAGTGTTTCACCTGCCCCTGGACATGGAGCGCTACTCTCAAATATTTTTGATATTCCCGATGAATTGGGATATGATAGTAGGCATCTTTTAAGTCTATCACTGCCATGAGGCAATGCTGGAACAGGATCTTTGTGGCCGTGTTGATTGACTCCATTTTGAAGGAGCAATTGTCTACCCACTGATTGAGTCTCCTCAGGTTGACAATGGTTCTCCAAGAGACGTCTGGTTTTTGTATTAAGAAGAGGGAGGAGTAGAACCCCCTTCTTTCTTCTTGCACTGGGACTTCCTGTAGGACTTGTTTTTTCACTAGTCCCAAGACTTCCGTCTCCAGGGCCAGTTGTTGCTCTTGGGCTTTCCTTCTGGGTGTTATTATGAAGGTATGCCTGGGCGGACGGATGAATTTTATTTTTAAGCCGTCATTGAATATATTTAGGACCCATGTACTGGGTGAGATATTTGCCCAGGTGGAAAGGAAGAGAGAAAGCCTTCCCCCTACCTCCGGCCCAACGTCATTGGGGAGATTTTTTGGAGGAAGTGGAGGGCCCTTTAAACATATAGCCCGATGCTCTTCTTCCTTTAAAGTCCCAGCTTTTTCTATCTCCCGGGGGACGACCCCTGTTAAATCTCCTCCTCCGAAAGGGCTGCTTTTTGGGTTCTCCCGGAGATCGGGGAAAGCTCTTCTTCCTATCCCCCGCATGTTCCAAAATCACTTCTAGTTTTTTCCCGAAGAGGAATTGGCCATCGCATGGAATGGAACATAACCTATGCTTCGATGGTAAATCTCCGGGACACCCTTTAAGCCACAGGGCTCGTCTTGCCGCATTTGACAGACTTGCTGCTCTAGCTGTCAACCTTGCAGAGTCTGCAGAGGAATCCGCTAGGAAAGCCGCTGCTCCGTGCACCAGTGTCAAATTAGACAAAATTTCGTCCCTAGGAACTCTATCCTTGATCTGGTCCTCTATTTGTTGCAGCCAGACCATGAGGGCACGAGCAGTACAGGTACCAGCTATCGCTGGCTTCAATCCACCTGCTGAAGCTTCCCAGATGTGTTTTAGGAAACAGTCTGCTTTTTTATCAAGCGGGTCTTTCAACACGCCGGAATCCTCTAATGGTAGGGATACCTTTTTTGAGGATCTGGCTACGGCCCCATCAATTTTAGGGACTGTCTCCCAGGTTTCTGAATCCTTCTGCTCAAAAGGGTACCTCCTTTCTGATGTGGAAGGTAAGCCCCCTGACCTCTCCGTTTTTTTCCATTCCCTGTCAATTAGTGCTTTTATTTTATCATTTACAGGGAAGGTACGTTTTCGTTTTTCCTCCAGTCCTCCAAACATTACATCCTCTAATGATTTGGGAGCTTTTTCCTCTTTAAGGCCCATTGTAGCCCTAATAGCTTTGACCAGCTTTTCCACGTCCTCCGCTGGAAAACATGGACGGCCGCCTATATCGCTGTCCGAGGAGGATTCTGGGGACTGGGTAGAGGAAGAGGAGGTGGAGGGGGACAAGGGTCTATCCCGCCCCTTCTGCCTTGGCGAGGCCTCTGAATCGGAGCTCCTTCTACGGTTTCTTTTCTCTTTCTTTTTAAGGGCTGCCTTTAAGGAGCCTTTCACCTCCTGTTGTATTAACTCTTTAAGGCTAGCCACCAAATCAGGGGTCTCCTCCTGTATAGTTTTGTTTATACAGTCAGCGCAGAGGTCTTTCTGCCACTGATCTGCCAGCGGGTTTTTACATAGGACGCATTCTCTATTTTTGGTTTTGCTGCTGGCCTTCCTCGACCCCTAGTGATCAAACAGAGAAAAAGGAACCCCGTTACCATAAGGGTGACATTCACAAAGATCACTCACCACCGCTGTCAATCAGGGGTACCGATCTCGGAGACTCCTCAGATGCACTCGTGACGTTCCTCCTGGACGTCTCAGAGTCATGCCGGTCGCGTTTACGACTGCCGCTCCCACCACTCGAGCGACTGCTCCTGGTATGCTGGCGGCTCGGCCTGGCATCTGGCGAGAGGTCTTGCTGCTGACTCTGCTGTCGCTGCTGCTGACGCTGCTCGTCTTGCCCCACTTCCATCCTGAAGCCTTGGGCATGAGTGCGTCTTCTGTGGTCATCCCCCTTATGTAAGGGGGATCCACTGCACTCTCCGCCTCCTCCGGTTACCCCACAGCCCCTCCCCCCCGCCATGCCGCCGGGATCTCCTTTCGCCAGCCGGCGTTGTTCTCTATCGGCGTTGCCATCTTGGATCGTCGGCGCCGCCTCTCGACGTCACGCGGGCACGCCCCTTCCCAGCGTGCCCTGCGCGTGACGTCAGAGGGGAGCGACCCGGAAGCGGCCGCCTCCTGACGCTCCTGCGCCGCTTCTGGACCTGGCAGAGGGGGAGAGGGCGGCGCGGCAGCCACGGCAGAGCCCCAGGACCCCAGCCGTGCTGCTTCTGCGCCTGCTCGGACGCTGAGCCCCCTGGGGACCCGCGGACGGCGCTTCCCCCTCCCGACGCGCAGCGCTCAGGAAACCAGCCTGATCTTCAACGCCGGCATGGGAGAGGGGCAGGTACATGTGACCGCTGTCTTCAGCACACGGGTCCCTGTCAGGACAGGAAACCCAACTGAAGCGAGGGAGAGGTAACGCCCTTTTATCTTCAGTAGGGTTCCTGTCCTGACTGGGCGGATCCCCTCTCTCATGTGTGCCGTCATGGGAGACGGGAAAATGACCATCAGTGAAGGGGGAGTCAAATAACCTATTACTATTACCATTTGTAGATCTGACAGTGTTGTGCCTGGTGTAGCAGATCTGACAGTGTTGTGCCTGGCGTAGCAGATCTGACAGTGTTGTGCCTGGCGCAGCAGATCTGACAGTGGTGTGCCTGGCGTAGCAGATCTGACTGTGTTGTGCCTGGCGTACCAGATCTGACTGTGTTGTGCCTGGCGTACCAGATCTGACTGTGTTGTGCCTGGTGTACCAGATCTGACTGTGTTGTGCCTGGTGTACCAGATCTGACTGTGTTGTGCCTGGTGTACCAGATCTGACTGTGTTGTGCCTGGTGTACCAGATCTGACTGTGTTGTGCCTGGTGTACCAGATCTGACTGTGTTGTGCCTGGTGTACCAGATCTGAGTGTGTTTGTGCCTGGTGTAGCAGATCTGACCGTGTTGAGTTGGGTTTGGTGTTACAGAGCAGACTGTGCATGTAGATCTGTTACAGAACAGTAATCATTGCTAAAGTGGCAGTTCCAGCTGGGAGGAGAAAGAACAAACACCTAACAAGGAGAATAGAGAATTCTACTTGGATGAAAGGGTGGGATAGAATAAAAAAAGAGCATATTACACATTATTTGTATCATTTTGATACAAAAAAAGAAAAATATGATAGACCAGGAAGAAATGAGGGCAGAGAGGGAAGGGTTCGGGAGGTGGTGGTGTGGATACTTAGTGCAGCCTGTAACTATTGTCATGCCCTGTCCCTGCTGCATTAGGATGTAAACAAGCAGGGCTTGTTAATGGTTGGCAGGCACTAATTAACACAGGCAATAGTATTTTGTATTTTGTTTTTTTTCAACATTTTTACTGTAACAAAAAATCCCTTTATGTTTGAAAACATCAAACAATATCCTTTTTACAGTTGTCAGTCATATCAAGCACGTGGTCACTTACTTATGATGCTGTCACAATCCACATTAGCCACATCCAGATATGATTTCTGGAACAACACAGGCATCAGCTGGGAAATCATCATGGGGTTTGAGAACTTTCCTTTTTCCATTCCTTTCATCAGGGCTTTTATGGCTTTAGAACAGGTATCTTTGTCTTTTCTTCCACCCAATGCTGAGAAAAACTAATGAAGAAGACGCAAAGGAACAATTGTTTAATAGTGTGTAAGGGTCCCGTCACACATAAAGATGCACCAGCGTTCCCGACAACGATACGACCTTGCCAGGATCGCTGGTGCCTCGCTACATGATCGCTGGTGAGCTGTCAAACAGGCAGATTTCACCAGCGATCAGGACCAGCGAGGGCGCTGGTATCCAAGGTAAATATCAGGTAACTAAGTGCGCGCATCACTTAGTTACCCGCTGCATACCTTGGAGAAAAGCTCCCAGCGCGTGTAATTAAAGCCTGTTTCACACTTCCGTTGTCGGTGGTCAGCTGAAATCCGTCAAAAGGTAAAAAAACGGATCCGTCTCCGTTTTGTGACATACGGATGTCAGCAGACCGTTTTTTAGGACGGATCCGCCGAAGATGCAAAGTGCCGTAAATTTAAAGTCACCGCGGCGTGGAAAAAGAGTGAGAGAGACTTTTCGCCGCTTCCAGAACGGAGTTTCTGGGTTAAAATGGTTCCCGGAGCAAATCTTCTGGGCATGCACAGTTAAAAATAGCGGACCGTCAAGGCAAAAAAACGTTTCAGAGTACGTTGCGTCCGCCCAGGAACCGCTAAAATTCTCACAAATCCGTCAAAAAACGGATCCAACGGACGACCGTCAGTCAAAATCCGCCACTAATGCAAGTCTATGGGGGAAAAAGGCGGATCCGCCAAAAAAAGGGGCGGAACCGTTTTTTTTCATAAACTGGCGGATTTTGACTGACGTCAAAATACGGAAATATGAAACAGGCCTAAGCGACACGCGCCCTTAGTTACCCGATATTTACCTTGGATACCAGCTCCCAGCGTCTGCTTACAGCGCTGGGAGCTCGCTGATCGTTGGTCTCCCGCTGCCACGCGATGCGCGCTGGCCAGCGGGAGACCAACGATCCAAAAATGGCCCAGGACATTCTTGCACGATCAGCGATACCCGGCGGGGGGAGCCGGCTGCTGATGCGTGCCACACACAGCGAGATCGCTGTTGCATCACGAAATCAGTGATTTCCTGCACTCCTTGCATATGTCCCTGGTCTGGTGTATTTCATATGTCATGTAATATTATATATATATATATATATATATATATATATATATATATATATATATATATACACATATATATATATATATATATATATATATACATACACACATATATAGTGTGTGTATTACATTGTACTGATGTTTATATGTTGTAAAACATATAAGTAGAGGAGTCCAGCGGTCCAGGGCCTAAGAGCTGACAGTCACACGTGGTGGAGGAATATCTGGGCAGCATAAAGATGGTAGCAGCTAACTTTGTGGGAACAGCCCTAAAGTCCGAGGCCTACGGCCTAGTAAGGAATGGAAGAGCCATTTCTCAACTTCATCTTCAGAAGGGAAGTGGGCAGGGAACTTCTGAAGTGGGTTAGTCTGACCAGCCAGAAAGCTGCGGGACCGGCGGATAATTCTGGAGGAGTGAGGGACAGTGCAGGAAACTGAATGGTGATATTCTGCAAATAAGGCAGCATGGTGGCTCAGTGGATAGCACTGCAGCCTTGCTGTGCAGGCATCCTAGGTTCGATTCCCACCAAGGGCAAAATCTGCAAGGAGTTTGCATGTTGTCCTTGTGTTTGTGTGGGTTTCCTCCCACATTCCAAAGACAGGGAATTTAGATTGTGAGCCCCATTGGGGACAGCGATGATAATGTTTGCAAACTGTAAAGCGCTGCAGAATATGTTAGTGCTACATAAAGATTATTATAATCGTGCTGTTTCTGTGACTAAACTGGATGAGCTGAGTAAAATTGTTTTGTTGAAGAGGAACCTGGACTCTGACTGTCATTGTGTGGTGCTAAAAGAAAAGGAGCCCCGGCACTGTGGAATGGCCCCTGACTTACAAGTGAATGGCCTACAGTGTGTTAATATGGCGGTGTGCCAGTACTGCCACCCTCAGCCACAACTACCACCCTGGCCTCCGTTTCAAGTGCACTGTAGTAAGCAAAATACTTTATAAGTGGAGAGATCCAAATCTGCTAGTGGTAATAAGGAGACTTACAAGAAACAATTTTCCAGCATGGAGTCCTAATTAGATGAATCTTTTAATGGTTAAATTTATTTAATTTCTTTCTACACATATTTCATTGGACCACATGTGACGCTGTACAGAGAAATTTCTACATAAAACTGATCCTATTCTGTATATGTGTATTCAATATTTCATCAGCGACAGTCCCCCAGATAGTAGGGTCTCAATCAGGGGCATACATAGAAATCATGGGGCCCCATAGCAGAAGTTCTAATTGATCCCACCACGACAAAAATAATATTAATATTCGTCAGGGTCAAAGAAGAGCAAATCTAACACCTTTGCTGTCACGCCGCCTGTCACCTGAGGGCGGGACCCTGCGCTCGACGTCACCACTTACGGCGCCACGGCCGCTCTGGGGATCCCGTCGGGTGAGCACGCGCACCTCTCGTACTTAGTTTCATGGCTGCACAGCGTTGCTAGTGTGAATGTGCGCTCTGAGTTCTAGCTGCAGCCTTGCCCTTTCTATGGTCTTGGAGGACCCGACCCACAAGTCCTAGCACTCATTCCCTATATCAGGCTAGCTCTTCCTATGGGAGGTGCCTGATTATTGTTGTGCTTCCTGGCTTCGTCTGCTTGGTCCTTGCCTGGTTGTGCGCTGTGTTCGGGTCCTCTGCCTTGTGCTCCGTTCTTGAACTCTGCCTTGTGCTCCATTCCTGTACTCTGCCTTATCGTGCTTCATTGCACATGTTCTGCCTCTGCTCTGTGCCCTGTCATACTCCTTTGCACACGCTCAGCTCCTACCTTGTTCCTGTCGTGCCTCTCTGCACACCCTCTGTCTAACCTTGCACTCAGGCATGCTATCTGCGCACGCTTTGTCTAACTCAATGTTAGGGTCGGCGGAACGCACCAGATATAAATAATGGAAGGCGCGTTCGCCGCCCGGGGTCCACCGTGCGGTAGATGACAAGACCGCTGCTGGACAATGGCAGATACGCTAGAAGTGCGATACAGCGCTCGGGTTAACGTCACCCGAGAGCGGACTCTGTTTAGTCACAGAGACGCCAAAGTATGAACTTAGACGTAAAGGCTGAACCTGTTAGCTGCACAGGTCAGCCGGCGTGTGGTGTCGCAGCCGCGAACACCAAAAGCTGCTACTACTGCAGCGCGGCCGTAACTGAAGCCGCTAAGCGACGATGCCGGAGGAGCCGGGCACCGACGGACGCTAGTGTAGGTGAGGAAGGCTCAGTGGCGTGTAGCCTGCCACAATCTGGAGCTGACTAACCCAACATACTGTCACCATTCGTAATATCCGAGGGAAGGGGTTTCATAATAAGTCAGACACCAGTCCATGCATCCATCACCATACACACACAGCATAATATGCTGCACTAGCGCATGGCCGAGCCGCCATGCAGGCTTTTTATAGCCATGCGCTTCCGGGACCTTCCAGTACTATAGGAAGGACCAATCAGATCCGACATAGGACCTTCACATGTGACCCCTGCTCTCCACTGAGAGGACAAGTTGCGGGCATGCCCAGTCGCACGGCGCGAGGACTTAGCCTCTAGAGCAGTTCCCTGCAAAGCAGGTTGCGTTATCATTGCTGCACCAGAGGTGGCAGCAACATCCAGGCTCACAGAACGAGTCTGCGGGGAATGCCTGGTTCGCCGAGATTGCTGAGCAGGAGTCTGAGCGGTCGGAGGAGAATGGGAGACCGCAGGATGTCTGGCTCTGGATTCCCGCTGTGCAGTGCCAGGAATCCGACGCCTAACATTACCCCCCCTCCCAAGGCCCCCCCCTCTCTGAGCCTCACTGCGCTCAAAGGCCGCGATCAGGAGCGGTGCGTGAATATTTTCCACCGGCTCCCAGGTCCGAGCCTCGGGCCCATGACCCTTCCAGTCCACCAAATAAAATTTTTTGCCACGGACAAACCTGCGCCCCACGATGGTGTTAACCTCAAACTCATCAGACGATAAGTCTGATGACCCGGCAGATGACTCAGAAAACCGGACCATGTGAACTGGTTTGAGGAGGGACACATGGAACACGTCCGAAATGGCCAAATGTGGAGGTAGAGCCAGGCGGTAGACCACCGAGCTAAGTCGCTCGAGGACCTTGAATGGTCCAATGTATCGCGGTGCGAACTTGGGAGACTCAACCCGCAGTTTAATGTTTCGGGTGGAGAGCCATACCATGTCGCCAGGGGAGAAGCTTGGCGCAGGCCGCCGATGCATGTCGGCGGACGCCCTCATCCTTTCTTTAGATGCCCGGATAGCATCCTGAGTGCGATCCCAAATGTCCCGGGCCTCCACTGCCCAGTCTGCCACCCTGGAGTCAGTGGAGGACACTGGCATCGGGACAGGGACACGTGGATGTTGGCCATAGTTTAGGAGAAAGGGCGTCTGACCAGTGGAATCAGCCACCGCATTGTTTAGGGCAAATTCTGCCCCAGGTAGCAAGGATGCCCAGTCATCCTGCCTGGCAGAGACAAAATGTCGTAAATAGGTGACCAAGGTCTGATTGGCTCTCTCGACCAAGCCATTCGTCTCGGGATGGTAAGCGGAGGATAGATTTAGCTCGATGCTGAGTAAACTGCAGAGCTCCCTCCAAAACCGAGACGCAAACTGGGGACCACGGTCACTCACGATTTTGTCCGGCATGCCATGTAGACGGAATACGTGTTTAATGAACAAGGTGGCCAGACCTCGAGCGGAAGGCAGGCGTGCGAGTGGCACCAGATGCACCATTTTGGAAAAATGGTCGGTGACCACCCAGATGACCGTACTGCCACCAGACTTGGGCAGGCCAACTATGAAGTCCATGCCAACCATCTCCCATGGTCTATCCGCCACTGGCAGGGGAAACAACAGCCCCGCCGGCCTCTGTCTAGAGGGTCTGTTCCGAGCACACGAAACACATGCCTGCACGTACTCCTTGACATCTCGAGCCATATGTGGCCACCAATATGACCTTGCCAGGAGTTCGGCGGTCCGTTTTTTACCAAAATGGCCACCCACTCTGGAGGCATGTGCCCAGGCGAGGACCTCCGGCCGTAGCTGAGGAGGCACCAAGGTCTTGCCCGGTGGTACCGACTCGAGCGCAACTGGAGCCACGGTCGTAAAACTCTCCGGCGGGAGAATTAACCGAGGCTCAGCCTCTCCCTCCTCCGCTGAGACCACTGAACGTGAGAGAGCATCCGCACGGACGTTCTTCTCTCCAGAGAGGTAGTGGAGGGTGAAGCGGAATCGTGAGAAGAAGAGCGACCACCTGGCCTGACGGGAATTCAGGCGTTGGGCCGTCTGTAGATAGACCAGGTTTTTATGGTCCGTATATACCAGAAAGGGAAACCGGGCTCCCTCCAGGAGATGTCTCCATTCAGAGAAAGCCAACTTCATGGCTAGCAGCTCCCTGTCGCCGATGGAGTAATTTTTCTCCGCCGGTGAGAAGGTCTTGGAATAGAAGAAGCAGGGGTGCTTCCGACCTTGAGCATCCTTTTGATAAAGGACTGCTCCTGCACCGACGGAAGAAGCGTCTACCTCAAGGATAAACGGCTTATCCACATCGGGACGATGTAATATGGGAGCGACAGCAAAATGTGATTTTATAGCCGAGAAGGCCTTGGAGACATGTTCTGACCAAGCATTGGGGTTAGCTCCTTTCTTGGTGAGAGCAACCAAAGGAGCCACCAGTGTGGAAAAGTGTGGTATGAACTGGCGGTAGTAGTTCACGAACCCCAAAAAGCGCTGCACCGCTTTGAGGGAATGGGGTTCCTGCCAGTCCATTACCGCTTGTAGTTTGGCCGGATCCATGGCCAGCCCCTGGGCCGAGATGATATAGCCCAGGAACGGCAAGGACTCCTGCTCAAACTGGCACTTCTCCAGCTTGGCAAATAACGAGTTCGCCCGCAGACGGTCAAAGACCCTGCAGACGTCTCTCCGGTGGGTGGTCAAATCTGGCGAAAAGATGAGTATATCATCCAGATAGACCACCACCGAGGTAGAGAGCATGTCGCGGAAGACGTCGTTGACAAAATCTTGGAAGACAGCTGGGGCATTACAAAGGCCAAAGGGCATAACCAGGTATTCGTAATGGCCATCCCTGGTATTAAAAGCTGTCTTCCATTCGTCTCCTTCGCGAATGCGGATCAGGTTGTATGCACCCCGCAGATCTAGTTTAGTAAAGATCCGGGCCCCCCGCAACCTGTCAAATAACTCCGAGATCAACGGTAGGGGGTATTTGTTTTTAACCGTGATAGCATTGAGACCTCGGTAGTCGATGCAGGGGCGTAGCTCTCCGTTCTTCTTCTGTACGAAGAAGAATCCGGCACCAGCCGGTGACACCGATTTTCTGATGAAACCCCTAGCCAGGTTCTCCCGGATATACTGGGACATAGCCTCCGTCTCAGGGAGTGATAAAGGGTAAACACAGCCTCGGGGAGGCTCTGTGCCTGGCAGGAGATCAATCGGGCAATCATAGGAACGGTGCGGTGGGAGCGTCTCCGCAGACTTCTTAGAGAAGACGTCCGCGTAATGGTGGTAGGGTTTGGGGAGCGAGGAGAGATCCGCAGGCACTTCTGTGGAAGCCACCTGAACGCTGCCCCTCAGGCACCTTCCCTCACAGTCCTTGCCCCAGCCCAGTATCCTCCCTGAAGCCCAGTCAATATGCGGGGAGTGGCAACGAAGCCAGGGAACTCCGAGGAGCACCTGATCGATGCCATTGGGCATAATTAGCAGGGACAGAGTCTCCCGATGTGAGGGTGAAATAGAGAGTCCGAGTGGGGCTGTCTGATGGGTCACCTGAGATGGTAACGGTGCCCCATTTACCACCCTGATGGTCAGAGGTTGGGGGAGTATCACCAGAGGGATAGCGTGTCTCTGGGCAAAAGTCGAGGACATAAAGTTCCCCTCGGCCCCGGAATCCAGGGTGACCTCTGCCTCCCAGGAGGAGGACCCACTATCTAATGTACCCTGGAACACCGGTTTGGGTGAAAAGGGTCCCACCTTGGATTGACCACCACCTACGGCCACTGAACGTGGTCGTCCTTTCGGCCGCTGAGGGCATGTGCCAGCCGAGTGGCCCAACTGTCGGCACCGATAACAGCGCACAGAGGTTCGCATCGGACGCAACTTAGTGCCGGTGCGAGACACCTCCATAGGCTCAGAGGAGAGGTGCTCCTGTGCGGGAAATTTCAGCGGCTCAGTAAAGGTGGGAGCCAAATTAACCCTACGTTTGGATTGCGCTCGTTCCAACCCGCGCTCCGTGTAGCGGAGATCAATGCGGGTGGAAACGGCGATCAACTCCTCCAAACTGGTGGGAATCTCCCTAGTAGCTAGAGCATCTTTAAAGTGCTCAGCCAGGCCTCTCCAAAACACCGGGACCAACACTTTGTCCGGCCACTCTAACTCGGAAGCCAGTGTCCGAAACTGGACAGCATGATGGCTAACCGAAAGTGACCCTTGTGTTAAAGATAACAGTTGGAGAGCCGTATCGTGGGTGACCCGTGGTCCCAAGAAGACTTGCTTCAGAGCCGCGAGGAACTGAGCAGCCCCCTGTACCACGGGATCACCACGTTCCCACAATGGCGTGGCCCACTGTAATGCCCGGCCAGACAACAGAGAGACAATAAATCCCACCTTAGCCCGCTCCGTAGGGAACCGTGCAGCCAGCAACTCCAGCTGGATGGAGCACTGACTAACGAATCCCCTACAGGAGGCACTATCACCCGAAAACTTATCGGGGAGCGGGAGGCGAGACATTGTCGGCAGGGGCAAAAGTGTGGGCGCACGTGAGACAGCCTCAGCGACTGTCTGAGCAGCAGCTAGCGCAGCATTCGCAGCTGAGTTGGTGCTCTCAATAGCCGCCAACCTGCTCTCCAGCTGCCGAATGTAGCGCTGCAGCTGCTGCACGTCTGCCATTGCCAGCCAGACCCTGGCGCTAGTGTAATGTTAGGGTCGGCGGAACGCACCAGATATAAATAATGGAAGGCGCGTTCGCCGCCCGGGGTCCACCGTGCGGTAGATGACAAGACCGCTGCTGGACAATGGCAGATACGCTAGAAGTGCGATACAGCGCTCGGGTTAACGTCACCCGAGAGCCTGAGAGCGGACTCTGTTTAGTCACAGAGACGCCAAAGTATGAACTTAGACGTAAAGGCTGAACCTGTTAGCTGCACAGGTCAGCCGGCGTGTGGTGTCGCAGCCGCGAACACCAAAAGCTGCTACTACTGCAGCGCGGCCGTAACTGAAGCCGCTAAGCGACGATGCCGGAGGAGCCGGGCACCGACGGACGCTAGTGTAGGTGAGGAAGGCTCAGAGGCGTGTAGCCTGCCACAATCTGGAGCTGACTAACCCAACATACTGTCACCATTCGTAATATCCGAGGGAAGGGGTTTCATAATAAGTCAGACACCAGTCCATGCATCCATCACCATACACACACAGCATAATATGCTACACTAGCGCATGGCCGAGCCGCCATGCAGGCTTTTTATAGCCATGCGCTTCCGGGACCTTCCAGTACTATAGGAAGGACCAATCAGATCCGACATAGGACCTTCACATGTGACCCCTGCTCTCCACTGAGAGGACAAGTTGCGGGCATGCCCAGTCGCACGGCGCGAGGACTTAGCCTCTAGAGCAGTTCCCTGCAAAGCAGGTTGCGTTATCATTGCTGCACCAGAGGTGGCAGCAACATCCAGGCTCACAGAACGAGTCTGCGGGGAATGCCTGGTTCGCCGAGATTGCTGAGCAGGAGTCTGAGCGGTCGGAGGAGAATGGGAGACCGCAGGATGTCTGGCTCTGGATTCCCGCTGTGCAGTGCCAGGAATCTGACGCCTAACACTCTGTACTCAGGCATGCTCCTTTGCACGCGCCCTGCTTTGCTCGCACCTGGGCGTGCTTGTCTATGCATGTCATACGTGCTCTCGTATACCCGCCTTGCACTACCCTGTATCTAGCGCACTCCCGTGTACTCGCCTTGCATTGTCCTGTTCTCGCCATGCTTCCGTACACTCGTCCTGTATTGTCCTATACCCTGCGTGTCCCTGTGTCCACGCTTTGCACACTCTTGTACTCTGCACATTCCCTGTTGCTAGACACATTTACTCGTGTCTCCTGTGAGCCGGCCACCTGGTTCCAGCAGTCATGGTACCTCACCCCCTTGGGTTTGCCCCTGACACTTCCTGTATAAGGGGTGGTCTTCACTAGGTCAGCTCGCCCTAGGTGGGTTGGTGCCACAACCCATAGGGTCCACTCCAGGAGTCGTCACATTTGCAGCCCTTACAAAGTAATTTATCTCCTATTGAAGCCCCCTAGATTACCCTTTCATTGCCCCCATAAAGTATGATGCCAACAATAGTATCCCCTCCTGAAAAACACAGTATGATATCCCCAAGATGAATTCTCCACCTCTCTTCTTCACCTTTACCCTTCACACACACAGTATAATGACCCTACTATACCATCCTCCCCCCTCAACCCTCCAGTGGCCAAGTGTGGTGATCCCAGCACAGTATGATGTACCACCTGTAATCACAACACAGCTCTCCATACAGTATAATAGGCCTCCATACATTACAATGTAGGGCTGTGGAGTCGGTAAGCCAAACCTACGACTAGTTAATTTCTGATTTCACTCGACTCCACAGCCCTGCCTCACTACTGTACTGAGCATGGACATAAAGTACCACACAGAGTAATCTCAACTAAACGCCGAGATCCTTAGATCAGGAACAGAACAGACATTATGAAAAAATGTACAGTACATACTACATTCAACTATATTTATTATATATTTTCGGAGTCGGTCCATTTTATACCAACTCCACCAAAATAGACACCAACTCAGACACCACAGCCCTAGTATAATGGCCAATACATAACCCCCTTCCACTCAGTATGATGGCCCCTACATAACTATCCACATTGTAACATAGTATAATGGCCCCCACTAGCCCTTCAAATAGTAAAATGGCTCCCACCCAGCCCTCCAAACAGCAAACTGGCCCCTACACAGCATGATGGACTCCAAAATAACCTTCACACTGTATAATTGCTTGCATACAGTATAATGGTTCCCACATAGTTCTCCACACCGTATAATGGTCCCTACATAACCCTCCAGACACACCGTATAATGGTCCCTACATAACCCTCCAGACAGTGTAATGGGCCCCAAAAATTCCTCCATACAATATAATGGGCTACAGATAGATCTCCATAAAGTATGTTGGGTCCCACATTGTGCTACATACAGTATAATGGGCCTCACATATCTCTCCATACAGTATTATTGGCACCATATAGTCCTCCATACAGTATTATGGGCCCCATATAGTCCTACATACAGTTAAGAGCCCTATATAGTACTCAGTACAGTATTATGTGCTCCATATAGTCCTCCATACTTTATTATGGGTCACATATAGTCCTACATACATTGTTATGGGCCCCATATAGTCCTCCATACAGAATTATGGGCCCCATATAGTCCTACATAGAGTATTATTGGCCCCATATAGTCTTCTATACATTGTTTTTGGCCCCATATAGTCCTACATACAGTACATTGTTATGGGCCCCATATAGTCCTACATACATAGCTAGGGGCCCTATATAGTCCTAAATATAGCATATATTTCTACATAGAGTATTAAGGACCCCACATTAAAGTGAACCTGTCAGCTGTATTTTGCTAAGTAAACTACATTCACTGTCAGGTTGGCGCCATTATGCTGATACCTTGGTTGATGAAATCATCTTGTGGTTGTTGTTTAATCTATATCTTATGACAGGTCACTGATCCCTCACTGACCTGCCCCCTTTTTTACATACTGCATATAATATTGTTGATATTACTGTTGATAATATTCTTGTTATGTAATATTGCTGATAATACCTATAATAATATTGTGGGCATTGTGAAGTTTAAAAAAAAAAAAAAAATTTTACATCCAGAAAAACGGCACCAGCAGTGTCGCCTGCGCAGTAGCATCTATCTCTTACTGATAGATGCTTCTGCTCAAACGCCATCGGCAACGCCATTTAGTTGAAGAAAAAAAAATGGCCACAGCAATATCGTGGCAGTGCTTGCGTACTACCATCTATTGACAAGCAATAGATGCTACTGAGCATACACCGCTGCCATTTTGCTGGAGGAAAAAAAATCTGACTGCAGCAAAATGGCGGTGGCACATGCGCAGTAGCATTTATCACTTGCCGATAGTTGCTGCTGCGCAAGCACCATCGCCATTTTGCTGCAGTCCGTGCGCAGTGGTATTTATCGGTAAAAGACCGCCATTTTTCTGGATGTAAATTTTTTTTCTAAGCCTCACAATGGCCACAATATTATAGGTATTATCAAAAATATTACATATAAAGAATATTATCAACAGTAATATCAATATTATATTCAGTATGTAAAACAAGAGGCAGGTCAGTGAGGGATCAGTGACCTGTCATAAGCCATACAGGTGAATAAATAAGCAGAGCAGCACATGAAGACCCTCCACAGGCCGCCTCGAGGCACGAAAATCTCATTCACTGAAAATTACAACTGAAGATTAAACAACCACAAGATGTATTTCATCAACCCAGGTATCATTGTAATCAGTATATCAGCGCCAACCTGACACTGTCTGTAGTTTACTGAGCACAATGATTGGATTGCTTTAAAAATAAATATTCACCTCTCTCCATTCCCCTGCTGGTCCACCCGCTTTGCACTAATCGGCAGAGGGGGCGCTCTGATGGCATCATCGCGCCCTCTACATGAGACGTCACAGAGTTCAGATGAAAACGGGAAATGATGGGAGAGGGAGAGTCAGCTGTCGGCTCCCTGTCCCATCGCTGTTTTCAACTGTATCATCATCCAGATACAGAATGCCGATATAGCTGATAGTACGATGTTGGGCGGGGGGGACTCAGGAGCAGCGCTGGCACCGGGCAACCCAGACTCACTGGCTCCATAGGCGGCACGCCACTGGTCTCAACTGCCCTACAGTCCCTATAAAACTCCTATATCTATAGACTCACCTGCACAGCAAGGGGGGTGCTGTAAAGGTTTCCTAGTTCCCCGTCTTTATTTTCTGATTCAACAATTTTGTCTTTTATGCTTTTAACAGAACTTTTTATATGCAGGACCAGCTCACGGGGATAGTTATTGAGTCTCTTTACACACAGCAATGCGATGCCGGCCATGGCTTCTGTGTCTGCAACAACAAACAGATTACACGGTATAAACGCCATTCATATAAACTATAGAGGCTACTTAAAGACATTAAATAAGAAATTCCACCATAAAATGAACCAGAACTTTTCCAACGGAGGAAATAGCCATATTATTTTTTTTTACTTTACAACTTTTTAGGCCTTAGAAGGGGGAGCTTACTTTTGAGAACACTGTGGGCAATACTAAATTGTAGAAAATGCGAAATGGTTCCAGCTCCTTAAAAAATAATTTCTTTATTGCGTCATTTTAAAATTCATGTAGAAAGTGGCATGCTCTCATGTGGACATTGGCCATGGCATATCAAAAGGCATCGCATTTCGATCTAGGAGATCTTTCTCAAGCCATACCTGACACCAATACATGGCCCTCTTATATAGATGGAAACCATCAATGATGATGTGTACTGGGGTCACATGATATATTCAAAGGTCCTTCATAAATAAAAACATTTACAAATACATGATACACATATAAAAATCACATAGAAAATTAATAATGTGGTATGAGATCATTCCGTTTGTTTAAACCAGCAGGAGATCGGGTGTTTAAATGATATATCCAGAAAGCCTCACGTGTAAGGAGACGCCGTCTGGAGTCTCCTCCACGTGAGGGCATAATCACATGTTCTATACCCTGCACCTGAAAAAATGCTGTGCTGCGAGCATGATGTTCTATAAAATGTTGTTTAGACGCAGCAGAAACGCTACAATCTTGACTAGTAGTGTTAATTGTATTGTATAGATGTTCTCTAACTCTTATTTTGAGCTTTCTAGAAGTACACCCTCCATATGATAGCTTACAAGCACTACAGTCAATTTTATAGACTTCGTTAGTAGAATTACAGTTTATATACTGTTTAATTTTAAAATTAACAGGATTGTATACAGATTGAAAATGATTAGTTACTACTACATGTTTGCAGGTTTTGCAATTATTTGTCCTGCATTTGAAAAACCCTGAGCAATTTAACCAAGTTTTAGTGGTTGTTTTTACTTTCCAATGAAACAAGGCTAGGAGATATTTTGCTGCCAATAGTGGGTGCTCTATGTGATACTACATTAATTTCTTCTTTTAGAATTTCGGCAAGTTTCTCATCTTCATGAGGAATGGGTAGATATTTAGTCACAATTATTTTAATATTAGAAAACTGAGGGCTATATTGGAAACAAATATACGTTTTTTTCCTCATTTCTTCTTTAAGCCCTCTTTTATAGTTTGGAGGATTAGTTCATTAAGGTTACCGGAAACGGTTGGTGGTAGTTATTTTGGCTAAAGGTTGTGCAACCAAGTATTAGGCTGAGGGTGCCAATACTTTTGTCTGGCCCATTTTTGGAGTTTTGTATGAAATGATCAATGTTTTGCTTTTTGCTTCATTCTCTTTTGTGTTTTTTCATTTAAGACAAATTAAATGAAGATAATAATACTAAAGAATTTGAGTGTGCAATTATTTTCAGGAAGAAACTGCGTATTATCTGACAGAATTGCAGGGGTGTCAATACTTTTGGCCACAACTGTATATCTTCCACATACACTCAGCATGGGCCAAATACCAACCTCCATTACATAGCCCATGACCCCTCCCACCGGTGAGGTAGACATCACATGGGCTGATCACGTGACCATGACATCATTGCAGGTCCTGTCTTTAGGGAAAAACCCAGCCAAACATTAATCTGCAGGGAGAAATGTATCTCTCATCCAGTAAAACACCCTTTAGGGTGTGTGCAGACGCTGCGGAATCCGCTGCGGATTAATCCGCACGGATTTTGCAAAAACCGCAGATAAACCGCAGGTCAAAAGACCTGCGGATTATCTGCGGTTTTGCCTGCGGTTTGGTCCTGCGGATTCACCATCTCCACAATGGTGGAGATAGGAACCCGCTGCGGATTCCGAAGAATTGACATGTCACTTCTTTCTGCGGTTTCAAAACCGCAGCAAATCTGCGCGGATTTTTCCGCAACGTCTACACAGCGTTTTTTTTTTACCATTCATTTGAATGGTACTGTACACCGCAGCTAAAACTGCTGCGGGTCCGCAGCGGCCAAAACCGCTGCGGAAACGCAGCGGAATCCGCATGTGCACATACCCTTACTGTATCACAGCGGCAATGCCATATTGCATGCTAAAAGCAGTCATTCCAAGCATACTACTAAATCCATTCCGGTGGGAGAGTTCACTAGAATTAGACGTAATTGTAGTGCTGAGGTGACTAACAGAAGAATTCTCTTATGTATCAAAAAAACTCACAAATCGTAGTTATCCATTTTGGATGATTAATAGGGATCAACAATTAGCCCAGAAAAGGGACCGTAATGAACTAATCCTCCAAACTACAAAAGAGGACATAAAGAAGAAATGAGGAAAAAAACGTATATTTGTTTCCAATATAGCCCTCAGTTTTCTAATATTAAAATAATTGTGACTAAATATCTACCCATTCCTCATGAAGATGAGAAACTTGCCGAAATTCTAAAAGAAGAAATTAATGTAGTATCACATAGAGCACCCACTATTGGCAGCAAAATATCTCCTAGCCTTGTTTCATTGGAAAGTAAAAACAACCACTAAAACTTGGTTAAATTGCTCAGGGTTTTTCAAATGCAGGACAAATAATTGCAAAACCTGCAAACATGCAGTAGTAACTAAAAATTTTCAATCTGTATACAATCCTGTTAATTTTAAAATTAAACAGAATATAAACTGAAATTCTACTAACGTAGTCTATAAAATTGACTGTAGTGCTTGTAAGCTATCATATGGAGGGTGTACTTCTAGAAAGCTCAAAATAAGAGTTAGAGAACATCTATACAATACAATTAACACTACTAGTCAAGATTGCAGCGTTTCTGCTGCGTCTAAACATTTTATAGAACATCATGCTCGCAGCACGGCATTTTTTCAGGTGCAGGGTATAGAACATGTGATTATGCCCTCACGTGGCGGAGACTCCAGACCGCGTCTCCTTACACGTGAGGCTTTCTGGATATATCATTTAAACACCCGATCTCCTGCTGGTTTAAACAAACGGAATGATCTCATACCACATTATTAATTTTCTATGTGATTTTTATATGTGTATCATGTATTTGTAAATGTTTTTATTTATGAATGACCTTTGAATATATCATGTGACCCCAGTACACATCATCATTGGTGGTTTCCATCTATATGTATTGGTGTCAGGTATGGCTTGAGAAAGATCTCCTTGATCGAAACGCGTTGCCTTTGATATGCCATGGCCAATGTCCACATGAGAGCATGCCACTTTCTACATGAATTATAAAATGACGCAATAAAGAAATTATTTTTTAAGGAGCTGGAACCATTTCGCATTTTCTACTTGGACGACCATGTTGTGTCTACACGGTTGTTCCGATCACCTGAGGCGGTCACTGGTGAGCTGGCTAATTTTCTATTTTTTCAATACTAAGTTGTGCCTGTGTTGGATTACCAGTACACTGAACCAAATGATGCTATATATATATATATATATCTATTTCATAAGTTCATTCTCTCTACCTATTGAGATTGTTTCTCCATATCCAAGTTTCTTTTGTTCTTCTGCAAGAACAAGCTTGTGGACCACGTGCCTGTCGACTAACTTGCCATTGACGCACATTGCCAGAATACCAAGGCTGTACTGGAAGTAGTTAGAAAGTGGTTTGCCATTAAGTGCTGTATAAAGAGAAAAACATCATAAAGTTAGGGTTACAAAAAGGTTGTTAAAAAACATCACTATCTTAAAATCATTTGTAGTCATAATTGTGATTAACCCTTCCCATTGGAGCCAACAAATCCTGACACTTAGAACTTTTTTTTTTCCATTGATGGAGCAGTATGAGGCTTGCTTTTATTGGTAACATTTTGGAATACATATGACATTTTGCTTTTTATTGCATTTTTTTCTGGATGTTTGGTGAGTGAAGATGGCAATTATGGCATTAAAGGGAATCTGTCAGCAGATTTTTGCTACTTCATCTAAGAGCAGCATAACATATGCAAAAAGACCCTGAATCCAAGGATGTATCACTTAGTTTACAGGGTGCAGCCAGTAGAGTTCTTAGATTTAGCATGAAGCAGAGCTGAGAAAGCTAACCCCGCCTGAACTAGGCTCTGTATTTACATTGTGTATAAACAGTGAGCTGCCTATCACAGGAGGGGGCGGAGTAGGACTAGTGCTCACAGACTGCTCTAGTTCTGGACAATTATAATCACCAGGTGATAAAACCTTCATTGTAAGTAAACAACAGCACACAGCCTGACTTTTGACAGATCATTGAAATCTGTGTTTTAACCCCTACCATCCCTACCATATGCTGTCCTCAGATTACATAGCAAAAACTTGCTGACAGATATTCTTTAATTTATTTTTCTTTATACTGTTTACAATATTGATTAAATAATTATATATTTTGATAGAACAGATGGTAATACTAAATATTCCTATTTCTTGGATTGGTTAAGGCTGTGTTCACACACAGCGTTTTTTTCGCGGTTTTTCCAGCGGATTTGACAAAAAATCTGCGGGAAAAACACGAAAAAGATGCTTCCCATTCATTTCTAAGCATTTAGCACTTTTTGTGCACATTGATGCGTTTTTTACCGCGAAAAAAACGCATCGCGGTAAAAAACGCAGCATGCTCATTAATTTCGCGTTTTTTCCTGCGTTTCTGGCTAGTTCAATGCGTTTTGAAAACGCGCCAGAAAAAAACGCATCAAAAACGCGCAAAAAAAAGCGCGAAAACGTGAAGACAAAAAAGGTGCGGTTTCTGGGAAGGGAGTCAGGTTTTTGAGCAGAAATTTTCTGCTACGTGTGCACTTAGCCTAAAGGGGGTTGATTTAAACTTTCATTTTTTTAAATTTTTATTTTTTATTTTTTTTTAGATATTTTTAGTCACTTTACGAGACATGAACCTGCAAGCAATTGATTGCTTGCACAATATGTTGAAATTTAAATTTTCACTGCAGTATAATGATGAAGTTGGCAACCTCCTAATGGTCTTATGCGAGTACCAAAGTGGGGGAAAAGTTTCTACTTAAAGGCGTTGTCCACCTTTGAGGACAATTTTATTTCTTTGCTTAAATGCATGCAACTGCGCCTCAAAATTATTTTAGCATTTGGGTTTCATTACAAATTTTGCACCGTCTACCTTCTATAACCTCTGCACAACACTGTCTATTGCTGCTGCAGAATAAAGTAACGGATCTCTTTATTTTATCAGATGTGCTGTGGACATGAGTTTGTACAGTAGCTCTTACGATTATATAGCTATGGCAGGGTCTCCTTCTTCCCTTGCTTGTGCAGCTTTCCTCACAGACTTCACAGCTCTCCAGTCCATAAAATGGCTACTGGTGGAGGAACATGTGACCAGTCCTGTCAATTTGAAAGCCTCACATTACAAAACAGCTTTTCTATTGGAGGGGACTGATGGACAGGTCTGGTCACTTGGTCCTCAACCAACAGCCATTATATGGACTGGAGAGCTGTGAAGTCTGTGAGGAAAGCTGCAGTAACAAGGGCATGGATGAATGCTCTATGAGAAGTGCTGCTTGAATTATCTGCCAATAACAAAAGGATTGGGCGATTGAATTCCAAATGCCCAATTCTGATGCCCACCCCTACACATTAGATGGTTGACGGCTTCCACCAACATCAGCAAATTCAGCCAACATCTACCTCATGTGCATTGTGACATTTACATCCTGTCATCAAGTTCTTATTCCCCAAACTAATAGCACGTATGTACAGGTGCTTTAATGCTGAATAAATCCTTACATTTCTTGTAGAAATCTGTTTTGCTTCTTTTAGAAAAATCCACAGTTGAAATTGTCTGCTAATGGACCACAAGAGAAGAGCGATGGCTCTGTAGTTGCATATCTAATGCCTCTCTCTCTATTCTCAAACCACTGCCTACCTCCTGCCTCTGACCGATAGGTCACTGAAACATGAGTAACCTGGAGACAGGAGGAAGGCGGAGGATGGAGAGTAGAGTGAGGCAGGAGATATGTAAGGGCAGTAGGTGGGCTCTGTCCGTACATATCTCCGGCGTCTCTCTACTCTCCAACCACTACCTGCCTACCTCCTTCAGGTCACTCATATTTCAGTGACCTATCAGTCAGAGACAGGAGGAAGGCAGAGGATGGAGAGTAGAGTGAGGCAGGAGATCTGTAAGGGCAGTAGGTGGGCTCTGTCCGTACATATCTCCGGCGTCTCTATACTCTCCAACCACTACCTGCCTACCTCCTTCAGGTCACTCATATTTCAGTGACCTATCAGTCAGAGACAGGAGGTTGGCAGTGGTTGGAGATATGTGAGTACAGAGCCCACCGACTGCCCTTACATATCTCCAGCCTCGCTCTACTTCCCACCCTCCGCCTTCCTCCTGTCTCCAGGTAACTCATGTATCAGTAACCTATCAGAGACAAAAGGCAGACGGCGGATGGAGAATAGAGAGAGGCCGGAGATGTGTAAGTACAGAGCCCTCCCAATGCTTTTGTGGCCCATTAGCATACAATTTCTACCATGGATTTCTCTAAACCAGCAAAACAGATTTCTACAAGAAATATAAGGATTTATTCAGCACTAATGCCCCTTTACATACATGCCTCTATTTTTAACATGATGACAAGATTGCTTTAATTTTTTTTATTATTTTTAAGGGCTAACACATATAGCATGAGTACAAATTTGTTGCTTTGCTCCTAACTGTAGTGCGGCTGATTACTACATTTAGTGGGACAGTAAATTTTTCATATTGCTGATCAGAATATAGGAAATGTATTTGTTCCTTTAAATAAATGCAATAATCATGTGAGAAATTGTGATGTGTCTACTCCTCTTCCCTTTGTATTATTTTCATTTGTAGTTGTCATTGAACAATTAGATGCGATCAGCGTGACACATAAGTAATAACAGGGCTCATCACACTCTATCAGCCATACCATATTCTGTATTTATTGGTCACTACCAGATATACAGGACTCATCCATGTCAGATCGTTATCGTACCTATGTTTTCTTTTTCTTTGTGAAGGTGATATTTCATGTGTATAAATAATCTGTTTCTTACAGATGAGTCTATGTCGTCACAAGAAGCCTTCTGTGCCATCAGCTGAAGGGCTAGCAGTCCTGTCTTGGGCTCACCTTCTTTGATTCCCAATCTACTATATTTGTGAATGACAAGATGTTTAGTGAGAAGAAAGTCAACAGAACAATTCACAAGTCATACAGAAGCAAAGTATTGAGAGAAATCTGGTTTCCTTTTGGTAAAGTGGTGACTCTCTCTAGTCCTCTATAAGGTCTGTCTACTGACATATTTCCTTTATTTTCCATGTAACAATGCTCCGCACGGCATTAGTGTAACTCTTGTGTGGTTAATGGGGCTCCACACACAGATTAATTTTAAGGAAAAGCTAGAAGTAAGAGCTTCGTATTCAAGAGGTATTGTCACTTCTCAAAAATATGTATTTTTTTACCTGATGTAAAAGCTGCTCCTTCTCTGAGTCTAGTGTTGTTTTTCATTTGTTCCTGTGCTTCTCCATTTATGAGATTTGACCCTCTCCTCTTTTTATGTTTTTATCCAAGTGGGCATGATCCTCAATTCTTCTTTATGAGAATATTCTTGATGATTAGGCCCAGTTAACTAAAAAGACTAGATTTATATACAGAGAAGAGGGGCCCCATATGTCAGGAACAAAAAAAGAAACAATACCAGACATAGGAGAACATCGTCTCAAGTAAAAAATTAAAATTAACGGTAAGTGACAGACCCTCTTTAAATACCAAATAATCAGTGATGAATAAAAATTAAGCTATTGCTGACATTACTTTACATGAATACATTCTCATAGCCTTAGTCTAAGTTCACACCTATGTTAGAGTCTCTATTGTCACACCAGGGTCTCTCACAACTTCTTAGCACCTCAGTAACTCACTGCGTTCGCTGCTCTGCTCCTCCCTGTGTCAAACCGCTGTGCTGAGTCCTTATCCAGCACGTCCAACTTTGCATATCAGCATATCCCTGCTGTCTACACCTGGCTATATGGAAGCACAGCCAGATCCTGCAGAAATTTAACCCTGTTGTGTCCTCCCCAGCCAATCCCCTGCCAGGCAAGGTATATATTAGGCAGCTCCTCCCTCTTCACCTTTGCTTGAGGTTAGGTTTTAGTTGCATTTGCCTCTAGCTTCCTGCCAAGGTGTACCACAGATTAGTCTCCTCTGTTATCGACCAGGCTTGGCTAGTCATCTATCCTGACCCCACCTTGTATAATGAACTCGTGCTGCCTGCCCCGACCCCGGATCGTATGCCTTTGTCTTGCCCTCCTGTACTCTGTATACCTGCAATGACCCATGGGTCAGCTGCTGCAGGTCTGGGTACTGCCCTGTAGTGACACCTGGCGACTACCTGCGGCCAAGCCTATCCTCACCAGAGGTTCTAGCGAAAACCAGGTAGTTGCTTAGTTTCGCCCCTCCAGGGTAAGGCCAGCTCTTGGAGCAGTGTGTCTACACCCATCTGCATCACACCTGTTAGGCCTCTTTCACACATCAGGTTTTCGCCGTCAGGCGCGATCCGGCGCTTTTGACAGAAACCGGATCCGGCGAAATGCAATGCCGGATCCGGTTTCACCCCCATTGACTTGCATTTGCGCCGGATGGCCATGCGTTTCATCCGGTTTTCGCCGGATCCGGCAATGTGTCGCAATGTGTCGCGATCCGGCGTCTGGAAAAAACGTCTACTGTAACGTTTTTTGTCTCCGGCGAAAAAGCCGGACACTCCGGATCCGGCGCGTCCGGCTTTTTCACACAATGAAAGCCTATGAGCGCCGCAATGCGCCGGATCCGGTTTTTTGGTCTGAGCATGCTCAGTAGCTCTGCCCACAAGACATATATAAAAGCAAGACAGTGGGACCCACAGCCACACCCAACATGCCACCCAAGAAAGCAACCAAGCGAAGCAGGAGAAGGCAGGAGACCACTGCAGCACCATCAGCACCACCACCACCCCAAATGGAGCAGCAAATAGAACATGCTGAGGAGGGGAGGCCAGCAGCAGATGAGAGACGGTAATTATCAAATCCCCCATTCCTCCAAACTAGGGCCATGGAATATCAAGATATTCATTGGCCCTTTGTTTCTCTTTATTCAACAGCCGCCAAAGAGATGCAGCAGCAGCACCATCAGCACCACCCCAAATGGAGCAGCATGCTGAACGGGAGGGGAGTCCAGAAGCAGATGAGAGACGGTAATTATCAAATCCCCCATTCCTCCAAACTAGGGCCATGGAATATCAAGATATTCATTGGCCCTTTGTTTCTCTTTATTCAACAGCCGCCAAAGAGATGCAGCAGCAGCAGCAGCAGCAGCAGAAATGGCATCACTGGCAGCAGCAATACCCACAGCCATGGAGTCTGGCCATCAACAGGACAGCACATCTTCTTCTGGGAGCCCTCCCTCGCATCGTCAGCGTTTGACGGTAAGTTTTTATTTCCAAAATCCATCATCTCTGTAATATATGTCTATTCATTGCCTTTTATTTCAAAACAGGAATCACAAGATGAAGAGGAGCTCCCAGAAGAAGAAGGAAGGGGTGGACAGACGCTTGGAGTGGGCTCACAATTCGTAAGTTTTTTGCATCAAACGCAGAAACACAACATCACACTACACACAACACATAGAAAACAATGTTCTGCAGACCACACACAGCAAACAAATGCCTACATCCAAACTCATAACATTTTTTGTTTTCTTCTCTAGTCTTCCCAATCTGGTGCTCGGCCAAGAGGTCCTCGCAGTGCCTCCCAGGGTCGTCGGCGACAGCAACGCGGCGGTCACCAGCGTGTAAATATAAATATTTTTGCTTTGTTTTTTTGCACTTTTTATTTCATTTCTTTTGTGGAGGCTAATTATGTTATTTTTGTCTTTTTCTTTAACAGTCTTCACAGCGTGCTCCCGACTCTGACGGTGAGGATGGAGGGATTGATGTGGACCGCCTCATCGATCTCGTCAGAGAAAGGGAGCCGCTCTGGAATATGGCTGACCGCCGCCACGCTGACCTGATCATTACCCGACGACTCTGGGAGGAAATCTGTTCTCTCCTTGTGGGCCGCTGGGAGGACCTCGAAGCTCGGGACCAGATTAAAGAGCGTAAGTATTGTAAGGATTCGGACTCGCTTAGGTGCGGCGGGAGTCAAACATGAGGCACGTTCCTTTAAAATTTCACAGGGTTTATTACTCCATAAACCAGAGACAGCACATAAACAGTCCTTAGCTGGGCTGTGTTCCCTCAGGTCCTGTGCACACAGGTCAGGGCAATGTCCAGAGCAGTGCTCTATCTGCAGCCGCAGACACAGGAAGGCTTCTCCTTCCTTGGAACACAGACCACTCTCTGTAGTGTCGCACCTGGACACATGGAAGTCTGTCCACACTCTGCCAGACTTCCTCACAGTCTCCCTCACATGTGCCAAACACCTTAATTACATAGCCCTGTAACCACACCCATAGGTGAGGTATGGATCACATGAGCTGGTCACATGGTCAGGACTTCACCACATGTCCTGAACATACACATATCTTCAGGCAAAACGGAGTACATTCCGCACCCAGTGCACTAAATGACATCTTTAGTGCTCATGTACACTATAGGCAAAATACTCCGGGTTGCATCGCAGGGAGCATCCCTCCATGTGACATATCTCCCATTAACCACGCGATCACCTGTCACACCACAGTATATACAGTAACGGTTGCTTGATGTAAACCAGTGTTTCCCGAACTCCAGTCCTCGTGGTCCCCACGGATCATGTGTTCAGGATTTCTATTTACTATTGAAATCCTGAAAACATGACCCCTGGGGACCATGAGGACTGGAGTTTGTGAAACACTGATGTTGTATACTAACCACTCCTTTCTCGTTTCAGGGAACAGAATTGTGAATCGGTGGCGGTCTGTGAGGGATCGTTTCAAGAAGGAGTTCAATAAAGAGATGCGGGCCCCGAGTGGATCTGGAGGACGCAGGAGCAAGTACAAGTACGCAGAAGCCCTGTCGTTCCTCCGGGAAACAATGCTCACCAGAAGGTAAATATTACACACCACATGTGAAAAAAATGTTAGATGTAACTTTTTTTTTTCAGCCAGGGCCATACCATGTCAGTATTTTAATTGTTTTTTTTTCTCTTTATTCCACAGCACGGTGAGCAGCACTCGGGAGCCTGCACGATTGGACCCTTCTGAGGCGATCCCTGAGGAGACCGGCACCGAGGGACACTTCGACCGCCCCGGTACATCTGCACCTTCCCTGCCTTCCCACACATTCGACCCATCTGTCCCATCCACCAGCACAGGAGCATCGTGGCCGCCTACATTACATGAAGCTGCTGGTGAGGAGATCGCTTTCCCTTTACCCCACCCTTCTGCCCCTGCCGCCTCTAGTACACCTGCGGGTACTGGGCGACAGCGGCAGAGGGGTCAGGAAAAGAGTTATGCGCAAGAGTTATTGCATCTGAATGCATCTTTCCAGAACTGTCTCAAAGTCTTGTGAGAGCAAATCTCCGCAGGCTTTCAGCAGATCAACTCCAGCATTCTGGAGGTGAAGACACTTCTGCAAACCATGCATTCAGAAGCAAGATCTTCGCCAAACCACACCTTTTTCAGGTCTGTTGTGGAGCGCATGGAAACGCTCTCTCCTGCCCAGCAGATGCATGTAATGCATTCGTGCCACGGTGCTCTACAGCAGGTTACCTCCCAACCTCCACCTCCCACCACTGTAGTTCCTCCACCTGCACCCCCTCCAGCCACTTTCCATCCTCCCCCTCCTATTACATCTGCACCCCCTCCAGCCACTTTTCATCCTCCCCCTCCTACTACATACCAGCAACCTGCCCAGTACCAGCAACCTCCCCAGTACCAGCAACCTCCCCAGTACCAGCAACCTCCCCAGTACCAGCAACCTCCCCAGTACCAGTCATCTCTCCACTTCCAGCAACCTGCCCCGTACCAAACTCCTTCCCCGTACCAAACTCCTTCCCCGTACCAAACTCCTTCCCCATACAACTTTCCATCAACATCATCTGCTCCTACAGTCCCTGCCCAACCCTCCACTCCACCACCCACCACCTCTTCTGCTTCCCACATGTCCACCCATTCTGTAGTTTTTTCCACACCTTCACCTCTAACTGTTCCTTCCCCACCACGATCCCAGTCCTCTCTCCACACACCCAGTGTCGAAGTGTCCCGCAGCCCCTCCAGCAGTATTTCCACCCCACAGTACACAGAATTGTAATGTGTGTTTTTTGTAATAAAAATGCCCATTGGGTTTAAAACCTTTCTAAAAAAGTTTTTTTGCACTTTAAAAACATTCTACAAAAAAAAAAAAAATTTAAATAAAAGTTAAATTATCGTTTCACAATGGTTGTTTGTCATTTCTTTCTGCGGCGAACTATGTTTTAAAAAAAGGTTAAATACAGGGTATTTCAAAGGTAAAAAGGTATTCAAAACCAGGTATAACTGTGGGTAAATTTTAGCTTTTTGCCACAGTTGTGTTCCTGGTTGTGTTTGAAGCAAAGTATTTCACTTAAAAAGTTGTGTTTATTGTTGGTGATTTCCTACCAATGTACACAACTTTTGTTAAAAGGTGAAATACTTTGCATAAAACACAACCAGGTACACACCTGTGGCCTAAAGGTAAAAATAGTAAGACCATGACAAGATAGCCAACTTTGGTTGGCAAAGGTATATACTGTTGGTCCAGAAGGTACACAAGTTTAGGGCAAAAATCTCTCACACTCTGTCATCCCAGTGTACTCTGCCTTGAGGTGACATAAAGTATAGTGGAAAATTGTCCCTGAAACCGTCACAGAACTTCTAGTGGTAATATTTCCAATGACAACATCCATCTTCGCCAGTAACTTGCTCTTCTCTCCAACCTGCACTTTCTTCTCTACAACCTGTCAAAGAAGGGCTGTAGGAACATGCTATATCTAGTTTTCCAGCAGCCAATCCCGTTCGGAAGGCCACAAGGGTCAATTTTAAAAACCGGATCCGGCGTAATCCGTCGAAAAACGGATAGAAAAACGGATGAACCGGATGAGACGGATCCGGTTTTGTCTGTCAAGAAAAAGACGGATCCGGCAGAAAACCGGATCCGTCACATCCGGTTTTACTAAACATTTGCCGGATCCGGCGTTCCGGCACGACGCCGGATCGCGCCTGACGCCGAAAACCTGATGTGTGAAAGTAGCCTTAGGAGCCTCAGTTGTATTTTCCATCATTATCATTAGGAAAAAAAAAACGGAACACACTGGTCAATTTTTCCAGTGAAATGATGGCCCCCCTTAACAGAAACTCAATATTCTCCATTATAATCAATTGGGCCCATGGGCACCATTTGTGTCTGTGACAGATCCGGCATGAATTTTGGTTTTCTGTTCCATAACAGGACATAAGATACAGAATAAATGCATGTGTAAACCAAGCCTTAAAATATAAAGTTCGAATCAGCCATGATTTAGTTTAACCATACTCCACTTCATTAAAGGCAACCTCTCAAAAAAAAATAAAGGGAACACTAAACAATACAATGTATTGTTTAGTGTTCCCTTTATTTTTTTGAGCAGTATGTTCCAAAATGCCAATGAACAAGCACATATGTGCTACCTGGTAGAAATGGTCTCCATTGAAGTTTTAAGCCTCTGGAAGTATTCATTTTCTTTTTTCAGATTATGACTTTCAGAAAGACGAAGTCCAATATAAACGCTGGGATTGGCATCACTGGAAGCATCAAATGTTGCACTCAATAGCTCACCATTCAATGACTTTATTAAATCAATTTTTCCTTCAGGAATTTCTTCAAAACAAAAATGGGACACACATCAGTAATCTATACAGCACAACCAACGCGAATAAAAAAAAAAAATATATATATATATATACCGTATATACAGTATATATGTTTGAGTTTTCTACAATCAACAGTTAGCAAATGTTCAATCACTGGGGGCTTCACTATTCATTAGTAATGGGTTCTCTGCTCCCAGCAATGTCAGTGACGAAGTAAGGAGCAGCGAAACCTGCTGCCTCTGTACAGAGACTATACGGGAGTTAGGTCTCATTCATGTGTCCATTTGTTGTATGAGTGCCGTCACTGTTTTTCTCTGACAACACAGACAAGTAATATTTTTTGTGGGCCTTTTCACATGGTAGCTAACATAGAGAAACTAAAAAAAAAAAAAACCATCATAAAAAATAGCCTCCCCAAAACCTTGTCAATTGACAAATGCACTAGCAGGATGCAGCAGGCCCCCACTGATAAAGGCTGGAGCAGCACAGGTGCACTCTACTGATGAGAACAACCACCCACTCACCTAAATAATGGAGGGGTTGGCTGCCTAGTAGAAAAAATGCACACAGATAGGGCTTGCATAGGACGCTAGTCACACAGGTAAGTGTGATGCAAAGTGTCTGGATAACAGCCTATTGATCACTCCCATAGTATTAGCAGGCGGGCTCTCCAGCACTATATATGCACCACACAGAAAACCAAGCCAACATAAAGAGGTCTAGCTGCATCCTGCAAAAATTATAAAAAGTGCAATAAAAAGATGAAAAAATAATGCATATGATAAATACATTATATGATGTATTGGTTACTATTTTGGCCAAAACAGATAAGCTCGCAACCCAACGCCGAGGGTTCCCATAACTTGCAAGTCCTAACACTAATTTCAAAACAGCTAACATAGAAAAACTCAAAAAAAAAAAACTGTGCTGCTCCATCTTTTATCAGTGGGGGCCTGCTGCATCCTGCTAGTGCATTTTTCATTTGACAAGGTTTTGGTGAGGCTATTTTTTATTATGTTTTTTTTTTCCTTTTCACATGGTAGTTTTTTTGTTTTATTTTTGTTGAGCAACGGTCTGCTTAAAAAAAAAACAGAAAAGTGTCCTACCCTACCCTCTGATTTTTTGCATACAAGAAAAGAAAAATTGCATGTGAATCCAGCCTTATATGGAACCTATCGGCAGGATTATGCTAAGTATGGTACATACAGTTGTGGCCAAAAGTATTGACACCCCTGCAATTCTGTCAGATAATACTCAGTTTCTTCCTGAAAATGATTGCAAACACAAATTTTTTAGTATTATCTTCATTTAATTTGTCTTAAATGAAAAAACACAAAAGAGAATGAAGCAAAAAGCAAAACATTGATCATTTCACACAAAACTCCAAAAATGGGCCAGACAAAAGTATTGGCACCCTCAGCCTAATACTTGATTGCACAACCTTTAGCCAAAATAACTGCGACCAACCGCTTCCGGTAACCATCAATGAGTTTCTTACAATGCTCTGCTGGAATTTTAGACCATTCTTCTTTGGCAAACTGCTCCAGGTCCCTGATATTTGAAGGGTGCCTTCTCCAAACTGCCATTTTTAGATCTCTCCACAGGTGTTCCATGGGATTCAGGTCTGGACTCATTGCTGGCCACCTTAGAAGTCTCCAGTACTTTCTCTCAAACCATTTTCTAGTGCTTTTTGAAGTGTGTTTTGGGTCATTGTCCTGCTGGAAGACCCATGACCTCTGAGGGAGACCCAGCTTTCTCACACTGGGCCCTACATTATGCTGCAAACTTTGTTGGTAGTCTTCAGACTTCATAATGCCATGCACACGGTCAAGCAGTTCAGTGCAAGAGGCAGCAAAGCAACCCCAAAACATCAGGGAACCTCCGCCATGTTTGACTGTAGGGACCGTGTTCTTTTCTTTGAATGCCTATTTTTTTCTCCTGTAAACTCTATGTTGAGGCCTTTGCCCAAAAAGCTCTACTTTTGTCTCATCTGAACAGAGAACATTCTACCAAAATGTTTTAGGCTTTTTCAGGTAAGTTTTGGCAAACTCCAGCCTGGCTTTTTTATGTCTCGGGGCAAGAAGTGGGGTCTTCCTGGGTCTCCTACCATACAGTCCCTTTTCATTCAGAAGCCGACGGATAGTACGGGTTGACACTGTTGTACCCTCGGACTGCAGGGCAGCTTGAACTTGTTTGGATGTTAGTCGAGGTTCTTTATCCAACATCCGCACAATCTTGCGTTGAAATCTCTTGTCAATTTTTCTTTTCCGTCCACATCTAGGGAGGTTAGCCACAGTGCCATGGGCTTTAAACTTCTTGATGACACTGCGCACGGTAGACACAGGAACATTCAGGTCTTTGGAGATGGACTTGTAGCCTTGAAATTGCTCATGCTTCCTCACAATTTGGTTTCTCAAGTCCTCAGACAGTTCTTTGGTCTTCTTTCATTTCTCCATGCTCAATGTGGTACACACAAGGACACAGGACAGAGGTTGAGTCAACTTTAATCCATGTCAACTGGCTGCAAGTGTGATTTAGTTATTGCCAACACCTGTTAGGTGCCACAGGTAAGTTACAGGTGCTGTTAATTACACAAATTAGAGAAGCATCACATGATTTTTCAAACAGTGCCAATACTTTTGTCCACCCTCTTTTTTATGTTTGGTGTGGAATTATATCCAATTTGGCTTTAGGACAATTCTTTTTGTGTTTTTTCATTTAAGACAAATTAAATGAGGATAATAATAACAAGGAATTTGTGTTTGCAATCATTTTCAGGAAGAAACTGAGTATTATCTGACAGAATTGCAGGGGTGTCATACTTTTGGCCACAACTGTAGTCGCTTATCTCTGGCTTATTGCTAGTATGGGTTACAATACCGCATTGCGTGTGCTACACAGACACAGATGGTGGATATAATAGACTCATTGATATGCTTTTCCTATAGATAGTTAATACTAGCACAAGATCTGAAAACATACCTGTGGTAACCAGGGATGCAATGCAGTGGAAGTTCAGTGGCTTGTAAAAATATTCACACCCCTTGGCTTTCTACCTATTTTGTTACATTACATTATTCTGTGATGTATCAGCACTAAAAAGTCTAAGTTGGTGAGAAAAATGTAGGCATAACTTAAATTTATGGAATCAAATAACTAGAAATTGGCATGCGCATAAGTATTCTGAAAGACCACAGAGGCTGTAACACCATTAACCCTTCCTGACATGCGCCGCACATATATTGCTCTGCGGGAGCTGCATATCCGCAAAGAGAAGTATATGTACGGCGATGTGATCGCGGGAGCTCACACTGATCGGGTGCGGGTGTCAGCTCTGTGTGAGAGCTGACACCCTGTAGCAACACCCACGATCGGTGCTAGCAAAAAATATCATTTTTGTGAGGAAAATTTTTTTTTTATTTTCATGGCTTAACATTATAAACTTCTGTAAAGCACGTGGAGGTTCAAGGTGCTCACCACACATCTAAATACATTCCTTGAGGGGTCTACTTTCCAAAATGGGGTCGCTTGTGGAGGGTTTCCACTGTTTATGCACATCGACTCACTAGAATCATAGAATCATAGAATCGTAGAGTTGGAAGGGACCTCCTGGGCCATCTGGTCCAACCCCCTGCTCAAAGCAGGATTCGCTAAATCATCCCAGTCAGATGTCTGTCCAGCCTCTGTTTGAAGACTTCCATTGAAGGAGAACTCACCACTTCTCGTGGCAGCCTGTTCCACTCATTGATCACTCTAACTGTCAAAAAGTTTTTTCTAATATCTAATCTGTGTCTCCTCCCATTCAGTTTCATCCCATTGCTTCTAGTCTTTCCTTGTGCAAATGAGAATAAAGTTGATCCTTCTACAATGTGACAGCCCTTTAGATATTTGTAGACAGCTAATAAGTCTCCTCTCAGTCTTCTCTTTTGCAAACTAAACATTCCCAAATCCTGCAACCTTTCCTCATAAGACAGGGTTTGCAGACCGGTCACCATTCTGGTCGCTCTTTTCTGAACTTGCTCCAGTTTGTTGATGTCTTTTTTAAAATGTGGTGCCCAAAACTGGACACAATATTCCAGATGAGGTCTGACCAAAGAGGAGTAGAGGGAAATAATGACTTCACGTGATCTAGACTGTATGCTTCTGTTAATACATCCTAGAACTGCATTTGCCTTTTTTGCTGCTGCATCACACTGTTGACTCATATTCAGTCTGTGATCTATTAGTATACCCAAGTCTTTTTCACATGTGCTGTCACTTAGCCCTATTCCTCCCATTCTATATATGCTTTTTTCATTTTTATTGCCCAGATGTAGTACTTTGCATTTCTCCCTGTTAAAAACCATTCTGTTAGTTACTGCCCACTTCTCCAGTTTATTTAAATCTTTTTGAATCCTCTCTCTCTCTTCTCTAGTATTAGCTATCCCTCCTAGCTTTGTGTCATCAGCAAATTTAATCAGTTTACCCTCAATTCCTTCATCTAAATCGTTGATAAAGATGTTGAACAATACAGGGCCCAGGACAGAGCCCTGTGGTACCCCACTTGAGACATTCTTCCAACTGGATGTGCAGCCATTTACGACCACTCTTTGGGTCCGATCACTAAGCCAGCTATGAATCCACCTAACAGTTGCCTTGTCCATTCCATACTTAGTCATTTTTTCAATAAGGATTGTATGAGAGACTTTGTCAAATGCTTTGCTGAAGTCAAGATATACTATATCTACAGCATTTCCTTGATCCACCCAATCAGTGATACCGTCATAGAAGGAAATTAAGTTAGTCTGACATGACTTATTAGTTACAAACCCATGCTGACTCTGTTTGATCACTTCATTCTTATCCAGGTATTGACTTACATGTTGTTTAATAATTTGTTCAAAGATCTTTCCTGGTATAGAAGTCAGACTCACCGGCCTATAGTTGCCTGGGTCCACCTTCTTCCCCTTTTTGAAGATAGGAACAACATTTGCTCTTCTCCAGTCTTCTGGCACTTCTCCTGTTCTCCAAGAATTTTCAAAGATTATGGAGAGTGGTTCAGAAATTTCTTCTGCTATCTCCTTCAGTACTCTGGGGTGTAATTCATCTGGACCTGGAGACTTGAATTCATTTAGGTTAGCTAAGTGTTTCCTCACTATCTTTCTGTTTATAGATATCCTGGAATCCTCTATTCCCTTAATAGGACAGTGAATAACAGTTGGTGTTACATTTCCTTTCTGAGAGAAAACAGATGCAAAATAGGAATTTAAAAGTTCAGCCTTCTCAACATCCTGTCTTACCATTTCATCATTTTCATCCTGTAAAAATCCTATAGCATCTTTGACTTTTCTTTTACTTTTGACATATCCCCAAAATCCTTTATTATTGCTTTTGACATCTCTTGCAAGCCTCAATTCATTTTCAGCTTTAGATAATCTGATTTGTGCCCTGCAGATTCTGCAGACAGCATTATATTCTTCTTTAGATATGCCTCCCTCTTTCCATTTTATAAACATTTTTTTCTTCCTTTTTAGCATGTGCTTAAGTTCTGTGTTCACCCATCCTGGTTTCCTTAAATGCTTCCTATTCTTCCCTCTTTTCGGAATTGTTAACAACTGTGCTTTGAGAATTTCATTTTTCAAGATTTCCCATCCTTCCTGGACATTTTTGTCTTTAAGGATATCCAGCCATTGGATCCCTCCAATTATCTTTCTGAATCCCTTAAAATCTGCCTTTCTGAAATCTAACCTTGACGTCTGAGTCTTCACAGGTCTTCCGCCTCTAGTTATCCAAAATTCTAAAATAGCATGGTCGCTACCTCCTAGGGTTCCAGCCACTTTTACCTCCTCAACCATTTCCTCCCTGTTTATAAGGATTAGATCCAAGGTAGCAGTTCCCCTTGTTTTCTCCCCTACCTTTTGGAAGATAAAGTTGTCAGCAAGAGAGGATAAGAATTTCCTTGACCTGTTAGTTTTGCCTGAGAGAGATTCCCAACAAATGTCTGGATAGTTGAAATCTCCCATGACAACTATGTCATATTTTTTGGAGAACTTGGCCATTTGATGCATAAAGAGTTCATCCATATCTTCAGCTTGCACAGGCGGCCTGTAGTAAATGCCTACAATGGTGTCCTTTCCATTGTTCTGTCCTTGTATTCTTACCCAAACAGTTTCCAAAGAACTCCCAGTCTCTGAAGCTTCAATCTCTGTGCAGATATATGCGTTTCTAACATACAATGCAACACCCCCTCCTCGTTTATCAAGTCTGTTTCTTGCAAATAAGTTGTATCCTTCTAGTCTTGTATTCCAATCATGTGTATCGTCCCACCAAGTTTCAGTGATTCCAATGACATCATATTTCTTTTCCTGTGTTAGTAGTTCCAATTCTCCTTGTTTGTTGCCCATGCTTTGTGCATTAGTATAGAAACATTTTAGTTTGTGATTGGTTTCTCTTTCTCCAATATTTTTATTAATTAGATTCTTTCGTCTTTGTTCTTCCTTTCCACTTCTATTAGCAGAGTTCTCAATAGCATTTGTCAGGTGTATGGCTTTTTCTGGTCTTTTGCTTCCCTTCCCATGTTGTTCTAGTTTAAAGCTCTCCTTACAAGTGTAGCAAGGCGACTTCCAAATACATGCTTTCCAGTCTTCGTAAGGTGCACCCCATCTCTAGCAAGTAGTCCATCGTATAAGTAGTTCACTCCGTGATCCAGAAATCCAAATCGTTGCTGACGGCACCATCGACGTAGCCAGTTGTTCACCTGCAGAATCTTATTCCACCTCCTTGTTCCATGGCCATCCACTGGAAGGATGGAAGAGAAGACCACCTGCGCTCCCACTAAACAGGATATATACCGCTGCTTCCCTTCTGAGACCTGCAGTGCGCCCAAACAGTAGTTTTCTCCCTCATATGGGTTATCGATGTACTCAAGAGAAATTGTACTACAAATTGTATGGTGCAAATTCTCCTGTTACCCTTGTGAAAATAAAAAAAATTGAGGCGCATTAAATTTTTTGTGAAAATTTTTTTACCGTAAATGCTTATTTTTTATTTTTTCCACATTTCAAAAATTCCTGTGAAGCACCTCAAGGGTTAATAAACTTCTTGAGTGTTTTTGAGCATCTTGAGGGGTGCAGTTTTCAGAATGGTGTCACTTTTCGGTATTTTCTATCATATAGACCCCTCAAAGTCACTTCAAATGTGAGGTGGTCCCTAAAAAAATAGTTTTGTAAATTCTGTTGGAAAAGGGAGAAATCGCTGGTTAACTTTTAACCTTTATAATTTCCTAACAAAAAAAATAATTGTTTAAAAAACTGTGCTGATGTAAAGTAGACATGTGGGAAATGTTATTTATTAACTATTTTGTGTGACATATCTCTGTGATGTAAGAATTTTTGATTTTGTCAAAAGACATGTGGGAGACTCCCAAAAAGTATGGAGGAAGGTGCTGTGGTCAGATGAGACCAAAATTGAACATTTTGGCCACCAAGGTAAACACTATGTCTGGTGCCAAACCAATACAGCTTATCACCACAAGAACACCATCAACACAGTGAAGCATGGTGGTGGGAGCATCTTGCTGTAGTGGTTTTTTGGCAGCAGGGACAGGAAAAATGGTCAGAGTCAAGGGGGAAGACAGATGGTGCGAAATACAGGGATGTTCTCGAGCAAAACCTGTTTCAGTCTGTCAGTGATTTGAGGTAATAAAACACAAAAAATTCCAAGGGGGTAGAGTAAATACTTTAGCAAACCACTGTACCTCACAATTTAACTTTTTTTGTTCACTGGTGTCAGATGGTTGACTACATAGTTAAATTGGATAAAGGTGAAGTTCCTGGTGGATGATTCTGCATGTTTCTTTTTTGATGTACCCATTAGTATTAAGTTGGGTATGTACATATGTTTTTTCTTATGGGCAGCATGGTGGCTCAGTGGTTAGCACTGAAGCGCTGGAGTCCTGGGTTCAAATTCCACCAAGCACAACATCTGCAAGGCGTTTGTATGTTCTCCCCGTGTTTGTGTGGGTTTCCTCCGGGTACTCCGGCTTCCTCTCACACTCCAAAGACATACTGATAGGGAATTTAGACTGAATATTTTGACGCTACATAAATAAAATATTTATAAATATAAATATTTTGGCGCTACATAAATAAAAGATAATTTTTATTATTATTATTATTATTCAAATCCCATAGTGTACTTTCCTTACAAACTGTTGTCAATGCTTGATCAATTAAAAATTAAAAGTAGGAGCACGGTGCAAACTGCATATAAGGGGTCTCAGAATGAATAATGAATGAGTAACATATTGACACCAGGGGAAGAGTCTTGAGGAGATCATTTGCATATTCCCAGTGCCTTCTGGGATAAGTGAAGAGTCTCCGCGAGCTCAACGATCACTGGGTTTTGGCCGTTGCAGCTGAAAAGAGGAAATCGGAATTTTGGCTCATCTTTCATCGTTATTAAGAAATCTCAAGATGGAAGAGGCCAGGAGCCATTTGGTGAGCTGCATTTCTTGCTACATGTTCACAGATTTACCAGTGGAAAAGCCAAACTTCACATGCCACAAATGCAAGCTTGTGTCCCTGTTGGAGGAAAAGTTGCAAAATCTCGAAGAGAGGTTAGCTACGTTGAAGATCATTAAGGAAGGTGAAGAGTTCTTGGACAGAGCAGAATTATCTCTTCATGTTACAGAAAGAGAAGAAATTCGAAGTGCACCTGAAGAAACAGAGGAATGGAGACATGTGACCCAGAGAAGCAGGAGGATCAGGAGGCAGTCAGCACCCATACTGCTCAGAAACCAGTACCAGGCTCTCACGCAGGAAAACGATGAAGAAATACATCAGGATAAGACTTTGCCAACAAACAGCAACCTTGTACGCCTTCAGAGTCCTCCTGGATGGAGAAAGAAAAATGTTGTGAAGAAGAAACGGAGAGTGGTGGTCATGGGGGATTCCCTGTTGAGAGGAACAGAGGCCGCTATCTGCAGACCGGATATAACTTCATGAGAAATGTGCTGTCTTCCAAGTGCAAAAATTAAAGATGTGTCTGACAGGATATCAGGACTCTTCAGACCTACAGATGACAACCCATTCCTGCTACTACATGTGGGGACAAATGAAACCACAAGAAACGACCTGGAAACCATCTGCAGAGACTTTGAAGACTTAGGCAAGAAAGTGAAAGAACTGGGAGCGCAGGTGGTCTTCTCTTCCATCCTCCCAGTGGATGGCCATGGAACAAGGAGGTGGAATAAGATTCTGCAGGTGAACAACTGGCTACGTCGATGGTGCCGTCAGCAACGATTTGGATTTCTGGATCACGGAGTGAACTACTTATACGATGGACTACTTGCTAGAGATGGGGTGCACCTTACGAAGACTGGAAAGCATGTAATTGGAAGTCGCCTTGCTACACTTGTAAGGAGAGCTTTAAACTAGAACAACATGGGAAGGGAAGCAAAAGACCAGAAAAAGCCATACACCTGACAAATGCTATTGAGAACTCTGCTATTAGAAGTGGAAAGGAAGAACAAAGACGAAAGAATCTAATTAATAAAAATATTGGAGAAAGAGAAACCAATCACAAACTAAAATGTTTCTATACTAATGCACAAAGCATGGGAAACAAACAAGGAGAATTGGAACTACTAACACAGGAAAAGAAATATGATGTCATTGGAATCACTGAAACTTGGTGGGAAAATACACATGATTGGAATACAAGACTAGAAGGATACAACTTATTTGCAAGAAACAGACTTGATAAGCGAGGAGGAGGTGTCGCATTGTATGTTAGAAACATGTATATCTGCACAGAGATTGAAGCTTCAGAGACTGGGAGTTCTGTGGAAACTGTTTGGGTAAGAATACAAGGACAGAACAATGGAAAGGACACCATTGTAGGCATTTACTACAGGCCGCCTGTGCAAGCTGAAGATATGGATGAACTCTTTATGCATCAAATGGCCAAGTTCTCCAAAAAATATGACATAGTTGTCATGGGAGATTTCAACTATCCAGACATTTGTTGGGAATCTCTCTCAGGCAAAACTAACAGGTCAAGGAAATTCTTATCCTCTCTTGCTGACAACTTTATCTTCCAAAAGGTAAAGGAGAAAACAAGGGGAACTGCTACCTTGGATCTAATCCTTATAAACAGGGAGGAAATGGTTGAGGAGGTAAAAGTGGCTGGGACCCTAGGAGGTAGCGACCATGCTATTTTAGAATTTTGGATAACTAGAGGCGGAAGACCTGTGAAGACTCAGACGTCAAGGTTAGATTTCAGAAAGGCAGATTTTAAGGGATTCAGAAAGAGAATTGGAGGGATCCAATGGCTGGATATCCTAAAAGACAAAAATGTCCAGGAGGGATGGGAAATCTTGAAAAATGAAATTCTCAAAGCACAGTTGTTAACAATTCCGAAAAGAGGGAAGAATAGGAAGCATTTAAGGAAACCAGGATGGATGAACACAGAACTTAAGCACATGCTAAAAAGGAAGAAAAAAATGTTTATAAAATGGAAAGAGGGAGGCATATCTAAAGAAGAATATAATGCTGTCTGCAGAACCTGCAGGGCACAAATCAGATTATCTAAAGCTGAAAATGAATTGAGGCTTGCAAGACATGTCAAAAGCAATAATAAAGGATTTTGGGGATATGTCAAAAGTAAAAGAAAAGTCAAAGATGCTATAGGATTTTTACAGGATGAATATTGATGAAATGGTAAGACAGGATGTTGAGAAGGCTGAACTTTTAAATTCCTATTTTGCATCTGTTTTCTCTCAGAAAGGAAATGTAACATCAACTGTTATTCACTGTCCTATTAAGGGAATAGAGGATTCCAGGATATCTATAAACAGAAAGATAGTGAGGAAACACTTAGCTAACCTAAATGAATTCAAGTCTCCAGGTCCAGATGAATTACACCCCAGAGTACTGAAGGCGATAGCAGAAGAAATTTTTGAACCCCTCTCCATAATCTTTGAAAATTCTTGGAGAACAGGAGAAGTGCCAGAAGACTGGAGAAGAGCAAATGTTGTTCCTATCTTCAAAAAGGGGAAGAAGGTGGACCCAGGCAACTATAGGCCGGTGAGTCTGACTTCTATACCAGGAAAGATCTTTGAACAAATTATTAAACAACATGTATGTCAATACCTGGATAAGAATGAAGTGATTAAACAGAGTCAGCATGGGTTTGTAACTAATAAGTCATGTCAGACTAACTTAATTTCCTTCTATGACGGTATCACTGATTGGGTGGATCAAGGAAATGCTGTAGATATAGTATATTTTGACTTCAGCAAAGCATTTGACAAAGTCTCTCATACAATCCTTATTGAAAAAATGACTAAGTATGGAATGGACAAGGCAACTGTTAGGTGGATTCATAACTGGCTTAGAGATCGGACCCAAAGAGTGGTCGTAAATGGCTGCACATCCAGTTGGAAGAATGTCTCAAGTGGGGTACCACAGGGCTCTGTCCTGGGCCATGTATTGTTCAACATCTTTATCAACGATTTAGATGAAGGAATTGCGGGTAAACTGATTACTGTGCTGATGACACAAAGCTAGGAGGGATAGCTAATACTAGAGAAGAGAGAGAGAGGATTCAAAAAGATTTAAATAAACTGGAGAAGTGGGCAGCAACTAACAGAATGGTTTTTAACAGGGAGAAATGCAAAGTACTACATCTGGGCAATAAAAATGAAAAAAGCATATATAGAATGGGAGGAATAGGGCTAAGTGACAGCACATGTGAAAAAGACTTGGGTATACTAATAGATCACAGACTGAATATGAGTCAACAGTGTGATGCAGCAGCAAAAAAGGCAAATGCAATTCTAGGATGTATTAACAGAAGCATACAGTCTAGATCACGTGAAGTCATTATTTCCCTCTACTCCTCTTTGGTCAGACCTCATCTGGAATATTGTGTCCAGTTTTGGACACCACATTTTAAAAAAGACATCAACAAACTGGAGCAGGTTCAGAAAAGAGCGACCAGAATGGTGACCGGTCTGCAAACCCTGTCTTATGAGGAAAGGTTGCAGGATTTGGGAATGTTTAGTTTGCAAAAGAGAAGACTGAGAGGAGACTTAATAGCTGTCTACAAATATCTAAAGGGCTGTCACATTGTAGAAGGATCAACTTTATTCTCATTTGCACAAGGAAAGACAAGAAGCAATGGGATGAAACTGAATGGGAGGAGACACAGATTAGATATTAGAAAAAACTTTTTGACAGTTAGAGTGATCAATGAGTGGAACAGGCTGCCACGAGAAGTGGTGAGTTCTCCTTCAATGGAAGTCTTCAAACAGAGGCTGGACAGACATCTGACTGGGATGATTTAGCGAATCCTGCTTTGAGCAGGGGGTTGGACCAGATGGCCCAGGAGGTCCCATCCAACTCTACGATTCTATGATTCTATGATTCTATGACACAGCAGAACCTGCGACTTCTGCTTCAGTCGCCAGGCCAGGCGCAGTTGTATTCACTCTGCAGGTGATATAAATGTCAGAAACAGAAGCTGTAGACTGCGGGCTCTGACCAGCCACTAAGATTAGAGTACCTAGAACCTGTAGTGCCGTCCAGTCCGCAGTGTGGGCTGTCCAGCTGGAGTTATCAGCTCCCTGCTCCAGCCAACTGGAGAACACTATACCCTACTAAGGCTTCCAGCTTGCTGCTGGAAGCTGTCAGATATAGCTTTGTGTTTCCATGGCTAGGTGTGCGTCTTCTGCTCCTAATTGGTTTAGTGAATTCCCGTTTTGACTACGGCTTGTTTCAGACTATTCTTACGGATCCTGATTTTGTCCTCGGTTGTAACCCTGCTTTATGACCATTTTTACCTCCGGATGGAAGCCTTTCCATAGTAGCATTCTTCTGAGTCCTTCTGTAAGACCAGATCCTAGTATGGGGGTTAAATGGTACTGTGGGTGGCACGGTGGCTCAGTGGTTCAAATCCCACCAAGGACAACATCTGCAAGGAGTTTGTATGTTCTCCCCGTGTTTGCGTGGGTTTCCTCCCACATACTAATAGGGAATTTATATTGTGAGCCCCATCGGGGACAGTGATGATAATGTGTGCAAACTGTAAAGCACTGCGGAATATGTTAGCGCTATATAAAAATAAAGATTATTATAAAAATAAAGATTATTACTGTGATTTCTCTGGAGTCTGCCAGACGGAGTGGCTTGTGCCAAGTCTTTCCGAGGCAGCCTCTTGAACCCGTGGCCTCAGGCAGATGTTGCACATACAGTATTAACGCTTCCAAAAGTGGGTTTCGTTATTTTACTCACCACATAACTTCACTGATACAATAATGGCTTGCATCAAAGTAATCAGGATTCGCCAGTTTAGAGCCATTATTTATCTGTAAGAGAAAACAATCTTGTATCAACAGAAAAATTTATATTGTGAATAAATCCATTACAGATATCCAAAAATGTCAACGGAATTTCTGGGTCCATGACACAAGAGCTGATATACCATATACAAAGTCTGTGCTGACTGCACATGGGGCCATAAAAGCAGCTGATCCACTATTACCTTACAAAATAGCATTTGTCCCAAGTGTCTGCATGAATACTTATAGGACTGTGTTAGGTCCGGTCTTCTCTTCTGGTGGCCAACCCAACTCAGAAGGGAGCACGCAGCCACATCATAACACTGGCCTGGGAATGCATATGGCTGGCTTGGCAATGCGAAGCTATGTCTCTTCTCCTCAGTGCCTTATTAGACATATGACAGAGAAGGAGGACAGACTGTGTCAGCCGATAATGGCTGACAGGGAACTCTAAGGTCATGGGTTGGCATCCTTAGCCTGGGAATCTAAGAAGGACCTATGATGGAACGTGACAATTTGATGCAATGCACTGTAGAAGGCAATGTCAAGAGATGGACTGTATATGAATGTAGTTACGAGGGGACAGTAAGTGATACATGTATGATCAGTCTTGGTGATGACTGTTCTGTCCAGCCATATAATTGCTGTCTAGAAAGTCATTTTTGTGTGTATTAATCCTTCATATATTTCATACTGTAAGGTAACAGCACCACCTGCTGGCCGTTTAATGCACAAATTCTAGTTTAATTTGCAATGTATTGTGGGATTGTTCCTGTTACATCATAGTCTTGTTTATGACACTGTGAGGGGAACAGCAGCCATTATTCCTCCACGTGTCTTAGGAGAAATTACACCATTCGTGATCTTCATGCTTCTTAAACAGCCTGCTCTAAGCATAGTTGGTAAGCGCTATCTAGGTTTTATAATCCTGTGTTTATAACGTTTGTTGTATTAAATAGGTAATCATTACCTATGTATTACCTCATGGTACCTATGTATTACCTCATGTTACCTATGTATTACATCATGGTACCTATGTATTACCTCATGGTACCTATGTATTACCTCATGGTACCTATGTATTACCTCATGTTACTGTGTATTGCAGACTATCTGTATTTTATACTCTGTGCAGTTATATATTCTGAAATGCTCCTGTTATTGCATCCTATAGTTTCACCCTTTCCTGTCATATCTGCAATCAATAAAAGAAGGTTACAATTTTACAGCCTCTTTTTCTTAAAGAAGACAGGGGGTTTAGCTACATGTCTCATTGCACACCCTGCTAACGTGTATGAGGACAGTATACTGAAACAACTGCTGAGAACAAGCTCAGAAGATCTGACGTTACAGAGCCCGCCATTATCCAAGCATACGGATATTGCAGCAACCTCCTAACGGTCGGACCGAATAATCGGACCATACGGAGCCGACAAAGGGGTATCACAGCGGTCGCCTAACTGTTGAATTATGTCTCAAGGACGAGCATCCTCTTTCAAGATGAGATCACGAGTTGGTTCTTCCAAGACAAGACAACTTTATTCTCATTTGCACAAGGAAAGACTAGAAGCAATGGGATGAAACTGAATGGGAGGAGACACAGATTAGATATTAGAAAAAACTTTTTGACTGTTAGTGTGATCAATGAGTGGAACAAGCTGCCACGAGAAGTGGTGAGTTCTCCTTCAATGGAAGTCTTCAAACAGAGGCTGGACAGACATCTGACTGGGATGATTTAGCAAATCCTGCTTTGAGCAGGGGGTTGGACCAGATGGCCCAGGAGGTCCTTTCCAACTCTACGATTCTATGATTCTAAGACATCATCCATCAGCAATGCCGCCACTATTGCCCACGCAAAAGCTGAAGCGGCAAAAGCAAGAAGCACCTTTGCTGAGCAAGAGATAGAATTGAAACTACAATAAGCATCGATGGATGAAGAAAAAGCACGCCAACAAGCATGCCTGGATGCTGAAAAAGCGTCACTGGATGCAGAAAAAGCACGCCAACAAGAATGCCTGGATGAGGAAAAAGCGTCACTGGATGCAGAAAAAGTAAGCCAACAAGAATGCCAGGATGAAGAGAAAGCGCGCCTTGAAGCAACATTACAGAAACTTGCTATTGAAAAAGAAACAGCAGCTGCCATAGCAGAAGCCTTAGAAGCTGCCGTATATTCTGACGACGAACACAGCAGACGCAGCAGTGTGCTAGGCCTACAGCAAGTTACTCACGATCCATTGCCGCGTACTGCAGAGTACGTCCATCAGCATTCCAAATCAAATGACGATCCAGACCCACAGGCGAAGACAGAGCATTTTGTCAACAAGTCAAGCCAACCAGATAATTCGGACCCCCAGAAAGCCAACTATCAGTCTCCCTACCAAAAGCAAGGAAATACACATTGGGATGATACTGACTACAATAATCTTTCTCCAGAACAGAAGATCTGGAATCTGTCCCGACTTAAAGAGAATCCCTTCGCTTCAGAAAGGTACTACAGCAGTTGGACCAAGCCAGAGACATCTAACAGGTATGATCGCACAGCACACATGTACTCTGACAACACTCCATCAGCTGGCATCAGTGCCAATCAAGCCACAATGGTCTTTGCCAAGTTCCTTACTCGACATGAGTTGGTCACTAAAAATACCATAAGAGACATAGGTCTATCATGTAGTGAAGAAGTGGATCTCTTGTTAAAATGGCTAGGAAGTGAGTCTGCCGAACGCGCAAAGAGAATCAGAGACATTAATGTAAATTATCCAGATGTCGGCCTCAAAAGAATTTGGAATAGACTTAATGAATGCTATGGCTCAGTAGAGGTTATAGAAAGTGCCTTGTTTAAAAGAATAGAGGACTTTCCTAGAATAGCGAACAAGGATTATTCAAAGCTCAGAGAATTAACTGACTTGTTAATGGAGTTGTCTGTAGCAAAAGCAGAAGGAGATCTTGTGGGGTTGACATATCGCGACACTGCTAGAGGTGTGAATCCCATAGTTCAAAAACTCCCATATAACCTGCAAGACAAATGGGTTACATATGGTTCTAGGTATAAACAGACTTACAATGTACCATTTCCTCCATTCAAAGTGTTTGTAGATTTTGTCTCAGAACTAGCCACAATTAGAAATGATCCTAGCTTTGATTTCATGCTATATTAAAGATAATCGGGGAGCTCACTGTTTATTATCTGGTGCTCAGAGGTAAAATCCAACAATGAATATAATACAATAGGGTTAAAAGACTGAAGGATTGTGAATCCTTTTGGATCCACACTCTACAGACCCTGGCACCACTAGGGTTAAATAGGGAGTACGAGATTGTGTGCTAGTTGAGCCATTATTGAGTTTTGGTTATGCCACTTGGTTTTTGATGACTGTTCTACTGTACTTTGTCTATCAGATATTTTTACCATTGAATTTGTAACTATCCTGCAATGACTTCTGTAATTTATGGTACCTTACTAATGTATGCATTGACATTATGACATGTTTCAAGAATGAAAGACATTTATTTATAAACAGTGGGAATAATCATCATATGGAGTATGGAATGCAATTTTTATACACTATATACAGTCATGTGTAAAAGTTTGGGCACCCCTATTAATGTTAACTTTTTTTCTTTATAACAATTTTGGTTTTTGCAACAGCTATTTCAGTTTCATATGTCTAATAACTGATGGACTCAGTTATATTTCTGGATTCAAATGAGGTTTATTGTACTAACAGAAAATGTGCAATCTGCATTTAAACAAAATTTGACCGGTGCAAAAGTATGGGCACCCTTATCATTTTCTTGATTTGAACACTCCTAACTACTTTTTACTGACTTCCTGTAGCGCTAAATTGGTTTTGTAACCTCATTGAGCTTTGAACTTCATAGCCAGGTGTATCAAATCATGAGAAAAGGTATTTAAGGTGGCCACTTGCAAGTAGTTCTCCTAGTTGATTCTCCTATGAAGAGTGGCATCATGGGCTCCTCAAAACAACTCTCAAATGATCTGAAAACAAATATTATTCAACATAGCTTTTCAGGGGAAGAATACAAAAAGTTGTCTCAGAGATTTAACCTGTCAGTTTCCACTGTGAGGAACATAGTAAGGAAATGGAAGAACACAGGTACAGTTCTTGTTAAGCCCAGAAGTGGCAGGCCAAGAAAAATATCAGAAAGGCAGAGAAGAAGAATGGTGAGAACAGTCAAGGACAATCCACAGACCACCTCCAAAGACCTGCAGCATCATCTTGCTGCAGATGGTGTCACTGTGCATCGGTCAACAATACAGCGCACTTTGCACAATGAGAAGCTGTATGGGAGAGTGATGCGAAAGAAGCCGTTTCTGCAAGCACGCCACAAACAGAGTCACCTGAGGTATGCAAAAGCACATTTGGACAAGCCAGTTACATTTTGGAAGAAGGTCCTGTGGACTGATGAAACAAAGATTGAGTTGTTTGGTCATACAAAAAGGCATTATCCAAAAAGGCGAAAAAACACAGCATTCCAAGAAAAACACTTGCTACCCATAGTAAAATTTGGTGGAGGTTCCATCATGCTTTGGGGCTGTGTGGCCAATGCCGGCACCGGGAATCTTGTTAAAGTTGAGAGTCGCATGGATTCAACTCAGTATCAGCAGATTCTTGACAATAATGTGCAAGAATCAGTGACGAAGTTGAAGTTACGCAGGGGATGGATATTTCAGCAAGACAATGATCCAAAACACCACTCCAAATCTACTCAGGCATTCATGCAGAGGAACAATTACAATGTTCTGGAATGGCCATCCCAGTCCCCAGACCTGAATATCATTGAACATCTGTGGGATGATTTGAAGCAGGCTGTCCATGCTCGGCGACCATCAAACTTAACTGAACTGGAATTGTTTTGTAAACAGGAATGGTCACAAATACCTTCATCCAGGATCCATAAACTCATTAATAGCTACAGGAAGCGACTAGAGGCTGTTATTTTTGCAAAAGGAGGATCTACGAAATATTAATGTCACTTTTATGTTGAGGTGCCCATACTTTTGCACCGGTCAAATTTTATTAAAATGGCACTCTGCATTTTAATAAAATTTTCTGTTAGTACAATAAACATCATTTGAATCCTGAAATATAACTGAGTCCATCAGTTATTAGATATATGAAACTAAAATAGCTGTTGCAAAAACCAAAATTGTTATAAAGAAAAAAGGTTAACATTAATAGGGGTGCCCAAACTTTTACATATGACTGTATGCCTTATTAATGTGACATTTTGTATTTTAATTTTTTCTTTTTTCTTTTTGCATTTAGTTCCACTCAGATAACGCACGGGGGAATTGACTTCCCTTTCCGAGATATTATTCATGGTGGCGGCGCATCAACTTCCTCCTCTCAACACCGGTTTCTTATTTGACTGGGCTCGGGTGTCACGGTCACGTGTGTCTGGACACAGCGACTACCGCAAGGCGAACCCATGTGATGCACGTGACCCTGGATACACTGCCTCCAGTGGGGCGAATTTAAATAATAAACACATGCAGCTGGATACACCACCTCCAACTGGCGAATTTAGACATTACACGTATATACAAGTCTGGAAACCCCGCCTCCAGTAAGGCGAATTTAAATAATAAAGGGGGAACCTGGGAAACATTAACAATGGTGGGCCCTGCGATAGGGAATAGGGAAGTGGAGACCTCCTGAGCTCCCCTGAGCCAATGTCCCTGCACTCCTAACGTTCCCTATGCCGGTTCCGCACCGGACGCGCAACAGGAATCTAAAAACCCTAGCTCGTCCTGACCTATACCCTCACTAGGGAATTGGTCGGTGCAGAAACTAATCCCACCACTGCACTAAAACACACATGAGGAAAGATGACAAAACAGGGGAAACACCTCTTAGCTTTGCACTGTTGCGTACGCTCCTAGCAACAGAGCCCACCACCTGTGTGCATCTTCTCCTCCACCCGGATCCATCACCATAATCGGATCCATCACCATAGTGCAGTCTTGGAGCGGAGTCCACCACCAATTGCAGCAGTCCAGTAACAGAGTCCCAATGAGGAGTTCAGCTTCTGCCCAAAAAGTCAAGCATGCTTGAGTCCAGCTCTCAGCAACCAGGTCCAGCATGGTGAGTGCAACTCTCACCATCGTCGCCACTCCACCAAGCCATGCAAACACCTCCTGCCGACACCATAAACTGTGACTCCACCACGCCATGCCAGCCCTTCTTGCAGACCACCTAGCTGCCACTCGTCCCCTCTGGCTGGGCTGCGCAGGACTCATGTTCAGCTCCTTCATTCACCCAGGCTTCCTTGTGACAGACTAACACACAATCAATATCACCAACGGTGATTGAACCCACCTGGCTCCCTTTTATAGAGCCTAACACCTGATTTGTAATTGCGTGCACACTAACCCTAACACTAAGGTGCGATACCACTCACCACCACCGGGCAACTTAGAATGAAACACCACGTGTAATAATTCTAATGGCCACCGGGGGCAATCACATCACTTTGGCACCTAGCCAAAGGAAAAAGTTCAACTTTGTCGATTTAAACTGTCAGATCCAGCCTGGATCATGACAATTGCTATCTAGAAAGTCATTTTTGTGTGTATTAATCCTTCATTTATTTCATACTGTAAGGTAACAGCACCACCTGCTGGCCGTTTAATGCATAGATTCTAGTTTAATTTGCAACAATGTATTGTGGGATTGTTCCTGTTACCGTATTTTTCGGACCATAAGACGCACTTTTTTCCCAAAAATTTTTGGGGGAAAGTGGGGGGTGCGTCTTATGGTCGAAATATACTAACCTCCGGAGGCTGGTGCGGGTGCCGCGGGGCTCTGTAGTGCGGTGGTGGCAGCGGGCTGTGCTCCGGTGCAGGGGTAGCGGCTCTCTGTGCTCCGGTGCAGGCGCGGCTCCGCCGGCATTTCCTCCAAGCCTGGAGGCCCCGCACATCCCTTGCTGGCCGCCGCCATGTTGCGGTGGCCTCCGGGAACATGGACGCCGGGAAGATGGCCGCCGGTTCGGGGACGGCGCATGCACAGGTTCAGATCTCGTCCCGAGATCTCGGGCGACGAGATCTCGTTGCCAAGATTTGAATCTCACCCCCCGAGATCTCGGGACAAGATCTGAACCTGCGCATGTGCCGTCCCCGGACCGGCGGCCATCTTCCCGGTGTCCATGTTCTCGGAGGCCACCGCAACATGGCAGCGGCCAGCAAAGGCTGTGCGGGGACCTCCGGGCTTGGAGGAAATGCCGGCGGAGCCGCCGCCGCCCCTGCATCGGAGCACAGAGAGCCGCCGCCGCCCCTGCATCGGAGCACAGAGAGCCGCCACCCTCACCCCACAGAGCCCACCTACTCCAGCTCCAGCACAGCACAGCTGCCCCAGCCCCAGCACACCCCAGCTGCCCCAGCACAGCTGACCCAGCACAGCACAGCTGCACAAGCACAGCACAGCTGCCCCAGCCCCAGCACAGTACAGCTGCCCCAGCACAGCTGCCCCAGCCCCATCACAGCTGCCCCAGCACAGCTGCCATAGCCCACCTGCCCCAGCACAGCCCACCTGCCCCAGCACAGCCCAGCTGCCCCAGTACAGCCCAGCTGCTCCAGCACAACCAACCTGCCCCAGCACAGAGCCGCCACCGCACGAACCTGGACCACTGAATGACCCCTGTGACCACTCCTCCACCTGTGCCGAATCCCTTCCCAGGTTAGCTGAATTCGGACTGTAAGACGGACCCCCATTTGACACATTATTATTTTTTTCCCTATTTTCCTTCTGAAAATTGGGGTGCGTCTTATGGTCCGATGCGTCTTATAGTCCGAAAAATACGGTACATCATAGTCTTGTTTATGACACTGTGAGGGGAACAACAGCCTTTATTCCTCCACGTGTCTTAGGAGAAACTACACCATTCGTGATCTTCATGCTTCTTAAACAGCCTGCTCTAAGCATAGTTGGTAAGCACTATCTAGGGTTATAATCCTGTGTTAATAACGTTTGTTGTATTAAATAGGTAATCATCAGCTATGTATTACCTCATGGTACCTATGTATTACCTCATGGTACCTATGTATTACCTCATGTTACTGTGTATTGCAGACTATCTGTATTTTATACTCTGTGCATTTATATATTCTGAAATGCTCCTGTTATTGCATCCTATAGTTTCACCCTTTCCTGTCACATCTGCAATCAATAAAAGAAGGTTACAATTTTACAGCCTCTTTTTCTTAAAGAAGACAGGGGGTTTAGCTACATGTCTCATTGCACACCCTGCTAACGTGTATGAGGACAGTATAATGACACATGTGCTGAACTGCTCCGTTTAGTCTACTGACCTGATAAAGATGAGTGCTATACTTGGCTACTTAAAAGTCTATGCAGAACTAAATATTTGCATCAGCACTGAGCAAAGGATAACCTAGCGACTTCTCAGAAACTATCAAACGCTATGACAGTTTTGCATAGCTTGTGGTCAAGAGGAATATGTGCAATCCATGGAACATCAGTATTGCCATTTTTAGATTTCTGATATGAAGTAGAAAGACCATTACACAATCATAACTCCAGGCTCATTCTCTCTGTGTTGCATTTACTTTGTCAAAAACTTATTTCAAAATTATTTATTCCATTAGTTGACTATTTGGGGCACAGAGTTAGATGGTTATGATGTATCTGCTGTAACAATGCATTTAAATAAAATCAGACACTTGTCTCTTACATTTTGATCATGCAAAAAAAATTGTCACTTCCTTATGTCAAAACGTTTAAAATTTTCAATTAAAAATTGCTTTAGAAACAGAACCTCGTTGTCGCCAGATTATCAGGCATTGTGAATTAACAGGCAGTCACAGAAAATCTACAAACTGTATTTGTAAAGGAGTAGGAACATAAACTGCCGATAACATGAATTGTGTCATTTTATTTCATTAAATCTTATAATTAATTATTACTGGTTTTGGTCTATTGGCATGCTACATAACGCTAACGCTAAATCAGAATTCTTATCTATATTATCTGATGCTCTCTGACAGGAACCTGTCACGTCATTTTGCCCTAATAAACTTTTCTTAAAGAAGAAGTCCCATGAAAGTTCTTATCCTATTAATATATTGCAGTCATCAAGTTATATAGCACTGTGTACTTACAATTGTCATTTTGCCTTTCTACCCAATTACCGTAATTCTTCTGTTTCCCATTAGGTCTATGACATCATGTGATTAAAAACTGACTAGCTGAATCCTTCTAAGTAGGAATGAGTGAACCTGCACTCGTATATATATCCCGTATCCTGGTATACTGTATGTCTCACCTTCCATCCACTCCCCCGCAACGCAGTGTCCTCTCCTAAAGTCGGCTACTGACTTCAGCATGAAACTGACGGGAGTGCATGACATCACTTCCATGAACCCCCAGTCACATGTGAACCAACGTCACCTGCTGGCCTCTAATTGGCTGTCAGCATGTATTGTTGTTCGAGGACCCGACGAGTCTATGCACTGCAATACACTTCAACTGAATGTGTGTCTGAGGACCCACATCCAGTTGTACTTTGTGCTGGCGTTGGTGGGCTCCTTGTCCGCATGGGCCCAGCTGCTAGAATTGCGTTTTTTACGCACCTGTTTGAAATCCAAAATCAGGAGTGTAACAATCAGAGGAAAAGTATAATAGAAACATGTGCACCACTTCTGTATTTATCACCCACTTCTGGCTTTGACTTTAAAATACTGAGGTAAAAACTCACCAAATACTCAGCGTGTGAACATGGCCTAACATGCTTTACTAGTTTGATCTACAATGTATTGTTCATAACCCCCTATTCTCCCGCGCATCCCCCCTACTCTGGAACTCTCTACCCCAACATATCAGACTCTCGCCTACCATGGAAACCTTCAAAAAGAACCTGAAGACCCACCTCTTCCGAGAAGCCTACAACCTTCAGTAACCACCGATCCACCAAACCTCTGCACAACCAGCTCTACCCTCACCTACTGTATCCTCACCCATCCCGTTGTAGATTGCGAGCCCTCGTGGGCAGGGTCCTCTCCTCCTGTACCAGTCGTGACTTGTATTGTTTAAGATTACTGTACTTGTTTTTATTATGTATACCCCGCCTCACATGTAAAGCGCCATTGAATAAATGGTGCTATAACAATAAATAATAATAATCCTGTCCTGTCGTATGTCATTGCTCAAGAACTGATCTCAGTGCAGGGTACAGAGATTATGACAATAATAGGATGACTTGTGTATCTTATTTTAACACTGTATATTTTATGCTGAGTTCTGTTATTCCTTTTATGCACTGGTATATGATCTACTGCCCCTCCATGGGGTACAGCTGTTACATTTTGTCCCTGAAACATACATCTCTTTTTATGTCTTAGTTAATGTTCTACTCTGGAACGCAAGAGAAGTCCGGCAACCTAAGGGTAGTCAGGTCGCTGAGTTCAGATGGGGAACTATGCCCATAAGTACAGGTGATTCTTCTGTAGAGATGATGGGTTTAATACTTAGATAATAATTACAATTGCACAAGCAGTCAGCAGATCACAGAAACACACAGTCAGCAATTGTGAGGGGGAAGCAGAAGACCTGCACTATGTGCAATAAATGTCTTCCAATTATCTAGGAAGAGACCTTTGACATCCTGCAGTGAGCTGATCTGTGAAGGTTCATGAAGCTGGCTATGCATAAAATGTCAACATGACATTACAAAAGACCCAAATCCTCTCAAACATACAAATGTAATGGTACACAAATGTAGGGACCACCAGGGGCGTAACAATACCAGGTGCAGGAGCGGCAGTTACACCCCAGCCCTGGAGAGTATGGGAAGATCAGCTCTAGTAAAGACCTGAAATAGTTGGGGACACTATTAGACATTTTATTTGTGGTGAAATCCAGAATGTGAGCACGTGGCAGAGATTTCTGTAACAGAAGGATGTTCCACAACTGGGACTTTTTTTGTATGTCCCTGTGATTTATACAAACGTCTTTTTGATATACGGGACACACTTTTGCAATAAAACTGCTGATTACTAAAGTACCGTGAATATACGACTTATGAAATGAGTCTTAATGCAGTTATGTGCATGAACCTCTACCATGCAAAATTATTGTGTGCTATGCATCACCAGGTCAGTGGCTCACGTCGGGGCTTATGTCTGAACTACCCCCCCAAATGGGATTCGGACGTATGCGCCGTCAGAGCGAGCATGTGCTCTGCCATGAATCATTTTCGTATGTGGGCGCCTACTGGAGGCAGGCACGCAGGTGCAGTCTACTACATCTGGAAGTCGGCCTCAAGTAGGCATATATGGTAAGCCTGAGAGTGATGCACGGCAGAGCGCACGTTCATTCTGTCAGCACCATTACAGACTATGGCGCCGCAGGCACATACGACCAAATCCCGTCTTGCAAGGGGGAATTCCAACATAAGCAGGGGGATTCGGACGTAGGCCCCGACAGGGCCAGCCAGACGTGTACAAGACGATTCTTCCCAACAAGCACCTTCTTCCCAAGAAGCAACACTCCTTGAAGGGAATAGCCCCAAGATGTAGTCTGATTAGATGAGGTAGGCCATACACATGTCACTAGGAAAAAACACTGTATTTGAAATTGGAAGCACTTAGGTATAGTAGAGCTAGGAGCATGTGGATGTCTTATTACGGCTATGCACAAATCGGATGTAGCGCTGAGCAGTAACACGGCCCTCGTGTGTCCATAAAGAACAACCATCGGGATAGTTGTTGCTTCTATACTATAGCATGCAAAAAAAAAAAAATAGATACAATAATTTTGACAGTCATGTTTCAACATTTGAAAAGCATAACCCTTGGGGTTTGTGCACACAAAAATTTTTTTTTTTAAATTCTGAAACATTTTTGTTCCCTTCTCAAGCAGCCTTTTGATTGGACAGTGCCTAGTTTTAAAAGGCTTCTTACAGGAGCCACTTTTAAAGAAATGACATGCACTCTCTCTTTTTTTTTTTCCCACCTGATATTTTTCAAAACCTGAAGCGGAAAAACATGCTGAAGACACTGAATCTATAAGCAGCAAAATGGAATCTTGAAGCGATTGTTTTTTCCAAGCAGACCACCTCCAAAAATTCTACAAAAAACTGTGAGCACCTATCATGACGTGTCATGTGTCAGGTGTGGATGGTCCTTCACATCAGCGTGAACTGGTCATGGGTCCCATCCATCCATCCTGTGAACATTTTTTTTCCTTTTTTATCATGAATTATTTTGTTGAAAGGTCTTTATGATCCATTGCAAAAACCTGCTGGCACTGTGACGCTAAGTGACACCACTGTGTGCGCTCCCAAGAACTGATCCATACCCGAACTATGAATTACCGTACTGCTACTTGCGATTACCGTTTCTAATGACATGTATGTGTGTTGGAAAAATTCTGAAATTATACAAAAAAAAACATTAACAAAAGTAATTTCCTACAATCTGCAGAATGCTCCTGGGATCCAGCTGACTGGCATTCACAGTACTCTCAGCACTTTCTGCCACATACCAGAAATGACCATATAGGTACAGTTATATTTATATAGCCCTGCCTACTGACCAATATTATGTGTAAATAATCTGTAAATGGTCATAGCCTAAAGAGAGAAGACGCCTACAAAGGAGAAATAAGCGACAATCAATAGTTTACGCCGGTTTAGATTGGAACACTACTACTTTAGGAAACAAAAGCCTGAGGGCTCCGCCTGCGGTACCAGGAGCCATCAGCTCACACTTACCGATCTCCACACCATAGATCACACTAAAGGCCCTCTGGATCCTCACACAGCACAATGCTGTCCCCTGCTTGTTCTCCAGCCTTGATGGTCACATGACTTCCCCCTTTCAGCCTCCCACTGAGAGGAGGAAGAGTTTTAAGGTGGAATTGTAAATGCTGCACAATGCACAAGATGTCCTCTGCTGTCACCTAGCTAAAATCATCAGTATTCAAGGCTCTAACCTCAAAGGCGGGATGCAGAAACAACACAGAAATCAGGGGCGGACCCCCCAATAGTTAAAGGGGCCCAATGTCAACCTCCGAAGCAGGTGGAACTGTGCCTCCTCATAAGCTATTGGACTGCAAAGGGCCCATGTATTGTTATTGCTCAGGGCCTCTTCTCTCTGTGTCCACCAGTGATCGAAATAAATGATCAGTGACATAAAATATGTTAAGATTTGAAGGCACAAAAACAATGCTTTTAATATCAGGTTACGGTCTGGATCAGCCGAATGGACTTGATTCTTAAAGGGAACCTGTCAGCTCGTTTTTCCGCAATAAGCTGCTGCCACTGCCTTTCGGGACTTATCTACAACATTCTGTAATGCTGTAGATAAGCCCCCGATCTAAAGGTACTGTCACACTTAGAGATATCGCTAGCAATATCGCTATAACTTGTGACGTTATAGCGATATTGCTAGCGATATCGCTGTGTGTGATACTTACCTCCGACCCGCTGGTTATCGCTGATCGCGCGAGAACAGGCTGGACTGTTTCTCGTCGTCAGCTTCCTGCGGCGCTTCCTGCTGTGACGACGAGCGACGCGTGGGCGGGAGGACGTTAGGATCGCCTGGTGTGACAAGTAAGTAGCGACCCCCCGTCCCCAGCGATGTCGCTAGTGAGATCTGCCTGTGTGGCAGCTCACTAGCGACCACTTAGCGATGTACCAGCGATCCTGACAGCATCATATTGCTGGTCGGGATCACTGGTACATCGCTAAGTGTGACAGTACCTTAACCTGAAAGAGAAGAAAAACAAGTTTTATTACACTCACAAGGGCGCAGGCCTGTTACAATGAGCGTCGCAGGTCCGTCGCCTCCCATCTTCTAGTGATTACATCCTCCTCCTTGCTTCGTGTCATGGCTCCTGCACAGGCGCTGGACCTCTCTGACCTTTCCTCTGCCCTCAACAGGGCAGATCACTGCGCCTGCGCAGGAGACACGACACGAAGCAAGGAGAAAGACGTCATCGCTAAAAGATGGGAGGCACCGGAACCGGACCTGCGATGCCCATCGGACCGTGGAGCGCCCACCAGGGCCGTGAGATACTCGGTACCTGGCAGGTTCTTAAGGGGATGTGTCACGGCAGCTGTGACCCGGTCCGCGGCCCTGTGCGCCCAATGAAAATCATTATAAAAGGGAAAATAAAGTTTATAAGTGATTAATTCGTGACGCCACCTGTGGTACTCAGCAATAAGGTGTTGGCCGACGCTGCTTGAAGAGACCCCTGGGACTGATGGTGATGCAACAGAGTTGATACAGCTAAGTCCCAGGTCAATTATATTATAAAAGATGGTGATGATGGATGTAATGCAGGGCAGATGACGCAATGAATAACTCTGAGGACACAGCAGGGGCAACAGTTTCCTTTACCTTTACCTTTACTGGATGTTCTGAGGTGCAGACCGGAGCACTGGTATAGGTGGAAATGGAGATCCGGGCAGACTGGAAGCAATTTAGTATCCCCTAAGCCAGATGGTGTTGGAGGCCTCCTTACTGCACTGTTCTCTGAGGTCCTTGCTGCCTGAAGCTATGCTCAGTCCTCTGTTCCTTACTGTTCTTTAGTCCTTGCCTGTATGGCAGGCAGCTGGAGCCTTTTACAGGTGTCACTCCTTCATGGGGGTTCCGGCTCTGGTATGCTGCTGTGCCATCAGGTGTGTGATGGGGCCAGGAGGCCTGCAGTCTCCTGCCCTCCGGATTTGGCTGCTGGGACTGTTGTACCCGTGCAGCCATGGACTCCGGTATCTGGTGTCAAGCACTCTTCCCTGGGGTGAGCTTGGTCACAGTTCCAATCCCCAGGCTTTCCTAAGCTTCCATTTTCCTTTCTCTTTATTGTGCTCTTGGGACGAGCTCCTCACAGCTCCTGTCCCCTGTATAGACTCTCCCAGATCACAACTAATTCCACCTCCAGCCCAGAACTTATAGGAAAACTCCCCTGAAACTTGGTTTAGAGCTCCCCCTTCTGGTCTGGAGTAGGAAAAGTGTTGGATGTTGGTATTACCTGGCTAAGGAAACTGTTGTGAGTTCATTTTCCCCTTCGTCACTGAGGTCTGGTGAACTCCCTATTCTGGTAAAGGAAGGTAATGAGCCTGATTATCAGGCACCTGAGCCTAATGAGGATGACTGGCTGAGTGGAGTCACAGACTGGATATAAGGCTGCCGACGCCCTTCTGCCCTGCGGGTGATTTCTCTGTGGACTTCTAGGACACCAGTCTGATTCCTGCTCCTCTAAAGCTAAGTTTTCTGTTTTGCCTGTTTGCATTTTTGTTTTGTTTTTTTGTTTTCCTTGCTTTTCTGTATTCTGCCATTCCCTGCTGGGGTGAGCTGAATCTCCTTTTGCCTGTAGCTCTGTCTTCAGAATATTCCTGAGTACTGACATAGCTTTTTTGAAGCCTAGCGTCTTCAGGGCCTTTTTCACTGTCAGTCTGTTGGCTCTTATTTTCTTAGGGTTTTTCACGGATTGCAGACAGCAGCCTTCCTGTCCTTTTCTATCTAGTTAGCTTGGGCCCCGTCTTTGCTCAGTCTATCTTTCTGTATGTGTTAGTATTTTCATCTTGCTTCACCGTCATTATATGTTGGGGGCTGCCTATTGCTTTGGGGTCTGCTCTGGGGCAGTTTAGATTTCCCCTTTCTTTCTTTAGGCCTATTTAATTCTCCGGCTGTGATCGAGGGGTCTAGGGCATCGTAGGAACCCCCCACGGCTACTGCTAGTTGTGTTGTTAGGTTCAGGGGTCTGCAATCCGATAGCTGCCAACTTCTCTGGTTTTCTGGACTTAGCTAGCATTTCTGTTTTTGCCTCCTACGGTGACTCAATCATAACAGAATCACCCGCCATACCGCAGATCCTAGGGTACTCAATAGCAGGAAAGAATTGTGTTTAAAAAAAAAAAGAAAAAAGGTGTGTATATTCTTTCCTCTATATCTCTGAGGCCGTAGGGGGAATTTTTTTTTCTCTCTCAATGGAGATAAAGCAATTGTCTGATCGTGTGGAGCAGCTCGCTGCGGAAGTGCGGGGAATTTCCGCCTACCTTGCTCGTTCGCATGCTGTTGAACCAAAGATCCCTACACCTGATGTATTTTTTGGGGATCGATCTAAATTTTTGAGTTTCAAAAATAATTGTAAATTATTTTTTGCCTTGAAGCCTAACTCGTCAGGGAGCTCCGCGCAGTAGGTTAAAATTGTCATCTCTTTGCTGCGTGGCGATCCCCAGGATTGGGCGTTTTCTTTGAAACCAGATGATCCTATTCTGACTAATGTGAACGCATTCTTTCAAGCTTTGGGGTTGTTGTATGACGAACCTAATGCTATTGATCAGGCTGAAAAGACCCTGTTGGCATTGAACCAGGGTCGAGATTCTGCAGAGTTGTACTGTCAAAAGTTCCGAAAGTGGGCAGTCCTTACTACCTGGAATGATAATGCCTTGGCTGCTCTCTTTCGGAAGGGTTTGTCAGAAGCCGTAAAAGATACTATGGTGGGATTTCCTGTTCCCTCTGGTCTGGACGATTCTATGTCATTAGCCATTCAGGTTGATCGGCGTTTACGTGAACGCAGGATTGCACGAGAGGTGTTGCCACCGTTGAACAGACGTCTGAACCTATGCAATGTGATAGAGTTTTGTCTAAGGCGCAACGTCAGGAGTTCAGAAGGCGTAATAAGCTGTGTTTTTTCTGTGGAGATGCCTCGCATATTATTTCTGTTTGTCCTAAACGAGAGAAACGCTTTGCACACATGTTTTCTGTTGGTGGTGTTCAACCTAAGTTTCTTCTGGCAATTACTCTGATCTGCTCCCTGTCCACATTTTCCGCCAAGGCTTTTGTGGATTCGGGAGCAGCGCTAAACCTAATGGACTTGGATTTTGCTAAACGTTGTGGATTTCCGATGACACCTCTGCAGACGCCTATCCCTTTGAGGGGGATTGATGCTACTCCTTTGGCTAAAAATAAATCTCAGTTTTGGACCCAGGTGGTCATGCGGGTCGCCCCAGACCATCAAGAAAATTGCAGATTTTTGGTATTGCATGGTCTGCATGATGCCGTTGTTCTGGGGTTTCCCTGGTTGCAAATTCATAATCCATTTTTGGATTGGAAATCTGTGTCTGTAGTGAGTTGGGGTTGTCGGTGTGCCTTTAGTGAGGCTCCGGTTTTTTCCACCTCTCCTCAGTCACATGATGTTCCTGACTATTTGGCGGACTTTTATGATGTATTTAGTGTGAATGAGTCTGCGTCCTTGCCTCCTCATAGGAGTTATGACTGTGCAATTGAACTAAGCCCGGGGTGTAAATTTCCCAAGGGTCGGCTCTTCAATTTATCTGTACCCGAGCACGAGGCTATGAGGTCCTATATTAAGGAGGTGTTGGAGAAGGGTCATATTAGACCATCCTCTTCACCCTTAGGTGCCGGGTTTTTTTTTGTGGCCAAAAAGGATGGTTCTTTAAGGCCTTGTATTGATTATCGTGCCCTCAATAAAATTGCTATTAAATATCAGTATCCGTTACCCCTGATTTCGGATCTATTCTCTAGAGTTAGAGGTGCTTGCTGGTTTACCAAGCTTGACCTCAGGGGGCGTATAATCTTATCCGCATTAAGCAGGGGGATGAATGAAAGACGGCGTTTAATACTCCGGAGGGACATTTTGAGTACCTGGTGATGCCTTTTGGGCTCACTAATGCCCCTTCTGTCTTCCAGTGCTTCATGAACGATATTTTCCGAGACTTTGTTGATAAATTTTTGATTATCTATCTGGATGATATTTTGATCTTCTCCAAGGATTGGGATTCTCATGTGGAACATATTCGGACTGTGTTCCGGATCTTGAGGGAGAATTCCCTGTATGTCAAAGGATCGAAATGCCTTTTTGGAGTACAGAGGATTTCATTTTTGGGATTTATTTTGTCTCCGTCAACTATTGAAATGGACCCGGCCAAGGTACAGGCCATTTATGATTGGGTTCAGCCCACTTCTTTGAAGGCCCTCCAGAAGTTTTTGGGTTTTGCTAATTTTTATCGGAAATTTATAGCAAAATTTTCTAGTATTGCCAAGCCATTGACTGATCTGACTAAGAAGGGTGCTGATGTGTTGAATTGGTCTCCTGAGGCTGTTGCTTCCTTTCAGGAGCTGAAGCGAAGATTTACCTCCGCCCCGGTTTTGCGGCAACCTGATGTCTCACTCCCGTTCCAGGTAGAGGTGGATGCTTCTGAGATTGGTGCAGGAGCTGTTTTGTCCCAAAAGGATCCTGTAACATCTAAAATGAATCCCTGTGCTTTCTTTTCCCGAAAGTTCTCTCCATCTGAACGTAACTATGATGTGGGGAATCGGGAACTGTTGGCCATGAAATGGGCATTTGAGGAGTGGAGACATTGGTTGGAGGGAGCTAAACATCAAGTTGTGGTCCTCACTGACCACAAGAATTTGATTTACCTAGAGTCGGCTAAACGCTTGAACCCTAGACAGGCTAGGTGGGCCTTGTTTTTTACACGTTTTGATTTTGTGGTCTCTTTTCTTCCTGGAACTAAGAATGTCAAGGCAGACGCCCTCTCTAGGAGTTTCTTTGCTGATTCTCCTGTGGTGACCAAGCCTGCTACCATCTTAGGCGAAGGGGTAGTTCTTTCTGCCATCTCGCCCGATTTGAGACTTGCTCTGCAAGAGTTCCAGGAGGACAAACCTGAGCGTTGTCCCAGTGGAAAGTTGTATGTTCCTGACCAGTGGAAGAAGAGAGTGATGTCTGAAGTTCATTGCTCTGCATTGGCTGGTCATCCAGGTATTTTTGGTACTAGAGATCTGGTGAGTCGCTCTTTTTGGTGGCCCACCTTGTCTCATGATGTCAGGAATTTTGTGCAGTCCTGTGGGACTTGCTCCCGGTCTAAATCTTGTTCTCGCTCTAGTGGGTTGTTGATGCCTTTGCCGGTCCCCAGGAGGCCATGGACCCATATTTCAATGGATTTCATCTCTGATATGCCGGTCTCTCAAAGAATGACTGTTATTTGGGTGATTTGTGATAGGTTCTCTAAGATGGTTCATCTTGTACCACTCCCTAAGTTGCCATCTTCCTCTGAGTTGGTGCCCCTGTTTTTGCAACAGGTGGTTCGCTTACACGGGATTCCTGAGAACATTGTATCTGACAGAGGAGTTCAGTTTGTGTCTAGATTTTGAAGGACTTTCTGTTCCAAGTTGGGATTTCAGTTGTCCATCTCCTCTGCTTTTCACCCTTAGACCAATGGGCAGACAGAGAGAACAAACCAGACCTTGGAGTCGTATTTGAGATGTTTTATTTCCGCTGATCAGGATGATTGGGTTTCATTTTTGCCCTTGGCGAATTTGCTTTAAATAATAGAGCTAGTTCTGCCACTTTGATGTCACCTTTTTTTTGTAACTTTGGGTTTCATCCTCGATTTTCTTCAGGGCAGGTGGAGCCTTCTGCCTGCCCAGGTGTTGACACTGTGGTGGAGAGAATGCACCAGATCTGGGACCAAGTGGTGGATAAGTTATCTCTCTCCCAGGAAAAGGCCCAGCGGTTTTCCAATCGACATAGGACCATTGGTCCCCAGTTTAAGATTGGTGATATGGTGTGGTTATCATCAAAAAATATTGCTATGAAGGTGGCTTCTCCTAAGTTTAAGCCTAGATTTATTGGACCTTACAAGATTTTGGAGATTAATAATCCGGTCTCTTTTCGTTTGGCTCTTCCTGTCACATTTAAAATCCATAATGTGTTCCATAAGTCCTTGTTGAAGAGGTTTGTTGAACCAGTTGTGCCTGGGGTGGCACCTCCAGACCCTGTATTGGTTGAAGGTAACATGGAATATGAGGTAGAGAAAATACTGGATTCCCGTCTGGCTAGACGGAGACTCCAGTATTTGGTTAAGTGGAAGGGTTATGGTCAGGAGGATAATTCCTGGGTCTCTGCCTCTGATATTCATGCCAAAAGATTGGTGCGTGCATTTCATCGGGCTCACCCTGATCGCCCTGGTGGCGTGGTTGAGGGTTCGGTGACCCCTCCTCAAGGGGGAGGTACTGTTATGAGTTCATTTTCCCCTTCGTCACTGAGGTCTGGTGAACTCCCTATTCTGGTAAAGGAAGGTAATGAGCCTGATTATCAGGCACCTGAGCCTAATGAGGATGACTGGCTGAGTGGAGTCACGGACTGGATATAAGACTGACGACGCCCTTCTGCCCTGCGGGTGATTTCTCTGTGGACTTCTAGGACACCAGTCTGATTCCTGCTCCTCTAAAGCTAAGTTTTCTGTTTTGCCTGTTAGCATTTTTGTTTTGTTTTTTTGTTTTCCTTGCTTTTCTGTATTCTGCCATTCCCTGCTGGGGTGAGCTGAATCTCCTTTTGCCTGTAGCTCTGTCTTCAGAATATTCCTGAGTACTGACATAGCTTTTTTGAAGCCTAGCGTCTTCAGCGCCTTTTTCACTGTCAGTCTGTTGGCTCTTATTTACATAGGGTTTTTCACGGATTGCGGACAGCAGCCTTCCTGTCCTTTTCTATCTAGTTAGCTTGGGCCCCGTCTTTGCTCAGTCTATCTTTCTGTCTGTGTTAGTATTTTCATCTTGCTTCACCGTCATTATATGTTGGGGGCTGCCTATTGCTTTGGGGTCTGCTCTGGGGCAGTTTAGATTTCCCCTTTCTTTCTTTAGGCCTATTTAATTCTCCGGCTGTGATCGAGGGGTCTAGGGCATCGTAGGAACCCCCCACGGCTACTGCTAGTTGTGTTGATAGGTTCAGGGGTCTGCAATCCGATAGCTGCCAACTTCTCTGGTTTTCTGGACTTAGCTAGCATTTCTGTTTTTGCCTCCTACGGTGACTAAATCATAACAGGAAACCCTCCTTGCTTCCAGGCATGATATTACCCCCTGTGAGGAAGGCAATGCCTCTGTGGCAACCGGACTCCTGGGGTGCCACAACCGGACCGCCCTCGGGTGAGTATAAGCCAGGGATCACACTACCGTGTGTGATGCGAGTCTATCGCATCAACACCCGGCGCTACCGCCAGCACTCGGAACCGGAGCTACGGCTGCATATAAATACATGCAGCTGCAGCCCCGGTCCTGAGTGCCGGCGGCAGCGCCGGGTGTTGATGTGAGAGACTTGTGCAAGTTTCTCGCATCACACACGGTAGTGTGATCCTGGCTTAATAAAACTTGTTTTTCTTCTCTTTCAGGTTAGATCGGGGGCTTATCTACAGCATTGCAGAATGTTGTAGATAAGCCCTGAAAGGCAGTGGCCGTAGCTTATTGCGGAAAAACGAGCTGACTGGTTCCCTTTAAGGAAAGCAAACGAGTTAAGTGCGGGTCTCCAGTCACGCTTTCTCCACCCTAGATAGCCATACAACATTTTTACCCGGATTTCCATTGTATTCTAAAACACAGTAGACCATGGCAGTGATATAGCGTGGATTGCCCAGAATAAGGCAAGTATTATGCTCCCTCATCCAGTAATAATGTACCCCGAGTGCACTTTAACCCCTTTCTGCCATCCGACGTACTATCCCGTCCATGTGCCCTGGGCCCCTATGCCCATGGACGGGATAGTATGTCGGCGCGATCAGCGGCGCCCACGTGGTGAGCGCCGCTGATCGCGGGCGGGTGTCAGCTGATTATCACAGCTGACACCTGGCACAATGTGTCAGGGGCGGTCACGGACCGCCCCCGACACGTTAACCCCTTGCACACCGCGATCAAACATGATCGCGGTGTACCGGGGGTTAAAGGGAAGCATCGGCAGGGAGGGGGCTCCCTCCGTGCTTCCCTGAGCCCCCCACGGCAGCGCAATGTGCAGCGCTGCTGCGGGGGGCTCCTTTCCTCCAGGCCCCCGAATCCAAGATGGCGACGGGGGCCTTCGGGGGCCTGAGGAAGCTGGCTTCCTCAGTGCTTGCAAAGCGCAGGCATGAGGAAGCCTTCAGCAGTGCCTGTGTCAGATCGCTGATCTGTCACAGTGATCTGTGATGCGAGAGATCAGCGATCTGTCACAGGACAGTGATGTCCCACCTGGGACTATTTAATAAAGTAAAAAAAAAAATAAAAAAAAGTGTTAAAATAATTAAAAAAAAATCGCCAAATAAATTAGAAAAAAAAAAAAAATATTCCCCCAATAAATCCATTTTTTGGAAATAATAAAAAAAAAAACAATAAAAGTACACATATTAGGTATCGCCGTGTCCGTAATGACCCGCCCTATAAAACTGTCCCATTAGTTAACCCCTTTAGCGAACCCTTTAAAAAAAAAAATAAAAAACGAAGCAAAAAATAATGATTTATTATCATACCGCCAAACAAAAAGTGTAATAACGCGCGATCAAAAAGACGCATATAAATATCCATGGTACCGCTGAAAACGTCATCTTGTCCCGCAAAAAACGAGCTGCCACACAGCATCATCAGCGAAAAAATAAAAAAGTTATAGCTCGCAGAATAAAGCGATGCAAAAATAATTATTTTTTATATAAAATAGTTTATATTGCATAAAACCGACAAAAACATAAAAAACGACCTAAATGAGGTATCGCTGTAACCGTACTGACCCGAAGAATAAAACCGCTTTATCAATTTTACCACACGCGGAACGGTGTAAACGCACCCCCCCAAAAGATATTCATGAAACGCTGGTTTTTGTTCATTCTGCGTCCCAAAAATAGGAATAAAAAGCGATCCAAAAATGTCACGTGCCCGAAAATGGTACCAATAAAAACGTCAACTCGTCCCACAAAAAATAAGACCTCACATGACTCGGTGGGTCAAAATACGGAAAAATTATAGCTATGTGGTGATGCAAAAACTATTTTTACAATAAAAAGCGTCTTTTAGCGTGCGACAGCCGCCAAACATAAAAACCGCCATAAATAGTAAATCAAACCCCCCAATTTCACCCCCGTTAGTTAGGGAAAAATAATAAAATTAAAAAAAAGTATTTATCTCCATTTTCCCATTAGGGTTAGGGTTAGGGCTAGGGTTAGGGCAAGGGTTAGGGCTAGGGTTAGGGCTAGGGTTAGGGTTAGGGCTAGTGTTAGGGCTAGGGTTAGGGCTCAGATTAGGGTTAGGGGTGTGTTGGGGTTAGGGTTGGAGTTATAATTGGGGGGTTTCCACTGTTTGGGCACATCAGGGGCTCTCCAAATGCAACATGGCGTCTGATCTCAATTCCAGCCAATTCTGAGTTGAAAAAGTCAAATGGTGCTCCTTCCCTTCCAAGCTCTGCCATGCGCCCAAACAGTGTTTTACCCCCACATGTAGGGTATCAGCCTACTCAGGACAAATTGCAAAACAATTTTTAGGGTCCAATTTCTCCTGTTACCCTTAGGAAAATAAAAAATTGGGGGAAAAAATATCATTTTTGTGGAAAAAAATGATTTTTTTATTTTCACGTCCGAGTGTTATAAACTTCTGTGAAGCACTTGGGGGTTCAAAGTGCTCACCACACATCTAGATAAGTTCCGTGGAGGGTCTAGTGTTCAAAATGGGGTCACTTGTGGGGAGTTTCAATAGTTTAGGTACATCAGGGGCTCTCCAAACGCACATGACACCCGCAGACCATTCCATCAAAGTCTGCATTCCAAAACGTCACTGCTTCCCTTCCGAGCCCCGACGTGTGTCCATACAGTAGTTTTCTCCCACATATGGGGTGTCAGCGTACTCAGGCCAAATTGGACAACAACTTTTGGGGGTCCAATTTCTCCTGTTACCCTTGGGAAAATGAAAAAAATTGGGGACTAATTGATCATATTTCTGGAAAAAATACGATTTTTTTATTTTCATGCCCTGGCATTATAAACTTCTGTGAAGCCCTTGGGGGTTCAAAGTGCTCACCTCACATCTAGATAAGTTCCTTAGTGGGTCTAGTTTTCAAAATGGGGTCATTTGTGAGGGGTTTCCACTGTTTAGGTACATTAGGGGCTCTCCAAAGGCAACATGACACCCGCAGACCATTCCATCAAAGTCTGCATTCCAAAACGTCACTACTTCCCTTCCGAGCCCAGACGTGTGCCCATACAGTAGTTTTCTCCCACATATGAGGTATCAGCATACTCAGGACAAATTGGACAACAACTTTTGGGGTCCAATTTCTCCTGGTACCCTTGGGAAAATAAAAAAATGGTGACTAAAAGATCATGTTTGTGGAAAAAATACAAATTTTTTATTTTCACGCCCGGGCGTTATAAACTTCTGTGAAGCACTGGGGGGTTCAAAGTGCTCACCACACATCTAGATAAGTTCCTTGGGGGGTCTAGTTTACAAAATGGTGTCATTTGTGGGGGGTTTCCACTGTTTAGGTACATTAGGGGCTCTCCAAAGGCAACATGACACCCGCAGACCATTCCATCAAAGTCTGCATTCCAAAACGTCACTACTTCCCTTCCGAGCCCCGACGTGTGCCCATACAGTAGTTTTCTCCCACATATGGGGTATCAGCATACTCAGGACAAATTGGACAACAACTTTTGGGGTCCAATTTCTCCTGGTACCCTTGGGAAAATAAAAAAATGGTGACTAAAAGATCATGTTTGTGGAAAAAATACGAATTTTTTATTTTCACGCCTGGGCATTATAAACTTCTGTGAAGCACTGGGGGGGTCAAAGTGCTCACCACACATCTAGATAAGTTCCTTAGGGGGTCTAGTTTCCAAAATGGTGTCATTTGTGGGGGGTTTCCACTGTTTTGGTACATCAGGAGTTTTCCAAACGCGACATGGTGTCCGATCTCAATTCCAGCCAAAAACGTCAAATGGCGCTGCTTCCCTTCCGAGCTCTGCCATGCGCCCAAATAGTGGTTTACCCCCACATGTGGGGTATCAGCATACTCAGGACAAATTGCACAATAACTTTTATGGTCCTGTTACCCTTGGAAAAATAAGAATTGAAGGTGAAAAGATCATTTTTGTGGAAAAAATATGATTTTTTAATTGTATGGCTTTATGTTATAAACTTCTGTGAAGCCCATGGGGGTTCAAAGTTCTCACCACACATCTAGATAAGTTCCTTAGGGGGTCTAGTTTCCAAAATGGTGTCATATGTGGGGGGTTTCCACTGTTTTGGTACATCAGGGGTTTTCCAAACGCGACATGGTATCCGATCTCAATTCCAGCCAAAAACGTCAAATGGCGCTGCTTCCCTTCCGAGCTCTGCCATGCGCCCAAATAGTGGTTTACCCCCACATGTGGGGTATCAGCGTACTCAGGACAAATTGCACAATAACTTTTACCGTCCTGTTGCCCTTGGGAAGATAAAAATTGGGGTGAAAAGATCATTTTTGTGGAAAAAATATGATTTTTTAATTGTACCGCTGTACGTTATAAACTTCTGTAAAGCCCTTGTGGGTTCAAAGTTCTCACCACATATCTAGATAAGTTCCTTGGGGGGGTCTAGTTTCCAAAATGGGGTCACTTGTAGGGGGTTTCCACTGTTTAGGTACATCAGGGGATCTCCAAACGTGACATGGCGTCCAATCTGAATTCCAGCCAATTTTGCATTGAAAAAGTCAAACGGCGCTCCTTCCATTCTGAGCTCTGCCATGCACCGAAACAGTGGTTCCCCCCCACATATCAGGTATCTGCGTACTCAGGACAAATTGCACAATAACTTTTGCAGTCCAATTTCTCCTCTTACCCTTGGTAAAATAAAAAAAATTGAACCTGAAGTATTTTTTTTATGAAAAAAAGTTAGATGTTCATTTTTTTTAAATATTCAAAAAAATTCCTGTGACGCACCTAAAGGGTTAATAAACTTCTTGAATGTGGTTTTGAGCACTTTAAGGGGGTGCAGTTTTTAGAATGGTGTCACTTTTGGGTATTTTCTATCATATAGACCCCTCAAAGTGGCTTCAAATGTGATGTGGTCCTAAAAATAAAATGGTGTTGTAAAAATGAGAAATCGCTGGTCAACTTTTAACCCTTATAACTTCCTAACAAAAGAAAATTTTGGTTCCAAAATTGTGCTGATGTAAAGTAAACATGTGGGAAATGTTAGTTATCAAGTTTTTCGCCAAATTTCCGTTTTTCTCACAAATAAACGCAAGTTATTTGAATGAAATTTTACCACTAACATGAAGTACAATATGTCACGAGAAAACAATGTCAGAATCACCGGGATCCATGGAAGCGTTCCAGAGTTATGACCTCATAAATGTACAGTGGTCAGAATTGTAAAAATTGGCCCGGTCATGAACGTGCAAACCACCCTTGGGGGTGAAGGGGTTAAAACAAATAATGTCCCTGAATACTCTCTTTAGAAAGTATTATTGCCACCCAAGAAAATAAAGGTAATACATACCTAATGTGAGCGACCAATTCCTCTTCTGTCTTGTGCACAGAACTGGCCGGCACAATCGGTGATGGAAGGACATTGACATCTTATAGGTCATAGGGCAAAAGCAGCAAAACACAGAATGATAGCCCTATGGCTCCATGCACTAACTACCAGGGGATCCAACTGCAGTCAAGGTGTTTTATCACGTATACCGTTCACAGTGGCGCCCACCCAAACAATCGAGAAGCAAAAGATAGGGACATATGAACTGCTCAAGATTTTCATCACCAGCGATACCACTGCGTTTTTTTTTTTCTTTCACATTTTTACATCCCTAAGAATTTTGCACTTTAGGCATTTTGTACCCAGCTGTGACCCTTCCATACTACACCATTGCACGCAGTTGTGGAACAAGAGTTGCTTGGCACTGAAGACCAAGTATCAAAACTGGAAATAATATTGATCCCAATGATGCATATATTTATAGAAACTCAAATAACTCACAAAAAAACCCCACATGAAGCAGTTTATATAAAGTTACAAATGATAACATGCATCAAATCTGCACAAAAAAATTGCAAATTTTATTTTCAAATTCAAAACTTATCAGAAAAGTGGCCAAAGCCTCCAACAAGACATAAGGGTGAATTCCCTCTTACCTCATTCCCTCTATACTAATTATCTGGCGTGAGAAATTAGCAAAATTTGGCAGGCTCTGACACTTGCATAAAGAAGGAGTAGACAACAGACAGACTAAAAAAATTATATAATAAAAAATCAATCTGTGTGAGTGTATCACTAACCAATCACGAAGCATCTTTCATTTCACCAGAGCTGTTCAAAAGAAGCTAATCTGTGACTGGTTGCTATGACCAACAGTTTTTCTTGCAACCAATCATTAAGCATCTCTCATTTCACCAGAGCTGGTTAAAAGAAGCTGAGCTGTGATTGGTTGCTATGCGCAAGTTTTCCCACTTGACAACACCTCAGCAGACACTGACATGGTGGGAGAAATCTAGCATCCCCAGGAACATAAGCTCCCAGCCATCGTCTGTCCCCCAGAAAGGAGCAGTGAGTACATGACAGAAATGAATCCCCCCTCCCATGTGGTATCATTAAGTGACACACATGAATGTAGGAAAGTGCACATATTAAATGTCATGTGGATTTAATATTTTCTCACAGACACTTTTATGCATTATTGATGTGATATAATCATTATAATTTGTTATAACTAACAGTAGTTAGTTACTATGCCCGGGCAGCGCCGGGCTCTTCAGCTGGTATAATATAGAAAAGAAAAGTCTATTATTTTTTACTCATTTGTTTGACTTAATTCTTATAATCTACTTTAACGACTTGTGTGAATATCTGATGTAGTTTAGTTCAAATTTATGCAGAAAAATGGAAACTTTTGAATGGTTCACAAATCACAAAGCACCACGGTACTTACAGTTCTATGCAAATGTCTTAGGCATTTACGCCAGTGTGGAAAAATGCTGAAACATAAGAATCCTTTCAAAAATATAAGTGGTAGGGCTCATTAAGATGCAAGTTTTTCTTGTATGAGCTCTACGCAAGCTTTTCACGGGTAGCACTCATACCGGTTATAGTTTAGGAGGCTTATCTGTGTATATTTGCTAACCGAGTGAAGTCACAGAGAAATGTCCAACTTTGATCCAAGTCCCAAATCAATTTCGCCAATGCAAGTGTATGGGACAGTGGAAATAATGTACAGTTCTTGGATACCCTCTGTAGTTTTTCATGGATTGTTTGATATGAGAAGCTTCAGAAACCCACATCAGATCATTTTTTTAATTGTAGAAAAACTGATGAAATGCTGACCAAACAACTCTGATGGTTGAAACTGACACTTTGACCAAACTCTGTTAAAAAAAACTACTGATGAACCTAGGACAGATTTTTCAGATGAGAAAAATCACTGACGACCCTCCGAGCCCTTAAAAGTTATTTTTATCAATTAACAAAATGCAAAGTGAATGATCAAAAATGAACAAAAGATAAAAAAGCATCAGTTCTAGGTATGCTTGCACAAAGTTGAGGATATTGTAGGATTATAGTAAGGAGTATGAGTAACCAATTATACTAATCAAGCGATAATGATCATTATTTTCATATGTAGACGCAGTGGGCAACTTAATGCAACAGATGAAAGATACATCATGCCTACTTTCATTCAAAATCAGATGTCCAGCAGTGCCATCAGTTTAGAACTGGCAGCAACAAGTAGAACATAACTGCAACCATCTGCTGTTCAGAGATGTTTGGCCAGAAGCGGTCATCATGGAACAATTGTGTACAAAAAGCTAAAAATTTGACATGGAAATGAGGCCAAGCGACTCAACTATGCTTGAGCGTATAGGAACTGGAGTACAGAAAAATGGCACCAAGTGCACCGGACTGATCCGTAGGAACAGGGGTGGCCCACAGATTTGGTGCAAGTCGATTTGCAGAACACAGTCTGTCGGCCACATCAGCAATCTATGTCCGCTGGATGGGAGCCCAGTAATATGACTCTTACATGATTACCTGATGGCATCCATGACTCTTCTTTTGATGACATGTGTGTCACAAGTATGTCGCGCCAGGACGTGACTACAGATTACTGGCGTGACCGATAGACCAGGTCCTGCAAATCAATTTGCACCAACTCTACTGGACAATGCGGAGTCCTGACCAGCCAACAACTTTGGGATGAATTAGAATGGAGATCATGCAGTAGCCTCTGTAATCCAACATCAGTGTTTGTCCTCACAAATGTTCTTCTGGATGAATGGCCAATTGGCCAAAAATTCCCACACTGTCCACATACATTCTATTCATGAAAATATCACGTTATGACCACTAGAGGTCACAGTCATAGATCTCTTTGCCATAATTTTTTAATGTGGAAGCAAATAATCACACACGTGAACATTTATAGAAGTTTATTTACATATATGTGTCTGTGGTTTCACATTGTATTAAAATTTGCCTCTTAAAAACACATGTATTTTTACTGTGATTTCCTGCATTGGTCTTTACAAAAAATAAGGCAAATAAGCATATCGGAAGCAGGGTCCCCTCTCCTTATGTACTTGTTTGTCCCTTGTCTTGCACGTTTATTATACTTGTCTATTTTTCCCCTTTTCACATGTAAAGCGCCATGGAATAAATGGCGCCTGTAGACTGCGAGCCCTAGCGGGCAAGGTCCCTTCTCCTTATGTACTTGTGTGTCCCTTGTCTTGCACATGTTTATTATACTTGTCTATATTTCCCCTTTTCACATGTAAAGCGCCATGGAATAAATGGCGCTGTATAAATGCATAATAATAATAATAATAATAATAACATGCAATTTTACCAATGCAGTTTGTAGGTTTTACACACAAGTCAAGCTATATATGTGAATAAACCCTAGAAGTACATTGAGTGGTTTTTGGACAACTTATCTAGGTGCAGCTTTATAACTGCATTGTTTCTTCTCCCAAGAACACTCACTGTTTCTGTAAAGTGTAAATTAAGTGTAACGCTGGCGTACCCATCAAGTTTACCAACCAGGAGATGCTTCAGGAAAATGCTTGTGACTATTTTGGCATCTTTTTGCTTGCCGCCAGCATTTTCATTTTTACTTCTATGTATAGGATAGTGAGCGGCTTCCAAGCAGAAGCCATCTGAAGAATGGCTGGGCCACTTCTTGTAGCTGCTTTGGGGCTTTCTAAGTCTGAAGATGTCAAGATATGCTTAAAAAGACAAAACAGATATGCACAGCAAAAAGTCTGACATTGCAGTGCATATGTTCATTATTTTTGCCATGCTTTAAGTGCTTTTTCAGGTGGTTTTCACAGCGGACCCACCTGAAAAAGACAAAGTGTGCACATATTCTTAAAGTGTTGAGAAGTAGCAGAGAGATAACTCATTAAAAGATCGGTCTATAGTTAGAGCAAGAAGTAATGTGGTCATTAAGGTATATGGTTGGTTAATGACTGCCCCTATAGTTTCTCATTCATCTCTGTCTACAACTCTACCTGGGCTGTATATTCACACAATTATTAAATGGGTCCGGACAGACTATGATATTCTATAATATAAACATACTACCTCCGTCAGGTACATTCTCAACTTCGGGTTATTCTAACGTCTCCATTTACCCTCTTCTACATTAATCCTCAACTTCTGACCGCATAATCTGGTAGTGACCCCCCCCACTCCATGTGTAAGAGACTAGAAGATGTTGACATAGTGGAAAATGTGTTGTGTGACATAGTGTCTGCGAGGCGCGTGGCCAGGGACAGTGTGAGTTGAGTAGGCTTGGTAAGAGTAAGATGTATCACATGGGAAAGTAGACTGAGACAGATGAGTAGTGCTGCTGGCTAGAGAAAGCAACAGACCCTGCCAATCCTTGGAGAAGTAAGTGACGTGAGCGGAATCTTAGTGAAACTGCAAGGGCTTTCCCTACAAGTGATTTTAGCCACAAAACTGTGGGTAGTGTACAGAGTGGTTAGCATCAGAGTGAAATTAGACAGTACCAGACTAATGGGGACCAGTCATATAGTTTGTCCAGAACCTGAAGAACAGAAGCCAAGATGGAACTGTACATGACCAATTCAGGTAGGCCAAAACTATGAGAGTGAGTGAAAGGGGTCTCGCTGGAGTACGGTGTGTGATAGCAGGAATAAAGGGCATGTCACACTAAGAGATATCGCTAGCAATATCGCTATAACTAATGACGTTATAGCGATATTGCTAGCGATATCGCTGTGTCTGATACTTACCTACGACCGGCTCCCCCGCTGGTTATCGCTGATCGTGCGAGAACGTTCAGGACTGTTTCTCGTCGTCAGCTTCCTGCGGCGCTTCCTGTGGAGAGACGAGCGAAGAGCGTGGAGCCGGGCGGGAGGACGCAGGATCGCCTGGTGTGACAGGTAAGTAGCGACCCCCGTCCCCAGCGATGTCGCTGGTGAGATCTGCCTGTGTGGCAGCTCACTAGCGACCACTTAGCGATGTACCAGCGATCCTGACCGCGTCATATCGCTGGTTGGGATCGCTGTTACATCGCTAAGTGTGACAGTACCTTAAGAGCAGGTGATGGTGCAAGTCAGCACACCCCATTTTACTGGGGAGGGCCGGATCTGTCTACAACCACTGTTGTTACTGTTCTGCTGCAATATTCGTCTCACATCTCCATATTGGAAGACACTGTATACTGTGTTCCAAATTATTATGCAAAACAAATGCTATTTTTCTCTTATTTTCCTAAAAGGACGATGCAAGTAAGACTGTATAATGTTCAAATCATCAATTTTATTGGACAAACCTCCCAATAATAACAGTATTTTATTTTGTTTTTCAAAACTAAAAAACCTGTTCCACAATATTTTGCACAACAGAGTTTCCAAACACTTTTATAGGTTTTAAAGAACTGAAAACAGTCATTTGTTGAGTTTGTGAAGAGGTCACATTTACTGAAATCAAAAGCTTTTTCAAATCGAAAACATCTTAACAGGCCATGTTACATGTTAACATAGGACCCCTTATTTGATATCACCTTCACAATTTTTGCTTCGATTGAACTTCAGAGTTTCTGCTTGAATTTCTTTGCAGGATGTCAGAATAACCTCCCAAAGCTGCAGATTTGATCTGAACTGCCTCTCACCCTCATAGATCTTTTGCTTGATGATACTCCAAAGGTTCTCTATAGGGTTGAAGTCAGGGAAGGATGGTGAGCTTCCATGAGCTTCTCTCCTTTTATGCCCATAGCAGCCAATGACTCCAGAGGTATTCTTTGCAGCATAAGATGGTGCATTGTCACGCATGAAGATGATTTTTCTACGGATGGCATGGTTCTTTTTGTACCATAAAAGAAAGTGGTCAGTCAGAAACACTATATACTTTGCCAAGGTCATTTACAAACCTTCAGAGACCTTAATGGGGTCAACCGTCTCTGTTCCCATCATTCTTGCTCAAAACATGACTGCCACCTCCTTGCTGATGTTGCAGCTTTGTTGGGACATGGTGTCTATCCACCAACCGTCGACTATTCTATCCATCTAGACCAGTGGTTGCGAACCTTTGGCATGCGTGCCAGAGGGAGTACGCAGAGCATTCCCTGTGGGCACGTGTGTCACTTCTTCAGGACTAGGAGACGGTGGGGGAGCGGCGGAGCAGCAGATCACAGGAGGCAGGAGCCGGGTGCTGAGACTAAGGGCCCCGTCACACATAGCGATCTCGCTAGCGAGATCGCTGCTGAGTCACAAGTTTTGTGACACAACAGCGATCTCACCAGCGAGATCGCTGTGTGTGACAGCGATCAGCGACCGGCCCCCCTGCCAGTATCGCTGTAGGAAAGCCCAGGACATCGCTGCGTGTGACAGGCGGGAGAACAGCGATCAGCTGGTAACTAACGTACACATCGGGTATCTAAGGGACGCACGTCCCTTGGATGCCCGATGTGTACGTTAGTTGCCAGCTCCCTGCATCAGCGCGCTGGTAACTAACGAATACAGCGACGCCGCGCGCTCGGCGTCGCTGTGCTGATTGCTGGTGAAGTTGTCTGTTTGACAGCTTACCAGCGATCACATAGCGACTTACCAGCGATCCTGACACGTTGATATTGTTGTCGGGATCACTGGTGAGTCGTTATGTGTGACGGGGCCCTAACTCCTGTGCCTGCTGCTAAAGAGTAATGAATATTCAGTGCACTGGCATGGCAGTGAGTATTCATTTCTCTATAGCGCGCACAGTTTCAGCCGCCGGCTTCCAGCAGCTGCTGGGCTATACGGGTGCCCGCACATTAAGGTAATGAATATTCACCTCTCCCCACTCACATAGGCATGAAGAGAGGTAATTATTCATTACCTTAATGAGCGGGGACATGAGCTGCTGGCACAGGAACAAGATGCTGTGAAGGCGCGCAGGGACGGTAAGTAGGATTTTTTTAATGCTTCGGCCCATACGAGAGGACTCAGGGAAACTAAGCTTGTGGGACTTTTCTCTCTCCTTGGCTGCTCAGGCTCCTGTCGACGGTAGAGGGATCTCCCCCGATGCGGGCATCCTTGAGTATAATGTCCAGGGCTCCCACAGTTAAAACAGGTCGGCTGCTCTTCCGTGTGGGGTGGCCTCTTTTCCTGATGGGGCTCATGACCAGTTCGGCTTCCGGGGGAATCTAATGATACGGAAGGCTTCTTCTTCAGGTCAGACCATTCCGCCCGCATGTCCTGGATTTCCTTCCGAAGCTCTCTCTCCCAACTTGGTTCAGTTGCCAATGAAGCAGCTACCTCTCCGTTCCGGACCTTCCCTGTCGGGACTGTCACCCTCTGCTCTTGCTCACGTGCACACGCTTCGGCCCCTATTTCGGATTTTAAAATCATTTTTTCAAGCTGGTGTTATAAAGTATTCTAATTTACGGAGATAATGACTTTTGGGTTTCCATTGGCTGTAAGCCATAATCATCAACATTAACAGAAATAAACACTTGAAGTAGATCACTCTGTAATGACTCTATTTAATATATGAGTTTCACTTTTTGTATTGAAGAACTGAAATAAATTGACTTTTTGACGATAGTCAAATGTTGTGAGAATCAAGTGTAAAAACAAATAAAGTCCTTCACCAAGTCTCAGATGGCAGAGGCTGCTGGTGGAGTGGGAAGCTTATGGCTCCCCGCTCCTGCTTTGTATTGAGCAGTATCTGGGCTGACCTCCTAGGACAGCTCCCCAAATCCGAGCTAGTCCAGCTGGATTTGGGGCAGTTGGGAGGCCTGTGTTACATGGGATCTGTGGGATGGAAACATTGGCCTGGAGCCGCTGCAGAGCCAACAATGAGCTGAAGACTAGAACGTACAAGAAGTGCCCGCTGCACCGACTGTAGCGAGAGTTCCTGCAGGAAGCCCAGCATATAGGCTACTTTTTCCTACCATTTACCACTTAGCGGCCTATTTTCCTGAAATACTGAACCACCCCTTTCAACTATATGGCCTTCTTTATCAAAACTAACTGGCTATGTTGTCCATTACAACCAATCACAGTGAAGCTTTCAGTTCATTATCATAACAGGATTTGGCAAACTGAAAGCTGCACTGTGATTGGTTACTGTAAGCTGCAAACAGTTTTCAACACTTGATAAACCTGCTCAGTAGCCTTAGCCCTTTTCGCCAAGTAAAATACCGGCAAATTAGGTCATGAACTAGGTAGTGTATCATTTATGCTGATTACACCCTCTCATTAGGCACAACCTGTGGAAACATGAAAAGCACAGGTCTACTAAATGTGTAACCACCTTGTCAAGAAAAGTAACCAAAAAGATGGCGGCACAAGAAGAAGCGACACTTTTTCTTTCTCGGTGACTCTTTAGACCCCGCCCCATCCTCTCTATCCCACCCCCAGTGCCGCCTCTATGGTAGGACGGTAGAAACTTGCAGAGCGTTCTAGAAAAGTAGAAGCTCCGCCCAGTAATGGCTAGCTGCGGCTGAGCCGCCACTGTGAGGAGGAGCAACTGAGGACAGTGCGGGGCACCGGCAAGTCACGAGAGAGAACGGGGCGCAGCACCGAGAGGACGAGGAGACGTCCTAGACGGGTGAGTGACGGCCGACAGCCTGTGCTGGTGGTGCGGCGTCTCGTCACTGGAGCTGTCCGTAGTACTACAGGTCCCAGCACTGCTGACCCCCCTTGTGTTACGCGGCCCTGCTGACCCTGGGGGGGGGTGTTACGTGGCCCTGCTGACCCTGGGGGGGGGGGTGTTACGTGGCCCTGCTGACCCTGGGGGGGGGGGTGTTACGTGGCCCTGCTGACCCTGGGGGGGGGGTGTTACGTGGCCCTGCTGACCCTGGGGGGGGTGTTACGTGGCCCTGCTGACCCTGGGGGGGGGGGTGTTACGCGGCCCTGCTGACCCTGGGGGGGGGGGGTGTTACGCGGCCCTGCTGACCCTGGGGGGGGGGGGGTGTTACGCGGCCCTGCTGACCCTGGGGGGGGGTGTTACGTGGCCCTGCTGACCCTGGGGGGGGGGGGTGTTACGTGGCCCTGCTGACCCTGGGGGGGGGGTGTTACGTGGCCCTGCTGACCCTGGGGGGGGGGTGTTACGCGGCCCTGCTGACCCTGGGGGGGGGTGTTACGTGGCCCTGCTGACCCTGGGGGGGGGTGTTACGTGGCCCTGCTGACCCTAGTGGGGGGTTACGCGGCCCTGCTGACCCTAGGCCGGGGGCGGGGTTGCGTGGCCCTGCTGGCCCTTGGCTGACCCCAGGGGAATTTCGCGGCCTCAGTGGGCCCGGATTTCAGACCCCAATTCTCTTGTTCTCCCTGAGATAAGCTGCCATCACATAACTGGAGAATACCGCATTGCTTGGTCACAGCCATCTTAGGGTCTACAGTCATGGCCAAAAGTTTAGAGAATGACACAAATATTATATTTTCACATGATCTGCTGGCCTCTGTTTTTTTTGTGTGTTTGTCAGATGTTTTTATCACATACAGAAATATAATTGCAATCATATTATGAGTAACAAAAGGTTATATTGACAGTTAGAATGAGTTAATGCAGCAAGTCAATATTTGCAGTGTTGACCCTTCTTCTTCAGGACCTCAGCAATTCTCCCTGGCATGCTCTCAATCAACTTCTGGATCAAATCCTGACTGATAGCAGTCCATTCTTGCAAAATCAATGCTTTTATTTTGACTGAATTTGAAGGTTTTTGTTTGTCCACCCGTCTCTTGATGATTGACCACAAGTTCTCAATGGGATTAAGATCTGGGTAGTTTCCAGGCCATGGTCCCAAAATCTCTGTTTTGTTCCCTGAGCCATTTAGTTTTCACCTTTGCTTTATGGCAAGGTGCTCCATCATGTTGAAAAAGGCATTGTTGATCACCAAACTGCTCTTGGACGGTTGGGAGAAGTTGCTCTTGGAGGACATTCTGGTACCATTCTTTATTCATGGCTGTGTTTTTAGGCAAGACTGAGAGAGAGCCCATTCCCTTGGCTGAGAAGCAACCCCACACATGAATGGTTTCAGGATGCTTGACAGTTGGCATGAGACAAGACTGGCGGTAGCGCTCACCTGGTCTCCGAATAAGCCGTTTTCCAGATGTCCCTAACAATCGAAAAGGGGATTCATCAGAGAAAATGACTTTACCCCAGTCTTCAGCAGTCCACTCCCTGTACCTCTTGCAGAATATCAGTCTGTCCATGATGTTTTTTCTGGAGAGAAGTGGCTTCTTTGCTGCCCTCCTTGAGACCAGGCCTTGCTCAAAGAGTCTCCGCCTCACAGTGCGTGCAGATGCACTCACACCTGCCTGCTGCCATTCCTGAGCAAGCTCTGCACTGCTGGTAGCCCGATCCCGCAGCTGAAACACTTTTAAGAGACAGTCCTGGCGCTTGCTGGTCTTTCTTGGGCACCCTGGAGCCTTTTTGGCAACAAGGGAACCTCTCTCCTTGAAGTTCTTGATGATGCGATAGATTGTTGACTGAGGTGCAATTTTTCTAGCTGCAATACTCTTCCCTGTTAGGCCATTTTTGTGCAGTGCAATGATGACTGCACGTGTTTCTTTAGAGATAACCATGGTTAACAGAAGAGAAACAATGATGCCAAGCACCAGCCTCCTTTTAAAATGTCCAGTGGTGTCATTCTTACTTAATCATGACAGATTGATCTCCAGCCCTGTCCTCATCAACACCCACACCTGTGTTAATGGAGCAATCACTGAAACGATGTTAGCTGGTCCTTTTAAGGCAGGGCTGCAATGGTGTTGAAATGTGTTTTGGGGGATAAAGTTCATTTTCTAGGCAAATATTGACTTTGCAAGTAATTGCTGTTAAGCTGATCAGTCTTTATAACATTCTGGAGTATATGCAAATTGCCATTAGAAAAAATGAAGCAGTAGACTTTGTAAAAATTAATATTTGTGTCATTCTCTAAACTTTTGGCCATGACTGTATGCACAGGTTGCGGATTCTGCTGTGGATCCACAGCAGTTTCTCCTGCGGTGTACAGTACCATTAAAAACAATGTAAAATGAAAAACGCAGTGCCCACGGTGCGGAATTTTCCGCACGGATTTGCTGCGGTTTTAACTCTGCAGCATGTCACTTCTTTGTGCGGATTCCGCAGCGGTTTGGCACCTGCTCCATGACAGGTGTCAAACCGCAGAAAACTGCACGTAAAACGCAGGTCATTTTACCTGCAGATTTAGCAAAATCTGCGTGGAAAATTCCACAGCAGAATCCGCACCGTGTGCACATAGCCTTACAAAAAAAGAGGAGGAACCAACAATGGCAAATCTGGAGAACAGTGGTGGAGGTAATCATCCTAGCCCTCTAATACTTTTTTGAGCAATGGGTCTCATTGTGTTCCTAGCTAAGATCTGCTGTGAAGTCCCTGTGAATGTGTTCAGCCCATGGAAATGTGTGTATATAAGTTCGATTTTACAGATTATTATTATTTATTTACATATTTTTTTTAAATCTCTAGTCTTGTAGGTGGGAGCTGGAATGGCAGTCACTGACAGCGCATTTGGTGCAGTGCCGTTGTACGGGATGGATCATCACCAGACTTCTCGCGCTTTCCTTCAGAGGACCCCCACTTCTGGGATAGTCGACCTTTCAATCCTTGGCTCATCGGTCAGTGAACTCGGCCAAATAAATAACCTACCCATGGGTAGTGGACTGAATGGTAACGGATCCCACTACATGCACAATCAATTTATTGTAACCCCCAGTTATGTTGGCGAAAATGGTGGTTTATTTCTGGGAGTCGAAGAACAGAACCAGAATCCTTCAGGGATCCATTCATTACCTCAAATAACGGATACCAGGTATGCAGCAGAACATTTGCTAAGTAGTGAAAATTTTTTTTGTATAGTTTTGTTGACTGTGTTTTTCACAAAACACTGGGGTTGGAGGTGCGGCCGGTCAAACAGCAGAAAGGGCGCACTCGGGGAGGGGTGGTCTAGAGGATCATGCTGCAAATAACCGAGGTTTTTTTAGACTGTAAGACGCACCAGACTATAAGACGTACCCCAAAATTTGGGGTGGAAAATAGCAGAAAAAAAAGTTTTTTTTATAAGATGGGGGTCCGTCTTATTGTAGTTATCTTACCTGAGGGCCGGCGGTGGTAGGATGGGGTCACAAGAGGCATGGTCCCTTCCTCAGGAAGCCGGCGGCGGTAGAAGTGGGGCAATGCTGCAGGTCTGGTGTCGGCGGTGTGACAGGGCATGGAGCAGGGTTCCTTCTACAGGATGCCGGCGTCAGAAATGTGGCAACGCCACAGCCCGGTGTCCACGCCGAGCAGTGTGCATCACCGGTTTCTCGGCACCCATCTTCCTGCACAGATTGAGATCTTGGCGACCCTCGGCTTCAGGAAAATGGCCCCCGAGTTCTCAATCAGCACACGCGCGGTGTCCGGCTGCCATTTTTCCTGAAGCCGAGGACCGCAGAGATCTGTCTGTGCACGTTGGCTTCAGGAAGATAGCCGCAGGGAAACCGGTGATGCACTCGGCTCTGCTCTCTGTGGACACTTGGCCTCGGCGTCGCCACGTTTCTGCTGACGGCATCCTGAGGAAGGGACCCTGCTCATGTCCATTGCTGACACCGAGCCTCAGAATCGCCACACCTCTGCCGGTTCCGCTGCCGCAACCCCCTGGTAAGCCTCTGTTCGGATTATAAGACGCACCCCCTATTTTCCTCCCAAATTTTTTTTGGGAAAAAATGCATCTAATAGTCTGAAAAATACAGTATGTTTTAAAGGGTATATATCAGGGACCGTAAAAAAAAAAAAAAAAAAAAAAGTACCTAAGCACTACAGGCAGGTAATTGCAACTTACCTTCCTGTTGTGCACGGAGCCGTTCTTCCCCTGCACAGAGCGGTCACATACTGCTCCTGCTGGGGATCCAGAAGCCTCTGCTGATACGACGTGGCAGGACTTGCGATGTTGTGTTGATTGACAGCCTGCTCCCCAAGTTAGGCAGTAGGGATCTGGCTGTCAATCAGAATGATGATGGAAGTTCTGCTCCGTCGACTGAGCGGAAAGGAAGCCTCCAATGTGACGTCGACCGATGCTTCTGAATTTCCAGCAGGAGCCGTCTGTGCTGGGGAAGAACGGTGCTAGAGACAACAAACAGGTAAGTTGAACTTATCTGCCTGTTAGTGCTTAGGTACATTTTATTTTATTTTTTTTTCTATAAAGTCCCAGATACCCCCTTTTAATTAGATATTGGGATAACAATAATAACATGGCTGAACTGCAATACAGAAGATTTCTCTACATATTTCTCAGTTAGTAGTTATATTTTTTTCTTGTCTATTTTATATTTTTAGTGTTTGACAATTACACATACTAAAGATTGTTTTTTTTATTTTGTTTTTTTTTAAGCCACCCTAGACTATCGAGAAAGCACAGGTGCCAAGAGGATAATGATGAGTAAGTAGCACATGGAGCATACCAGCACTATTACCCAGCAGGGTTTGTCTGTATTCCTGAGCCTGGCACCAGAGGACTGCCAGCTACAAGGGTTAGGGAAAAGAAAAAGGAACAACTTTCTATGGGCTCACGGCTACTGCCTTCTCATCAATCCCAGTACATCCCCCAAAGCAGCTTCATAGGGAAGCGGCAGATATTGTGGGAGGTGCCGGGGCTTCTGCCTCTTTCAACCCCTTCCTGACATCTGACGTACTATCCCGTCCATAGGACCCCGGGGGAGCGCCGCTGATCGCGGCCGGTGTCAGCTGATTATCACAGCTGACACCCGGCACTATGTGTCAGGGGCGGTCAAGGACCGCCCCGGCACGTTAACCCTTGGTACACTGCGAGCAAACACGATCACAGTGTACCGGGGGTTTAGGGGCAGGGAGGGGGCTCCCTCCGTGCTTCCCTGAGACCCCCGCAGCAGCTCCATGCCAGCTGCTCCCTGCAGGTCCCCGGATCCAATATGGCGGCGGGGACCTTCTGGGGCCTGCAGGGAGCCGGCTTCCTCACTGCCTGCAGAGCGCAGGCATGAGGAAGCCTGCTGCAGTGCCTGTGTCAGATCGCTGATCTGTGATGTGTCAGATCAGCGATCTCACACATGACAGTGATGTCCCCACCCTGGGACAGTGTAATAAAGTGTAAAAATAATTTATAAAAAAAATTGCTAAATAAGTTAAAAAAATAAAATATTCCCTAATTAATTTTTTGGAAATATATATATAAAAAAAGCAAACATTAAAAGTACACATATTTAGTATCGACCCACCCTATAAAACTGTCCCATTAGTTAACCCCTTTAGCGAATCCCTTAAAAAATAAAAATAAAAAACAAAGCAAAAAATAATGCTATATTATCATACCGCCAAACAAAGTGCAATAACGCGCGATCAAAAAGACGGATATAAATAACCATGGTACCGCTGAAAACGTCATCTTGTCCCGCAAAAAATAAGACCTCGCATGACTTGGTGGGTCAAAATATGGAAAAATTATAGCTATCAAAATGTGGTAATGCAAAAACTATTTTTACAATAAAAAAAAAAGCGTCTTTTAGAGTGTGACAGCTGCCAAACATAAAAACCGCCATAAATAGTAAATCAAACCCCCCTTTATCATCCCCCTTGGTTAGGGAAAAATAATAAAGTTAAAAAAAATGTATTTATTTCCATTTTCCCATTAGGGTTAGGGCTGAGATTAGTATTAGGGGTGTGTTGGGGTTAGGGTTGGAGTTAGAATTGGGGGGTTTCAACTGTTTGGGCACATCAGGGACTCTCCAAATGCAACATGGCGTCTGATCTCAATTCCAGCCAATTCTGCGTTGAAAAAGTCAAATGGTGCTCCTTCCTTTCCAAGCTCTGCCATGCGTCCAAGCAGTGTTTTTCCCCCACATGTGGGCCATCGGCCTACTCAGGACAAATTGCAAAACAACTTTTGGGGTCCAATTTCTCCTGTTACCCTTAGGAAAATAAAAAATTGGGGGCAAAAGTATCATTTTTGTGGAAAATGATTTTTTTTTTTTATTTTAACGCCCGGGCGTTATAAACTTCTGTGAAGCACTGGGGGGGTCAAAGTGCTCACCACACATCTAGATAAGTTCCTTAGGGGGTCTAGTTTCCAAAATGGGGTCACTTATGGGGGGTTTCCACTGTTTAGGTACATCAGGGGCTCTCCAAAGGCAACATGACACTCGCAGACCATTCCATCAAAGTCTGCATTCCAAAACGTCACTACTTCCCTTCCGAGCCCCGACGTGTCCCCATACCGTAGTTTTCTCCCACATATGGGGTATCAGCGTACTCAGGACAAATTGGACAACTTTTGGGGTCCAATTTCTCCTGTTACCCTTGGGAAAATAAAAAAAAATTGGGGACTAAAAGATCATGTTTGTGGAAAAAATGTTTTTGTTTTTTTTTTTCTATCCACGCCCGGGCGTTATAAACTTCTGTGAAGCCCTTGGGGATTCAAAGTGCTCACCACACATGTAGATAAGTTCCTTGGGGGGGTCTAGTTTCCAAAATATGGTCACTTGTGGGGAGTTTCCACGGTTTAGGCACATCAGGGGCTCTCCAAACGTGACATGGCGTCCGACGTGAATCCCATCCAATTTTGCATTGAAAAAGTCAAACGGCGCTCCTTCCCTTCTAAGCTCTGCCATGCGCCAAAACAGTGGTCCCCCCCCCCCCCCCCCGTATCAGGTATTAGCGTACTCAGGACAAATTGCACAATAACTTTTGCATCCAATTCCTCCTATTACCCTTGGTAAAATAAAAAAAATTGGACCTGAAGTAATTTTTTTGTGAAAAAAAAAGTTAAATGTTCATTTTTTTTTTTTTTAAATATTCAAAAAGCTGCTGTGAAGCACCTGAAGGGTTAATAAACTTGTTGAATGTGGTTTTGAGCACCTTGAGGGGTGCAGTTTTTAGAATGGTGTCACTTTTTGGTATTTTCTATCATATAGACCCCTCAAAGTGACTTCAAATGTGATGTGGTCCGTAAAAATAAAATGGTGTTGCAAAAATGAGAAATCGATGGTAAACTTTTAACCCTTATATCTTCCTAACAAAAAAAAAAATGTTGGTTCCAAAATTGTGCTGATGTAAAGTAAACATGTGGGAAATGTTACTTAAGTTTTTTTGTGTGCCATATCTCTGTGATTTAAGGGCATAAAAATTCAAAGTTGGAAAATTGCGAAATTTTCTAAATTTTCGCCAAATTTCCGTGTTTTTTTTTTTTTCACAAACGCAAGTTATATCAATAAAATTTTACCACTAACATGAAGTACAATGTCACGAGATAATGTCAGAATCACCGGGATCCATGGAAGCGTTTCAGAGTTATGACCTCATAAAGGGACAGTGGTCAGAATTGTAAAAAGTGGCCCGGTCATGAACGTGCAAACCACCCTTGGGGGTAAAGGGGTTAAAAAGAGAATAGTAAGCTGCCCAAAATGTAATTGATCAGTAGCTCAGCGCTGTATGCGTGTGTTGATTGGAGACAGATCGACCAGTACCGGGATAAACTTTCCGTGGCTGATACCGACAGACATGCCACACGGGTGTTGATGTTGCATTATTAGTAACTTAATGTTTTCTTCTTCTAAGCTGCCCTTTGAAGAAAAGAAGAGAGTCTGCATCCCCTACACAATCTGTGATTGAAGCATCTCAGGCTCTTAGTGTTTTTACTCAAGGCTCAGAACTGCCATTCTGGGCTTCCAGCCATTCACAGGTGAAGGAAGCCGCTGTACTTCCGACCGTAGCGGACCAGTGCAATGCCATGATGCTCCCAGCTCCAACAGAGGACATGGAAGAAGTGGCTGTAGAATCACAGTCTGATGCTGCGCTGAGAAGACTTAGAGAAATAGAAAGCAGGTAATATATGGCGTGTATAGTCAATTAAATTGGCCAAAAGAGTTTGGGTGTAAATAAAAATTAAACTGTAGACAGAGTGCTATGGGCAGTCGGATCCATTCTAGGCATTAGGGCACACCAACAATACAAAGATTAAATGGCCTTCCTATTATAATTATGCTGATCTATCACAGAAGTTGTCAGACCGTGGAAACATTTGTTAGAGAGTTAACATTTCGGTACGGTGAGTACTTGACCAATGAGGAGGTGGCCTGCATACAGGTTTTTGCCCAAGGGTTCCTATGTCTGCCACTGATGAGTAGCACTATTAATAGATAGCATCACTTATGAAGGAAGGTGCATGATGATGTGGAGCCCAGGCCCGCACCCCAGTGACGTCCGGGCGGTGGAGCCCAGGCCCGCACCCCAGTGACGTCCGGGCGGTGGAGCCCAGGCCCGCACCCCAGTGACGTCCGGGCGGTGGAGCCCAGGCCCGCACCCCAGTGACGTCCGGGCGGTGGATCCCTGATGTATATAGGAAAAATCATGGCCCACTACACAGAAGCACCAAGATGGCGGCCATGGGAACCTTCAGCAGGCCTCAGGCTGCCATGGTAGCCCATTAGTACCTTGTGATTGCATCACGAGCAGGGGGTGGGAAGTGATGCGCACACTAGCATCCGCACCTTAAAGTGTCGCTGGAAGAGTGACTGGCATGTAAAGGGTTCATAGCCTCGGCTGGAGCCCTACTCCGACTGCACCTCTGAATAACATAGTCGGCGTTTACCACGTCTGGACGGACCTCTGCTTCTGAGCCTCATCCACACTTGCAGACTTCTGCACAGGATGCTTATTCACGTCCTAATCAACAAAAATTGAAGTCTGTTGGCCGTGTGTGTAATGAATTGTTGCTCCTAGTGGAGGTCTGTGGCCCACCTTTGTCTCCTGATTAGAGGGGTTTTCCCAGTTTAGGAACCCTCTATTACATCCACAGGCCTGTATGCTGGATGCTTTAGAGCAGGTACCCCCAACTCCAGTCCTCAAGGCCCACCAACAGATCATGTTTTCAGGATTTCCTTAGTATTGCTCAGGTGATAATTGCTTCACTTGTGCAATACAAAGGAAATCCTGAAAACATGATCTGTTGGTGGGCCTTGAGGACTGGAGTTGGGGAACCCTGCTTTAGAGCATACATGAGATAAAGGCTGAATATGAATAATTTGGAGCCCACTGACCATTTGTAGACCTTTGCCAATTTCCATGCCATCCGGTAGCAAGCTAAGGTCATTAAAAAAAAAAAAGTAAAGAACATCTGTTCTCAGTGAAAAGAATAAATTGCCTGGGATGTGTGTATTGCTGGGGCTGATCTCGCGTATCTGATGGATTCCTACTGTAGGTGATCTTCCATTAAACAGAAGAGAGAAATATAATTAACTTTGAATGAAACCTTGAATGAACTTTGCATGAGCAGAAGAAATGAGAGTACAGCAACCCAGTAGTCTCTGACCATGCCACGTGAACGCCAGCAGATAAGACACCAACATCACTGGAATGGTGTCATTACGGGACCTGATTATATTTTTATTTTACAAGCGGGAGTACTTAATTTTGAAAGTCCAGGTAGCCTACAGCCTCTTTAATCAACACTGATACATAAGCAATGTATAACATTTACATTGTGAAGACTACACCAGAGAGATCCACAGTATAATTCCACCATTTTTTAGAGATGGAGTATATCCAGTGTTGATAACACAGCTAAGCCTTTACAATTAAATTTTGAATATTTTCTAATTTATTCTTTTCTTAATTTTTTTTTTTATGAAAAAAAAAAAAAACACTCCCTTTCAGGCTTGATGTTGAGGACGATGATGAAGACGAAAATAACTCAAAAGACGGTCATTTCCCCACCCTTGTCATGTCTGATGTACTCGTGGAGGGCTTCAAAAAGGGATTGGATGAATCTCTAACACAAAAAATTGTGGCTTCCATGTAAGTGCTTTGTTTTTGAGATTTCTAGCAAGTGCATTTGAATGAGTTTGGCCACAAATTACATTTGTAAGAAGTGTAAGAGGACTAAAATAAGTAGTACATGGCATGAAATACCATATTTTTCGGACTATAAGACGCACCCCAAATTTTCAGAAGGAAAATAGGGGAAAAAAAGTGTCAAATGGGGATCCGTCTTGCTGTCCGAGATCAGCTTACCAGGGAAGGGATCAGCACAGGTGGAGGAGTGGACACAGGGGTCGTTCGGTGGTTCAGGCTGGGGCGGTGGCCTCCGGGAAATCCCATCCCAAGCTGGTGCGGTGGTGGCGGCTCTGTGCTGGGGGGAGGGGGGGCTGAGCTGGAGCAGGGGGCTGTACTGGGGCAGGGGGGGCTGTGATCCGGTGCAGGGGTTTTGTCAAAGCCCGGAGTCCCCCTTGCACATCTGTTGCTGCCATGTTGCTGTGGCCTCAGGGAACATGGCCGCTGGGGCGGTGCATGCTCAGATTCAAATCTCGGCAACAAGATCTCAGGACAACATCTGACTCTGAGCATGTGCCGACCCTGGCCCAGCGGCCATGTTCCTGGAGGCCACCACAATATGGCAGCAACGGATGTCCGGGGGCCTCTGGGCTTTGAGGAAATGCCGGCGGAGCCCCGAGAGTCGCTGCCACTGCATCGGAGCACAGCCCGCCTCCACCACACCACAGAGCCCCGCACCAGCCACAGGATTTGTAAGTATATTGCGACCATAAAACGCACCCCCATTTTTCCCCAAAAAATTTTTTGGGAAAAAAGTGCGTCTTATGGTCCGAAAATTATAATGTAAATTGAATGTGCACACGCCAGAAATGTCCTGTTGTGTGGAGGAGTACGTTTCATCCACTATGTGCACCTACTCGGGCAGGAGATGATCCCTTCTTCCTCCTGAGCAGCGCACTTCTAAGCTTGTGCACAGAGTAGAGTACAAGCTCCATAGAATAGAAAGTCTGTACTCTGCTCTGTGTGCACATTTTGGCAAGAGATGAGTGCTTTTGCCTCCTAAACGGTGCACTTCAGAGCAGTCTTATTAGTGATTGGTAGAGTTCTAAGGGCCTGGATCTCAGTGACGTTCAGAGATTTTAAAAGGTTAATGCTCACAGAACCCCATGATGGCTCCATTGCCTAGTTCTGGCTGCAGCCAAACCTAGACATACATTAAGGCCGGGATCATACTACAGTGTGTGATGCGAGAAACTCGCACAAGTCTCTCGCATCATCACTTGACGCTGTCGCCGGCACTTGGGACCTGAGCTGCGGCTGCATAGAAATACATGCAGCCGCAGCTCCGGTCCTGAGTTCCGGCAGCAGTGCCAGGTGCTGATGTGAGAGACTTGTGCGAGTTTCTTGCATCACACACTGTAGTGTGATCCCGGCCTAAGGGATGTGTTGCAGCCAAAAAACACACTGCTTGAAGCGGATGGCTTTGAGCTACTCTATAGCTGAGCAAGCTCCTGTCGGGCTAAGAATCAGTGTGGTGAATGAGCATAACTCGCCTGTTTACTCACCCTGACAGGGTTACAAAGGACAAGAAATGGGGGGGGGGGGGGCGGGGGTGTTTTCAGCACAAAAAAAAAGTGCTGAAAAACTCTGCTTATACAGGAGTATATACAGTAATTGTCTGTTTTTGTTTTTTTTTTTGCATCACTTTTAATAGAGCAAAAGGATGGTATTTGAACTTTTTTTTCAATATTTAAAAAAACACTTTTTTCCACTTTATACTGTATTTAATAGTCCCTTAGGGGACTTGAATCTGCGATCTCCTGCATCAGCACTGCTGTGGATATTGGAAATCACGATCTCCTAAACGCTGGCTCTCTCAGGAGAATCGTAATTACAGGTACGGGAGTCTTCAGTGGACCCCCAGCAGTCATGGCACCCCATCGGTGCCTCGTCACTGGCACGTCCCCCTGCAGGTGCGCTAGTGCGTGTTAAATGCCGCAATCAGATGGACGACGGCACTTAACAGGCTAACGGCCGTTGGCACACCTCCGCTCCATCCGTGGCTCTTGGAGGCAGATATATATATATATATATATAATATTCTTAATATAATATAATTTTTTTTTTTTTTTTCCGCTCGCGTTCATACTTTCAATATTTTGAATCTGTTTTTGTGCGAAAAGTAGACTAGAAACACAAATGCCAGTCAAGTGCTGAACTTGTGACCGTGGCCTTTTTGTGAGAGCCTGGTCATTCAGTGAGAATTTAGATAAGATTATATTACATTATTACAGACTGATTATATGATTAGCTTGTTTCTCAGTGAGCGCAGCTTCCTGATAACTTATTTTTTACTCCTTCCATTTTTAGAAATTGTCCATCTATGGAGCTGGTTCTTTGGAGACCCCAACCAGAGTTCCTTGTGACTAAACCTTCCAGCGTTGTTAGCAGCCATAAAGCTAATAAGGAAACCACAAAGAAAATCCAGAGCACACCTGTAACGCTTCTCCAGAAAGTGAACCCAACAGGTGCGGACAAATCATGTACCTCTAATGTGAACTGTGACCTAGAAACGATGTGGAGTAGAGAAGAAGAAGAAGAAATGGAGCTTTAGCACGCTTTGTACCTCTTGTTTCTGTAAGCTCCAGTTCTAGCAGACTTCCGTGAAGACACCACTTGACTGGAATATTAACTTCTATTTAAGGGATGAATGTATGGATCGTCCTTTTTTTTTTTTTTTTTTTTTTTCTTTGCATTTATCAGTTATTTAGCTCTTTCTATTTTGTCAAAAACATGTAAAAAAAAAAAATTGTAACCATTTCCTTATTTCAGGGAATGATCTGTACTGTTACAATAATTTTGTGGTGGTATCAAATTTTTATTTATTTTTTTTTCTGTTCCTGACAAAAACGTCAGTTTACATGATCTTCCAGTTTTTTTCTTAACTCTGTAGTCCATTAACTTTTTTTTTTTGTTGCTGTTAAGCAATGTAAATGACATGTAAATAGTTTTCTTACTACATTTTCTGGATATGGAAAAAAAAACATTTTCGTAGTAAAATTTTTAAATTTTATTTTGTCTTCATCCTGCAATCGCTTGTTTTATACACTGGAATACTACTGTATTGCTGGAATCTTACTCCTCTAGTGAACCCAGCTTGTGTCATTTTGACTATATGATAACAATGGGGGCTTTCAACAGGCCCCCCGATTGCCATGACAACCCGTCAGCACTCCACAATCACATTGTTGGTGGACAGTATAATCGGTGGGAGATGGGACCCTGGGCACACTGGACATCTGTCACTTTACATGCCACGTCAGTGATTGATGGCATTAGATGGATAAACAGCAGTGATCAGAGCAAGCTCTACTTGTTGCTGTTGAAGTCATTTACTAGGTATGAAGGGCATACTATTACATCATTATGTGAGGAAGGGATTAGAGTGATACCGGTGTCAATCAATTCCGCATTGGGATCTGAGCATGGACCGGTGGAGTCCACTGTGCGACCTGACTGGTATCAGTAAACCTGATGTTATGGGCAATGTGCACCTCCCCATGCAGAAGTGAGCAGAACCAAAATAACACCTTAACTATACTTCTCAAAAAAAATAAAGGGAACACTAAAATACCACATCCTATGTTATAGTGTGCCAGTTATATTCCTATGCCAGTCATTCAACTATTTTCATGCGCAAAACTGATAATGTGCCAATATAGCAAACTTCTTCCTGTATTGAATTCAAGCAGAAGTGTGTGTGTGTGTTATGGCGGAGCTGTGTGCGCGAGCTGGGAATATGACCAAGAGGAGCTGCCTATATGGATGGGGGGGATGTGACGGAGAGTAGCTGTGTGACTGTTGTATGACAGAGAGGGGGGGGCGTGCTGGAGGAATATAACGAAGAGCTGTGTGGGGGACTATGACAGGAGCAGTAAGTGGGAGGAATGTGATGGACAGGAGCTGCGTGTGTATGTGTGGAAATATGACTGCGAGGACCTATGTATGGGGGTGGAATATAATGGAGAGAGGCTCTGTGTGCAGGGGGTGATCTCTGTGTGGGGGGGAATATAACGGATGAGAGCCGTCTGTGGGGTAATATGACAGATGGGAGCAGTCAGTGAGGGATACGATGGGCTGGTGCTGTGTGTGCAGAGTGGGAATATGATGAAGAGCTGTGAGTGGAGTGGAATACGACGTAGAGGAGCTGTGTGTGTGTGTGGGGGGGGATATTATAAAGAGGAGCAGTCAGTGGGGGGAATGTGACTTAGGCTGGAGTTACACACAACGTATAAAAATATGGTCAGTTTTCTACGGATGAGAATTGCAGAAATGTTCCCTGAACAGTGATCCGTATGTCATCAGTGTGCAATGCAAGGATACGATTTTCTCGCATCTAAGCATCCGTACGGTGAGATTTTCTATATATTTAATATATATCTCACTGATTATGAAATGAAGATATATACACACACACATTCATTTCATACAGAGGTAGATAGCAGAATAGCCGATAATTCAATTGTTGGCTTCTCTAAAATCATTACAGAACACAGCAGGATATGAGAGATGAAATGAATAAAGTAAACCATACCATTGCATATCTGTTAGATTTATGTGTCCCTCACTAATAATTTTAGTTTGTGCGTGCGTGTGTGTGTGTGTGTGTGTGTGTGTGTGTGTGTGTGTGTAAAAATTTGAAATTTGGAGCTGTAGGTGTTAAAGGATTAATTCACGGAAAAAACTTACATGGGCTCCCGTGCACTTTTCTCCGCCAGAGAGGGCAAGATAGTGACTGAGGGCAGATATTAATAGCCTAGAGAGTGACCATGGTTTTTGAGGCCCCCCCCCCCCCCCCCCCATTCAAAAAAAATAATCTGCCCCTAGCCAGTCCAGAGAAGGCGCATCTGTAAGATGTGCCAATTCTGGCACTTACCCCCCTCTCTTCCCATTGCCCTGTAGCAGGTAGCATATAGGGTAATAAGGGGTTAATGTCACCTTGCTATTGTAAGGCTACGTTCACAAGCTGCGGATTTGGCCGCTCGGATTTTGTAAAATCCGCAGGTAAATCTGCAGGTCAAAAGACCTGCGGATTGCTCTGCGGTTTTGCCCTGCGGTTTTTCATCTCCACAATGGGGGAGATGGCCAACCGCAGCGGAATCCGCAGAAAGAATTGACATGTTTCCGTCTGCACTGCAGTTTTTTTATTCCCATAGGAAATAATGGTACTGTACACCGCAGCAAAAACTGCTGCAGACCCGCAGCGGCCGAATCCGCAGCGTGTGCACACACCCTTAGGCGACGTTAAGCCTGGTAAATTATGGCACCTATCCATTATTAATCCACTAGTCTGAAAGGGTAAAAAAAAAAAAAAACCCACAGATTAAGAATAAAGACTTTTAAAGGGAATTGTCACTGCTCCCGGTTGTAAACTATTTAACCCCTTCAGATGGATTGCAGTGTGGGACATGACTGTACGGCGGACAGGTATGGGATATTGTTGCTTTATTATTTTGGCTTTTTTATAGGAGAACAAGGGCTTTGATTGGATTGGGAGTTAAATAAAGATGGAAAAAATTAAGTGTGTTTATTTGATTAAAGGGAGTCTGTCACCCCATTTTTTGACTATCAGTTGCCGGCACCGCTATCAGGGGCTTATCTACAGCATTCTGTAATGCTGTAGATAAGCCCCTGATGCAACCTGAAAGATAAGAAAAATGAGTTATATTATACTCACCCAGGGGCGGTCCAGGTCCGGTTTTAGTCCGATGGGTATCGCGGTCCGGTCTGGAGAGGTCTGGCGCATGCTCACTGCAGTATTCTGCTCTGCCCTCAACAGGGCAGAGCAGTGCGCCGGAGCTGCAACGGGAAGCAAAGAAGAGAACGTCACCGTTAGAAGATGGGAGGCGCCGGACCGCGACCGCCCCTGGGTGAGTATAACTCATTTTTCTTATCTTTCAGGTTACATCGGGGGCTTATCTACAGCATTACAGAATGCTGTAGATAAGCCCCTGATGGCGGTGCTGGCAGCTGATAGTCGAAAAATGGGGTGACAGACTCCCTTTAATGAAAGAAACACACTTTTAATTTTTTCCATCTTTATTTAACTCCCAATCCAATCAAAGCCCTTGTTCTCCTATAAAAAAGCCAAAATAATAAAGCAACAATATCCCATACCTGTCTGCCGTACAGTCATGTCCCACACTGCAATCCATCTGAAGGGGTTAAATAGTTTACAAACGGGAGCAGTGCTAATGTGACCGACCCGGCTGTAAACCACAGAGGACTGAAGGAAAAGCTGCCTGCGCAGCCTCCCCGCCTGACCAGAGATGAACTGATTAGCGTGGGAAAGTTTATAACTTTTTCCAACGCTGTCAGTTCACCATGGGTCAGGCAGGGAGTCTGCGCAGCCTCAGTGACTACCTATACTATGTGTATACATGTATTCTATCTATTCTATTTTAACATGTCAGTGTGATTTTACAGTATAGCGCACTGAATAGCCGGCTTTTCTAAATGACATCGGTGTGTATTTCTCGCAAGTCACACGAATGGTCCATGTGTAATCCTTTTTTTTTTCTCGCATCCATAGATTTGCATTGGCGAGTCTCGGGCATAATACGGTGCAAATCGCAGCATACTGCGATTTCACCCGCACGTATAATACAGGTGAGAAAAAAAAAACATGTATGACGGGAGCTGCCCCATAGATTACATTGGTCCGAGTGCTATGCGATTTTTTTTTTTTTTCTCGCATAGCACTTGTCCGTATTTCTGTCTAGTGTGACTACGGCCTTAGAGGAAGGGTGTGTGTGGGGGAATATGATGGAGAGGAGCTGAGTGCGCAGGGGGGAAATGACGAGCCAATATGATGGGGGGTATATGATGGACAAGAGCTGTGTTGGGGGGGAATATGACTGAGAGTAGCTGTGTTTTGGGAAGGGGATATGACGGAGAGGAACTGTGTGTGTTGGAGTTATGACTGAGAGGAGCTGTAGGTGGGGGTGCATTTGACCGAAAGGAGCAGTGTGTGTGTGAGAATATGACGGAGGGGGAGCTATGCGTGTGGGGGGGGAATATAACGGAGAAGAGCTGTGTGTGTGGGAATATGACTGAGAGCTGTGTGTGCGGGGGGAGGGACATGATGAGGGAATATGATGGAGCGAAGCTGTGTGTGCAAGAGGAATATGACAGGAGTGGGAATTTTCACACTTCCAGGACGGGGGCATTCCCTTCATAAACTCTAAACCTGTGGGGGTACTCTCACACAGCATATAGAGTTTAATTCCGTACCTGGCCATCTTGCAGGGCAGGTATTGACGGAATCTGAGCCGTGCCTTAAAATGAATTAAGGACTCGTCCTCGCAGATGTCCCTTTGGGGCATGTACACTTCAAACTTTTTGTTGAAGTGTTTGATGACCGGCCCAACTTTGAACAGACGGTCAAAGTTGGGGTCATCATGTAGGGGACACTGCATTATAAGTATAATGCAGGAATTTGTGGATGGCCTCAAAACGTGTCCGGGCCATGACCATTCGGAACACTGGAGTGTTGTAAAAAACATCCTCACTCCAAGTTCTGGCTTCTTCAGGATCCCCATGTGAAGGACCAGGCCACAAAACTGCATCTACAGGGGATCAGTTAGAAAATGACGAACCAGGGTTTTGTGCTAAAAACTGATGAGCATGCAAATTAGTTTGGCCCACCATGAGGTTAGCAAGATCCTCAGTGAAAAAGACTTTGAAAAAGTCTAGTTCTGGGAGGCCGGTGGTGTCAAACTTGATTCCTGATTCTGCCCCAAAATCAGGAACCAGTGGCTCATAATTTTCAGGGGGGGGGGGGGGGGGCAGGTCCATACGGGGTCCGTAATGGGGTGCACTGGTTCATCTTCTGGAATAGGAGGCGCTGCTTCATCTTCTGTACTGGGACGTCTGCGTGCCAGTTCAGCAGGACCTGAGGAGGAAGAGGACGACGAATCTGAAAAATAAAGAAACGTGGGACCCTCTCCATCGCTATCAGTGTCGGAGGCAAGGAAAGCATATGCCTCCTCCACTGAATAGCGTTGTTGGTACGAACGGGACAACATTTTTTATGAATATAGTGGCTGTGTCAATTCTTTATTTTTAACTGTTTGTGTGTCAGGTAGTACTTGGTGTAAACATTTGTCTGAAAAGAAAAAGCTAAAAGAAAAAAAGCAATCAGGGAGATAAAAATGTCGGTGAAAAGAAAAGTGTAAACAGCAGGCACGAGCTCTGATCAGTGAACTGCGTCAGTAATCAAAGCTCTGCGGCTGCTGGATGTGCGCACGGAGACAGCGCAAAGGGGGGTGGAGTGGATAAAAAGATGGGGAAAGGGAAGGGGCGTATGGGGAGGGATTGGGGTGGATGAAGAGATATCAGACGGGTCAGGGATCAAAACACAGTTGTCTGTCTTCTCTGTTCTTTGTTCTTTCTTCAGCAGGGATTGTGGTGTCACTGGCTTCTGTGGCACCACAAGGCCCAGTACAGCAGCAGATTCTGTAGCATGACCACGCTAGTGTGAGGACCTGTAGTGCAGTCACAGACTGGTCACAGAGCGCTCATACCGTTGCTAAACCCTGTCATTGGTGCGATTGATGATGTCATCAATCACCAATCAGAGCTGGCCCTGGTGACGCTGGTTCACAGCTCTGATCCTAGGCAGGTCACAGTGCGGTTGATCGCGCCAATCAGTGTGTCCAGGCCATGCCTGGCGTTGCTAGGTACCGGCCTAGGATCGGTGCTCTTACAGCTCCGATGCTAGGCAGGTCACCTGCAGGGCACAGCGTGGTCACACTGTGGCTGTGCCCTGTTATTGGTGCGATTGATGTGTCCTTTCTGGCAATGCCTGGCGATGCCAGGCACCAGCCTAGGATCAGTGCTTGATCCTAGGGTCGGACATCGGTGTTTCAGGCAATCTGATTGCCTGAAACAATGCGAAATTCTGCGATTGGATGTTCAGAATTGAACAGCCAGTCAAAACGATCATGCGTACAGCGACACCCCTCCCCAGGATGACGGCACTATGTACCCAGAGGCAAGATGGCGCCGCAACTTTAAGGCGATCACTGCGACTTCGGTCGCAGTGTCGCATTAAATATATGACATAATGATCCGTCCATAGTCAAACAGGCCCAAGTCACATGGATGGATCATTACATCAAGTGTCAGAAAGGGGTTAATAGGTTAGAGTAGAGTAGGGCTCTGCCAAAAGAGTCTACCTTGTTGTGGCAATGACTTAAAAAATCTTTTGGTCAAAACAAAGGCTGCTGGCTATGTATGTGATATGGTTCATTGAGAACTGTTAGGCTATGTGCACACGTTGCAGAAGTGCTGCGTAAATTTCCGCTGCATTCCCGCAACTCCCTGCTTCAGGAAATACGCACGTGGAATTGGGATGCGTATTCCTGCAAAACACTAGCATTTTGCAAGCGTATTTAGCTTGCAGAATGCTAGCGTTTTCCAAGCGATCTGGAGCATCGCTTGGAGAACTGATTGACAGGTTGGTCACACTCGTCAAACATAGTGTTTGACAAGTGTGAGCAACTTTTTACTATTGATGCTGCCTATGCAGCATCAATAGTAAAAAGATATAATGTTAAAAAAAATTAAAAATCGTGATATTCTTACCTTCTGGCGGCCCCTGCAGCCTTCCCGAGCCTCAAGATCCTCCTGGCAAGTCCTGTTCCCAGCGATGCCTTGCGACAATGACCCCAGATGATGTAGCCTCACGCGAGACCGCTACGTCATCACAGGTCACTGTCGCAAGGCATCACTGGGAACGGGAGTTGCCGGGAGCATCGGTAAGGACCGGGAAGGCTGTGGGGGCCGCCAGAAGGTGAGTATATCACTATTTTTTATTTTAATTCTATTTTTTACAGGAATATGGTACCCAGGGCCTGGAGGACAGTCTCCCCTCCTCCAGATCCTGGATACCATCCACACATGATCCGCTTACTTTGCGCATGGTGGCCATAGCCACATGCGGAAAGTAAGCGGATCAATGCATTCCTATATGTGCGGAATCGCCGCGATTCCGCACAGAGAATGAGCATGCTGCGTATTTTTCCGCGATGCGATTCCACTGCGGAAAAATAGGCAGCATTAGCAAAGCATGTGCGGAATGCTATAGAATATAATAAGTTGCGTTCTGTAAGCGTTTTCACGGCGGAAAAACGTGGCAAAAACGCTTACAATCCGCAACGTGTGCACATAGCCTAAATGTGTGATTGGGGAGGAGTTTTTTGAAGAGTGGGCGGTTGGACTGTGGAAATTTCGAGGAGTGGAGGCGGAGTTTTGGTGGAGGCGGACCTGGTGTGGAGCCTGGGCAAAGTCTCAAGTGGGCCCAAAAATGTTGCTAGTATAGTGGCATCCCTGAGCCTCAGTGTTTGGTAGATTGTATTGCACTGTAGTTCTTGTATATGACACAGTAGAAACTGCTCCTCTGGAAACACAAGGAATATTTTAGATATGTTACATTTTCTGATGCGACCGCTATGTGTGAACCTAAGGGATTCATATTGATTTACTGGTTTAGGTCTAATAAAACATTTGAAGAATTTCAGAAGCCCATTTAACACCTGATAGAATTAATTGTGTTTGTTCTCTTTGTATGCAACTAGGAAACAAAAGAACAACACATTTTTTTGTTTTCAGCAATATTTCCATACAAATAAGCTTCCTTTCCATCAGAAAAATTATTCAATTTTCATGCAGCAGATGGCAGTCTCGCTACATGTATGAGATCAATGATCACTGACCAAAGGCTACATATGTTTTGTCATCAGAGCTATGCTGTAAACCTTTACTGTCTTGCTATGTCTATATACAAGCCCAGGGAGGAAAGACTATGCCAACACTGTGACCAGGAGGCCCTGGAGGATGAGACCCACTTCCTGCTACACTGCTCCAAGTACTCAGCAGTGAGGGACACTCACTTCAGGAGACTCTCACATCTCTTCCCGGATTTCACCACCATGAAGGAGGAAGAGAAAACATACATCCTGCTGGGGGAAGAAGAGAGAGCAGTGGAGATAGCAGCGCAATATGTGAACGAATGCCATAGACTGCGAGAAAGAGAACTATGATATGCCATGGACTTCTATGGCCCCCACCCTGGATATGCCCCAATCCCCCATCCACCTTCCCTATGCCATGGACTTCTATAGCCTCATCCTGGATCTGCCCCCATGCCGCCATCCACCTTCCCTATGCCATGGACTTCTATAGCCCCAACCTGGATCTGCCCCATCCACCTTTCCTACAGCCCCTTCCCAACATCCCTACAGTCCCTATCCCTATTCCCTTCTGTACACCTGCTTTGGCAAAATTAATGTGTATTTAGTCCTGCCAATAAAGCTTCTTTGAATCTTGAATCTATATTCTGTGGTGTAAAGGAATAACAGTTCTTACCTGGTCATCTTTCCCCCCTGTGAACCGTTGAGGACTCTGTACAATCACCGCAGTACTTGCCATAAGGGGGTATCAAGCTTGTTTTGCTTGTCTAATATTGATTTGACTCTCCAGGTTCCTATTTAATGAGATTCATTTCTCTCAATGTACTGTATATGTGTATACCAATTGCTGTGTAGTCTTTTTATTTATTTTTTCTTAATGATTATTTGAAGTGTAAAATTATTTGCTTCTTTCTGAACAGAGTTCAGTTCTCGGAGCACTGACTTCTTGGTTAGTTTATAATGCAACTAGGTAGTAACTGTCCAGCATTAAAGGGAACCTGTCACCCCCCCTGGGTGTTTTTAACTAAAAGAACCACCTTCAGCAGCACTAAGGCTGCAATCTGTGAAGGTGGCTCTTCCGTTTCTGACCCTCAGTAACGCCAAAATATTAACTTTTATAAATAGGTCCTCATACCTGTAATGCGTCCCATAGGTATGATGTGTCCCCCTGTATCAGCCGCCTCCCAGCCGTCAATCATGTCTCTGCAGCGTCTGGGCCCCGCCTCCCATAGCCGTCCATCATGCTCCTGTGCTGCCGTCTGTGCCCCGCCTCCTATAGACGTCCATCATGCCCCTGCTCTGCTTTTGTTCCCCGCCTCCTTCTGTCTCCTATGCCGGCACCCGCTCTGTGAAAACAGTTCTCAGGCATGCGCAGTGTGCACTGCCCGTGAACTGACATCAGGTGATCACGCCTCCGTGTTGTGAAGGCCAAAGATCCTGCCCCGCAGTGTGTGTGTTATGATGTATTCACACTGCGGGGCTGGGAATCTGGGGCCTCTTAACCCAGTTAATACCCCCCTCCTATCTTTGATGTCTTCAGCTCCACTAGCGTGAAGCACTTACCACCATCTGCGCCTCTGCAGCCGCCAGCGAGTAACGTCAGCAGCGTGATCACATGACGTGATCACACTGCTGGCGAAGCTTCAATTGTACCCACGTGTGTTACCCCCCCTAATACGCCTCTGGCTCCTAATGTGCCTAAGGAGTGAAAAAACCCCATAAGTGACCCCATTTTGGAAATTAGAGCCCTCAAGGATTTTATCTAGGGGTATAGTGAGCGTTTTTTGGCATGTGACTGTTTGATGTTGGGGACAGGTGTGTTTTATACTGATAACAAGTTCAAACAGGTGCCATTACTACAGGTAATGAGTGGAGGACAGAGAAGCCTCTTACAGAAGAAGTTACAGGTCTGTGAGAGCTAGAATTCTTGCATGTTTTTAGGTGACCAAATACTTATTTTCCACCATAATTTGAAAAATAAATCTTGCCAAATCAGAGAAAGGTGATTTTCTGGATTTGCTTTCTCATTTTGACTCTCATAGTTGTGGTCTACCTATGATGTCAATTACAGGCCTCTCTCATCTTTTTAAGTGGAAGAACTTGCAAAATTGGTGGCTGACTAAATACTTTTTTTCCTCACTGTATGTGGCATTTTAAGAGCCCCTGACATGTGAAAACAGCAGAAATCCCCCACAAGTGATCCCATTTTGGAAAATAAACCCCTCAGGGAATTCATCTAGGGGTGAGGTGAGTATTTTGAACCCATAGGTGCCTCACAGAATTTTATAACATTGAGAAGTGGAAATATAACATTTGTTATGGGTGTGTCAGAGGCTGCAGACAGTCGCACTGTATCTAACTGCAGAAGGTCTCTGCATTTGGCTTTGCAGACACTGTCTTAACCCTTCTGACTCTTTGACCCAGTGGCAACCTTTTTCCAGCTCTAATTGACACACCTGGACCTGGATGTTTATAGACTCCCAGCCTATTTCTGGGAGTGGTTGGTGATATTGCCATTCCCCCTGTACTTGCTTGGAGCTATAGCAGTCGGCTATCTTCCTATTTGGTGTTGCTGGAGGATGTCTATGATACATTTCTGAGTCTACTCAAGATAAGTGTTACTCTTGTTTGTCTATCCCAGCTGACTTTAGTGGTAGTGGGGATCGACTAGTGCTTACCCCGTCATTCGCTAAGTAGGGCTTATTGCCAGGGTCAGGTAGGGATTAGGTTCCTGCTTGGCGATAGGTGCAGAACCTATATAGGGACGTTTAGGGCAGGCAGGGTGACTTTAGATGTGCCGAAGGGTTTCCACTCCCACCTTCCGTAGTGTTGCATTTAGTCTTCCTACACTGTGCATGTTAACATTTTAGTAGTAAAAATGTAATATACTGTCACAAATTACAGTTAGGTCACACATCAGGGCTGCGAAGGAAGGAGCGCTATTTAGCATCTGAAGCACAGATTTTGCTAGACCAATGTACGGGTGACATTTGCGGAGCCCCGAAGGTGCCAGAATAGCAGAAAACCCCCAAAATGACCCCATTAACGCAATTAAACTTATCTACAACTGCAGTGACTATTTTGTAATATCCATGCCAGGCTTTTTTTTTTTTTTCAGGAAAATTGCAAATCTGCCAGTCTAGTGCCCATGAATTGTGTCCCCATACAGTGTAGAGCCCGCATATATTGTAGCGCCCCCCACATTGTGCCCAGCTTGTGTTTCTGGCGATATGGCGATGACCAGTAATTAATTGTCTTCTCTCCATTACCATAATACCAAATATGTGGCCACTTACAGTGGTTCAGGCACAGTGGGGCTCAGAAGGAGGGGGGTATTGAGATTTGGGAGCGCAGAATTCACTGGATTTGAGGGGGCAGGTGCAATGTCGCTTTTCCAGAGTCTTTGTTCTAGCAGTAATGTGGGAACCCCCTATAGTTCCAGTGACGGATGATCAACCTGAGTAGGGGCTAGTTTTGTGTGGGATAAATTAGGGCTTTTATCTATCATTTTGGGGTACATGATATTTTTATTATCACTTCCAGAATAAGGCTGGATCACATTCTTGTGTTGTATGCTGAACAACAGCAACAGTGTTCCGAGTAATTCCACAAAAATGGAATTCAGACGAAACTCTGCTTGGCATCTGCTCCGGTGGTGTCCATCTTTTTAGGCATGCACAGATCTGTGGTGGCCCACACTTGTGTGCTAAAAAGACACCTAAAATGATGGGACACAGACCAGTCCAAAATGACTCCAACTGCCTCATAAGTGAGTGGTTCCATCCAGGATTTTGTCTGAATCACGGTTTTGGAGAATTTACAGAGAAACCCTGACATAAACACTCGTCGGAACGTGCAGGATAAATGTGAGCCGACCCTTATTGCAATTTTTGGGAAGTAGAAAGAACAAATAGACAGCGGTACAAGAATAGCTGTTATTTTTATTTTTGCTTTTTATAAAAAGTGTTTTTTTTGTTGGCATATTGTGAGAGCAGTAACTTTATTTTTTGCGGGACGCGTTGCGGATTTTTTTAGTACCATTTTGGGGTGCATAATATTTTTGGATTGCTTTTCATTCAGATTTTTCAGACATAGAATTAACAAAACCCAGCAATTCAGAGCAGCCAGCAGGGCACAAATTACAGGAGACAGGAGAAGCAGCGAAAACAGATGAAAACACTGGAAGGCAAGTATCAAACAGGGGGCAGGTGACTTGAATTTTAAGCACCACTCTAGCAATAAAATAAAGAAAAAAACGCTGGAGTGGTGCTTTACGCAAATTTGGATAATGTTCTACTACTTGAATAACATCATTAATCCAGTCATTGTACCTCTGCATGAACAACACAGGCCTAATTTTGTCTACATGGATGACAATGATCTAGCTCATCGAGATCACATCATGAGGGATCGGCTGCTGGAGACCTCAAATGGAGAGGCTTGCACTTTCTCCAGACCTGTATCCCATAGAAAACCTAGAGGATCAGTGGAGTTGCCATGTAGAGGCTCGTAACTCTGTACCACAGAATCTCACTGACCTGAGGGCTGTCCTTCAAGAAGAGTGGGATGACAATAACTCGACTTGTGAACAGCATGAGACATCATTGTCAAGCTGTAATTGATGCTGAACGCCACATGACAAGTTAGGCTACTTTCACATGTCCGTCGGTGGCATTCCGGCGCCGTGCGGCAAAAAGATGGAGTGCCGGATCCAGCCGTGAACGGAGGGACCGGAAGTATATGCGGCGCATCTTACGGCGCCTGACACGGCTATGTTGCAAAGGAGTTGCCGGGGAAGAAAAGGATCCATGAGCCGGTGAACGGGGTATGAAAGAGAGAGAGAACGAGGTATGAAAGAGAGAGAGAGACCGGGGTATGAAAGAGAGAGAGACCGGGGTATGAAAGAGAGAGAGAACGGGGCAGAGGCGTATCTAGGCTTCCTGGCACCCGGGGCAAGAATTTGGTTCGGCGCCCCCCTCCCCACACCAAGTACATATGCGACTTGCACACTTAGCCATGTACCCACGAGCTACTCTCCCTAATGCTCTCAATGTTCAGTAAAAAACTGAAAGCAGGAAGAGAAGCTCGTTGTCATGTATGAAAATCGCATATGAGTGAAGTGTCCGTGTGATGACTACTGGAACCTGCAGAGATGAGTCCTGACATTGCAGCTTCTGAATTCTCACAACGAATGCCCTGCACACTTTTAGGATTCTCCCTTGCCGATGTACAGTCATGTCAGCACAAGTATGTGATTTATATACTTCTGGCCACATTCTGACTAGACGTGCCCGGCCTCGCTCCGTTCATTTTCATTGAGTGAGGCCACACATGTCTAGTCAGCATGTGACCGCATGTATGTAAATTACCGGCACGAGAGAATCCTGACAGCGTTCAGTGAGCATTCAGACGTCTGCAGTCACATAGAATGACTGCAGACTCAGCACAAACCTGGACAACCGCTTTAATGTTCCTAACAAATAAAAACATGAGAATAAGTCAGTAGCACAAATAACATTTACATCCTAGTACCTTATAGATGACGTCGTCTCTGCAGTCGGTCTCCTTTTCTTCTTCTTGTCCAGACCCCATGATGCGTTTTCTCATCCACAGCGGCCTCTGCAGACTTCCATCTTCTCCGGTCTTCTGCAGCAAATCTCCACACGATGCACTTAAAGATAGAAGTGTAATGCTCCTGAATAAAAATATCACACTATTCCCCTCCCTCCTCATACTGTCTCCTCTAACATCCCACCTGTTCACCATACTGTCTCCTCATATATTTACCCCCTCACTCTCTATACTGTCTGCTCACACATACCCCTGACTCCCCATACTGTGTCCACATACATTAACACGTTCACTCCCCATACTGTCTGCACCCAACCCCCATACTGTTTCCTCATACATACTCTGTGTCCTCAAATCTCCCCACACACATTAAATACCCCCCCCATCCACACTCCAAATCCCTCACACACATTAAATAACCCCCATCCACACTCCAAATCCCTCACACACATTAAATACCCCCCATCCACACTCCAAATCCCTCACACAAATTAAGTAACCCCCCATCCACACTCCAAATCCCTCACACACATTAAGTAACCCCTCATCCACACTCCAAATCCCTCACATACATTAAATAACCCCCCATCCCCACTCCAAATCCCCCCACACATTATGTACCCCCCACTCCAAATCCCCCCCACATTAACCCCATCCCCACTCCAAATCCCCCACATTAAATAACCCCCATCCCCACTCCCAAATCCCCCCCACACATTATGTACCCCCCACTCCAAATCCCCCACATATTAACCCCATCCCTACTCATTAACCCCCCCAAACAATAACCCCCATCCCCACTCATGAATTCCATCCCCACTCATTAACACCCCCGTCCATACTCCCAAATCCTCCAACACATTATGTACCCCCCCACTCCAAATCCCCCACACATTAACCCCCATCCCCACTCATTAACCCCCCACACATTAATTCCATCCCCACTCATTAACCCTCCACAAATTAATTCCATCCCCACTCAATAGCCCCCATCCCCACTCATTAACCCCCCACACATTAACCCCACCCCACTCTTTACCCCCCACACAGTAACCCCCATCCCCACTCTTTAACCCCCCACACAGTAACCCCCATCCCCACTTATTAACCCCATCCCCACTCATTAACCCCCCCACTCATTAACCCCCATCCCCACACATTAACCCCCATCCATTAACCCCATCCCCACTCTTTAACCCCCCACACAGTAACCCCCATCCCCACTTATTAACCCCACTACACATTAACCCCAACCCCACTCATTAACCGCCCACACATTAATCCCCATCTCCACTCATTAACCCCCCACGCATTAACCCCATCCCCACTCATTAACCCTACTACACATTAACCCCATCCCCACTCATTAACCCCCATCGCCACACATTAACCCCATCCCCACTCATTAACCCCCATCGCCACACAGTAACACCCCCCATCTTCGGTGGTTTCTTCAGCTCCACATTGGAGCACACTTACCACCAGCGCTGAGCGTTCACTCGGGGCGCCGGGGAGTGACGTCAGCAGCGTGATCACATGACATGTCACGCTGCTGACGTCGCTCTGGCCCGGCGGTCAGAGCTGCAATTGTACTGGCGTCTATATAGACGCCAGTACAATTGTTCCCTGGGAGCCGACATCCGCACCTTCTCTGCGCTAGCTGTCAGCTTGACAGCTGACACAGAGAACCGCCGTCTCTCAGGCCGGGGGGCGGCAGAACGCAGCCGCCAGGGAGGACACTGCGGACCGCTGCATTAGGCGGCCCGGACTGCGCCCCCTGCCGGCTGCACCCGGGGCAACTGCCCCGGCTGCCCCCCCCCCCTAGATACGCCCCTGGAGCGGGGTATGAAAGAGAGAGAGAGAGACCGGGGTATGAAAGAGAGAGAGAGAACGGGGTATGAAAGAGAGAGAGACCGGGGTATGAAAGAGAGAGAGAACGGGGTATGAAAGAGAGAGAGAACGGGGTATGAAAGAGAGAGAGAACAGGGTATGAAAGAGAGAGAGAGAGATATCCGGGCATGCCGCACAGGGTAAAACCGTGCATGCGGTGGCCGGATCAGGTAGAAGCCTGATCAGGCGGCTGGAATGTGCCATTGAGAAACATTGTCCCGCAGAGCCGGAAGGGCCGCATACGTCCATGTCCGGCTTTTTTCGCCGGACAAAAAAACGCTGCAGCACCCGTCCTGTCCGGCCGTCGGACAGAGAAATTCAGCCGGATCCGGTAGAAACCGGAACAAACGGAAGCACATGCGGCGCGATCCGGCGCATGTGCTTCTCAATGACAAAAAAACCGCATCAGGCGGTAAAAAAAACGGATCCTTGTTTTACACACATGCCGGATTGTGCCTGACGGCACAAACCGGATGTATGAAAGAGGCCTTATTGAGACATTAACATTTTTTTAAGGGGTATATCAACCACTGTTGTTGGCTTTTGTTTCAGTAAATTGTTTGAGATGAGGAAATTCCTTTGTATGCTTCTGCTTAAATGTCCTACTTTCATGATAAAATAACACTGTAGTGTGGACTTTTTACGTTTTCCATAAATTTTACCCAAAAGCCAAATATTCCTAATTTTTTGTGAGTAGTATTCTTTAAGCCAAAAATGTCCTGGTCCTTTTTATTTAGTGCTACCATTTTTAGCCTTTACTAAAGGGATGTTGCTCACAGGGAAATTATGCATAGCAGCCTAAAGCCACTTCTCCAGAGGATTCTGTGAGAAACGCCACCTTGTAAAGTTCTAAGTGTAAAGTACTATAAACCTGGATCCCCATAGTGTATTTTTTTTATTATTTCGAATTTTCAGGATCAGCAGAAAAAAAATAGGGACAGGTCCTCTTTAAGTAGTTAGTTATTTTTATAAAAGGGGAAACAAAGAGCATATTCTTCCTGTTCCATTGTCATTTCCACTTTGTCAGCTTTATTTTTATGTTTGCTGAGTGCTGGGTGTCACACAAAGAACCACAGAACCCACACATCATGTCCTTTATCTGCTGCTCATTTAGTTTGCAGCTCAAGGATCATATTTAATTTGCTTCTTGAGCTAGCAATAATAATAATTAATATTAATAATTTTATTTCTCTATTCTGCAGCACTTTACAATTAAGGTTCCTGTGGCTTCTTGTATTTAGCCTTACATTCAATTCCATTCAGATCTATAGCCCCATGAATTAATGGATTCTAAATATAGCACTTAGAAATCTATGTGTCGTACGGCTTCAATCAAAAGGATTCACCCCCATTGCGAATTAGGCTTAATAGCAAAAGTTACAAACTTTTACATAGCTCAACACAACTGATATTTCTCCAAATTGATCACAAAATATCACTTTTAATCAGTACTGCAGTCACACGGTTATTCTTCATGAGCTTCTTTAATTCTAAGTGAAGTCCCCCTTGGCTGTTATGACCTGCTGAAAATGTGATCCATAAACCAGCTTCTGGTAGCTTTCTGTAGGAATTCTCATTTGTAATGACCCCCAGTTTACTAATATTTTTGGATTTGCATGACGCCACATTTTTCTTCAATTCCCAGTTCTATGGGTTTCATTTCAGATTAATTTTATATCTTATCTTAGGCTGGTTTCACACTAGCGTTCGGGCGCATGCGCAATGTCCCCCTATCTTTAACATGGTGATCGCAGGGTCTTGCGAATGTACGCGCTCTTCAGCGTTTAGCGTGCGCTGCGCATTTTACAGGTGTGCGCCCAGACACGTCGTACGCTACATGTTGCATTTTTTTTTCCGGCGGCATCGTTAAAAAAATCACGCGCGCTCGATGTGCGCACAAAAATAGCATTACAGTCTATGTGGTCGCTGACGAGCGCTTGGCACCGCGCACGTCACCGCCTTGTGCGCGCACGCGATTTGAGTAAACAATGTCTAGACACTTGTCTACAACTCCCCCTAAACAAGTAACATTGTTTTGGAGGAGTGTACATAAAAGAAGGTGTCTTCAGGGTCAGACAACTACTCTACATACAGCCTTGCAGAGACCAGAAAAGCACCTCCAAGAGCCTTCTACCTGTGGATTCAAGCTTCAGGAGCCAAAATGTGAGTAATCTTAAAAATAATATCTGTGTGTCCTGTACAATGTATTATGTACTAATGTATTTTTTGTTTTCTTTTCAGCATGTCTTCTCCGGATCGGTCCATTCGCCATCTCGGCAATAACTGGCCCAAGCTGATCGTGAGGTGAGAATCTTGCTGCCTTTTGGTAAGTATAGCTTCCTCTAGAAATGTATTTTCATTTTTTCTTTCTTTACAGACATCGGACACGGGCAGTGAAGATGGAGTGCGGGAGTGGTCTGAGCGGCAGCGGTCCGAGCGGGAGCCGTCTGAGCGGGAGCGGTCTGAGGATTCTGAGCGGGAGCAGCGTAGTTAAGTTGTGGCGAGGAGACGCAATGTGTATATATATACTTTATATTTTTTTTTCTGTCTTTTTTTCTTTTGCTTCTTTTCTGTTTCTTTTTGTATCTTTTCCATACTTCTAAACATTCTATATTTTTTTTTCTAGGTTCCACAGCGGGATGACGAAGTCTACATCAACAACGAGCACCTCATCCACCTCGTTGAGGATCGCATCCCGTTGTGGGACAGCCGTGACCAGCAGTACAAAGACACAGTGGTGACCCGGCAGCTCTGGAATGAGGTGGCCGCAGCGCTGATGGATGGCTGGGACAGCGCCTCTGCAGCTTCAAAAAGGGCGTTCAGTAAGTATAAAGATGCTCTGTGATACAGCATTTATTTTTTGACCTGATGGTGCTGATGTGTTTTTTGCAAGATATATTCTTGCATTAAACACACCAATGGCTGGTGGAAAACTGTGATTGATTTGTGTCTTCAACTGCTGCATTGTTTTGTGGACCTGACGGTGGTGTTTCAAAGTTCAATCAGGTGTTTGTGGTGAGAATGACGTTAAACTAGTGCATTTTTAATTTTTTTTTTTTACCAACAGTGAAAAAAATCCGCACACGTTGGCGCTCGATGAAGGACCGCTTCAACACTGATGTTCGTGCTGAGGGACAGGTTCGGAGTGGTTCTGCGGCAAGGCGCAGAATAAAGTAATGCTTCCATCGCGAGTTGGCTTTCCTGAGACCGGTCCTTGCCAGCAGAGCGTAAGTTTTTTTTTTTTTTTTTTGGGTTTGTTATTACTATGTGCTTTTCTATTCCACAGGTGATGCTTCTTGTACATTCATGATACTCATGTTTTCCCTTTCTTTCCACAGCACTTGGAGCAGCACCCTGCAACCTGACCCTGTCCCGGGAGCGGTTTTTCATCAATCGACCTCGGACCCGTCCCAGCCATCCGACAGCCAGGAAGCATCTTGCAGGTCAGCAACACAGACAGCTGGTGACCAGGAAGCTGGTCCATCAGGTGTTCCCCTGTCCCAGGTCTCTGTCACTGGTTATGCGGGCACTACCCGCCAGCGACAGAGGGCCTTGGACAGGAATGTCATGCCCGAGTTCATGCACTTGAGCGAGGCCTTTAAGGCCAGCCTCAAGGCGCTGGCCGCCAGAACGGAAAGCGGTTTTTCCCTGATGGAGCGTGGTTTTAACCACATGGAACGTGGTTTTAACCACATGGAACACCGCTTCCACTCTGTCGACCAGCGCCTTGACCGTCTGGAGGCCGACCTCAACAGACCAGCGCACCATTTTTTCAGCAAAATTGAACAGGGCATGGCGGAACACCTTAGTCCTGAGCAACAGCTGAGTGTGTTACAGGCCTGCAACACTGCTTACTTGCAGACTATGCAGCAGAATCGGTATGTTCAGCAGTCAGTGGTGTCATTTCCAACAGTTCCACCGCTGACTCACTTAACCACACTACCGACTTGCATACCACTGCACGGCCACCTGCATTCCCAGCGAAGCCGGACATCACTACACCACCTCAAGTCTGAGTGCTGCTGGACACTCCTCCGCCACCACCACTATGGGAAGCGCTGCTCCTGTATGGAGCACCACCACCGCCACAGCACCACCAGCTTGGAGCCAAACCACCACAGAACCTGCTTGGGCCACCGACACCACCAGTCAACACCAAAGGAGCACCGCCAGCACTCCGCAGCAACAGAGCACCGCCAGCACTCCGCAGCAACAGAGCACCACAAGCAGTCATCAGCAAAGGAGCACCGCCAGCACTCCGCAGCAACTGAGCACCGCCAGCACTCCTCAGCAAAGGAGCACCGCCACCACTCCGCAGCAACAGATCACCGCCAGCACTCCGCAGCAAAGGAGCACCACCACCACTCATCAGCAAAGGAGCACCGCCAGCACTCCACAGCAAAGGAGCACCACCACCACTCATCAGCAAAGGAGCACCGCCAGCACTCCGCAGCAAAGGAGCACCACCACCACTTCTCCTCCTCTGAGTCCCCTAAGAACTTTTGATGAGATCCCAGACAGGCAGCCTCCTGCTCAGAGCACTGACCCAAATTTCTCTCCTTCTAGGAGCACCGCCACTTCTAGCAGCACCGCCACCACAGAGCAGCAAAGGGGTGATCCGCATTCCCTATTTTACAGGGCAACGCCACAGTCCACCGTCACCAGGCGGTCAACAAAAGTAAGGCAGTCACAGGCTGCAAGTCGGTCCGGGCAGGATATTCCTGCGCCAAAGAAGAAGAAAAAAAAAAAAACTTTGTTTGTCCATCCACCGTCTCCTCCTAATGTGTCTCAAGCTGGATCAATGTCCATTCCAGAGCTCCCTTCCCCCAGTACTTTTGTCGCCCCTTCTCCTAGAACCCCTTCCTCTACATCCAGTCGTTTCTCGTCTCTCCATACACCCAAAGTCTCCCATTCTTCCCCCAAACATCATTCCTAATAAAGTTTTTTTGGTTCTTTTTTGTTACAAAATAAATGTGCACTTGTGCTTTCAAAAAATTTGGAATGGTTACTGTGTCTATCGTCGACTACACACACTGCGCCCGTACACTTAGCGTTTTTGCAACAACATATATCTCCATTACTGTTTCTTGTGTGAGACATGTTTATTGTGTCAGTCTTGGAGATTTGTGTGATGTCAACAAACCAAATCTACATGACTTGTCTTTTCAACAACAGTCTCTACATTCTAGAAATATTGCACATACTCCATCCAGCAGAGTTCCCCAACTCCAGGCCTCAAGGTCCAACAAAAGATCATGTTGTATGGATCCTCTGTTTGAAAATTTTTTATCAACTATGGATTTCATTACAACATGATCAGTTGTTGAACCATGTGGAGTGGAGTTGGGGAACCCTGCTGGATCTAGTGTGTTCAATATTACTAGAATGTAGAGACTGCTGTGGAAAAGACAAGTCATATAGGTATAATCTACATGACTTTCCTTTTCCAGAACAATCTCTACATTCTAGGAATATTGCACAGAGTGCATCCAGCAGGGTTCCCCAACTCCAGGCCTCAAGGACCAACAAAAGATCATGTTGTATGGAATCCTCTGTTTGAAATTTTTTTTAGCAACTATGGATTTCATTACAACATGATCAGTTGTTGAACCTTGTGGAGTTGGTGAAGATGTAGATTGGTTTCGTTGACAAAACATATCTCCAAGACTGACAAGAAACGTCAGTAATCGAGATATCTGGTGTATTGCAAACTGAATAGAGTTGGTTTCCCTAACTACAGTGTTCAAACCAAACCAACATAGCATGTTTTTAGTAATTACATTGGAGTTCAAAAAAAAATTTAAGCATGATATGTTGGTTGACATTAGGAGTAAAGTTTTTAAACCCTTGCTATAGAGGATGGTGTTGAGTGCAAGGTATATCTATTGTTCTCATTTAAACAATGCAAGGAACTATAGATATACCTTGTAAATAACCACATAATCTATATATTCACCAACTCTGGAGTATTAGTGAATTCACGATGCACAAAACACAGCATCATAAATTCACTGATACACCTGGCTACTTGTTAATGGTATTGGGAGTGTAAAAACAGAGAATGCAGTCAGTACAGGTATCAAAACAATTTTTTTTAATTAACATACAAACAACATGCAAGACAAATTTTTTAAACCATTTGCTCTTGCCATTCCACCCGTCCTACATCTGAGTTGAAGTATGCCGCAAATTAGTCCCTCATTTGGCCAACTTCAACAGATGACCTGAGAGGGTGCTGTGTAAATTCAGGCAATGGATTAGGATCAACATCATCAAGATCAAAGTTCGGATGCTCTCGACAAAGTACAAAGTTATGTAGAACAACACAGGCCTTGACCACCTCATCCACTGTTTCCAGTTTCAGATTTATAGCTATGCCAAGAATGCGCCATCTAAATACAAGTATACCGAAGGCACACTCTACTGTTCTCCTGGCCCTGGTCAGCCTGTAATTGAAAATTCTTTTTTGTAGGTCCAAGTCCCGACTGGAGTAGGGTTTGAGGAGGTGTTGGCACATCTGGAATGCTTTATCACCAACCATTACAAATGGCTGTGGCGGACCTTCGGTGTTGGGAAGAGGCCGTGGCATGGGGAAATTGAAGTTGTTGCCATACAACCTCCTGCCCATGTCTGATGTCTTAAAAGCCTGGGAGTCATTACCACGGCCAAATGCCCCAATGTCCACTGCAATAAACGTACAGTCTGCATCCGCAATGGCCATCAGTACAGTTGAAAAGTACTTTTTGTAGTTAAAGAACTCAGAGCCTGTTCTTTTGGGCTTGATAATCCTGATGTGTTTCCCATCCACCGCTCCCAAACAGGGAAATTGCATACAGTCCAGAATCTTTCAGCGATGTCCAACCACTTTTCTGCGGTTGGCATGGGCATGAATTCGGGACAGAGAACGTTCCAGAGAGCCCGGCAGGTATCCGCTACAATTCCAGACAACGTGGAGATTCCAATCCGGTACTGGAAGTGCAGTGAGGAGAGGGTCTCTCCAGTAGCCAGGAATCTGTGACAGAAAGAAAACAACGAAAATTAATATTTGTGTTTATATAATTTTTTTTACACACGTTACATTAAAACAACAACAAAAAAAATTCGGCAGCATTTGGTTCAATACATGGCATCCAAAAATGAACGCAGCTTGTAGTTACCGACATGGCAGAACTGTAATTCTGCCAGATTTGGAAGAGTACATGTCACAAGCAAGAAAATTCAGCAGACATTGGTTTAGCAAAACTACGTACCTTAATGTGACCAGGAGCCGTTCCTCAGAAGTAATCGCACGCCGGAGCTGCGTGTCCTGTCTCAGGATGACTTCTTTTACCCGAACAAGCAAATAGTGAAATGTTTCTTGGGTCATCCGGGTATAATCCGTAAATTTCTCCGGGTTTGCCTGTAGCTCGCTGTAGAGGGTGTGGTACGCTCCACGGCTCTCCCGGAGATCCATAATGGGATGTATCCACATACGCCACTGCTGCCATCTTCGCTGCCTCTCTCTCTCCCTCTGTTCATGGCAAGCAACGGCATAAGCCTGAGCCATCCTCATGTCCAGATCCAAGTCAAAGTAAAAGTTCTTCCAGCGCAGATCCATGTTTCTCAAGTCAAATGCAAGCAAATGTGCAGAATTCAGGTGTAAACTGGGTCTATATAAAGAATTTCCATAGACACACCCACTGGTGTCCCATTGATGGAGTGTGTTGCAAGAATTTTTCAAGGATTTTTTCTCCAGTTAATTGCGCATAAAAAATGCAAACGCATGAAAAACGCTTACAAACGCATAAAAACGCTGCGATTTTTTGTTGTTATGCGCACAATAATGCTACAAAATAACGCAGCGTTTACCAGCATTTGCATGCGCTTTTGACCTGCGTTTCATGTGCGCTCCAAACGCAGCGCAAAAACGCTAGTGTGAAAGTAGCCTTATTTTTGTATTTTCTAGTTAAGAATTTTCCAGGCTTTCTTATGAAATTAAGCCTTGGTAAATTAAGATATGCTTGGGACGCTTGCCTTTTTAGAAGGTCCATTGACGCCCAAGCTTAAGCTTCTTCACAGAAGGCATGATATTTTCCTCTAGGATTTCCTGATACTTGATTAAATCCATAGTGCCTTCCACATGCTGCAGGTTTCCAGTGCCAGAGGTAGCAAGGCCAACGCCATTGCTTCACTGCAGACAGGTTATTCTTTTCAGCATATTTTACATTTTTCTTCCTTCATTATATTAGTGATCAAGTCCAAAAGAGATATAGTTTATTTTTCTGGGTGGCACGGTGGCTCAGTGGTTAGCGCTGTAGCCTTGCAGCGCTGGAGTCCTGGGTTCGAATCCCACCAAGGACAACATCTGCAAGGAGTTTGTATGTTCTCCCCGTGTTTGCGTGGGTTTCCTCCGGGCACTCCGGTTTCCTCCCACATTCCAAAGACATACTGATAGGAAATTTAGATTGTGAGCCTTCAGGGACAGCGATGCTAATGTGTGCAAAACTGTAAAGCGCTGCGGAATTTGTTAGCGCTATATAAAGATTATTATTATTTTCTTGCTCCACAGAACAGCAGATTTGAGGCTGAATTGTCGTGTGGTTTTAGGTCAGTAGGGACGTACAACTTGGCAGTCAGATATGAAGGCTTTCAATGTTTAGTACACTCCTCACTTTGCAACTAAAACGTCTATGCCTGCTACTATCAAATCTTGCTGTAGGTCTTCTGAAGACACTGAAGGGTTATTGACCACCTGCTTGCTCAGCATTCTGGTGGCAGTCCATGATAGCGTCTGCTTCATGCCATGTCCAGTATAGCCTGCAACATTTCCTTTAATGATAAAACCTCCTCTGCTTGCTGTCATTTGCTGTTTACCATCCTGCTACATTCCCTTTAATGGTATATAACAGTGCCTGCTGAATTTTTGATAACTTCATTTGTTGCATTGTACTCAATACTTACTGCTGTATATCCATGCTGGGGTCACTAGAGATGCTATCTGGTGCAAGGTGTTACAGCATATGGATGTAGCCAGGCCCAATGCGTTTGATCATCTATCCTCCCCTGGTGTGCTAGCCAATTGCTAATTTATCCCAAACCAGTTCCCACAATCCCTCTCACCTGATCCTCTACTCAGTTCTATAAATTTAGTAGCATCCTAAGGGGGGCATGCATGTGGGGTCTGGCACGTGTCTCCCTGCAGCAAAGGTATCACTGCAGATAAAGTATCGAGAAGCTGCAGTTATTTCAACGGCAGTTAGTCACAGCAGGAGTCAGGACCCCACACTATGAATCTGCCTGTTTTGGGTATGTCTGCCAAGTAAGCACTTCTTATTACTTGGATCTGGCTTTTCTATTAACCCTCTTACACCTTCACCATGTTAACTTATGCCCTCTCAGTGTTTGCTCCATTAATCCTCACTCTCCTTCGCTATAACCAAACCCCAGGGCCCTCAAAACAAATAATCATCTCCCCTTCCCTCGTTCCTCCCCACCTGATGTCCTCTGCTGACCAGCTCCTCAACTTCAAATCTCTCCTAACATAAAACAAGCCAACCACTCTCCTTCTCCCACCTGCTCTCCCTCTCTCTGCTTCTCGTCACTGCTGGTAACATATTTCCCAAACCTGGACCCCCGCAGCTCATACCTCCCATTACTACCCCCTCCCACTGATCCCTATCTAATATGAACTACTGCAATCTTTCCAACATAAAACCCGTGCCCTTGATGCCCACCCCCCTGCTCCCTCTCTCTGGAGCACTCTGGAATTGAGGCTTGCAAGAGATGTCAAAAACAATAATAAAGGATTTTGGGGATATGTCAAAAGTAAAAGAAAAGTCAAAGATGCTATAGGATTTTTACAGGATGAAAATGATGAAATGGTAAGACAGGATGTTGAGAAGGCCGCACTTTTAAATTCCTATTTTGCATCTGTTTTCTCTCAGAAAGGAAATGTAACATCAACTATTCTTCATTGTCCTATTAAGGTAATAGAAGAATCCAGGATATCTATAAACAGAAAGATAGTGAGGAAACACTTAGCTAACCTAAATGAATTCAAGTCTCCAGGTCCAGATGAATTACACCCCAGAGTACTGAAGGAGATAGCAGAAGAAATTTTTGAACCCCTCTCCATAATCTTTGAAAATTCTTGGAGAACAGGAGAAGTCCCAGAAGACTGGAGAAGAGCAAATGTTGTTCCTATCTTCAAAAAGGGGAAGAAGGTGGACCCAGGCAACTATAGGCCGGTGAGTCTGACTTCTATACCAGGAAAGATCTTTGAACAAATTATTAAACAACATGTATGTCAGTACCTGGATAAGAATGAAGTGATTAAACAGAATCAGCATGGGTTTGTAACTAATAAGTCATGTCAGACTAACTTAATTTCCTTCTATGACGGAATCACTGATTGGGTGGATCAAGGAAATGCTGTAGATATAGTATATCTTGACTTCAGCAAAGCATTTGACAAAGTATCTCATACAATCCTTATTGAAAAAATGACTAAGTATGGAATGGACAAGGCAACTGTTAGGTGGATTCATAACTGGCTTAGTGATCGGACCCAAAGAGTGGTCGTAAATGGCTGCACATCCAGTTGGAAGAATGTCTCAAGTGGGGTACCACAGGGCTCTGTCCTGGGCCCTGTATTGTTCAACATCTTTATCAACGATTTAGATGAAGGAATTGAGGGTAAACTGACTAAATTTGCTGATGACACAAAGCTAGGAGGGATAGCTAATACTAGAGAAGAGAGAGAGGATTCAAAAAGATATAAATAAACTGGAGAAGTGGGCAGCAACTAACAGAATGGTTTTTAACAGGGAAAAATGCAAAGTACTACATCTGGGCAATAAAAATGAAAAAAGCATATACAGAATGGGAGGAATAGGCCTAAGCAACAGCACATGTGAAAAAGACTTGGGTATACTCATAGATCACAGACTGAATATGAGTCAACAGTGTGATGCAGCAGCAAAAAAGGCAAATGCAATTCTAGGATGTATTAACAGAAGCATACAGTCTAGATCACGTGAAGTCATTATTTCCCTCTACTCCTCTTTGGTCAGACCTCATCTGGAATATTGTGTCCAGTTTTGGGCACCACATTTTAAAAAAGACATCAACAAACTGGAGCAAGTTCAGAAAAGAGCAACCAGAATGGTGACCGGTCTGCAAACCCTGTCTTATGAGGAAAGGTTGCAGGATTTGGGATTGTTTAGTTTGCAAAAGCGAAGACTGAGAGGAGACTTAATAGCTGTCTACAAATATCTAAAGGGCTGTCACATTGTAGAAGGATCAACTTTATTCTCATTTGCACAGGGAAAGACTAGAAGCAATGGGATGAAACTGAAAGGGAGGAGACACAGATTAGATATTAGAAAAAACTTTTTGACAGAGTGACCAATGAGTAGAACAAGCTGCCACGAGAAGTGGTGAGTTCTCCTCCAATGGAAGTCTTCAAACAGAGGCTGGACAGACATCTGACTGGGATGATTTAGCGAATCCTGCTTTGAGCAGGGGGTTGGACCAGATGGCCCAGGAGGTCCCTTCCAACTCTACGATTCTATGATTCTATGAATACCCCCTCCATCTGCAATAAGATTCTCATGATTCATAACCTCTTTCTCTCTCGCAAACTTGCCTTCCTCGGCCTAACAGACACATGGCTGACACCGCCTCCCCTGCTGCGCTGTGTGACGGCGGCCTCCATTTCACCCACACTCCTCACCCCAGCAACAAACACGGTGGAGTGGGTCTACTCCTTTCTTCTACCTGCACCTTTAACCCAATCCCACCTCTTGCCTCCCTAATCCTCCCCTCTTTTGAAGTACACTCTGTCCGCATCTACTCTCCCTCCAAACTCCAGGTGGCCATCATACACTGACCTCCGAGCCCGACCACTGCCTTTAATGACCAATTCTTTACTTGGCTTCTTCACTTTCAACTGACATCCCCACTATCATCATGGGTGACTTCAACATCCCCACTGATACCCTTCAGTCTACAGCCTCCAAACTCCTGTCCCTTACTTCATCTTTTGGACTTGCTCAGTGGTCCTCCTCAGCCACCCACACAGACAGACATACATTAGACCTGGTCTTCACCCGTCTCTGCTCTCTAACTTCCCCACCTCCCCTCTCCCTCTATCCGACCGCCATCTACTCACTTTTTCATCCCTGTCCTCCTCACCTGTCACCCATGTCCAGCACCATGCGCACCCCCGCAGAAACCTCACACTCCTAGACACCCACATGCTCTCTGACTCCATTGTACCACTGGCATCCATATCTTCACTCCATGACATAGACAGTGCCACTGCTTTCTACAATGCCACTCTCACATCAGCTATTGACGCAGTTGCCCCTCTCGTTCATGGCAGCGTTCAACATATCAACAGACAACCCTGGCAAAATAACACCACTAAAATGCTCCAGCAAGTGTCCAGTGTTGCGGAGCGGAGTTGGAAGAAAATAAATTCGCAAGACTTCACTGCATTCAAACAGGCAACACTCGCTTTCAAATCTGCCCTCACCTCTGCTAAACAGGCCTACTTCACAACCCTAGTATCTTCCCTATTCTACAACCCCAACAGTTATTCAAAACTTTTAACTCCCTCTGCCCACCACTGCCCCCTCCAACCTCCCTCATCTTTGCTGAGGACTTTGCTACACACTTCAAAAATAAGATCGACCAAACAAGCCAAGTTTTCATTGTTCAACCACCACAACCCCTTTGTATACCAGACCAATGCCAAAACCCCATAACATCACTGAAGGGGAGCTTAATTGTCTCCTCTCCAAATCGCACCTCAGCACCTGTGCACTCGACCCCATTCCATCCCACCTCCTCCCCAACCTCACCACCACTCTTATCCCATCCCTAACCCACCTCTTCAATCTATTACTAAATTCAGGTACCTTCCCTTCTGCTTTCAAATATGCCACAATCACACCTATCCTTAAAAAGCCAACCCTCGACCCAACCGATATGTCCAGCCATCGCCCAATATCGCTGTTCCCATTTGCTTCCAAACTCCTGGCGCAGCATGTCCATGCTGAACTTTCCTTCCACCTCTCATCTAACTTGCTCTTTGACAATCTACAATCCAGTTTCCGCCCCCATCACTCCACTGAGACAGCTCTGACCAAAATTACTAACGACCTACTTACAGACAATCTCTATACTCCTCCTTCTAGACCTGTCCTCTGCTTTTGACACAGTTGACCACTGCCTCCTAGTACAGATCCTCTCCTCCTTTGGCATGAAAGACCTTGCCCTCCTCTGCTTCTCCCCTCTGCAAATCTCTTCATCTCTGGCTCCCATTCCCTCAGCATATCCAGTTCAAATTACTAATACTGACCTACAAGACCATCTATAACCTGTCTCCTCCACATATCTCTGAACTAATCATTATTATTATTATTATTTATTATTATAGCGCCATTTATTCCATGGCGCTTTACATGTGAGGAGGGGTATACATAAAAACAAGTACAATAATCTTAAACAATACAAGTCATAACTGGTACAGGAGGAGAGAGGACCCTGCCCGCGAGGGCTCACAATCTTCAAGGGATGGGTGATAATACAGTAGGCGAGGGTAGAGCTGGTCGTGCAGCGGTTTGGTCGATCGGTGGTTACTGCAGGTTATAGGCTTGTCGGAAGAGGTGGGTCTTCAGGCTCTTTTTGAAGGTTTCGATGGTAGGTGAGAGTCTGATATGTTGTGGTAGAGAGTTCCAGAGTAGGGGTGATGCGCGAGAGAAATCTTGTATGCGATTGTGGGAAGAGGAGATAAGAGGGGAGTAGAGAAGGAGATCTTGTGAGGATCGGAGGTTGCGTGCAGGAAAGTACCGGGAGACGAGGTCACAGATGTATGGAGGAGACAAGTTGTGGATGGCTTTGTATGTCATGGTTAGGGTTTTGTAATGGAGTCTCTGGGCAATTGGGAGCCAGTGAAGGGATTGACAGAGGGGAGAAGCTGGGGAATAGCGGGGGGACAGGTGGATTAGTCGGGCAGCAGAGTTTAGAATAGATTGGAGGGGTGCGAGAGTGTTTGAGGGGATATCTCCCGATATCTTCCCTCATGTAATCTCCGGTCCTCCCAAGACCTCCTTCTGTCTGCCACACTTATTCGCTCCTCACCCAACCGCCTCCAAGATTTCTCCCGAATATCCCCCATCCTCTGGAATTCTTTGCCCCAACACGTCCGACTATCAACCACATTCAAATGCTTCAGACGTAACCTGAAAACCCACCTCTTCCGGAAAGCCTACAGCCTGCAATGACCCTGCTGCCTCCTCGTGACTACTGGAGCTTTCGCCTCACCATCACCAGAGCTGCTGGAATCCCCCAACCTACTGTCTTCTTCCCCACCATCCTGTAGAATATAAGCACGCAAGGGCAGGGTCCTCTCTACCCTCTGTATCAGTCTGTGATTGTTTGTTTACAGTAAGTGATATCTGTAATTTGTATGTAACCCCTTCTCATGTGCATCACCATGGAATCAATGGTGCTATATACATAAATAATAATATAGCCAGTGTCCCTTTAAAGGAGGTTTTCATAGAGACAGGTGGGGTTAATTTGGACTACATCTGGCCACTGTTCCGGTACTGTACTGTAATATTAGATATGCACAAAACTGGTCAACCACAATTTTGGGCCCTAAAAATACACCTAACATGAGGAACACCACTGGAGCAGAGACCAGACGGAGTCCAAAATGGCACCTTCTGTCTCTTATAGAGAATGCATCTGTTGGGATTTAGTCTGAATCACATTTTGGGGGGGGGATTTAGATGGAAAGTGATTACTGTAGAGCACAGGACAAATGCGAACCTAGCCTTATACTGAAAGTGATCAAAAAATGTTATTTACCTTAAAATGTGAAAGCGTAACCATTGCTTAAATTATTAGTTCATAAATGAGTAGTGCACATGTAAATAAGCAACTTTATAATATATTTTATCAGAAAAATGTGTTTCCTTTGTCAAAATTGATCAGTCATTATCAAAATCCTCAATTATAAGGTAAAATCTGTATTCAGTGAAGACACATTCCCATTACTGAGATAGGAAATGGCGGTCGCTACTGGTGAGATTCTATGTAGACGGAAAAAGGGAGGAGCTACAGGCAGAGCTCCTCCCCCTCCTATCTAGATATTGGATAGATCTTTGTGAAGTTTATTTTCATGTGTACTATTGATTCATGAAATTGTTACGCTTTAACAATATAAACTTCAACTTATTCAGCAAAAATGAATTTGCCACAGAAGACCATTATCTATCAGTGGAAATATAGATGGTTTCCACATTACTGATCGGAAAAGGCTCTGATAAAGCGACATGGCAAAACATACACATATACACAGATTTAGTAAAACAACGTAATGGAAGTGCTTCATTAACAAGCAGGAGATGGCCACACATCTTTCTCCAATAGGAAGCTGGCAGCGCCATCACCTCTTCATTGACTTCTATGAGGAAAGAAGCCGGTGTTTGGTGAGATCGGCGAAAGTCTGTTTTACTTTTGAATGAAAATAATCCTGTAATTTTTCGTTCTCTTGATCAATGGTAAAAAAAAGCCAATTTGCATCTCTGACACAACTTGAAAATGTTCAATGGGGGCATCATTTTATAAGACTCTGAAGCGCTGAATGGTACATTTAGATTAGCAGATTTTAGCACATTTATTAGCACTTATTTACAACCTGTTTATAGAGTCTCACAAAAACAGATCTATGAGTAATGTGATTGTCGTGTTCCCATACAGCATCATATTGTCTGCATCACACATCTCCCATTTCTAAGAGTGAGGAACTGCTGATAACAATGATTTTCATGCGTAAAACATCAGATCACCCAATGAACAAACATTTGCTTTTTTAAGTTGATCATCGGATATTTTCATAGGATAATAGTCAGGAATGAGCTTTCTTAGTGCACCATAAGTGTCCTGTTGTTCATTGCTTGTAGATCAGGTCTTGTGTTGGATAAATTCTTACTATTAACACTGTTCCCTATAACATTTTAGGTGTTACAGTAATTTAATCTGACTTTGCAGAGTGTATCATTACATTCAGCTCTATCATTAATAGGGAGTCATAGCTTTTGATTAATAGAGCTATCTTTATTACTCATATTTTCGTGCTATGCTGAGAGTCAATGTTATAGAATATTTGCTTCATGCAAAGAATATGTATAATCCATATTCTAAGGCCGGGGTCACACTAATGAGGAATACGGATGAGTGAGAGGCGTTAAAAGCACGCATTACACAAGGACAAATTATTCTCTTCCCTTTTTTATATTAACCCATTCGCCACCGCTGCAGAGCAATGGGAATAGAGAGGATAAGTGCCAGAATTGGCACATCTTATAGATGCGCCATTTCTGAGGTGTCTGGGGGCAGATTTTTGAAGCCAGGGGGGGGCCAAAAACAATGGTCCCTCTCATGGCTATCAAAATCTGCCCTCACTCACCTGCTTTACCTCTCTGGTTGACAAATTACCGCGGGAGCCCACACATTTTTTTACAACGAATTAACCCCTTAAATTAACACCTACACCTCCCAAATTTTACACATCAACCCTCATCAAATTACTAATGAAAGACATATAAAAAAAAACATGAAATGAAATGGTTTACTGTATGTAAACCATGTGTCATTTCATGTTGGGTTGGGGAATGATTTGACAGAAGTCGGCAATTGAATTAGCGGCTATTCTGCTATGAAGAACTCTGTGAAATATAAATATATATATACATGTGTGTGTGTGTGTCTCAATGACATGTATATATATATATATATATATATATATGTATTCTATGTGTATATATCTATTCTTTCGTTTGTGTTAGAAAACCTGTCATAGGGCTCCATTATATGTCCATTTTGAAAATCTCGGCATACGGATGGCATACGGATTACATACGGATGCTTACATGCGCAAAATACGCGACCACACCTTGCTTACGGATGACATACGGAGCACTATTTTGGGGTCATTCATCCGTATAACGCATGTATAATACGGACCGAATTTTGCGTCGGTTAGTGTGACCCCGGCCTAATAGTCCTGACAATGAAACATCATTAACAAGTGAACCAACAAGAATCCATGTTAGGCAAACATCACAGAAAGGTAGAAAACATATAGTAGAATCATAAAACGCATTTCCATGATCAAGCGGCTCCACAAATCCTAAAATCACCATGCACTATGCCAAGCACATCACCAATAGACACTGGAGCAGTGGAAAGATTTCACGGTCCGATGGCGAAATCTGGGTTTAGCAGATGCCTGGAAAATGCTATCTATCAGAATGCCCAATGCTTACTGTATGCTTGGGTGTTGGTGTATTGCTAATGCTACAACATACAAAACATATTTTAGGCAACAGATTTAGACAAATTTGTGAACTATAGTTGAGAGAAAAAGGGCCTTTGTGAACATAGAAAGCATCTTAGATCTTTCAGTTCAGCTCATGAAAAATGGGAGCAAAAACAACAGTGTTGCTTCTATGTTTTTTGTTCAGTGTATTTAGGATCACTCGGCGCCTGGCTGCATTGTCAGCAGTTATCTATAAATTTCCTGTGGTCGCATCACTAAGTGTTTAAGGTACTGTCACACTTAGCGATGTACCAGCGATCCCGACCAGCGATATGACGCGGTCAGGATCGCTGGTGCATCGCTAAGTGGTCGCTAGTGAGCTGCCACACAGGCAGATCTCACTAGCGACATCGCTGGGGACGGGGATCGTTACTTACCTGTCACACCAGGCGATCCTGCGTCCTCCCGCCCACGTCCACACGTCGCTCGTCCTCACAGCAGGAAGCGCCACGGAAGCTGACGACGAGAAGCGGTCCTGAACGTTCTCGCACGATCAGCGATAACCAGCGGGGGAGCCGGTCGTAGGTAAGTATCAGACACAGAGATATCGCTAGCAATATCGCTATAACGTCACAAGTTATAGCGATATTGCTAGCGATATCTCTTAGTGTGACATGCCCTTAACAGGCTTTGGACATCTTGCAAATAATGATGTGGCTGCAGATGATCTAATCCAAGCTTCGGTGCTGGAGTGTGCTACTGTTTCTTTAACACAAGGTACAGTGCCATACAAGGTAGGAAACTGTTCACTTTGCAGTCAAGTGTTTTACTAGTGCTGTACCTTTAAATCTGTAGTATACGCCCACACAGCAGGACGGTGTGTGCGTCTGAGGACATGCCTCTACTTACCTTCCAGAGAGAAGCACGGGACTGAGAGGAGTGATTGGGCTGTATCTAGAATATCTGGGAGCAACATACAGCTTGATGGGGCTTTATATACAGGGGTTTAGAGAATTGACATACTGAAGAATGCGGCTGTATCTAGACGGGCTGAGTATCAATGCACTGCTAGATGGGGCTGTATCTAGAGGGGCTGAGAGGAGTGATATACTACAGGATGACCCTGTATATTGAGATGCTGAGAGGATAGATGTACTGCTTGATTTGGTATATAAAAAAGGACTGAAAGAAGGGATGTACAGCAGGATTGGGCTGCAGATAGAAGGCCTCAGTGGTGTGATGTTTTGCCTGATGATGCCGCATATAGAAGGGACTAAGAGGAGTGATGTACTGCAGGGTGGCGCTGTATATAGAGGGTCTGAAAGATGCAATGCACAGCAGGAAGTGGCTGTATATATAGAGGAGCTTAGAGAAGTAATATACTGAAGTATGGAAATGCAGGATGTAGCTGCTTATAGAAAGGCTGAGAGGAGTCATTTACTGAAGAAGGAAGGTTTATATAGTGGTGCTGAGAGTAGTAATGTACTGTAGAATGAGGCTTTATATAAAGCAGGCTGAAAAGGGTGAAGCACTACAAGATAGGGCGGTATATAGAATGGCAGAAGAAAGTGATGTATAGCAGGATAGTGCTCTATATAGATGGGCTGAGTGAAGCAATGAACTGCAGGATGGGACTGTATATAAGGGGGTGAAGATGAGTATTGCACTGCAGGATTGGGCTTCCAAGGAGGCGTGTGTGATTGTAGTACTGCAGGATAGGTGGTATGTTGTCTCCTGAGTAGGAGGGAATTATTATATTATGTGTGATTACTGCCAGAGGGTATGGGGAGAGGGGAAATGATTTATTATTTATACTATGAGGATTACTACAGCAAGGAAGTACGTGATTGTGATTATGTTGAGGAGGCAATTCTAACTGCACCATCTTTCCTTTGCATTATTTGAAGTTTAGTGTACATTGCTTGCTTATTGTTAATGGTGGCATAGTTTGGCTGAAACTGTACAGCCATTAAAATAAGTAAACTATTTATGATTACTTTCTAATGTCACAGCAGAAAGAGGCTGTGAGTTTTTTTTAAATAAGTTGCCAGTGGCCTCACTTTAGACAGGTGCTACAGTAGACCCAAGCCTAAAGGTACTGTCACACTAAGAGATATCGCTAGCAATATCGCTATAACTAGTGACGTTATAGCGATATTGCTAGCGATATCTGTGTGTGTGATACTTACCTACGACCGGCTCCCCCGCTGGTTATCACTGATCGCGCGAGAACGCTCAGGACTGTTTCTCGTCGTCAGCTTCCTGCGGCGCTTCCTGTGGAGAGACGAGCGAAGAGCGTGGACGCGGGCGGGAGGACGCAGGATCGCCGTGTCTGACAGGTAAGTAGCGACCCCCGACCCCTGCGATGTCGCTGGTGAGATCTGCCTGTGTGGCAGCTCACTAGCGACCACTTAGCGATGTACCAGCGATCCTGACCGCGTCATATCGCTGGTCGGGATCACTGGTACATCGCTAAGTGTGACAGTACCTTAAGGCTGCCTTCATACAAAGTGTGAAATGTCCAGATGCTGCCCAGCTTTATCTTGGGCAGAACATGGACCCATGTAGTTGAATGAATCTATTCATACATCTATGAAAAACACAGATCCATCATCCTAGTGTGAATCTGCGAGACTCAGACCAGGTCCTACTCTAGGCTTGTTTGCGGATCAGATTTGGCGATACAAGTGAATGGGATTCGTGAAACACAGATGCAAATCGGAATACTTCCATGTCACGGATCGGTTGCTTAGTGACAAATCCAAATAAAAATATGTGCCCTTTAGGCCTGTTTCACATTTCAGTTTTTTTACGTCAGTCAAAATCCGCCAGAGTGTGAAAAAACGAATCCGTTTCCGCTTTGCCACAAACGGATGACACAGGATCCGTTTTTTGACGGATCCATTTTTAGCTGCTTTTTCATGAAATTTAAAGTGACATGACTCTGGAAAAGAGAGAGGGGGGGGGAGAGAAGGCGGATCCGTTGGCGGATTCCGTCAATTAACGGTTGACAACGGATCTGCCGCCCATAGGCGTCCATTATAACGCATGGCGGACAGCGACGGATCCGTTGCTATCCACTTTTTTGACGCACAGAAAAACGTTTCATTGTCCGTCCACTCAAGACAGCGGACGCCAGAATTTGGACAGATCCGTCAAAAAACGGATGCAACGGATAACCATCCATCAAAATCTGCCGCAATGCAAGTCAATGGGAAAAAACGGATCCACCAAAAAAATGGCGGATCTGTTTTTTTTGCAAAACGACATATTTTGACTGACATCAAAAAACTGAAGCGTGAACCAGGCCTGAAGAACCCTTTTTTTGGCTTGAGTACAAACACACTTCTTCAATGAAAAACAAAATGAAGCTAAAAAGCAGAAGCAACTAGAGTGACACCAAAAATTGGTCCATTTCTCGGCTGGTAGCACTCATATGGATGTGATGCAGCCTTAGTATGGGCCGTGCCATTCATAGGTCAGCGCTATGTGATTGAACCCCAGGCTAAAATTTGCCAGTCAGCCCTTCCACGGAGTCCATTGAAATTCATTCAGACATGCTTTTGTCTTTATATACAGTGAAACATTAGCAACATGGCAAACTCTACAAACTCGCCAAATAGATAAAAGCTGTATTCCCTTCTCTCCACTGCTGTGCGGAGAAATAGTACAGAGTACTTTCCCATGTAGATCTTCAGGTTCCTTGTTTAAACGTGTCAAAGCTGAATCACTAACACATCCCAAATGGCAGGATTTACAAGGCTGGGTGGTTAAGTATGATCCACCCTTACAGAGGTAAGACCTGCTTAAGCAATCATCTGGTCATTAGACATATGGTGAGAACATGTCTTTTATAGAGAATTTCTACCTTCATTCTGTCTCTTAAAAAAGGGCAGTCAAAGTTGTGATCTACGTTGATGTTATTTACTGAAGACTGTAATCCTTTATTTTCTCCATAAAGCCCAAATATGATAGGTAAAAAGGCTAAAGCTACAAGAAACAAAATGATCATACACCTTGCTGTAACTAAATAAGTAAAAAAGCAAAAGGGCATTTAAATCACAAAGGGTTCTTAGTAACACTGTTTTTGATCAAAAAAGCATAAAAGCCATCCCACCATTGGCAAGGTGACTCTGTTCGGGATGGTTTTTGTCTGTTTAATGTGAACATGCGTTTATATGCTGCATGCATACCAACTTAAACCCAAGCTCAATTTTTTTGTGCTTTTTCTAGGTAAAAAGCCAGGTTATTTACATTTGCCATCATAAAAAAATAAAGAATCAGGTTGTTCTAAAAAAACAAAACAAAAGTTTTCTCTATTTTTGATGTGCTTCAAAGTAATCCTCAAGTTTTGGTCAGATTTTGTCCCTCAGGTGCATTAGAAATGAATATGTATCACGCAGAGTGGGGTACTCAATTCGCCGGGCAGCGTTGGATTCAGGGGTCACGGGGGTGGCAGCTGTGCCCGGTGCCTGTGTGACACCCCAGAGTCCTCTAATGGGTAAAGTCATGCTTGGAGGCAGAAGGGGGGCCCCCATGCCAGGTAAGATAGATAAAATCACAATTCCTGCTGCAGGTTAGAAAAGGGCAGCAGATGGGGTTGGTGACTCAGCTAGAAGTCAGCTGAGGGAGTTGTCATGGAAACGAGAGCAGCTGTGAGCAAATGACAAGACAGTTTAAAAACGTGAGGTAAAAAGATCTTTCTGGAAGATGCAGTCAGTTGGGAACGGAGAGCTGATCTGACAGGAGGGGAAGGACGATAGCAGAGACAAGAGGTTCTGGGGAAGCTAAAAACTGCGTATAGCAGTGTAGTAGGGGCCAGGCTAGGGGGGTGGACCACTGCTTACCAGACGAGGCAAAGATGAGACGGAGACAGCTTCCACTTGTAACAGTTCCGGATTTATTTGTCGTCCTCCTGACGACCACCAAACACGCACCGCAGCTTCTTTACACCACTGTATCGCCAGGCCCGGGTACCTATTCTTCAGCTCCAGTCGCAGTACCGCACCTCGCAGATCTTTCACTGGGGGCTGTCCTAGACCAATCTACCCCCAGCGCTTCACCTGCCCGAGGTCGTCTTCCAATCGGTACCCCCGGGGCCTCGTCTGTTCTGCGGTCCGTTAAGTCAGGGCCTCCCCCTGACTGTCTCTTCTCCTTGCCTGTCCTGCAGTCCGTCGGGTCAGGGCCACCCCCCTGACTGTCTCTCCTTTGTGCGTCCCCCTGGCCGAGCTCTTCCCACTTTCTCCGTCTTCTTCTGAGCTCCTCCCGGGACTAAACCCTCTTGGAGCCCCGCCTTCTTCTATTTATCCCCTCTCTCACAGGGGAATTTCCCAACTGGGCTCCTATCTCCCCGCCCCCCATGACTAAGCGGATTCCTAAGCCCTAAGCTGATGCTAAGTCCTGTACTACTCTCCCCTGCCATCTTGTGGTCATTTCACGGTACTGCACTCCCTTTTCTGTCTTTCCCTGCTGTTACCTTTCTAACCCGTCAATCTCTGTCACTAGTGCACAAACCGTCCCCTCCTTCTACCAGTCACGTCTATCCGTCAAGTCACCTTCCCCACAGCAGACCCCAGAGCAAAGCGCTAATAGAGAGAAAAGGGACGCCAGAGTCCTTTGTGGTCAGGAGCTGTAAGTCCTGATTGCCGAATCTGAAAGTACAGGGGACTGTAATTTCCTGTGCGACATTGAACACCTGAGGGCACGGCAGCAGATAAAGAGCCCGGGGCTGACGGTGAAAAGGACGGTACCCGTGGAATAGGCTCACGCTGACAGCCGTACAGGTTAGAGAAACCATCACGCAATAGAGGGTCGCAGCATAGTTATAAACAGCAGAGACCCGTACGCAAAGCGTAGAAGGAAGGTTCCAAACCCCCACCTGGCAGGGTGGATCCCCTGAATGCCTGCAGGCAAGCCAGACTCAATCCATCACCTGTATGTGGTACTCTGGATTGCAACCAATTGCCATTAAAAGGTAAAGAAACTGCACCTCTCTGTGTCCTCTCATTTCTCTGCACCCCAACGTTCACCGCCATCTTAACTATTAATCCAATATATTTGCCCTGGGACTATTGCTCTACCTGTGGAGAGCTATTTTCACCTCAGCTGTGACACACCAACAGTCTCAGGCGAACAACACCGCAGCGTTGGTCACCTCTGACCAGAATACCACAGGTGGCGTCACGTATTCATCTATAAACTTTATCTTCATTTTTACCACACTTCTTTCCTCTCCTATGTATAGCACTCACGCTCTTTTCACATTGTTAAATTGCACAGATCCAGGCAGTCCCACCATTCAACACCAGAGACGCTCTCACAAATCACTTAACCATCTGCTCACTCTTTCTATCCTCCTTCTCCTAGTCGCAGGAGACATTGCTCCCAACCCTGGTCCCCCATGTTATAGAAAGTCAAACCCCCCCACTGCTACACTCAGAAACCCCTCTAATCTTATTAATATTCCCTGCATGCCATCTGTCTCTCTTAATTGTGCACTTTGGAATTCTCGCTCAGTGTGTAACAAACTCTCCTTCATTCATGACTTCTTCCTTTCTAATTCTCTTAACCTCCTGGCTCTTACTGAAACCTGGATCCAGCAGTCAGATACTGCTGCTGCTGCTCTTTCATACGGGGGGCTACACTTCTCTCATACCCCAAGATCAGACATTTGAGCTGGTGGAGGCGTTGGTCTGCTCCTATCACCAAAATGTACCTTTCAGGTTATCCCTCAAGTACCCTCACTTGTCTTCCCTTCTTTTGAGGTCCATGCCGTCAGACTCTACACCCCCTTCTCCATGCAAGTGGCGGTGGTGTATCGTCCTCCCGGCCCCTCCCATCAGTTCCTGGATCATTTTGCCACTTGGCTTCCACATTTTCTCTCCTGTGACATCCCTACCCTCATCATGGGAGATTTCAACATCCCCATTGCTCTTCCCCTCTCCCCATCTGCTACTCACCTTTTATCTCTAACCTCCTCATTTGGCCTTTCGCAGCTTACTAATTCTCCAACGCATGAAGACGGAAACTCCCTCGACTTGGTCTTCTCTCGGCTTTGTGCAGTGGATGATTTTGCAAACTCCCCTCTCCCGCTCTCTGACCACAATCTTCTTTCATTCTCTATAAAGAACTGCCAGGCTGCTCAGGTCACCCCCACTGTCCAGACTTATAGAAACATACAGGCCATTAACACCCAGAAACTTCTGAAGAACTTGCAGTCTTCATTGGCCCCTATCTCCTCCCTCTCATGTCCTGATTCTGCATTGAAGCATTACAATGAAACACTTCAAAGTGCCCTGGATGAATTTGCACCCCCTATAAATAGAACACCACAACACAGACGGCGACAACCCTGGCACACGGTGCAAACACGTTTCCTGCAGCGGTGCTCCAGGTGCGCCGAAAGTCTGTGGAGAAAATCAAATCTACACGAAGATTTCATCCATTTTAAGTTTATGCTTAGAACATACAACACTGCCCTTCACCTCTCCAAACAAACCTATTTCAACACCCTCATCACCTCACTGTCCAATAACCCGAAACGTCTCTTTGACACTTTTCATTCTCTACTCAATCCAAGAGTACAGGCCCCAACCACGGAGCTCCGAGCTGACGATCTGGCCAATTACTTCAAAGAAAAAATTGACCAGATCCGACAGGAAATTATCTCCAAATCCCCTCATACCATGCACTGTCCTCCCTCCCCCACTGCATCTAACTCACTCTCTGATTTTGAACCAGTCACAGAAGAAGAAGTAAGCAGGCTCCTTGCATCTTCTCGCCCAACTACTTGCACCAGTGACCCATTTCCGTCACATCTCCTCCAGTCCCTTTCCCCTGCTGTCACCCCTCACCTAACTAAAATATTTAACCTCTCTCTCTCTTCTGGTATTTTTCCCTCCTCATTTAAGCATGCCATCATACATCCACTACTTAAAAAACCATCCCTCGACCAAAACTGTGCCGCTAACTATAGACCTGTCTCTAATCTTCCCTTCATCTCTAAACTCCTGGAACGCCTGGTCCACTCCCGTCTTATCCGCTATCTCTCAGAAAACTCTGTTCTCGACCCTCTCCAATCCGGTTTCCGCTCTTTACACTCCACTGAAACTGCCTTCACTAAAGTCTCTAATGATCTGCTAACAGCTAAATCAAATGGTCATTACTCCATGCTAATTCTCTTGGATCTCTCTGCAGCATTCGACACTGTGGATCATCAGCTCCTCCTCACTATGCTCCATTCCATTGGCCTCAAGGACACCGTTCTCTCCTGGTTCTCCTCCTATCTCTCCGACCGCTCCTTTACTGTTTCTTTTGCCGGTTCCTCCTCCTCTCACCTTCCCCTTACTGTTGGGGTTCCTCAAGGATCGGTTCTAGACCCCCTCCTCTTCTCCTTGTACACTGCCCCTATTGGTCAAACAATCAGTAGATTTGGTTTCCAGTACCATCTCTATGCTGATGACACCCAATTATACGCTTCTTCTCCTGACATCACGCCAGCCTTTCTAGAAAACACTGGCGATTGTCTAAACGCTGTTTCTAATATCATGTCCTCACTATATCTGAAACTGAACCTGTCAAAGACTGAACTCCTGGTGTTTCCTCCCGCTACTAATGTACCTATACCCGACATTGCTATTTCTGTGTGTGGTTCCACTATTACTCCCCAGCAACATGCCCGCTGTCTTGGGGTCATACTTGATTCCGAGCTTTCCTTTGCCCCCCACATTCGATCACTGACTCGCTCTTGTCATCTGCACCTCAAAAACATTTCTAGAATTCGACCTTTTCTTACTTTTGACTCTGCAAAAACTCTTACTGTTTCTCTTATTCATTCTCGTCTCGACTATTGTAACTCTCTTCTAATCGGTCTCCCTCTTACCAAACTCTCCCCTCTCCAATCTGTCTTGAATGCTGCAGCCAGGATCATATTCCTCACCAATCGTTACACCGATGCCTCTACCTTGTGCCAGTCATTACACTGGCTACCCATCCACTCCAGAATTCGGTATAAACTTATTACCCTCACCCACAAAGCCCTCCATGGCTCAGCACCACCCTACATCTCGTCCCTTGTTTCAGTATACCACCCTACCCGCGCCCTCCGTTCTGCTGATGACCTGAGGTTAGTATCCTCAATAGTCAGAACCTCCCACTCCCGTCTCCAAGACTTTACACGTGCCGCACCAATTCTTTGGAATGCACTTCCCAGGTCAATACGATTAGTCCCCAATCCCCACAATTTTAAGCGTGTCCTGAAAACGCATTTATTCAGACTGGCCTATCGCCTCAACACATTAACCTAACCTATCCCTGTGTGGCAGAGCCAAAAGTTTTACCATAACCAGGTTCCCAGCATCATGTTCCCACATGCTTTATGCATCCATTAGCCCTCTGTGTCTGTACTGTTACACACTTAACATTATGGCTGGTCCATACCATCAGAGCAACTGTTACCACCCACCTTTCGTGTCTACCTCTTTCCTCATAGACTGTAAGCTTGCGAGCAGGGCCCTCACTCCTCTTGTTATTTGTTATAATCTACTGTATGTGATTATTGTTATGCTGTAATGTCTATTGTCTGTACAAATCCCCTCTGAAATGTAAAGTGCTGCGGAATATGTCGGCGCTATAAAAATAAAATTTATTATTATTATTATTATTATTACTACCACACTACAATATCACGCAACTTTCACCTATTTTATGATTGGATGACCCAGGGCCACGGACCGGGTCACCGCTGCCGTGACACCGTCTCCCATTGAAGTCAACAGGCCCGGTACCGAGTACCCCACGGCCCTGCGCTGGGCGCTCCACCTGTGCTCCGAGGACAGTGAAATAGGGGTAAAAATAAAAGAAAAAGAAAAAAGGAAAACAAAAAAAATTAGAAAAAGAGTTTGTGAAGCCAGTTGGAGTGTTCGACTGTAAGATAGCCGGCACTGCAGGTGATCCCTGGGGGGGTAGATGATGATGGCAGTGCAGTGTTTAACCGCCTCCAACTAGGGCTGGCCCCCAGAGATAGTGATGAAAGTAGATGTGGCACAGTGTAACAAGGAAAGTCACTTTATCATTTACTGAAGTCCATATGCAGTTCAGAGGATAAAATACTACTCTCTCACCAGGTTTACAGTCTGCTCTGCACGGTGGGAGTTATACTTCTCTGCTTTGGTTCAGTGTAAACTTCCTGTTGTTCTAATCCCTTCAGGGACAAAGTTTTCCCAGAGTCTGAAACTTCTAGTACTACCAGTATTCACAGAGTTTTCTGCCCCGGCAACATGCAGCTTGAATCCTATGTGATGCACGTGTTTGTTCTGGCATAATCCCTCACTGATTCTCTGTTGCTGTAGTGTTCCTGGGAGAAGACACTCCACTGCTGGTTGTGTAAACCACACAGCCTCTCAGCTTACCATCCAGCTCTAGAAGCATAGATGGCCTAGGGACTGAAGCCCTGATCCTTCACAGCATTGTTCCTGGAGAGAGCACATGTAACTGCTCCAAGAACTTTCTCCATCTTTCCTCACACTGTCTTTCATCACAGACTAACTAGAACTCCTCCCCTCCCAGTTAGGGTATCTCTGCAAAGCTCTAAGCTTCAGGCAAGTAAGGGAGTGGGGTAAAATTGTGTGTGCAGTTGTCTCCAACAGAGAAAGCATAACTCCCATCATTTACAAAACACATATAAAATAGTACATATTTGACCATTTTTTGGTGGCAAAGACACAGGGCGCCACAAATACATTATACAGTGATGGCTATATGTGTTGGTTTTTCATGGATTCTTTAAATTCTGTTGAAGTGGCCATAGACACCAGACAAAACCACCCATTTTACCTAGACATGCCAAACATCTGATGTGTATGGTGGTGTCCCAACATTCCCTAGGCTTCCAGTGTCATGAAAAAAATAGGGTCAGGTATAACTGATTTCAACTTGCTTGATACTTCTGTCTTAAGGAATGATAATCCTTCACCATAAGTGGCTGTTGGTCGTTTACTCCCCTCTTTTTTATTGAGAACGCATGCACACTTGGTGGAACATGGGTATAGGGGAATCGTTAGGGATAGCTGTCAGCTTACAGTAATTTAAAATGTATGGCCAGCTTTAGACCTTGAAGTTAGAAGAACATTGCTGATGTTTGAGTGTATAAATATGCCACATGATGAGATATCTCCCTACCAGCAGGAGATGTTGGCTTCTTACTGATGTTAGCCCCAATATGTAGAGATCCTTGGCAGACAGCTAATGGCAAAACACAAGGTGCACATGTTGTAGTACGTTGCCCTTCCTTAAGTAATATGATTGCTTCAGTGAAGTTTTAAGTGGATTTTCCTACGCAATGCACGCAACGTCACTTAAGATCTCTTGAAAACGCACTTCTTTTTGTTATGTGAAAGTGGATTTCCACAAGCACAAAGTTTTAATTGATAAATGGCCTTTCTCTGAGCACGTAGTATCACTGATGAACAAACATGTAGGAAACAATGAAAAAGTCAAGTTTCTTATTGTCATTTCTGATTGACTTGTGTTTCTATTGTAACATCTCTTTAAATATCTCTAGCTGTGCGAAGCCTCACATTTCACCATGATAATTCTACCTAGCAACAAGGAGAACACTGAAGGATGGTAAATGGCAACCATCTGGCAACCTTGCTGCGTTCGATTAAGCAAAGACGTCTAAAGGGCAAATTTACCACATTGGGATGTTATACTCTGTTTTGTTTTAACTTGGCATTGTATTGGAGCTGTTGATGTAATTTTTGTACAGTCTTAAGCAGGGGAGTAACTAGAACTGATTGGGCCCCATAGCAAACTTTTAAACGGGGCCCACTCAAAGACACCCCCCCTTTAAGACACACCCCCTTCAAGACGCACCCCCTTCAAGACGCACCCCCTTCAAGACGCACCCTCTTACCGATAATGCATACTAGAGTCACATTAAGTAACAGAATTAGAATTCTGAGGGTGAGGCAAGAAATCATCAGGCTGACTGAGTGGCTGGCATTAACTAAGCTGAGACAGTGAGGGCTGCCTGCCTTACACCGCGCAAACCGACCTCCAGGAACTACATTTCCCAGAGGTCCATGCGGCAGGCAGCTCTGCAGAGAGCTAATAGACAGCGAGGGTTCAGGGAAGGGGCGGGACTGAACTAGTCTGAAGCAATACACTGGCTGCAGGCAGGCCCAATATGTGCTTTGCTCCGCACAGCAGGCACAGAAATACAGGGTAGGCTGCGAAATCATAGTGTACATTTTTTTCCACCGGGGCCCTGGATCCCCTACACTACACGCACCAGGCCGGCGGGCCCCCAAGACAGCGTTGGCCAAAGCACCCGCCGGAGTGCTGCAGTAATGTAACGTATATACTCGTGTATAAGCCGACTCCCCTAACTTTGTCACAAAAAACTGGGAAAACTTATTGACTCGCGTATAAGCCTAGGGTGGAAAATGCCGAAGCTACTGGTAAATTTCAAAAATAAAATGGGCCCCATAAGATGCTCCATAAAGTTCATGATGGCCCCATATAATGCTCCATAAAGTTCATGATGGGTTCCATAAGATGCTCCATGCAAAAATATGCCTAATAATGCTGCACAGTGAATAATGGTGGCCCTATAACATGATCCATAATAACATATGCCCCATATAATGCTGCACAGTGATTGGTGGCCCCTTATAATGCTGCACAGTGATTAGTGGCCCCTTATAATGCTGCACAGTGATTGGTGGCACCTTATAATGCTGCAGTGATTGGTGGCCCCTTATAATGCTGCACAGTGATTGGTGGCCCCTTGTAATGCTGCACAGTGATTTGTGGCCCCTTACAATGCTGCACAGTGATTAGTGGCCCATATAATGCTGCACAGTGATTAGCGGCCCCTTATAATGATGCACAGTGATTATTGGCCCCTTGTAATGCTGCAGTGATTGGTGGCCCCTTATAATGCTGCACAGTGATTGGTGGCACCTTATAATGCTGCAGTGATTGGTGGCCCCTTATAATGCTGCACAGTGATTGGTGGCCCCTTGTAATGCTGCACAGTGATTGGTGGCCCCTTACAATGCTGCACAGTGATTAGTGGCCCCATATAATGCTGCACAGTGATTAGTGGCCCCTTATAATGATGCACAGTGATTATTGGCCCCTTGTAATGCTGCAGTGATTGGTGGCACCTTATAATGCTGCACAGTGATTGGGCGGGGCCCTGGCCCTTGTAATGCTGCACAGTGATTAGTGGCCCCTTGCAATGCTGCACAGTGATTAGTGGCCCCATATAATGCTGCACAGTGATTAGTGGCCCCTTATAATGATGCACAGTGATTATTGGCCCCTTGTAATGCTGCAGTGATTGGTGGCCCCTTATAATGCTGCACAGTGATTGGGCGGGGCCCTGGCCCTTGTAATGCTGCACAGTGATTAGTGGCCCCAAGTTGTAATGCTGCACAGTGATTAGTGGCCCTAAGTTGTAATGCTGCACAGTGATTAGTGGCCCGGGCCCCTTACAATGCTGCTGCCGCTGCCTCAATTAAAGAAAAAAAAAATATACTCACCTCGGCTCGTCCCTGCTGCTGCAGCTGCTTCTCCTCAGCGTTGCCGGCTCTGCACAGTGAATGTTCAGGCAGAGGGCCCCTGCTAACTACGTCATGGCGCCCTCTGACCTGAACATCACTGCCAGAGGAAGCAAGACAGCAGAGCGATGCACAGCGGTGGAACGGGGGACAGGTGAATATGGTTCCCCTGAGCAGGGTCAGACTGAGGTGTCTGGGGCCCACCAGGGGAATGGCCCACCCTACAGTTATATGCAAATATCTGTCAGTCGTTATTCCCATTATAGTGGAGCATCAGCTGTAAAACACAGGCGGCTCCTGCACATCTACTGTGAGCCCCTGGGATGTATAATTACAGTAGCTTACATTAATGGGGTTCTTTGGTTAAAACAAGTTATCACCGATCCATGGGCTCCACAGGATAGGTGATCGCTTAGGTCCGACCATTAGACACTGCACCGATTGGAAGAGTGAGGAAGTTTTATCCCTGATAGGACACTTATCCCAGTTTTAAAATGGAGTGGCAGGTGGGATATCTGACCGAAGCTCCATTCATTCTCTTTGGGGCTTTTATAAAAAAACAAGTTCCGTCACTGAGGGAATGAATGGATCAGTGATCAAGTCAGACATGCCACTCCAGTCTAATGGGGATAAAAGCTCCACATTCTGCCGACTGGGTCCACATAGTCCGCCATACAATATTATGGGCAACCACATAGTCCGCCATACAGTATTATGGTCACCACATAGTCCGCCATACAGTATTATGGGCACCACATAGTCCGCCATACAGTATTATGGGCACCTCATAGTCCAGTATACAGTATTATGGGACACCACATAGTCCACCATACAGTATTATGGGAAACCACATAGTCTTCCATACAGTATTATGGGAAACCACATAGTCTTCCATACAGTATTATGAGCACCCACATAGTCTGCCATATAGTATTATGTGCAACCACATAGTCCGCCATACAGTATTATGGGCACCTCATAGTCCACCATACAATATTATGTGCCCCATATAATGCTCCTCCATACAGTATTATGGGGCACCTGCTCCTTCATACAGTATTATGGGCCCCCTGCTCCTCCATGCAGCACATTATGGCCCCCCTGCTCCTCATTGCAGCACATTATGGCCCCCCTGCTCCTCCATGCAGCACATTATGGCCCCCCCTGCCCCTCCATGCAGCAAATTATAGCCCCTGTGCTCCTCCATGCAGCATACTATGGCCTCCTCTGCTCCGGCACAGCTTCCAGCGAGCATGGTGACGAGAATGATATACTATTATACTGCGTAGGCGACAACCATGGGCCCCCAGAAAGCTATTTTTCCTCTCAGTGGGACCCCATCAGGTAGCCGGCACTTCCAGGGAGGATGGTGACGTAGTATTAACACAGCATAGGGGGAGAGCACACAACGCCACCACCATCACACAGCCGGGCCGGCACTCTCCGGCACTGCAGAACAGTGGTAGTCGGGAGCCGGCAGAGCAGCATGACCGAGGAGGACGTCACTGGACGCACTGAGCAGGCCGCAGGGCTGCCTGCAGGAGTCAGACAGGGAGCCCGGCAGAGAGTCCACCTCCACCACCACACAGCCGGCAGAGCAGAGAGAGTCCCCCACCCACCACCACACAGACACAGCCATCAGCCGAGGACATTGGACTAGTCTGTGTCACTGTGTGACTGTCTCCCGAGTCCCGGCCCTAGTGTCCCCTGCTGGACCCTTTCCCCTGCTATTTTATACATTGATCGACTGACTAGTCACTAGTGTGACTCACTCACCGGACCCGCTGACAGGAGGGCTCAGGGATTGCGGTAACACTACAGTCAGACAGACACGAGCGGGAGCAGCAGCACAGGATGAGCGCCGACGACGTCCTCTGCTCTGTGTTCTGGCGCTGCTATTAGCCAGGCAGCAGCCAGCTACAGGAGAGGAAAGAAACGCGGGATGGTGACTCACCGCCCGCGTGAACCACTGCAGACAGCAGAAGGACCAGGTCACGCGGCGGTCAGGGCCCAGGAGAGTGACTCACCGTCACGTGACCAGACACAAACAGTGACTGTCAGGAGCCGCCGCCGCTGGAGACAGCCAGCCAGGGAGCCGACACCCCTCACGCACAACCTAAAAAGTAAAGTGCACGCGCGCTCTTATATTTAAAGGGGCAGGATTCAGAAATCTAAAGGGCCCCCCCGCAATCCTCGGGGCCCACCGGCACCGGGCATTTACCAGGTAGCCCGCCAGGCCAGACCGATCCTGCCCTTGAGCCTCCCTCCCCTCCGTTATACTCAGTCACCTCTCTCCAGTCTCTGTCTCTTGCAGCCCCCGGCCGGTGCTTGTTCCATCTTCTCAATCCATTCTCATCTCAGCGCTGTTCTACTTCTTCCTGCTTTCAGCGCCCACGTGGTGCCGATAATTACATATGCGCTTGTGTAATGAGCCGCTCATTACTTATGCGCATAGGTAATGAGCGGACGCTGAAAACAGGAAGAACTGCACTGAGAACTGAAGATGGAATAAGCACGGGGCCCGGGGCTGCCTGCAAGTGCAAGAGACATGCTAAGGGAGGAGTTGTAGTTAATTGCACTACCCGGGTAGCGCCGATTGGAGCCGGGGACCCGGGCCCCTGTATGGGCCAGGCCCCAAAGCAACCGCTTTGGCTGCTACCCCGGTAGTTACGCCACTGGTCTTAAGCTATGGTCACACGCTGCGTTTTTTGCTGTGTTTTTTTAATGCAAATTAAAAGCTGCTTTTTCCAGTACCAGCAAAAGCTATAAGATTTCAGAAATCTCATGCACACATACTGATTTTTATTTTTCCTGAAACTTTTTTGGAAACTGCAGCATGTCAATTCTTTCAGTGTTTTGGCAATGTTTTTTCACCCATAGAAAGCAATGAGTGCAAAAAAAGCAGCAAGAAAAGCAGCAAAAAAGACAGCAAAACATGCCAAGAGGTCAGGTTTTGGGTGCAGAAAATAAAGCAGAAAAAAAGCAACTTGTGGACGTAGCTTTAGTCTACATTCCCACAATGAGCTTTTGGTGAGTTTTTGATGTTGCAGATTTTCTGCACCATTTCTGCACCTATTATTTAAATTACTTGCATTTTTTCATTGGATTTTAGTGTGTGCTTTTTGACATGCGTTTTTGATTCTGGATATTTTTGTCTGTTATTTGTATGTCATGTTTTAAATAAGTCTGCTTTGTTTTTTATACTTCCTTCTTTTGTCAGAACTTTATTGATGTACTTAGGTGCAGATAACCTGTGTTTTTGATGTGCTTCCGTGCGTTTTTTACCTGTGGATTTTCAGTTTCTCGTGCGTCTATGGTGAAAATCTGCACAGAAAGCTCAGTGTACCCATAAGAGAAACTGACTTGCTGTGGATTTGAAACATGGGGTCAAAAACATACCCACCAAAAGCTTTGTCTAAAAATTTATTTTTAGCCAAATTCATGTATATATATATATATATATATTTTTTTTTTTATTTTTTTTTTTGCCTAAAGTGCAAAGGAAATGTGTCATCATTAACTTTAGGCCTTTTAGCTAATTTCATCTTGAACTTACTTAACTCTTCACAATAACAGTTTTTTGACCCGCACCTCGCCTGACTTCACTACTACGTCTGAGTGATCAGGTGGTACAGTTGTGGTCAAAAGTTTACATACTCCTTAGTCCTCCATATAGTATAATACACTCCTCAGTCCTCCATATAGTATAAGTCACTCCTCATAGTCTTCCATATAGTATAATACACTCCTCATCGTTCTCCATATATTAAAATACACTCAGTCCTCCATATAGTGCAATACACAGCTCAGTCCTCCATATAGTGCGAGTATAATACATTCCTCAGTCCTTCATATAGTATAATACACTCCTCATAGTCCTCCATATAGTATAATACATTCCTCATAGTCCTCCATATAGTATAATACACTACTCATTTTTCCATATATTAAAATACACTGCTCAGTCCTCCATATAGTATAATGCACTGCCATAGTTATCCATGTAGTACAATTCACTTCCCATAGTATAATGCACCCCATAGTTTTTCATATAGTATAATGTATTCCCCATAGTCTTCAATACAGTATAATGCAGCCCACATAATAACATAGTAACATAGTTAGCAAGGCCGAAAAAAGACATTTGTCCATCCAGTTCAGCCTATATTCAGTCAAAATAAATCCCCAGATCTACAGTACCTCCTTGTAAAGAACCTAATCACTGTAAGATACAATATTGTTATTCTCAAGGAAGAAATCCAGGCCTCTCTTGAACCCCTCAACTGAGGTCGCCATCACCACCTCCTCAGGCAGAGAATTCCAGATTCTCACTGCCCTAACAGTAAAGAATCCTCTTCTATGTTGGTGAATAAACCTTCTCTCCTCCAGATGCAGAGAATGCCCCCTTGTGACTGTCACTTCCCTTGGTATAAATTGATCCTCAGAGAGATATTTGTATTATCCCCTTATATACTTATACATAGTTATTAGATTGCCCCTCGGTTATCTTTTTTATAGACTAAATAATCCTAATTTTGTTAATCTCTCTGGGTATTGTTGTTCCCCACCCCCTTTTATTAATTTTGTTGCCCTCCTTTGTACTCTCTCTAGCTTCATTATATCCTTCCTGTGCACCGATGCCCAAAACTGTGCACAATACCCCATGTGCGGTCTAACCAGGGATTTGTACAGAGGCAGTGTAATGATCTTTGGCAGCTGCTGCTTGGCACTGGCTACTCCAGGTAAGTTTATCATTAACTAGTATCCCCAAGTTCTTCTCCATGTTAGATTTACCCAGTGGTTTCCCGTTCAGTGTGTAATGGTGATGTTGATTCCTTCTTGTATAACCTTACATATATCACTGTTAAACTGCAACTGACACCTTTCAACCCAAGTTTCCAACTTATCCAGATCCATCTGTAGCAGAATACTATCTTCTTTTGTATTGTCTGCTTTACATAATTTTGTATCATCTGCAGATATCGATATTTTACTGTGTAAACCTTCTACTAGATCGTTAATAAATATGTTGAAGAGAATAGGTCCCAACATCGAACCCTGCGGTACAGGTAATTCACACTGTGGTCCAGGAATCCGAATCCTTGTTGTCTGCACCATCGTCTTAGCCAATTGTTCGCATCAAGGATCCTGTTCCATCTCCTGGTGCCATGCCCGTCTACTGGAAGGATAGAAGAAAAGACTACCTGTGCATCCAGTTCCTTTACTTTCTTCCCCAACTCTTTAAAGTCCCTGCAGATTGTCGGTAGGTCCTTTCTTGCCGTGTCATTAGTGCCAACATGTTTCAGAAGAAATGGGTGGACGTCCTTGGAACTGATGAGCTTTGGTATCCTATCAGTCACATTCTTGATCTTCGCACCTGGGAGGCAACATACTTTTGCGGTTATATCTGGTCTGCAGATGGCTGCTTCTGTGCCTCTCAGTAGTGAGTCTCCCACCACTACCACTCTTCTTCGCTTCTTGGCTGTACTTTTTGTTGTCACTTCTAGGTGTTGATGTGTGCCCTTTTCTTTTTGCTTGCTGGTAGTGCTTCATCCTTAGGTGTGCCAACTTCGTCCTCCACAAGGCCTTGGTTTCGGTTTCTCAGTTGTATGGTTGGTGATGTCTCCATGGTCTTCTTGCTTCTTTTGGTCACATGCTTCCACTTGTCTGCTTTTGGAGGTTCTCTGACATTTTCTTCACCTTCTGTGACTAGTAGAGATGCTTCTGTTCTGTCTAGGAAGTCTTCATTTTCTTTGAGTTTCAAAGTTGCAATTCTTTCTTCCAGACCCTTCATCTTTTCTTCTAAAAGGGCCACTAATCTACACTTCTAGCAGGTGAAGTTGAAGGTGAAGCATGGGAAGGGAAGCAAAAGACCAGAAAAATCCATACACCTGACAAATGCTATTGAGAACTCTGCTATTAGAAGTGGAAAGGAAGAACAAAGACGAAAGAATCTAATTAATAAAAATATTGGAGAAAGAGAAACCAATCACAAACTAAAATGTTTCTATACTAATGCACAAAGCATGGGCAACAAACAAGGAGAATTGGAACTACTAACACAGGAAAAGAAATATGATGTCATTGGAATCACTGAAACTTGGTGGGACAATACACATGATTGGAATACAAGACTAGAAGGATACAACTTATTTGCAAGAAACAGACTTGATAAACGAGGAGGGGGTGTCGCATTGTATGTTAGAAACACGTATATCTGCACAGAGATTGAAGCTTCAGAGACTGGGAGTTCTGTGGAAACTGTTTGGGTAAGAATACAAGGACAGAACAATGGAAAGGACACCATTGTAGGCATTTACTACAGGCCGCCTGTGCAAGCTGAAGATATGGATGAACTCTTTATGCATCAAATGGCCAAGTTCTCCAAAAAATATGACATAGTTGTCATGGGAGATTTCAACTATCCAGACATTTGTTGGGAATCTCTCTCAGGCAAAACTAACAGGTCAAGGAAATTCTTATCCTCTCTTGCTGACAACTTTATCTTCCAAAAGGTAGGGGAGAAAACAAGGGGAACTGCTACCTTGGATCTAATCCTTATAAACAGGGAGGAAATGGTTGAGGAGGTAAAAGTGGCTGGAACCCTAGGAGGTAGCGACCATGCTATTTTAGAATTTTGGATAACTAGAGGTGGAAGACCTGTGAAGACTCAGACGTCAAGGTTAGATTTCAGAAAGGCAGATTTTAAGGGATTCAGAAAGATAATTGGAGGGATCCAATGGCTGGATATCCTAAAAAGACAAAAATGTCCAGGAAGGATGGGAAATCTTGAAAAATGAAATTCTCAAAGCACAGTTGTTAACAATTCCGAAAAGAGGGAAGAATAGGAAGCATTTAAGGAAACCAGGATGGATGAATACAGAACTTAAGCACATGCTAAAAAGGAAGAAAAAAATGTTTATAAAATGGAAAGAGGGAGGCATATCTAAAGAAGAATATAATGCTGTCTGCAGAACCTGAAGGGCACAAATCAGATTAGCTAAAGCTGAAAATGAATTGAGGCTTGCAAGAGATGTCAAAAGCAATAATAAAGGATTTTGGGGATATGTCAAAAGTAAAAGAAAAGTCAAAGATGCTATAGGATTTTTACAGGATGAAAATGATGAAATGGTAAGACAGGATGTTGAGAAGGCTGAACTTTTAAATTCCTATATTGCATCTGTTTTCTCTCAGAAAGGAAATGTAACATCAACTGTTATTCACTGTCCTATTAAGGGAATAGAAGAATCCAGGATATCTATAAACAGAAAGATAGTGAGGAAACACTTAGCTAACCTAAATGAATTCAAGTCTCCAGGTCCAGATGAATTACACCCCAGAGTACTGAAGGAGATAGCAGAAGAAATTTTTGAACCCCTCTCCATAATCTTTGAAAATTCTTGGAGAACAGGAGAAGTGCCAGAAGACTGGAGAAGAGCAAATGTTGTTCCTATCTTCAAAAAGGGGAAGAAGGTGGACCCAGGCAACTATAGGCCGGTGAGTCTGACTTCTATACCAGGAAAGATCTTTGAACAAATTATTAAACAACATGTATGTCAATACCTGGATAAGAATGAAGTGATCAAACAGAGTCAGCATGGGTTTGTAACTAATAAGTCATGTCAGACTAACTTAATTTCCTTCTATGACGGTATCACTGATTGGGTGGATCAAGGAAATGCTGTAGATATAGTATATCTTGACTTCAGCAAAGCATTTGACAAAGTCTCTCATACAATCCTTATTGAAAAAATGACTAAGTATGGAATGGACAAGGCAACTGTTAGGTGGATTCATAACTGGCTTAGTGATCGGACCCAAAGAGTGGTCGTAAATGGCTGCACATCCAGTTGGAAGAATGTCTCAAGTGGGGTACCACAGGGCTCTGTCCTGGGCCCTGTATTGTTCAACATCTTTATCAACGATTTAGATGAAGGAATTGAGGGTAAACTGATTAAATTTGCTGATGACACAAAGCTAGGAGGGATAGCTAATACTAGAGAAGAGAGAGAGAGGATTCAAAAAGATTTAAATAAACTGGAGAAGTGGGCAGCAACTAACAGAATGGTTTTTAACAGGGAGAAATGCAAAGTACTACATCTGGGCAATAAAAATGAAAAAAGCATATATAGAATGGGAGGAATAGGGCTAAGTGACAGCACATGTGAAAAAGACTTGGGTATACTAATAGATCACAGACTGAATATGAGTCAACAGTGTGATGCAGCAGCAAAAAAGGCAAATGCAATTCTAGGATGTATTAACAGAAGCATACAGTCTAGATCACGTGAAGTCATTATTTCCCTCTACTCCTCTTTGGTCAGACCTCATCTGGAATATTGTGTCCAGTTTTGGGCACCACATTTTAAAAAAGACATCAACAAACTGGAGCAAGTTCAGAAAAGAGTGACCAGAATGGTGACCGGTCTGCAAACCCTGTCTTATGAGGAAAGGTTGCAGGATTTGGGAATGTTTAGTTTGCAAAAGAGAAGACTGAGAGGAGACTTAATAGCTGTCTACAAATATCTAAAGGGCTGTCACATTGTAGAAGGATCAACTTTATTCTCATTTGCACAAGGAAAGACTAGAAGCAATGGGATGAAACTGAATGGGAGGAGACACAGATTAGATATTAGAAAAAACTTTTTGACAGTTAGAGTGATCAATGAGTGGAACAGGCTGCCACGAGAAGTGGTGAGTTCTCCTTCAATGGAAGTCTTCAAACAGAGGCTGGACAGACATCTGACTGGGATGATTTAGCGAATCCTGCTTTGAGCAGGGGGTTGGACCAGATGGCCCAGGAGGTCCCTTCCAACTCTACGATTCTATGATTCTATGATTCTAAGTTGGATTCTTCTTCTGGTCGATCTGTGAACATGTAGCACATGTTGCAGCTCACCATGTAGGTTGTCACATCTGCCATGTTGCTCGTAGATACTACTGACTTGCTGTGTGTCTTCCTTCTTGTGTAATATACTGTGTGTAACCTTCTTGTTTAATCTGCTGTGTTTTTTCCTTCTTGTGTAATCTACTCAATCAGCCAAGCTTTCTTGCAATAATGTCCTAGAGGCAAAAATTACGTTGCGTGGTTTGGCGATGCTTTTCAAGCAGCTGGTCCCGACTGTACCTAACAATCTTCTTGCTGAGGGAGACACTTCGCTTTTCCCAGAAAGCACCTGGAATATGCAAATTGGCAAATTGACCTCGTCAAGCTTCAATCCCTGGTTTGGTGATGCTTTCCAAGCAGCTGGTCCTGGCTGTACCCAACGATCTTCTTGCTGAGGGAGACTCTTTGCATTTCCCAGAAGGCACCTGGAATATGCAAATTGGCCTCCTCAAGCTTCAATCCCTGGTTTGGCGATGCTTTCCAAGCAGCTGGTCCCAGCTGTACCCATCGATTTTCTTTCTGAGGGAGACTCTTTCCTTTTCCCAGAAGGCACCTGGAATATGCAAATTGGCCTCCTCAAGCTTCAATCCCTGGTTTGGCGATGCTTTCCAAGCAGCTGGTCCCAGCTGTACCCATCGATTTTCTTTCTGAGGGAGACTCTTTCCTTTTCCCAGAAGGCATCTGGAATATGCAAATTGGCCTCCTCAAGCTTCAATCCCTGGTTTACATATAGTATAATGCTGCCACCCCACAGAATATAATGTAGTCCCTTGAGTATAATGCAGCCCCACCATACAATATAATGTAACCCCCCATAGAACATAATGCAGCCCCCCTCATATAGTATAATGCAGCCCCTCCATAGAATATATAGTAGCCCCCTCATAGAATACAATATAGCCCTTCTCATATAGTATAGTGCAGCCCCATAAGATGTAATGCAGCCTCCATAGAATACAATGTAGCCCCCTCATAGAGTATGATGCAGTCACCCCTCATAGAATATAATAAATTTAATACAGGCCCCCCATAGAATATAATGTAGCCCCCATAGAATATAATACAGCCCACCTCCCCATAGAATATAATGTAGCCCCCCCCAGAATGGCCCCACAGACCAGTGCTCACTCACTGTTATATTTAAAAAAACAACAACACACACAATCCTCACCTCTTCTCGTGCCCCGCGCTGCTCCCAGTTCGTCTCCGGTCTCAGCGGCTGCAGTCTGCCTGGCACACAGCTGGTACGTGATGAAGTGATGTCATTGCGCACCTGCAGTGTCAGAGGGGAATGATGGGAGAGGGAGCATCACATGATGCTCTCTCCTCCATCATTGCTTTGAACTGTACCGGCATCATAGACGCCAGTACAGTTGAATGCGTTGGTGCTGACAGGGGGATTCGGCGCTGGTGGAGGGAGTCGGCGCTGGCAGCAGGCAACTGGCTGGGTGCCCTAGGCAGCTGCCTGGTTTGCCTGCCGCTAATACCGGTCCTGGCCAGGTGCCATTCCCAAGGTTGCTATGAGTCTTGTTGCAAACCTTTGCAGCATGTGTAATCCGACAAAACAAATTCAGGCTCACTCCACCCTAGCTCCTCACACCCAGCACACAGATCATGCGCCAAACCACAATCTCCATAACTTAGCACATAACCACACCCACAGGTGAGATACACATCACATGGGCTGATCACGTGATCGTGACAGCACTGCAAGTCCTCAACCCTCAACCTTAGGGAAAATCCCGGCCAAATTTTATCCTGCTGGGAGAAATATATCTTCCATCTAGCACTACACCCTTCGCTGTACCACTATATATATATATATATATATATATATATGCACAGCACCACTCTGTGAATGCCAAGACAGATAGTGTCATGCAAATATCTTCCAACTGCATTGTCCCTCATCAAGATGTACTTACAAAAAAAGCGAAGGATCTTAGAGCTTAAATTGGCCAATTCATGTGTGCTCATCAACCATTGCAACGTGACACTTCTCTGATGGGTCCTATGATAACCCTTCCCTATCCTACTGTACATGCCGCTTTCGGGCTAAAAAGCCTACAATAATGGACAAACGCCTCTCCTGGGCTGCAAGCCTACAATTTGAATGGGCAAATAAATCTATACACTGTATATAAAACTCAAAATCTGTAGTAGCCCCCTCTATACAAATCCACAGTTCTCACCCGATTTGGGTGAAGTTTGGCATGCCCCCTCTCCACCCACAGGAGCAGAATACTGGGCATGTTAAATCTCGCTAACATCCCCCCGTCATGAGACTGGTGCCCCCGAAGTTAGGCACTATACATATAATGGAGAAATGTGAAGGTGAAAGTAAAAGTGATGAGGGGAAAACAACAGTTGTGACTGACGGGGATGGATTATAGCGATGGCGCCCAAAAGTCACTGTTAAAGGGGCTGCACCACCACACACAACACACAAACATTTCACAAACATCATACAAAAATCACACAGACAGCACACGTACACCAACCCATAAGCACAACACCACACAAATGCCACAACACACCACACAAACACCAGACCACAAATACCACAACACCATCCCATAAATACCACATGCACACCACACACACACACCCATGCACGCAAGGACCCACACATGCTTGCAAACACACTCAGATGGATGCACCCTACGCACATGGACGAACATTACTGAGCAGCAATATTGGTCAGGTGAAAAATGCCTCATAGTAAGATTGTCATTATTGCTTACTATACAGGGAGCTTTCATCACTGAAGCTGCTAAGGGAAAGTGAAAGCTAAGCTCTGATTGGTTGCTATGGGCAACTAGACAAGTCTGCCTGTGAGGTGGTTTTTATTACTGAGATGTGAGCTCCCTCAGGTCATAGTAATACTGTGTGAGGACTGCTCTGTATTTACTATTCATCTTACTACATCTCTTATCAGTGTCAGGTGAATTCTAAAGGGTCATAATACTAAGGACTGTTTTTAAATGCTGCCCAAAAACCGACTATCTATTGGGCAAGTTCATCCAAAAGCTAAGAAAGCAAAATTGTGTCAAAGAGCTGAGACAAGTGAATGTGACTCGCGGCTTGAAAAGAAACGGATGAGACAGGCGAAATAAAAGGCAGCTGAGACATCAGAGCAATGGGAATGTCGTCTTCACAAGAATCGGATAAGGCAGGCTGAAGCAAGGAATATGGAAACATCTGAACAAAAAGATGTTGACATATGCAACGTGTGCAAAGATGTAGGCAGGCTGATTTGAGTTTTGAAGCATTTCACTACAATCCAATCCAAGACTATAGGTCACATTAGAAAGTCATAATTGGCAAAATGGACATAATATGCAAACATTGTCAAGCAAAGAAGTTTAACTTGCAATCGCCTGGTATGTGCTGCTCAGATGGCAAAGTCAGTTTGCCACGCTTAGATCTACCTCCTGAACCACTTCTTTCATACATGTCAGGAACAACTCCTGAGTCCAAGCATTTTCTGCAAAATATTAGGATGCAATTCATCTTTCCAGATGACATCCTTTGGTACGACAGCTGTACTCCAGGAATCAGGATTTATGCCAACTTTTAAAGTCCAGGGCCAAATATATCACAAAATTGGTTCACTGCTTCCTATAGTGGATCGCCCGCCAGGGCAGTGGGGTTACTCTGTACCGGGCCGGTGTCTTAGAGGGATGTGTCACAGTGGCGGTGATCCGGTCCGTGGCCCTGGGCATCCATGCAAAAGGGGTGAAACGTGGCTGATTAAAGTTTATAGATGGATGATACGTGACGCCACCTGTGGTGCTCGGCAATGAAGGGGTTAAGCCGACGCTGCAGGCAGATCCTCTGGGACAGATGGTATAAGGCAGCAAGATGTAATAGCTCCCCACAGATAGAGCTGTAGTCCCAGGGCAGTAGTAATACAGTTGTAGCCAAAAGTATTGACACCCCTGCAATTCTGTCAGATAATACTCAGTTTCTTCCTGAAAATGATTGCAAACACAAATTCTTTGGTATTATTATCTTCATTTAATTTGTCTTAAATGAAAAAACACAAAAGAGAATGAAGCAAAAAGCAAAACATTGATCATTTCACACAAAACTCCAAAAATGGGCCAGACAATAGTATTGGCACCCTCAGCCTAATACTTGGTTGCACAACCTTTAGCCAAAATAACTGCGACCAACCGCTTCTGGTAACCATCGAGTTTCTTACAATGCTCTGCTGGAATTTTAGACCATTCTTCTTTGGCAAACTGCTCCAGGTCCCTGATATTTGAAGGACTACCACAACTGTAGGTGTTGAGGAAGAGGGTGCAGTGTTAGGCACAGAGATGTAGCAGGGCTGAAGGGGTTGCAGGAAGAAGGCAATGACACAACAGGGTGCAGTTTCCTTTACCTTTACTGTGCTTTGTAAGTGCAGTCCAGGATCCAGATTACAAATGGAACAGGAGTTGATTATCCTGGAAGCAACTTAGGAATCTCTCTATGCAGATGGGTTGTGTAGTCTCCTTCCTAGCGCTTATCTGAGGTACTTGCAGTACTGAGTTACACTGAAGTTGCTTGCTTTCCTAAGAACAACCCTTGTATGGCAGGCAGCCGTAGCCTCCTATTTCTTCTGGCTCACACACGTTACTGCTGTGCCTCCGAGTCTTAGTTGGGAACAGAGCATTTACAGCCTTCTGTTCCTCCGATTTCTGCTGCAGGACCATCAGCATCCATACAACCTCAGATTCCGGACTCCAGATCATGTGCTTACAGCTAGAAGTGAGTCTGAATTCTCCTCAATCCTCCAGCTCCTCTCTTCCACATCCACACTCTTTTCCCTCCTCACAGAACTGACTAACTTCCCCTTCCTTGCCCCCAGAGAGCAGCTACTCCCCCAGTTTGGTTCAGAGCTCCCTCTGCTGGCTTGGAATGGGAACTGTGCTGTGTGTAGTATTTACCTGATAGAGAGACCCTTTATTGCTTCCAAGCTTGACATCACCCTCCCTAGGAGGAAGGTAATGCCACAGTGGCGACCATACTCCTGAGGGCGCCACATTCCCCCTAGTGCAATTCAGTACTCCCGAACTGAAGAAAACATGCGAACATATAAACAAATGAACAATTGTAACTGTAACAAGATTTCAAAAATGAAAAATTACAAAAACCAAAGCTTAAAAATAGTCCTTGTGACGATTAGTCCATGCGTCAATGTCCATGGTCCAATTCCTGAGCAGTTGGTAAACTATGTAAAAGGATATCATCCGAAAAAGGGCAAGTGGAAGCCAAGTCTTAAAAAGTTTCAAATTGGCCCCTCGAAAAAGCCAACACGAAACACGTGTCGGGGTTCTCCTGCCTGCACCACTGTGGTAATATGCATTCATTACACTGTTTACTTATGGCACTTTAGCCTCTTACCTTTTTGTTCTACTCTGATGTCTCAGCATGCATCCTGGGGGTAATTATCCCTATACCTTGGGATAATTACCCCCAGGATGCATGCTGAGACATCAGAGTAGAACAAAAAGGTAAGAGGCTAAAGTGCCCAGAAGTAAACAGTGTAATGAATGCATATTACCACAGTGGTGCAGGCAGGAGAACCCCGACACGTGTTTCGTGTTGGCTTTTTCGAGGGGCCAATTTGAAACTTTTTAAGACTTGGCTTTTTTACGCCTTGATATTTTAAAGCTCACACAATGAATACTGTTAAATACTGTCATGGTATCTTTATTTAAATCACAGGATTTTTTTTATATACATGTGGAAATAAACCTCTGCTATTTGCACAGTATTTTTTTGGGCATATTTTACCTGTATATGTAAGTATCAATACACATCAATTGGGATGTTTATTTTCTTCATTCATTTATACTATTTACCGTCATGGTGCAGCGGTACTTTTTCTTGTTGCAGTGTCCTCATGTTTTATGTACTAATTGATTTTAATATTTAATGAGAATTTTTTTTTTTTAAATAATACCATAATAAAAATGTGAGACTTTTTAAGACTTGGCTTCCATTTGCCCTTTTTCGGATGATTTATATTTGAAGCGGTCTCCTAGCCACTTTCTCATTAGGAATTCTTACGTACAAGGATAGTTTTGGCCACACATAGTCCTGTGGCCCAATTGTCTATCAAAAACATACTGGGATATTCAAAAAGTTCTTAGAGAGTCTCTGTAGGCACATAAGCTTGAAAAGTTGCATATTTACATTTTACCATTTACATTAACTTATTTATATACGAAACCTTATGGGTGGTATAGCTTGGGTACTACGGACAGACCTACGTAGCATTGGTGTTGATGGGGACCTTACTGGATGCCTTGTGTTAACTACTACTGGTGTAGTGTGTGTTGTACTGGCTACATTACTGGTGGTTCTGCGTAGCACAGGGATACTAGATTTCCTAGGACCACTTCTACTCACTGTGGGCATGACAGATTCACCACTGGCAGGGCGAGGATTCTCTTGCTCCACTGCTGGTGTGGCATCCGCTGCCTGTACTTGCTGGTTTTCAGGGTGGTCTTGAGTCACTTCTTCTTAAACTACCAGTTGGGGAAAGGTCAAAACTGGCACCACTATGGCCTGATTCGCTCTAGTCCAATTTGCAGGGAATTCTTTGAGTACAGTGTTGACCTTTTCATCTTCTTCCTCTATGGGCTGAAGGTTGTTTTGCTCTTCCATCCTGTCCTTTAGTTGGTCAGGGCACAGTTTCAGATGATCCCTCGACACTGCTGATGAGGTTTCTCCTCCATCCTTACCGATAAGGCACACTTTGGTGTTGTCAAAGTTTGATGGTAGGACGGTGTAGGGTTCAGCCTCCCATTGGTCATCCAATTTATGCATCCTCCTTTTCCTCTTTAGGACTTGTTCTCCTGGTGACAGGGGAACTGTAGGTGCATGTTGATTGTAGTTCTTCTCCTGTTTTTGTCTTGCCTGCGCTAGACTCTTTTCCACGCACTCTTGCACTTTACGGTATTGCTGCTGCCTCTCTGTGTCCCAGTCAGCATCTGGTGAAGTCACCTCAGGTGTAAGGACTCCCATATCCAAATCAATAGGCAGCTTACCAGGCCTCGCTCTCATTAGGTAGGCTTGAGTGCAGTTGGTGGAATTCACAGGATTGTGATTGTAGAGGTCTACCAGATCTGGCAACTTCTCTGGCCACAGATTCCTCTCTTCCAAAGGCAAGGTCTTTAGTAGATCGATCACCACCTGATTCATCTTTTCACACATGCCATTGGTCTGTGGATGGTACAGTGTTGTCCTGATCTTCTTGCAACCTTACAAGTTACAGAATTCCTGGAACACTTCTGCCTCGAAGGCTGGAACTTGATCTGTAAGCACTCGCTCAGGGTAACCGTGTGGTTGACAAAAGTGCTGTTGGAATGCTCTGTCTGCTGTCCTGGCTGTTTGATCCTTGACAGGCACGACTACCAGGAATCTCGAGTAGTGGTCAATGATTGTAAGAGCATAAACGTAGCCTGAACGGCTTGGGACCAGCTTCACATGGTCCAGGGCTACCAACTCGAGTGGCTGTTTAGTTATTATTGGCTGCAAAGGAGCTCGCTGGCTGTTACGGTCCTTCCTGCACAGGTTGCATTGTCCACACTCCCCAATTTTCAATGGCCTTCCTCATACCAGCCCAGTAGAATCTCTCTCGGAGCAAGGCTTCCAACTTCTTCCATCCGAAGTGTCCAGCTCCATTATGGTATGCTTCTGTGGCGCCCCCAAGAGTATGGTCGTCACAGTGGCATTACCTTCCTCCTAGGAAGAGTGATGTCATGCCTGGAAGCAATGAAGGGTCTCTCTGGCAGTTAATCACTGCATGCAACACAGTTTCCACTCCGGGTCAGCAGAGGGAGCTCGGAACCCAGAACTGAGTAGAGGAGCTGTCTCTGGGGGCCAGGAAGGAGTAAGTCAGTTAGTGTGAGGAGGGCATCGTGTGCAGACGTGGAGAAGAGCTGGGGAGACTGAGGAAAGTGGAGAGCTCAGTCCCAGTGAGAGCGCATGATCTGGAGCCTAGTCTCCAAGGGTGTATGGATACTAACGGTCCTGCACCAGAAATCAGAGGAATAGGAAGCTGTAAATGCCCTATTCCCACATAATCCTCGGAGGCACAACAGCGACGGGTGAGCCAAGAGAGATAAAAGGCTATGGCTGTCTGCCATGCGAGTGGAGTGTGGATAACATCAGAAAGGAGGAACTCCAGTGTAACTCAGTACTGGGAGTACTTCATAGAGAGCGCTAGTAATGAGACTGCACAACCCATCTGCCAGACTGGTTCCTGATTTGCTTCCAGGCTAACCAGCTCCTGTGCCATCTGTACTCAGGACCCTGGACTGCATTTGCCAAGTAAAGGTAAAGAAACTGCAACCTATTGTGTCCTTGCCTTCTTGCTGCAACCTCCCCGGCACTGCTACATCTCTGTGCCTGACACTGCACCTTCCTTCCCAACACCCACCTACACTGCCCTGGGACTACAGCCCTGCCTGTGGAGGGCTATAACATCATTGCTGCACTACACCATCTGTCCCAGAGGATCTGTCTGCAGCGTCGGCTTAACATTTGCCGAACACCACAGGTGGTGTCACGAATCATCTATTCATAAACTTTATTCCACCACTCTACCCCTTTTACATGGGCGCCTAGGGCCACGGACCAGGTCACTGCTGCTGTGACATTCCCCTCTGAGATATGCAAAACACAAGCCGCGGAGACACCATCACATGTTTCTCAATGCAAGCAATGACTAGCCAGGTCTTTCCCCGGGAAGGAACAACCACGGGAAGGGCAGGGTCTTCTCCTGCATCTGGCAGATTGGGAATTCTGGACAGTGCATCAGCATTGGCATTCTTGTGCCCCGCTCGGTACTTGATGATGAATTCATAGTTAGACAGCCGGGCCATCCATCACTGCTCCAGTGCACCTAGTTTGGCAGTTTCCAAGTGAGTCAACGGGTTGTTGTCCGTGAAGATGGTAAACTTGGCTGAAGATAGGTAATGCTTGAATCGTTCAGTCACAGCCCAGACTATGGCGAGGAACTCCAGTTTGAAGGAACTGTAGTTGTCAGGGTTCCTTTCATTGGTTCGAAGCTTCCTGCTGGCGTAAGAGATCACTCTTTCTTTGCCATTCTGTACCTGTGACAGTACTGCTCCCAGTCCCACGTTGTTGGCATCAGTATACAGAACAAATGGTTGGTCATAATCTGGGTAGGCCAGAACTTCATCTCCTGTGAGAGCCATTTTCAGTCGAGTGAAGGACCTCTCCAGTTCCTCATTGACGTACCTCATGGAGGTTGCTGGGCTTCTGCCAGTCCCGGATGACAGTGACTTTGTCAGGATCCGGTCCCACACCTTCTGCACTCACTACATGACCGAGGTACTGCACCTTGGGCTTCAGGAGGTGGCATTTGGATGGCTTCACTTTCAGGCCAAAGTTGGACAAGGCTTCAAACACCTCAGCCAGGTGCTCTAGATGGTCTCCTTGTCTGCCTCGGCCACGGGAACCTGCCAATACCCACTAGTGAGAGCTAAGGTGGAAAAATAGTTAGCAGTTTTAAGTGCAGCTAATGACTCTTCAATTCTAGGTAATGGGTAGGCATCCTTATGTGTAATGCTGTTAATTTTTCTGTAATCAACACACATTCTCATGGCACCATCTTTCTTTTTCACAAAGACTTTTGGGGCTGCCCAGGGGCTACAACTATCTCTGATCACCCCAGCTTCCTTCATTTCCCGCAACATATTTTTGGCACATTGATATTGTATTGGGGGTATGGGCTGGTACCTTTCATTAATGGGTGGATGATCTCCAGTGGGGATATGGTGTTGAACCCCTTTTGCCTTCCCAAAGTCTAAAGGGTGTTTACTGAATACCCGCTCATACTCCTGAGCCTCTCGGTATACCCCATTCTTTTGGTGTGAAGGGGTGGAGTCAGTGCCCACATGCAGCTGCTGGCACCATTCCTCCAACTGCTTTACAGAGCCATTGTCCTCCACCTGGTCGGATGAGACCAAGGGCTCTGCTGCCTGTATGTCGTTGTTGCTGACAGTAAACAGCTTAGCAACTGTGGCATACCGAGGTATTGTGGCCTCTTCCTCGCTACAATTCAAGAGGCGTACAGATACTCCCCCTTTGCGGACATCAACTGCCCCTCTGGCTGTCAGGACAGTGGGCCGGCTATCAGAGTACACTGGCTCTACCAATGCTTGGTAATCTTTTCCTCTGAGGCCTATGGCTGCCCGACACCAAATTAACATTTCACATCTGGGGGGTATCGCAATGGGGAAAGAATCACTCACTCTGACGCTGCCAATTTCTCCACCACAGTTCTACCTGCTGTCTTTGCATCAGGGCCTTGATCTCCTTCTGCAGGACTTGTTGTTCACTGGAACCAGCAGTCTCGGCTACCTGTTGCAACAAAACATTAACCTCGGCAAGACAATTTTCAATCACATTAGTACCTAAGGTCATCATTGGGTTACATTCTCGTCGATCAATGTCTACAACTATCAGATCTTGACATTTCAACTCCACTCGCCCCACCTTAATGGTAATCTCTTTACATCCCACTTGCGGCAAAGACTGACCATTGCTGGCAATTACTGTCAGCTCATCACTTGGGCCACGGGTAAGTTCAGAGTCAGCCCAATACCGCTTGTAAAGGATATATGGCATAGTTGTCACCTGAGAGCCAGTGTCCAGCAAAGCGTTCATGGGGATGCCGTCAATCACCACTGGGAGGACCGGTCGCCCTCCTACATACTTGGATCGCGAGTTCTTTGGGCCTTGTGGTCCTACTCCTGGGGGTTGGCCCTCTGCCCCAGGGGTTGCTCGCTTAAATAACAGAATCTTGCGATGTGGCCTGCCTTGCGGCAGTGACGACAGATGGGACGTCCGTCCTGGTCATAGAGATCGTTGTCTCTCCCTCGGAGTGGCGGGATCCTCTTCTTCCATAGCCACAGGACATCCTCTGGACTGGAGGCCAGCTGGATCTTCTCCTTTGAGGACACCTGCATAGACTGCACAGTTTTGGCAAGTGCAGCCATATTTTTGGTCATCTCTTGGACCTGAAGGCGCAGTTCTGTAGATGGATCATTATCCAGAGTCTGTGCGTCAGCCTCCACAGGGCTTGGAGGGAAAGATGCCGCTTCTTGGTGGTATGTGATCACTGGTGCCTAGGGGGCGCTGGACGGCTGACATTTGGTTCATGCAGCACCCAGATAGCCCAGTCTTTAAAGTCTGCAAAGTCTAGATCAGGGTTTTGTAGGGCTATGATGCGCAGCTGTGCTCTGTGGGAACTGGATAGGAGTCCCTCAATAAATTGCTCCTTTAACAGCCTGTCTCCATCTTTCACACTGTCTGGATCAATCTGCTTTATGGCTCGCAGTGCCTCCTACAGGTTAAGAGCATAGTCCCGTATTCTGTCCTGCACCCTTTGCTTACAACCAAAGAATCTCATTTTTATTTCAGCTGCAGTGCGAGTGTCAAAGGTGCTTCTTAGTTTAGCCAGAATCTTTTTAACAGTCTCTTTATCAGTGTCCTGCCTGGACTTTACTTCTCTTTGCGCTGCACCAGTTAGCTACCCAATAAGGATGTTCACTTTTTGGCTTTCAGACAGAGGATACACTTCAAACAAACTGCACAGTCTCTCTTTGAATTCACTCAGGGTATGTGACTCCCCTGAGTACTGCGGTAACCAGGCCGCTCCCGGTATATAGAGCATAGACAGTGGCATTATGGGGACTGCTGCGATGGGCGCTTGTTCGTGCGGTGCTCTGGAGGCGGTGCTGGCCGCTGGATTCTGCGGTGCCATTCGAGCCGCAGCTGCGCTTGCCCCTGCATCTTGCGGCGCTGTGGGGGGTGTGGTGGCACTCACCGCTGCATCTTCTCTTGCCTCAGACATTCTCTTCCCCCCCTAGTTAACGTTGGCCAGGTCCTGTGTTACGCTGGCTTACCGGTTGCCGCTCCGCAGACTGGATGATCGGGGGACGCTGGGACTGCAGGCCTCAGCTTCTCACTTTCCGCCCGCTGGTCTCTTCCCGCGCAGCGCCTCACTTTTCGCGCTCTCTGGCAGGCTCCGCCCATGACGGCACGCCCCTTTGGCTTCCCGCGTGCGCCAAATGGCGGGGTAATGGTGGCAAATGCACAAGAAGTCTATGACACACAATACAGTCTCTGACACACAGGACCCGGTGGCACCGGGCTTCATAAATCCTGTTCGTGATGCCAAAATGGATTGCCCGCCAGGGCAGTGAGGTTACTCAGTACCGGGCCGGTGTCTCAGAGGGATGTGTCACAGTGGCAGTGACCCGGTCCATGGCCCTGGGCGTCAATGCAAAAGGGGTGAAACGTGGCTGATTAAAGTTTATAGATCGATGATACGTGACGCCACCTGTGGTGCTCGGCAATGAAGGGGTTAAGCCGACGCTGCAGGCAGATCCTCTGGGACAGATGGTATAAGGCAGCAAGATGTAATAGCTCCCCACAGGTAGAGCTGTAGTCCCAGGGCAGTAGTAATAGGTGTTGAGGAAGAGGGTGCAGTGTTAGGCGCAGAGATGTAGCAGGGCTGTGTGTAGTATTTACCTGATAGAGAGACCCTTTATTGCTTCCAAGTATGACATCACCCTCCCTAGGAGGAAGGTAATGCCACTGTGGCAACCATACTCCTGGGGGTGCCACAATATGAGTGGTTTTTCCACCCCTTTTTTGTGTTAACCACATTGGGTAGTAGTGGTCAGGATCTAAATTCTAGAGGAGGTAGCAGGGGCATGGGTTTAGTGTTGCAGGGTTTAAGGGCTATTGAGGTACTTTTGGAGGCTGGAAATGTACAAGGGGGGTTGTCAACGATGACAGCGTGGGTAGGTAATAACAGTACTTTACATGGGGGACTCATTAGTGTGGCTGTTGAAGGATCAAGGGGTTTAAGGATAGCGGGTGCTGAGGCCGTATCTGTGGCAGCTAGTGGGTGAACGAAGGGTCTCCAGTTTCAGGTCAGTCCAATGGGGACGAAAAGGATAAGGAGGACACTGTAAGGCTGGATGACACAGCTAAAGGGGAAGTAAAAGTATGCTTTGAAGGGCCACTGGGGGCACATTTAAAGCAAGAAGTGAGGGAAATAAACTGTAAGTGGAAATATTTGGAGATTTTTTCTTTATTTCCATTAGAGCTTTTTAATCTAGACAGGGCTAGAAGGGAGGATTTGGAGAATTGTTCGGGTTTATTTTGTTACATGGACGCGATCGGACAGGTGCATAGGGTATATTGAGGGCAAGATTGGCTCCACTACGACGAATTATTTAGTCAGCGGAAGGCGATGCGGTCCAGCATTCGCTGGGAACTTAAGAATAGTGCCTTATGGCTGAGGCTGACAGTGCCTAGCAGGGTGGGTCAAGCTAGTCAATCACTTCCAGGGTTCCAGGAAGTACCGAAGGACTCGGGTAGGCAGGGCATTCAGTGGCAGTGCAAAAGGGACTGTGTTCTATCTTCAATGAGGGGGAAAACGTAAGTTCAAGCATGATTGTTAAGCCTGTGAAGGTAGTCATAATGTGTCCAAATGCTTCAAAGGGGAAAAACATAGAAACAGAGAGGGTAGTGACAAAAGCGGTGACTTCCGTGCGGCTGGCAGAGATGATGCCATTTCTAAGTAGATAACCGGATAGGGCACCTGCTCTAGTTTTGTGGGAGGGTTTTAATGTGGGCTTTAAAATACCATTTGTTAAAATAGAAGTTATCTACAAAAAATTTAAAATCAGCATTGCAGTTTCCGGAAGTAGTCATGGAAAAATTAGCGAAAGAGAAGAAATTGGGCAGGATGGCAGGACCTTTTGTTTCGACGCCTATAAAAAATTAAAAAGGAGCCAAACAAATTTAGGTTAATTCACCACCTGTGAATTATGGGATTGATCCGGAGGTGTGCTCAGTGAGTTGCACATCGTTTGATGCAACTATTGAGTGGGTTCGGTTTTTTGGTAAGGGTGCGTTGTTAGCGAAGACAGATATCGAGGCAGCGTTTCGACTACTGCTGGTACACCCCGGCAGCTTACATTTATAGGGGTGTTTCTGGGACAGAGAGTTTTTTGTCGATCACTGTCTACCCATCGGGTGTTCGCTGTCTTGCGCTTATTTTGAGATGTTCAGTACGTTTTTGGAATCAGTGGTTAAGGACGTATAAGATTTGAATTCTTGAGTACATTATTTGTTCCTTACTGTTATACACGATGGAAGATGTTGCAAAAAGTTTGGCGTTCCATTGGCAGCTGAAAAAATGGTAGGCCCTGTGTCCTCTTCGAGTTTCTTGGATATTGTGATTGACACAGTGGAGATGGAATGTAGGCTACCCCCTAGGAAGTTACTGTACGTAAAATTACCTTGCGGGAGTTACAATCTCTTCTTGGCAAGCTGAACTTCGCATGTCAAATCATGCCAATGAGTTAATTAAATTCACCGCACACTCAAACAGACTTTATGCAAATAGGTGTACATTTTATTACATGTGGGAGCCAAACAGGAATATAGCACACAGTGGAAGCGATATAAATAATAGACGTTTTGGCTCAGCCCGAGCCTTTATCATATTATCGCTTATTCCAATATTGGAGGTTTGTATAGGGTGCAGAAGGAGAGGAGAATCTCTCAAGAAGAAATACCAAGATAAATGGCTGATGTGTGCTGAGAGAAGGAAGCGCTCCTGCGCCTGTCAGAGGTGGCGTCCTGTCAACTTGTAATTAGGACCTACTGGTCCGTTGCACCTGCACCTCGTCTATATTTGACTAGAGTGCACGCTAACTACCCAGTTTAAATCATGCCAATGGGCAGGGCGTTTTGTAGGCGTTAGTCTTTGGCGACGGCTGGCATTAGGGCTCCCCATCATTTTGTACGGCTTTGGAAGGAATTGCGTAATGATTTGGGGGTTTGTGCCGTGCTTTTGAAGAAATATAATATGAGATCGTTTGGATTGAATGGTAGTGAATGCAAATGATTTGGATTTGCTTATCGATGTGGCAGGGCGGCTGGGATTCAGTGTTTATTTTCAAGGCAGTTGGTTGACGAAAAAATGGCCTGCATCTTGGGAAGGACAGATTGGGATAGGGAATCTGGTCCTCATCAATCTATTCCCTATTATGGTTGCATTGTCGGTATGGGGGGAGAAATTGCGGAATAAAAAAATTCATTTTCAGGGTGATAATGAGGGGACATTTCAGCAATCAATTCCATATCAGCCTCTTCATCGGCAGTATTGAGAATTTTGCAAAAGTTGGTGTTGTTAGGTTTGTCTTTAAATATATGGGTCGTGGCGGAGTTTAAGTCCTGCTGCCAAAACTGTATTGCTTATGCTGTTTCTCCTTCACAGTGGGATTGATTTCAGATATTGGCTCCTCAGGTGAGAGCGACAGGTTGGTATGTTCCCCGGAATTGTGGAATCTTCCTTTCTGTCAGAAAGGAAGTTGATTTCTCAGATGTTGGGGAACAGGACCTGGTCTACTTAGGAGGCTGCGTGTAAGGTTTGTGAGGAATGGAAGTTATTTTTAGGGAGCATAATCAAGGATGAAAGTCGGTTGATACTAATTGTTGAGAAGAGGTGTGGTCAGCAGCAAAAATTAACAGTTCTATGGCCTTTGCATTTAAAGTACTGGGGTTGCGGGATGAGACAAAAATTTTTTGGGTTAGCCAGACATTGAGGTGGTGGCAATAAGTTGGAAGGTGAGCATTCTGAGGTGTCCGGTATGTTATGAATTATTGTTGCTAATGGGTAAGCTTTTTGTCTCAGTTTGTAAGTCATCATGGGAAACCGGTTTATTTAAATTAGCATTTTCTTTGGCCTTTTTTGGCGCCTTGCATTTAGGCGAGCTGGTTAGCCTGTCCAGGTTTACAAAGGGGGGACTACTGAGAGAGGATGTGGATTTGTATTCAGACAGGATTGAAGTGTTTATTAGGTCTTTCAAAACAAACTAGTTTAGGAAGGGGTGCAAAGTAGTGTTATTTGTGATTGTGGGGTTCGAGTTGTCTCCAGTTCATTGTTCTAAGGAATTTGTGCTGGAAAACAGTGGGCACAATTCTCCGTTGTTGATTCATGTGGATGGGTCATACTTATATTACTTTAAATTTTTGGTTGTGTTTAGACGTTGTCTAGACTTGAGAGGAGTTTTGTCCAAAGATTACAGTGGTCATTCGTTTAGGATTGGCGCCGCTACAGAGGTGACTAGGATGGGTTTGGGCAAGGATTTGGTGAAGAAAATTGGGCGGTGGGAGTCAGCAGTTATGCGATTTATGGTGAGGAATGGTGTGGTGGCGGTCCATCATAATGAATTAAAATTGGGCAAGGGTGAGTTTTAGTGTAGGAACAGGGTCCTCTTAAATACAGTTTGCATAAACATGTGGTCCCTATCGACACAAGAGGGGATTGAAAAGGGGTTGAAGGTTTGGAGGGATGCTAATGTTTGAGGTTTACAAAACATTTGCATTTGTGGCATGGGGGGAGGTCCTCGAAGTTGGTGGATTTGATTAATGGTGGATCGGTGGAGAGGGTGGAATCTTGGGAGATTCTGGACCTCCCAAGATAGAATTAAGTGGTGACGGGTGTTAAATTGTGGAGAAGGGATTGGAGGGCCCGAGGACATTGGCCTCTCAATGCTTATTCGCCTGGTTGTTCAATTGGTGCCTCCGAGTTGGTGCATAGCGGCTGGAGGCAAGATGGAACCTGAACAGAGGCGGGCAAGAAACCAGAGATGGTTTTTTGTTAAGTTTGGGGTTTTGAGGACTGTCCCTCTGGTAAGTTGCTTATAATGTTTATCTGTATTGTTACTAAAAGGTTGTTGTGACCAATTAATTCCAATATTCAGGTGAGGTGTAGTTATTTTACGGAAGGTCTGTGGGAAGGTCAACAAGCGTTATGGAAGAGAGCTCACTTGACTCGCTTTAACCCGTTGTTAGGTTTTTTAAGCATAGTTATAACTGTGGACAGAATTTTTTTGAAAGGGGACAACTCTTTTAAAGAGGTTATAGAGGATCTTTTAAAGAGGTTATAGAGGATTAGAAAAAAATGGAAAAAAGGCATCTGAATTTTACAGCATCACTCTTGACCATGGGCTATGCCACTCATTACAGCCCAACATTGCATTAAAATAAGCTTCATTTCTAGAAGCAGTCCATGATCAAGACTGGTGCGGTTTCCAGAAAAAAAATGGACCCTTTTTTTAACCCAGTCAACTCACGTAAAAATCTGCTGCACATGCAGGAGTGCTGGCAATGAAAACTCTGCTTAAAATGGTGAAACAATTGACATGCTGCAGATTTGAAACTGCTTCATATCTGCAAGGAAAAAATAAGCAATGTGCGCATGAGATTTCAGAAATCTCATTCCCTTTGCTAGGTTTGTTTTTGCAGAAAAAAGGGTTGGAACAACAATGCAAAAACAACATGTGAACATACCTAAAGGGGGTTAAGGTATATGTTTCCCCCAACCCACCCTAACTTTATAGTTATTGTAGCTAACAGTTGTAGCTGGTTCTCCATATAATAATAATATATAAATTACAGCTAGTAAATAGACACGCCAGTGGACAAGAACATTCAAGTCTTCAGGATTCATGATAAGAGAATAAACTGTAGCACTACTGTGAAGGTGCTCAAGTAGGTTCCCAAGCCAGTACAGTAGTAATAAAGAACTTAGCAGTTGGCACTGAGCTTATGATAAGGAAATCCAGAAACTTTTAATAGGCAGTCACAATAACAGGACGTTTCGGTCCCAGTTGGACCTTCATCAACCTGACAATAATATATACAAGAAAAATACGACAAATAAATATTTAAAAATAAAATAAAAAATAAAACGCAAAATCCATCAAGTGTGAATAGGAGAACAACAGAAAAAAATGCCATCATAATATATAGTGAGACAAAAAAGACTTTAAAAGACAAAAAAAGGAGGTGATAAGAGGATAAGAAAAAAAGGGAATAAAAAATAAGGGGGACGGGTTCAGATACCTACCCGACTGCTGTGAGGAAAGGGTTTATGTAGAGGCAAGGCTATATGTGCCTGTGGCTGTCGGAGAGTCCCAAATAAAGTGGCTACAGTCATGAGAGTATAGTCCTATAAGTAATTAATGAATATACAAATTACACTAATAGATTGTGGTAGTGCCCCTTTATAAATAAAGTATAGGAGTATACCTGCACTTATAGGAAGGGGTGTATGGGTCAAATTGACCAGGGCAGCAAGTTGAATAGGCTGCAGAGAAAATAAATTCCATTAGATACTAATCTTGGGGGATATATGGGGAAACAATCTGTCTATATTCTATTTATCATCCCCGTTAGATATATTGGCCCCCCCTGTACGCCATTTGCTATATGGCGTACTTTGAAGTGGAGGTAGTCTACCCTGACCCTGTCTTCCGTACACATAACTTACTTTGGAAACGATATATTGATTATATATTCTGTATCTGGGACGGCACTGAAACTACCCTGTTGTCTTTCTTCGGTAAGCTAAATTCGGCTTGGCAAGGAATTTCTTTTACCATATCAATGAGTCAACATAAAGTTAACTTCCTTGACACAATGGTCATTAAAAACGAGTTGGGCAGCCTAAGTACTGATTTGTATATGAAGACTACAGATCCAAACAGTCTTCTCCATTTCGATAGTCTGCATCCCCCAGCCGTAAAACGTTCTATCTCCCGTTCACAGTTCAAAAGGGTACAGAGGATTGTATCTGATCCTTCGAACTATGATGTGAGATATACCGAGATGTATACCACGATTATTGAACGCGGTTACCCTCCTAACCTTGTCAGAGGCCCCCTACCTCTATAGACAAACGAATTCCTTTTGTCCACACCTATCATCCCCTTGTCCACATTCTACATAAAACGATCAGAAAACATTGTGGCCTATTAGGAAAAGCACATCCAGAAATTATGGAGTTCCAAAACCCCTTTCTACCATGCTATAAAAGAGCTTCCAACCTTCGTGATAGCCTGGTTAGGGCTGATATAGGTACCACCGGTCAGAACCCCACTCAGAGATTTCTACAGAATCCCAGGACAGGAACATTTCCCTGTCTACAGTGCAATCATTGCCACAATGTATTGAAAGGCAGTATATTTCATCACCCACATTCTGGTAAACAGTACGATATCAAATGCTATTCTACGTGTAACACTTCATTTGTTGTCTATCTGATCAAATGCCCCTGTGGACTTCCTTATGTCGGAGAAAGACACAAGCCATAAAAGACAGCATATCTAAACACAAATCGACCATAAGATGTAAAAACTTACTTTTACCCATTCCACACCATTTTGTCACTACAGGCCACCAGATTTCCTAACTAAAGTTCCAAGTTATAGAACAGGTTCCTGTACCAAGACGGGGGCGTGACAGTATACGAACCCTAAAAAAAGCGAAGGTTTTTGGATACACGAACTCCAAACACTTTCACCTAAGGGTCTTAATAGGGAGTATGATCTATCTTTTATATAATGTTTCCCTAACCCCGTTAGAACTGGGATGTTGATATGTTGTTATTTTCTTATCTGACCGGCTGAAGTACTGCTTAATACTTCTCATACAATGTTTGCTGTAATCAGGAAAATGTTATTATCATGTCGTTATTCATTATTTCTACTAACTTTGTATTCCTTTCATTACAGAGCCGATTATACTGAATTGTCACCATCTGATCCACTCCCCCTGGACTCCCTACCTCTTTGTTCTCCTCCCACTACTTGGCTGCACATTCCACTTATGATGAATCCCTATAGAATAATATGAGAAATAAAAAACAGGAATTGATCCACAATATATGACTATCTGTATCCTTTATTTCTTCCTCACATATATATATAATACGTTTCCACAATCACCGCTATAATATTCCTCTAATATACTACTATAGTCCTTCATACCGCAATGGAACGCAAACAAAGTGTTACACCGCTCCGCCATACTCACCCGGCCTCCGCTCCCACGCCGCAGTCGCCCTCCGCTCCCACGCCGCAGCCTCTCTCCACCCGACGGCCGCGGCGGTCACCTGAGACAGACCCGCGACCGATGCCTTCCCTGCATGCTATGCGCATGCGCCATAGGCCGCGGCCGCGCCTCCTTCCTGCTTCTTATGCTCCGGCTGTGCCCTGACCCGGAAGCACATTTGGACCAATGGCTGACCAGACGGGGCCATATCAGGCCGCTTCCCCCTGAGGGAGGCGCCTGATCGTTGTGTTTCCTGACACTCTGGCCTCGCTCCATCGTGCACACTCTGCTCCTGCAGTTCCTGTCTCGGCTGCTCCTCACAGCAGCTTCTCAGTCCTGCTACCCGTGTTCCTGTCGTCCTACTCCAGTCCTGCCTTGTGTTCCTGCCGTCCTACTCCAGTCCTGCCTTGTGTTCCTGTCATCCTACTCCAGTCCTGCCTTGTGTTCCTGCCGTCCTACTCCAGTCCTGCCTTCACTGTTCCTGCCGTCCTACTCCAGTCCTGCCTTGTGTTCCTGCCGTCCTACTCCAGTCCTGCCTTCACTGTTCCTGCCGTCCTACTCCAGTCCTGCCTTGTGTTCCTGCCGTCCTACTCCAGTCCTGTCTTCAGTGCTCCTGCCGTCCTACTCCAGTCTCAGTCTTACTCCGGTCCATCCTGAGCCGCCCCTCTCAGTACCGGCTACCGTGGTACTCGAACCCCTGGGCCTGCTCCTAACGGTCCCTGTATAGGGGTCGGTTCCACCTGGCAGCTCGCCCGGGGTCCCTCGGTGCCACGGTCCAGAGGGTCCACTCTCGGAGCTCCCGCTCCTGACCACCCACGCTAACACAAAGATGGCGGTGGAACGCAAACATCACATCCGCCTGCCTTACTTCCTGTTTGCACGCCTTCAAGTCCCGCCCCTTCCCTTTTTCTTCTCAGCCCGGCGTGTCCTCCACATCTGACGACCGATGGATTTCGGGTCAGTGTAGGAGATACACAGCACAGCACCTGGTAAGTAACCCTTATATGGACTTCCTGAATTGGCTGTACCTGATATAGCGCGCTTCCTTACTTGTGTCTCAGACACTAAGCGCCGCTGCCACCAATGGTTTTAATGAGTAACTTATGTTAACCCACGCTACCTTAGTAGTCCCACACTTATTTCAAATGGGGTATATACTGGTTTTTGGCTGCAATATATCTAACGGGGATGATAAATATAATATAGACAGATTGTTTCCCCATATATCCCCCACCATTAGTATCTAATGGAATTTATTTTCTCTGCAGCCTATTCAACTTGCTGCCCTGGTCAATTTGACCCATACACCCCTTCCTATAAGTGCAGGTATGCTCCTATACTTTATTTTTAAAGGGACACTACCACAATCTACTAGTGTAATTTGTATATTCATTAATTACTTATAGGACTATACTCTCATGACTGTAGCCGCTTTATTTGGGCCTCTCCGATAACCACAGGCACATATAGCCTTGCCTCTACTTAAACCATTTCCTCACAGCAGTCGGGTAGGTATCTGAACCCGTCCCCCTTATAATTTCGTTCAGGATTCATGACTGCTCATGGAATACGAGAAATCATTCAGTAGGAAGGCCATGAGTACTCACATAAAGAGGGTCAAAGTACACCACAAATGACCTCTGCCTCTTGGTTATCAGTGTGAATTCAATATACTTTTCAGAAGATTTGCAAGAGAAATAACTAAAAGGAAAAAAAATAAGGTTCTGGTATAAATTGAGAAGCTGAACACATTCTCAGTAATCCTAGTCACAAGTTACTAAACCAGTATAAAATTGTAATATGAAGCTGCAGGGCAGTCACATTCTGCAGGCCGCGCAGTCACTGAAGCATCTGCTGACACTGGCATAATCAGCTCAGAACTTACTTATATTGCCTTTGGACTAGATGCTTCCTTTCTCTTGAAGTTCAAAAGCATTTTTTAAAGTTTTTTCTTAGGAGGAAACACTCTCACTGCTTAAGGCGCTCCATGACAGCTCATGCTACACATGTACTCTGCAATCAGTCCTATGGGTGTAAACCTTTATTGTCTACATCTGTGATGATGATGAAACCTGAAATCGGCTGATCGACATAATATACATTTCAGCTAGAAGTGGTCTGCATACGGCACTGAATTTTCTGCTGTGCTGTGGTATTAAAGTGGAAGGTAACCCTATATCTCAATTAGCCCCATTGGATGGACCTATAGCAGTTTCACTATAACAAAAATTCAGATATTTCCTTAAGAAGAATTCACCATATGAACGCTGTCTTAGTCTAATTTCACACATCTTTGTGCGGTACGTTTTTTTTTCAAACAAAAAACCGATTCATGTGTGAGATCCATGAGACTTAAGGTACTGTCACACTTAGCGATGTACCAGCGATCCCGACCAGCGATATGACGCGGTCAGGATCGCTGGTGCATCGCTAAGTGGTCGCTAGTGAGCTGCCACACAGGCAGATCTCACTAGCGACATCGCTGGGGACGGGGTCGCTACTTACCTGTCAGACGCGGCGATCCTGCGCCCTCCCGCCCGGCTCCACGCGTCACTCGTCTCTCCACAGGAAGCCCCAGCAGGAAGCTGAAGACGACGAGAAACAGTCCAGGACGTTCTCGCGCGATCAGCGATAACCAGCGGGGGAGCGGGTCGTAGGTAAGTATCAGACACAGCGATATCGCTATAACGTCACAAGTTATAGCGATATTGCTAGCGATATCGCTTAGTGTGACAGTACCTTAAGAGCAGATCTTATTCTGATCCATGTGTGAGGTTCAGACTCGACGGTAAAAGTCAATGGGGATCAGTGTGACAAGGATGCAAAATGGAAAGCTTCAGATTTGCTTCCGTTTTGCTTCCATGTCTTATGGATCCATTGCTTAGTGATAAATTGAAATATAATTTGCATAAAAAATAAAACAAAAAAAACAAACAAAAAAAGCCTTCCAGCTGTCTTTTTGTTGGCTTGGTAACAAACACATCTCTTCATTGAAAAATTAGTATGAGAAAGAAAATAAAAAATGGATAAACCTAGGATTTCCAACTGATAGTAAAATTCAGATGGTTGTGTAAATGTATCCCTAGGGTAAATGCACACGTTGCATTTCAGTCAGATTTTTCCTGCTGATTGGGTGCATCGACGTAACAATGATTAAAACTGTTCAAGTCAAAACGCATCTACACCAGAACACTGTCCTGTTTGTGAACAGAATTTAGAAAGCTTTTGTTGCTCTTTAAAAATGTTACCCAACTTTTGGTGGCCTAATTGTCCAGCGCTATCGACCATTTGAGGTGGAGGTTAGGACTGAGTGAATCATCTGTAGAGATATAGTGGATGCAAATAACCATAAAATGCTGACAGATGATTTGCTTTACATCCCATTCTCTACAAAGACCACTGTGGTTAACGAAGCTGGAGCGAGTCTGGGCTTCATTACCTATTTGAACCCCCTACACACTGCCATGAGATTTCTCTTTTTATTTCTGTACGGAATACTGGACATGGGTAGACTTTGTTCAACTACTCCACACATAAACACACTACAGTCTTTACTTCCACATAAAGCCATGAAACGTTATTGTGAATAAATTGAAAAGACATCAGTTTTGGATTTTCAGAAGAAAAGAAGTGAAACCTCAGCATAAAAGATGTTTTAAAGATGTACGTGTGTACTGGGTTCATCTGTCAATTTCAGTATCAACCACATAGATGTGGTTTAGGTTAGTATTTAAAAGGAACCTGTCACCACTTTTTTGGCTTACCAGCTTAAAATATCGTTTAGTTGAGTGTCAGCTATGCGTTCCACAACTACTTTTGAAACCCCCTGACTCCCCATGTATCACCCATAAAAATCTTTTTAATTTGTCCCGCGTTGTATGTTAATGTGTTAGGTTCGGTCCGATGGCCGTTGCCTCTGTTCCCTCATTCCACCCCTCCTCAGCTTGCTGTACGCGTTCTTCGCCGTGAATATCGCAGATCGCGTACAGATTTTGCGCGTGCGTGAAGCGACGGCAAGCAACAAAGGGTTAATTTATTTACAGGCAAGGAATGCAGTGTTAGGAAAGAGTAAACAGGGGTATGCAATGACATAAAACAATTTACAAAAGTGATGTTCTCTAGCAGGGCCGTATAAATGGCACGGTGCACCAACTATTACAGATCAGTGTATTTCTCAATAAAGCAAAACAATGCAATAAAATACAGTATGCTGCTACTCTAACTCTAGCCTGACTGGCCGCTTCTACACCAGACCCATGGCTTTGTCTATTGTAGCCTATCCTATGCCCTAAACATGTGCGCACATGGGGTTAACACTCACGAAGTTGGTGTTGCAGTTCTATTCTGGGGACCCCCTGCAGTTCTCTGCAAGATGATGTCCTCCCTGGAAGCTCTGTGCAATGTAGTCTTGTCCATGTGTGAAGATCCCAAGCCTGTTCCTTCCTTGTATATCTTTGTGGCTCCTCGCAGTAACACAGGAAAAATCACCTTTGTTATCCCCGGAAGGGTACACTATCCCACAGGTTCAGTCAGTTCTAAGCTGCACGTTTTTCTCCTCACAGAATCCAGCATGGCAGCTTCCTTCAGACTCCAAGCTCAGAACACTCACTGGAAACACAGCCCCTCCCCTCTCCTAGCAGGCAGAACAAACCAAAAACAGTCTTATTGCAGGGGAGATCGGAATGTCCAATTGCTCTAGCCAAGGGGGTTCTGTCTCTTAAAGTGGCAGTTTGTCTCTACTGTCCATAGAAATGCCACCCCCTTACCAGCGCATTGAAATGTGACCTCGCACGTGCGCAGTATGCTTTGCCCAACTGCAGGCAAAGCCGAAAATCAGTAGTGCGCATGCGCCAGCATAGCAGTTGTTTCTTATGTCCCGGAAGTATTTTGCGGCCATTTCTGTATTCCTTTCCTCCGGAAACATTTGAAAAGGACTGGACTCATGGCGCAGGAGATCGAGGGCTTTGGTGTAATTAGACGAGGTCATAAGTATGGTTTAATTGAGATTATTAAAGGAGTCTGTTATTTTTTCAATTAAAGGACTTTATTCTGGGTGTCTGTGTTTTCTTACAATGTGACTATGGGGTTAGTAATGGGGCATTTTATTGACACTTCTCCATTGCTAACCTCGGGGCTTCATGTCACCTGAAAATACAAAGGAGATATCAACCTCCCAACTATCACCCCACTTTCCACCGCTACAGGGCAAGTGGGAAGAGCCGGGCAAAGCGCCAGAATTGGCGCATCTAATAGATATGCCTTTTCTGAGCAGCTGTGGGCTGCTATTTTTAGGCTGGGGGGCCTATATCAATGGTCCCTTACCAGGTTGAGAATACCAGCCACCAGTTGTGAGATTTAGCTTGGCTGGTTGTCAAAAATGGGGTGGGGGACCGGTCGTGGTTTTTTTAAACTATTTATTTAAATAATTAAAAAATCAGTGTGGGGACCCCTCTATTCTTGGTAACCAACCTTGCTGAAGCTGACAGCTGAGAGTTGCAGCCCCCAGCTGTGAATTTTGCCAGCCTGGTTACAGAAAATACGGGGAACCCATGCCAGGTTTTTCATTCATTTATTTAGTTATAGCGCAGGCGGTGAGTGAGGAATACCCTCATCATAGTCCCAAAAAACCCCCACCTGCTGTCATCGTTCTGACTTTAATATAACTCTCTTCATTCTCCCCTGCTCGCGCCGATCGCAGGCAGAACAGGGGAAGAGGATGAGAGCCGTCTTCAGCACCCACCTCCGGGGAACAGCGCTTACTGTAGCGTTTCTTCCCCAGCAGCCGTACATGTGGTACAGTTACGGTACACGGGTGGCACTAGGTATCTCTAAATGGACGAGTGAAAGTGGCCTTAGTACTGGTTTTAACACACAGTAATCTCCAGCGATCTCAGGCAGGAAGGTAGTTATAAAAAATATTTCTTTTCGTTAAAAGAACATGTTACAGGTAGTGGATACCCCAGTGGATGGTAAAAAATACTATGCGTTTCAACTCAAAAGAGTCTTAATCATGGATTACAAATTCTGACAAAATGTGACATTTTAAATGTCTCCAGACAGGAGTGAGGAGGTCTTCAACCAGGAGGTTGGGTGTGGATAATTAGACACATCAAGTAAACATGCTAATGAGGGCATTGCCTACCACCTCCTCACTCCTGTCTGGAGACTTTTAAAATGTCACATTTTGTCAGAATTTGTAATCCATGATTAAAGGGGGTTTTACACATAGCGATATCGCTAGCAATATCGCTAAAGCATCACCGATTTGGTGACGCAGCAGCGATATCGCTAACAATATCGCTATGTGTGATACTTACCTCCAACTGGCTCCCCCGCTGTCTGTTGTTGATCGCGTGAGATCGCGCAGGTCGATTTCTCGTCGGGCGCTTCCTGCTGGCGCCGACGAGCGACGCGTGGACGCGGACTGGAGGACGTCAGGATCGCCGTGTCTGAAAGGTAAGTAACGACCGCTGTATCGCTGTGAGATCTGCCTGTGTGGCAGCTCACTAGCGACCATTTAGCGATGCACCAGCAATCCTGACTGGGTCGTATCGTTGTCGGGATCGCTGGTACATCGCTAAATGTAAAGGGGCCTTAAGACTCTTTTGAGTTGAAACGTGTTGGATTTTTTACTATCCACTGGGGTATCCACTACCTGTAACATGTTCTTTTAATGAAAAGAAATAAAGGAATATTTTTTATAACTACCTTCCTGCCTGAGATCGCTGGAGATTACTGTGTGTTTGGACTTGTATACCAGGCCAGGGCGGCTCCGTGCGACGGTGTGGTTCCTGCTATCCGGAGGATGCTAAAGGGTGAGCTGAAACTTTTTTCATATTAGTACTGGTTTTGGGCAATTGCTTTTCTGTCTTGTAGTCAACACAAAATAGGGTTTACTGTGTTCACCACACGTCATGAATGGCGTGTGAAAGTTGCTGGCCAACTGGCTCATTACAATAGCTAAGCTTGCCCTCTTAGTTCATAATTCCCCCTTTGACCGGGTAGTTGTAATTGTGTTGCGGGCCACTAGATGGGGACATACTATTGGGACCTGATAGGAGGTTCATTGAGGGTTAATTGTAGGAGGGGCTACTGAGAGTTAGATGGGGCCAGGGCGCCCAAGTGTCCACATGGGCTATAGGCCCAGACAGCTAGGCAGTCACGTAATGTTAAGTTGTTATAGCCCACGTTACCCACAGCCACTGCATGTTTTAGCAGTGGATCAGACCAGGAAAAGGAAGATGTGATGTCTTACCGCCTAGGCCAATGCTTTTAGGGCAGAAGTTGGCTGGACTAAGGAGATGAAAGGAGTTGAAGCTTCGATAAGATCGGTACAGACAAGCCGGATGCTTCACCAGGGGTCACCAAACGTAGTGATTGATGAATTCGTGTCTGGGGTGAAACAGGCAGAAGGAAATGTCATTATAGTGAGGTCAGGCATGGAAGGAACTGGGAAGCAGTCTAGTACGGTCCGGTCCGGGCGTGTACTGCACAGAAGTGACAATAAGCAAGTGAAAGATCAGGAAACAAGCAAATGTTATTATGAACCAACAGTGTATGTAACGTGCAAAATCCTAAGTAAAGAAAGTGTTAAAGTTGCCTCGGACTCTGTCTCCATTGATGGGGGTCGCCTAGAAGAGGGACCGTTATGGCCTGAGATGTGCCCGGGTGAAGCTGAACATAGAGATGCAGGTATGCTGAGGAGAATAATTTTGTTTCATGTAGGGGAAGGACTGGACACAGCTGCCACTGGAATACAGGTCCCGACTACAGTGCTGTCCCTCCCTTACACAACCATTCACGCAGGGTTGGATGCTGCATGGCACAACTTTATTTTATCAATATAACAATACGAATAAAATCATTGCATGCCTCTGTATGAAATCAAAGTACTATGGAGGCACAGTACAGGCTCTAAGGGTATGTGCATGTAAGGGTGTTACAGAGACTGACTTATGCCTTAAACATGTTTCGATTAAAAGTTGCTAAATGTCGAATGTCTTACTCTGATATATTGTTATGTACTTGTGTGCTGCTATGTATATGTTGTATATAGGAAGAGGTAGTGATAGGTTTGGCCCACTAGAGGGGGCACGTTAGGACAAAATAGTACTAAGACGCAAACTAGTTAAATTAGGAGGGGCCAACTGGGGTAAGGCAGAGAATTTCCTGCATTTGAGTTAGTTGGGTCGCTAAGTGGATGCCGTTTAACCCCTTTGTAAACGCTGTGCTTGTTGCACAAAATCACTGATAAAACAGGACTGTTCCGCATCCCTGTGGGCAAAGGACCCCTGGAGCACCCTAAAGTCGGGTGTAGTCGTGGCTGGTACGGGACGTGGTTGAACGCTATTTTTCCTTTTCCTAATTTTCATTGCACCTGTTGCGCCTCTTCTGCTGGATACAGGACTTTAACCCTATGAGTTGTGGCCCCGCTGACTGAGCAATAGTTTGTATGTGACTGCTGAAGGGGCAAAGCATATGTGCTTAAAAGGGCCGTACTCCGTACAAAGGAGGGGGAAAAAGCCCCCAAGGACTAAGGACCTGACGAGCAGGTCAAGTTAATGCGGAATACTCAATATAATACTTATACAATTATTCCAATTATACAATACTGCACTTACAATACTAAAACAGGCCCTGCTGCTCCTGATGTCATCAAAGTGACTGGGAATCCTGAAGTCTCATTCACACATTGCTTATTTGTGACTTGCATATTTGGTGCAGATTTAAATCTGTAGTATGTTAACTCTTTAGTGTTTTTGCTGCAGATTTCACTTGTACTCATGAGTGGGGAAAAATCTGCACAAAAAAATGCAGCAAAGACTCACGTTTTTGCCGTTACATTTTTCCTGCCAAGAGATGCAGAAATGGTGCAGAAAGTTCTGCACCAAATGCATAACGTGTGCACATACCCTGACTGGTAGAGTAGTACAAAGTGAAAATAATAAACTTTGTAATATACGGTATATCATCAGAGAAATCCACTTCTTTCACCCCCCAAAACTGATCTTTCATTCTCAAAATACTCAATTCAGCAAAGTCAGATTTTCCCAAAACTGAGAAAGCAGATGACAGTTGGTGCTCATAAAGTTTTATGTAGGAATGTTTGTGTCTACAATATAGAAAGGTCTTTAATTGCCATCTCCTCTCTCAGTAATGGTAAATCTTTCTTAACCAAAGACAAATTTTACCCTTGAAATGAAAGTGAATGATCAGTCCCGGAGGAGAAAGAAACATATATTACACAGTGTCTTATTTTCACGTGTACTATCGATTTATGAAATAGAAATTACAACAACGGGTAAGAGAAGATGGTGGAAAGTTTCCAGTTTGTTGCAAATGACAGATATAACTTATAGCAAACTTCTGTGAAAGGAAAGTTTACCTTTTAATAGATATTCCATGATGCTGCTCGTTGGTGCATGGCTGTGTAATCAATCAGTTTCTTTCTTGAGATTTGTTAGAAAAACATACAACACCGTATGAAAATCTTGAGTATGGTAAAACGTATTTAACCTCATTCAGATATCTGTGATTTTTCAATCATGGTACGAGTTTCATCAGTGTTTTGGATCCAAGATTCATTTGTGTTTGGTCAGGAACTCCACCACCACCACCCTCACCACTAATTGCCAGCTTTCTGCATATGCACAGCGTACACAAAAAACTGTCAATCAGATGCGTAAGTGGGGTTATACAGAGCTGAGTATTTTTGTAGATACGCAGGAAAGAAAACAGTTTTTAATCAAAATTGCAGCAACCAGTTATATAAGTGACACATTACTGGAATCAGGGTATCTGCCCCACGTAATGCCGTTCTCAGGGTAGAAAATTCTGATGACAGATTTCCTTTAATCGCTCTTATAGAGCAACCTCAAGCACTCAATTGTGGTTCAATAATTGAATTTTTTTTTAATTAAACATGAAAAATTAATTCTTTATTCTGGGAATTCACAGCCGAAAAAGTAGGTACAACAGAAGATAATATTCCCCAATGTTTCAGCCTTTATGTCCTTTTTCAAGGGTTCATTTGCTGTATATCCATCCATGCTGGGGCCACTAGAGATGTTATCTGGTGCAAGGTGTTACAGCATTTGGATGTAGCCAGGCCCTATGCCTTTGATCATCTAACCTCCTTTAATTACTGACAGCACACAGATTGCTTTCTGCTGCCATGTGTGTGCTGTCTGTGATTTACTTGGACCCATAGACTGGCATTGGTACTTTTTATTCATGATTCCGACAAAATATGGATATATTGCCGTGACTTTTGCAGATACATGGTCCTCAAAATACTACACGGACATGTAACGGCCCCATAGACTACAATAGGAACATGTTTTATACGTGAAAATTACGGACAGAAGATATACGTGAAAAAAACGGACGTCTAAATGAGGCCTAAATCAGGTTTACAGAGGCAGATTTCCAGTTGCCTGCAGAGGCAATGGTGCCAAGCTTTGTGAGAAGGAAGCCTTGAATTTTATGTTATTCTTCTGAAGCTGATTTAAAGAGAATATGTCAGCAGATTTTTGCAATGTAATCTGACAACAGCATGATGTAGGGGCAGAGACACAGATTCCAGTGATTTGTCACTTACTAGCTTGTGTATACAGTAGCTGTCTCAGTAAAATCAGTGTTTTATTAGCAGATTATCACTACAGAACTAAGTGTCTTGTGCCTCTTCATTGTCATCTTCTCAGTCTAACCCTGCTCCCTCCATTGATTAGCCACCTTTTGTCAATGCACAGTGTACATAGAAAGTTGCCAATGAGTAGTGTGGGAGGGACTACACAGGGCTCAGTATTGTGAGCACTGCTGGATCTACAACAGAGAAAACAGTGATTTGTATAAAAATGACAGCATGCAGATGCGCAAGTGACACATCGCTGGAATCAGGGTGTCAGCCCCTACATCACTGTTGTCAGATCACATGGCAAAAATCTGGTGACAAATTCCCTTTAAAAGTCAAATTTGAATTTGAAGGGTCTTTTTTACAAACATACAATAATTGACATATTGCTTCATTTCTCATGCTTAAAAACACTTTGAAATCAGCACCATGTGCACTATAGGGTTGGGATCACACAAGTTTTTTTCACATGGGTTTTGCTAGCTGAAAAATCCACAAATACTGTATCTAAAAAAAGCTTCTAAAACTGAAGTTTTTAGTGTGGTTATTGGTGCTGTTTTTGAGCATGCAATGTTTTTCTGCTCCAATTGATTTAGTAGTCAAGTTCTGAGTGTTTTTTCAAGCAGAAACCCCCCTTGTCGACAAGGAAATAAACAGCACCATGTGCGCTATGAGCTTCCTTTCCTATTTAAAGACCTTTCACCACTTTTTGCATGATAAACTGGCTACCTTATGATAAAGTAACTAAAGAGCTGAATAAAATGTATTTTTCCTTTTTTCATTACCATTGTGGAGAGATTGGTTTATACAGTTTGGGGGTGCCTAATATGCTAATTTCCCCTTCAAACAATGGGAGGAGGTAATAGATTTTTCTCTCTGGCTTTTACTTTTTTCCCCTACATGACATGCTTAATCATAAATAAAGGTGAAAAAAGCCAACGCCCCTAGAGAAGGTCAGAGCTGACTTTTTCATTGTGATCTGGTGAGATGGATGTGTCTAACCTTATCACACAGGGATCTCCTCACTCCTGGCAATACTCTCATTACAAGGTAAGGAGATCTGTGCTGTACTATATGTGGACTAACCTCCGCACTAATCCGTACCTCCCACTCCCGACTCCAAGACGTCTCCCGCGCTGCGCCAATCCTCTGGAATGCTCTACCCCAAGAAATTAGGATTATCCAAAATTTGCATAGTTTTAGGCGCTCCCTCAAAACACATTTGCTCAGAGCAGCCTATCACACTCACTAATCAAAGTCATTTTATGTCAAAGTGTGCATGTGTAGCCCATTCACTGTCCCCATCTAGCCTCCACTTCCTCAAGATGGCTGGACCATCATTGTATGTACACCATTGTAAATATACACCTCTACTTTGTATCTCCCCCACCTCATTGTAGATTGTAAGCTCTAACGAGCAGAGTTGTCTAATTTTGCTTTAATTATTGTATTGTTAATGTTGTTACTTATGACTTGTGTTTTGAAACTGTTAAACTGTAAAGCGCTGCGGAATATGTTGGCGCTATATAAATAAAGATTATTATTATTACTATCAATACATGCAATGCTCTGGAGGTATCCCAGGTATCATGGCATTATTCCATATACCTGGGATAGATCCACAGCATCTATCTAATGATATTACAGTGCGGCTCTCCTGGAGCATGTAATGACAGTAAGAGAAGGTAGTGAGGAGATCTCAGTGTGATCAGGTTCATACTCATCAGTCTCACATCACACTAAAAAGCCTGTTATAATCTTGTCTGGGGGCATTTTCATTTTTCCCCTGTGGGATGTTGCTCTCTTTTGATTGAACAACATCATACAGGAGAAAAGTAAACACTCCCAAAGTAGAATCTGTTATCTCCCTTTTAATTAAAGGGGAAAATAGCATATTAGGCGACCTAAAGTGTAGAAGCCAATATCTTCGCAACTTAGAGGAGAAATACATAAAGGAAAACTGTTTTATTCAGCTCTTTGGCCACTTTAACATAAGGTATCCAGTTTAACATGTAAAAAGTGGTGAAAGGTCCTTTATAAATGAATGGGAAGCCTATTCAAATAGTATTTGATTTGGTTTTTGGATTTTTCATTTTGAACAGAATCCACTCCAAAATTCCCTATGTGTGTTTACTTATTGTTATAAATAGGAAACTTATTTAATGAATGAAATGGTTATTGCCGTAATATGGATTTTGGAGAAGAATCGGATAAAAAAAAAATATATATATATTCTGTATGAACATATACTAAGGATGGTGTTAGCCAGTTCTAATATGTCTGCATCACGAACATGGTGAAACACTATTAAATGTAATCAGTAAAGCCACATAAAACATCTTCTATGCTGTGTGTAGGCGCTCTCTAAGGCCGGGGTCACACTTGCGAGTGTGATGTGAGAAACTCGCGCGAGTCTCTTGCATCAATACCCGGCACTGCTGCCGGCACTTGGGACCGGAGTGTGCGGCTGCATAAAAATACATGCAGCCACACACTCCGGTCCCGAGTGCCGGATATTGATGCGAGAGACTCGCATGAGTTTCTCGCATCACACTCGCAAGTTTGAAAACGGCCTGAAACTTTAGATTGTCGATTTCTAGGAATTTATCTATGTGTTGGTTGATCAAGCCCTCTAAGGTAAACCGTAAATAGGAACCATAAAAACACGGTAATTAGGAATTAACTAAATATTTTGGTTTCTTATTAAATCAGTTTTCCTACTATTATATTATGATAAGCCTGAATTGGCATGAAGGATGTAAACGATTTTAATTTTATTTGATAGTCAAAGTCTTCCAGCTTCTGATTAGATGATTCAGCTCACACGTTGTCTGAATCATGATATTCTCCATGCAAATAATCGAAATTGCAAGTTTGTTCTTGTTTAATGTCCAAAGACCAGTAAGTTCCCAGTAAATAACAAGTTTTCACATTAGATGCATCAGTTTGAGCTTCTTCCAGTTGGTTGCCATTCCTTCGCAAAATAATCCCTTGATAAATACTTTAGCATTATGTAAGGGTAGCTAACAGGACAGTGGTTGGAGCAGGGGTGGCCATGGTTTTCACCTAAGTGCTTAATGACTCTATACACATTAGATGACGTGCCACTCCCAAAGCATACCCACTTTGACCAACACACTAAGATATGTGTAAAACTGTCCCATGGGCTTCATGAATATATTTAATTGGAGTGAGAGACTTGATTTCTAAGACTTGATATAAGCATGGCTAACCACAGTGGGGGAAGTAACACTCTAGTGGGGGTCTATGATAGGAGCTTAATCTTTTAGGCCCAAGGAGGCGATCCAACTCAGAACAACTATAATGGAAAATGTTAATTTCTTTCTTAGTGTTGGGATTATAGATCAGTTACCATTTTAGGAACCCACTAATTGTCTTGTGGTGAATGACAGTTGGAAGGTTGAGTCTTGAACTGTCTGCAATTAATTTCTGTACCCCTAAAGACTTAAAGACATGATGCTGCATGTTGCAGTGGTTGTGTCTGTAATCAGTGTTAATGGTAATTAGACGCTAACAACATTTTAGTTGGATGACCAAGCCACTTTTGTCCCACTATAGTAGGTGTGGCTGCATGTTTTGGCTTCTAGAAAGTTAAGTAAAGTAGTACCATGGGGTCAGAGTGGCAAAAAACTACAATAGTTTGAAATGGGTTGCACGGTAGCATTTCTTTCACATCGATCAATGGCTCCGCATCAATTTTTAATGGATCAACCTATACTAACGTTTGGATTTTATGGATGTGCTTGATTGCTAACCCATGTGTTTTTGAAGAGGCCTCAAAGCCACTGAGAAGCCAGTGCCCTCCAAGGATTATGAAGTAAGCTCTGATGCAAGCTGGGTGAGCATAGTTAAGCTTTTGATTTGCTATACTGATGAAAATATGTGACTGTGTTATGGCCATCTGTAACCTTATCTGATATTTGAGGATAACAGTAGTGTTTTGACAGGCTTTTAGGCACTTTACCTTAAAGTGTACCTGACAGTAGACACATGCATGCTGTCTGTGGATGTCATGATGTGAAGGTCTGAAGTAAGGGAGAGGGACCAAAAACTATCCCTTGAACTGTGACTCTAAGGCCTCTTTCACACATCAGGTTTTCGGCGTCAGGCGCGATCCGGCGCTTTTGACTAAAACCGGATCCGTCGAAATGCAATGCCGGATCCGGTTTCCCCCCCATTGACTTGCATTAGATCCGGATCGAACCGGATGGCCATGCGTTTCATCCGATTTTCGCCGGATCCGGCAATGTGACGCGATCCGGCGTCTGGAAAAAACGGAGACTGTAACGTTTTTTGTCTCTGTCGAAAAAGCCGGACACGCCGGATCCGGCGTGTCCGCCTTTTTCATACAATGAAAGCCTATGAGCGCCGCAATGCGCCGGATCCGGTTTCTTTGGTCTGAGCATGCTCAGTAGCTCTGCCCACAGGACATATATAAAAGCAAGACAATGGGACCCTCAGCCACACCCAACATGCCACCCAAGCCAAGAACCAGGAGCAGGAGAAGGCAGCAGACATCTGCAGCAGCAGCACCATCAGCACCACCCCAAATGGAGCAGCATGCTGAACAACGGGAGGGGAGTCCAGCAGCAGATGAGAGACGGTAATTATCAAATCCCCCATTCCTCCAAACTAGGGCTATGGAATATCAAGATATTCATTGGCCCTTTGTTATTCAACAGCCGCCCAATAGATGCAGCAGCAGCAGCAGCAGCAGCAATGGCAGCAGCAGAAACACCACCCACAGCCATGGAGTCTGGCCATGAGGAAGACAGCACATCTTCTGGGAGCCCTCCCTCGCATCGTCAGCGTTTGACGGTAAGTTTTTATTTCCAAAATCCATCATCTCTGTAATATATGTGTATTCATTGCCTTTTATTTCAAAACAGGAATCACAAGATGAAGAGGAGCTCCCAGAAGAAGAAGGAAGGGGTGGACAGACACTTGGAGTGGGCTCACAATTGGTAAGTTTTTTGCATCAAACGCAGAAACACAACATCACACTACACACAACACATAGAAAATAATGTTCTGCAGACCACACACAGCAAACAAATGCCTACATCCAAAGACATAACATTTTTTGTTTTCTTCTCTAGTCTTCCCAATCTGGTGCTCGGCCAAGAGGTCCTCGCAGTGCCTCCCAGGGTCGTCGGCGACAGCAACGCGGCGGTCACCAGCGTGTAAGTATAAATATTTTTGCTTTGTTTTTTTTGCACTTTTTATTTCATTTCTTTTGTGGAGGCTAATTATGTTATTTTTGTCTTTTTCTTTAACAGCCCTCACAGCGTGCTCCCGACTCTGACGGTGAGGATGGAGGGATTGATGTGGACCGCCTCATCGATCTCGTCAGAGAAAGGGAGCCGCTCTGGAATATGGCTGACCGCCGCCACGCTGACCTGATCGTTACCCGACGACTCTGGGAGGAAATCTGTTCGCTCCTTGTGGACCGCTGGGAGGACCTCGAAGCTCGGGCCCAGATTAAAAAGCGTAAGTATATACAGTACCGGTTGCTTGATTTAAACCAGTGTTTCCCGAACTCCAGTCCTCGTGGTCCCCACGGATCATGTGTTCAGGATTTCTATTTACTTTGGAAATCCTGAAAACATGACCCCTGGGGACCATGAGGACTGGAGTTTGGGAAACACTGATGTTGTATACTAACCACTTTGTCCTTTCTCGTTTCAGGGGAGAGAATTGTGAAGCGGTGGCGGTCTGTGAGGGATCGTTTCAAGAAGGAGTTCAATAAAGAGATGCGGGCCCCGAGTGGATCTGGAGGACGCAGGAGCAAGTACAAGTACGCACAAGCCCTGTCGTTCCTCCGGGAGACAATGCTCACCAGAAGGTAAATATTACACACCACATGTGACAAAAAAATGTTTAGATGTAACTTTTTTTTTTCAGCCAGGGCCATACCATGTCACTATTTTAATTGTTTTTTTTTCTCTTTATTCCACAGCACGGTGAGCAGCACTCGGGAGCCTGCACGATTGGACCCTTCTGAGGCGATCCCTGAGGAGACCGGCACCGAGGGACACTTCGACCGCCCCGGTACATTTGCACCTTCCCAGCCTTCCCACACATTCGACCCATCTGTCCCATCCACCAGCACAGGAGCATCGTGGCCGCCTACATTACATGAAGCTGCTGGTGAGGAGATCGCTTTCCCTTTACCCCACCCTTCTGCCCCTGCCACCTCTAGTACACCTGCGGGTACTGGGCGGCAGCGGCAGAGGGGTCAGGAAAAGACTTATGCGCCAGAGTTCTTGCATCTGAATGCATCTTTCCAGAACTGTCTAAAAGTCTTGTCAGAGCAAATCTCCGCAGGCTATCAGCAGATCAACTCCAGCATTCTGGAGGTGAAGACACTTCTGCAAACCATGCATTCAGAAGCAAGATCTTCGCCAAACCACACCTTTTTCAGGTCTGTTGTGGAGCGCATGGAAACGCTCTCTCCTGCCCAGCAGATGCATGTAATGCATTCATGCCACGCTGCTCTCCAGCAAGTTACCTCCCAACCTCCTCCTCCCACCACAGTAGTTCCTCCACCTGCACCCCCTCCAGCCACTTTCCATCCTCCCCCTCCTATTACATCTACACCCCCTCCAGCCACTTTCCATCCTCCCCCTCCTATTACATCTACACCCCCTCCAGCCACTTTCCATCCTCCCCCTCCTATTACATACCATCCACCTCCCCAGCACCATCCACCTCCCCAGCACCATCCACCTCCCCAGCACCAGCAACCTCCCCAGCACCAGCAACCTCCCCAGTACCAGCAACCTCCCCAGTACCAGCAACCTCCCCAGTACCTGCAAACTCCCCAGTACCAGCAACCTCCCCAGTACCAGACATCTCCCCACTTCCAGCAACCTGCCCAGTACCAGACATCTCCCCACTTCCAGCAACCTGCCCCGTACCAGACATCTCCCCACTTCCAGCAACCTGCCCCGTACCAAACTCCTTCCCCATACAACTTGCCATCAACATCATCTGCTCCTACATTCCCTGCCCAACCCTCCACTCCACCACCCACCACCTCTTCTGCTTCCCACATGTCCACCCATTCTGTAGTTTTTTCCACACCTTCACCTCTAACTGTTCCTTCCCCACCACGATCCCAGTCCTCTCTCCACACTCCCAGTGTCGAAGTGTCCCGCAGCCCCTCCAGCAGTATTTCCACCACACACTACACAGATTTATAATGTGTGTATTTAAATAAAAATGACCAGTTTTATGGTTTCAAAGCTTTATTAAACAAGTTTATTAAAATTTTAAAAAAGTTTGCTAAAAAAAACATTTTTCAATAAAAGTTAAATTATTTTACACTGGTTGTCTGTCATTTCTTTCTGCGGCGAAAAAGGTTAAATACAGGGTATTTAAAAGGTGAAATGGTATTCAAAACTAGGTATATAACTGTGGGTAAATTTTAGCTTTTTGCCACAGTTGTGTTCCTGGTTGTGTTTGAAGCAAAGTATTTCACCTAAAAAGTTGTGTTTATTGTTGGTGATTTCCTAACAATGTACACAACTTTTGTTAAAAGGTGAAATACTTTGCATAAAACACAACCAGGTACACACCTGTGGCCTAAAGCTAAAAATAGTAAGACCATGACAAGATAGCCAACTTTGGTTGGCAAAGGTATATACTGTTGGTACAGAAGGTACACAAGTTTGGTTAGGGCACAAATCTTTCACACTCTGTCATCCTGCCAGTGTACTCTGCCTTGAGGTGACATAAAGTATAGTGCAAAATTGTCCCTCATTACTGAAACCGTCACAGAACTTCTAGTGGTAATGTCATGGTAATCTTGCAAGGTGGTTTCTTCAGAGGTGTCCTCAATGGAAATGGGTTCCTTGCAGATAACAAAATTGTGGAGTACCACGCACGCTTTGATCACCTCGTCCACAGTTTCTGTCTTGAGGTTGATCGCAGTCAATAGGACCCGCCATTTGGCTGTCAGAATACCAAAGGTACATTCAACCATTCTTCTTGCTCTTGTGAGGCGGTAATTAAAAATGCGTTTTGGTCTTGTCAATCCTCTGCTAGAGTACGGTTTCAAAAGGTGTTCTGACAGCTGGAAGGCTTCATCCCCTACACAGACAAATGGCATAGGTGACCAGATGTTTGCGGCAGCGGTCTAGGTGGTGGGAACTGGAAGGTGTTTCCATACAGTTTACGCCCCATGGCAGACAGTTTGAAAACTTGAGAGTCATTGGAGCGGCCATAGGCCCCAATATCAACCGCAATAAATTTGTATTCCGCGTCAGCGATGGCCATGAGGACAATTGAAAAATATTTCTTGTAATTGAAATATTCCGATCCCGATCCAGCTGGCTTTACAATGCGGATATGTTTCCCGTCCACAGCGCCCAAGCAGTTGGGAAACTGACATATCTGTTGAAACTTGTCAGCAATTTCAATCCACCTCTCTGTTGTGGGCTCTGGTAAAAACTCTTCAGCTAAGGAGTCCCACAGTGCACGGCATGTGTACTTCACAATTCCAGATATGGTGGAAATCCCGAGTCTGTACTGGAAATGCAGTGACGAAAGGGATTCTCCAGTTGCAAGAAATCTGTGGGGAATTAAAAAACAATAAATTAGTTTTAAATCACAGCATTACATACAAAAACTCAGCTATAACACTTGGAGATACAAACTACCACCAACAAGATTGCAGTGAAAGTGTGCTCTGATGCGATCACATCCAATAAATGTGGCTTACCTTAAAGTCACCATCAGACGCTCTGCGGGTGAAACAGAGAAGCGGCAATAGGTGTCCGCTTTTCTTATGAGGTGTGCAATGCGCTCCACCAAGTAATCAAAATTCTCCATTTTCATCCTAACATATCCAAAAAATTTATCCGGGTTTCGTCGAAGGTCCATGCAGAGTGTAGAATAGACCCCACGCGTCATTCTCTTGGCTGTGATGGGGTGGATCCACAAACGTCGTCTACGATGCCTGATGCGCTGCTGTCTCGCTCTCTCCTTCTCCAGAACAATCACCCTCAAACGATTCGCCTCCGCTATAAAATCCGCCAAATTCTTCAAAATATTTCCAATGACAACATCCATCTTCGCCAGTAACTTGCTCTTCTCTCCAACCTGCACTTTCTCCTCTACAACCTGTCAAAGAAGGGCTGTAGGAACATGCTATATATAGTTTTCCAGTAGCCAATCCCGTTCGGAAGGCCACAAGGGTCAATTTTAAAAACCGGATCCGGCGTAATCCGTCGAAAAACGGATAGAAAAACGGATGAACCGGATGAGACGGATCCGGTTTTGTCTGTCAAGAAAAAGACGGATCCGGCAGAAAACCGGATCCGTCACATCCGGTTTTACAAAACATTTGCCGGATCCGGCGTTCCGGCACGACGCCGGATCGCGCCTGACGCCGAAAACCTGATGTGTGAAAGTAGCCTAAATATCCCTATCAAAGGGGTTCTCTTGATGATAGAGAGGCCTGGGTCTCCAACCTTACTATGCTCCTGTTAAACCCTAATCTGGTCCATCCTGCAACCCATAAGGCATGGGACAGAAATGTAAGGAAAACAAGACACAAAGACAGACAGGGTTAACTGAAAACAACTATCATACAAAACACTCATCAAAAATAGGGAGGAAGAAAGGGAAAGGGAGGAATAAACAAAATAAGTAGGAATAAGTTAGAAGAGATAAACACAAAACTACTACACACAAAACACTCCAGCAACTACTTCCAACTCTAACACTACACAGCTAAACACTTCCAGGAAGAAGATTCTTTCACTGACAAGGATGAAACGCTCAGAACTAGTATACTGTATGTAGGGAGAGCAAATGATATCAGTATCTGCAGCTGAGAGCAACAACGCTGTATAGGCCCCGTCACACTAAGCGACATACCAGCGATCCCGACACCGATATCAAGGTGTCAGGATCGCTAGTAAGTCGCTATGTGATCGCTGGTGAGCTGTCACACAGACAGCTTCACCAGTGATCAGCACAGCGATGCCGAGCGCCCAGCATCGCTGGCCATCGCTGAAAAAAATAGAATCAAAATAAAAAATATAGTTATTCTCACCTTCTGACGTCGCGTTCAGCCATCCTGCCTCTCTCCACGCTCCGGTCCCAGTGATCTTTTGCACGAATGACCGCGAGATGTCACGGTCTCGAGGAATAAGAAAGTCTCGCGGTCATTTGTGCAACGGATCACTGGGACCGGAGCGTGGAGAGAGGCAGGATGGCTGAACGGGACATCGGAAGGTGAGAATAACTATATTTTTAATTTTTTTTATTATTTTTTACACCTGATCGCTGGTCTCCCGCCTGTCACACACAGCGATGCGTGCTGGTCAGCGGGAGACCAGCGACCAAAGAAATGTCCAGAGATTTCTTGCAGCGATCAGCGATACCGGCAGGGGGGGCGCTCGCTAATCGCTGTCACACATAGCGATCTCGCTGGTGAGATCGCTGTTACGTCACAAAAGTTGTGACTCAGCAGCTATCTCGCTACCGAGATCGCTTAGTGAGACGGGGCCTTATGTTCCCAGCCAGCAAGCAATGAGTCCTTGTCTTTTCAGCACTGATGGAAAGGAAATCCATTTAAAATAGGACACAAATCACACCGTCTCTGAGGAGATCCTGCAATTCATTACCGATTGTGACCTTCTAACTCCAGGTCTGAAAGGGAGAAGTGACACCCCTAGGACAGTACCTCCCCTTCTACAAGGGTCCACTGGACCCTCAAGACCGGGTGTTTATCTGGATGGCCGCATGGAAGGACTGAATTAGATTACTGGCATTACCTCTGATGCCGGTATTCACATCCTCTCCTCAGGACCATATTTCTAGTGTACAAAGGATTGTAAAGAGCGGTGAACCATAAGAGAATCCACAATTCTTACCACCTGGAACTCCAAATTACCATCAACAATGACCAGTGGTGGTGGAAAGGGTGACAACTCGACAGGCGCTATGTGTTTTTCGAGCAATGACCTGTGGAAAACGTTGTGGGTTTTGAGAGATAGAGGAAGCTCTAGATGAAAAGTAACAGGGCTAATTACAGCAACCACCTTGTAAGGACCTATAAGCCTAGGACCTAATTTCCAGGAAGGAATTTTCAGTTTAATATTTTTGGTGGACAGCCAAACTAAATCATTGACACCCAGGTCTGGACCTGACAACAGTTTCCTATCAGCCATGCGTTTGTATCTGTCCTCCATGACTTTTAAGTTGTTCTAAACTCCTTGCCATACATATGAGAGTTATGAAGAAAATCGTTCCCCCCAGGAAACCCTGAAAACCCATCTTTACTGAAGGTACAGAACTATGGATGGAAGCCATACGCACAACAAAATGGCAACTCACTGCGACTATTGTTTAAAGCAAACTCAGCTAATTTGAGGATGGAAGGCTGAACAAAAGGATAGATGCATCCCCAGATGAGGACAAGTAGGGGCATCCTCCTGAGCCTTCAATACCTCTCTCTTGGTAAGTGACAATAAAATTAAACATGGGAAAAAAAACAAAAACCATATAGCTAACCTAGAATTAAGACGTTTAGCGGATTCGAGGTATAACAGATTTGTATGATCAGTAATGACAGTGACAGGGTGGACTGCCCCCTCCAAATAGTGATGCCACTCCTCAAAAGCCAATTTGATGGTTAAGAGTTCTCTTTTGCCCACATCATAGCTTCTTTCAGCTGACGATCATTTTTTACAGAAAAGGGCACATGGATGCCACTTACCAGGGGACAACCCTTGAGAGTACACAGCCCCGACCCCCACCTCAGATGCATTTACCTCAACAATACTTAATTGGGAAACATTGAGTTAAATGAGTACAGGAGTAGTGTTAAAGCACTTCTTCAATGAAGAAAATGCCTGACGGGCACAGTCGGACCACCTTGAGAATTCCGTACCTTTCTTTGTCATGTCAGTGAGGGGTTTGACAATTGACGAGTAGTTTTGGATAAATTTCAGATAACAGCAAACCCCAAAAAGCGTTGTAATTAGTGATGAGCGAATATACTCGTTGCTCGGGTTTTCCCGAGCATGCTCAGGTGTCCTCCGAGTATTTTGGCGTGCTCGGAGATTTAGTTTTCGTCGCCTCAGCTGCATGATTTGTGACTGCTGGACAGCCTGAATACATGTGGGAATTCCCTAATAAGCAGACATTTCTCACATGTATTCAGCCTGTCCAGCAGCCGCAAATCATGCAGCTAATTCGACAAAAACTAAATCTCCAAGCACGCCAAAATACTCAGTCACCAGAGCATGCTCGGAAAAACCTGAGCAATGAGTATACTCGCTCATCACTAGTTGTAATGCTTTCAGATTTTCTGGCATATCCCATTCCAGAAGTGCACAGACCTTATAGGGATCCATCCGAAAACCTGCAGCAGACACTAGGAAACCCAGGAATTGAACCTCTTGTACGGCGAATACACATTTTTCTAATTTGGCGTATACTTTATTATCCTGCAAAACCTGTAACATCTGCTTGACATGTACCTGATGTGACTTGAGATCAGGTGAGTATATCAGAATATCATAAAGATAAACTACTACAAATTTATCTACAAGGTGACAAAAAATGACATTAATAAAATGTTGGAAATTGGCGGAGGCATTAGTCAAACCAAAGGGCATGACAAGGTTTTCACAACGCCCTTCATGAGTATTAAAGGCCATCTTTAACTCATCCCCCTCCTTGACCCTAATCAGATTATAGGCTCCCCTGATGTTCAATCTAGAGAATCATTTTGCCCCAACAATCTGATTAAATAAGTTGGGAATGAGTGGGAGGGGATATGAGTCTCTGATAGTAATACGATGTAACTCATGAAAATCTAAATAGGGACGCAGGCCCCCATCTTTCTTAACAAAGAAGAACCCCGCTGCTCTGGGTGAAGAGGATGGTCTAATATGTCCTTTAGCAAGACTCTCAGAGATGTATTCTTTCACAGTCTGCCATTCAGGGTCAGACAGATTGTATAATCTGGTCTTGGGTAATTTCGCTCCAGGGAGCAAGTTTACAGGGCAATCATACACACGGTAGGAAGGCAGTCCCAGGCACCCCTTTTCTGAGAACACATCCATAAAATATGACAGAAAAGAAGGCAGTCAATAACCGAATTATGCACAGTTAGCTAGGGAAGACCTAACACAATAGGATTAGGGAGACCTTCCAAGAAAACAGAAGAAATGAGCTCCCTGTGAAGAGCCACTATGCGCAGGTTCACTTTATGCACTACTTGTGTAAAACTTCCCTGACCGAGAGGTGCAGAGTCAATAGAAAAAAGTAGAGATGGACTTCACCAGTGTATTACAGGAAAGACCAAGGTCCTGTACGAACCAAGCATCCACCAAATTGGCTCCTGCCCCAATATCAAAGAGGATAGATATTATATCAGTTTTGACACCTATAACCACTTCCGCAGGTAAGGAAAACTGAATGTAACGCCTTCATCCTTGCACGCTTCTCCTCTTCCACGGCAGGGATGCCAACTCACTCACAACCACGACTCCCATCAAACACTTCCTCCTCCTTCCTTTCCTTTCCCGCTGGTTCTTGCCTTGTTCCCGTCAGTCCTTGCTAGAAACTGCCTTGTCAGTCTGTATTTCAGTTGGAACCACCTTCTCCTGCTGTGCCAATCTGTAGATCAACCAAACCTGCCTGCACCTGCCGTGCCAGTCTGTATATCAGCTGGATCCAGCTGCACCTGCTGTGCCAGCCTGTATCAGCTGTACGTTCCTACTCGGGCATTCCATCTACCTCTGCCTTGGGAGTTAGCTGCTGTGAATTCGAGGTCTGTCCTGGAGTAGCACCTAGTGTCCATCGGGAGCCAAGCCTAACCCCACCATAATTGGCTCTAGTGAATAGTCAGGTGCTCACTTAAAGTCACGCCCCTCCAGTCTCTCCTCGGACGACGGCACAGTGGTTCCACCACTTCAATTACAATGAGATACACATGCGGGGGAGATATTTACACCCAGGTTGTAATCATCCACACAACCTGGGGTTAGAAGATTTCAGAGTGCTTTTTGTGCTTTGGTAAAGAACAAACGACCCTTTTGACCACAGAAAAAGCATAACTTCGTTTTGCGGCAAACCGCAAGAAACAGAACACACAAGGGAAATTTTTGTTTTAGGCAGTACCATAGAGGGCGATGTCACAACAGGTCTATCCCTGAGGCTTCTGTCTATATGTATGTCACATCCATGGCGGCCTCCAACGACTCAGGAGTTTCGTAAAGCAACAAATGCGTCTTTTAGTTTTTCAGACAGGTCCTAACAAAACTGACTCCTAATAGCAGGATCGTTCCACCGGATGTCTCTAGCCCATCTACGGAACTCTGAGCAGAATTCCTCTGCTAGACGGTCTTCCTGCTGGAGCTTACTAAGCTTAGACTCCGCAAGGGAGACACGGTCCGGATTGTCGTATACGAGGCCTAGTGCTGCAAAAAAAAAAAAAAAAATCAACCGATCGGAGAGACAGCAAGTCTGATGGATGTGAAAAGGCCCATGATTGAGGATCTCCTTGAAGGAGGGAAATAATACCAACCCATTGCTCCTCACTCCTAAATGAATGTGGACAAAGCTTCATGGAAAACAACAAATTTATCCCATCCTCCAGAAAACCTACTCGGGAGGGCCATTTGGCTGCCCTTCAAACCAATAGTCTGCTGCTGCGAGACCTTAGATTGCAGGTATGAGAATTCAAGCGACAGACCCTGCAATTGTTTTGCAAGAACTGCGATGGTATCCATAACAAGATCCAAAATATGGGGCCAGTGAAAATGTCTCGATGTGACGGTCTGAAGTAAGGGAGAGGGGTATAAAATTGTCCCTGGAACTGGGACCCTAACTATTCCTGCCCCAGGGGTACTCTTGGTGGTAGAGAGGCCTTGGTCTCCAACCTTATTATGCTCCTGTTAAACCCTAATCTGTCCCTCCCCCACCCCATGAGGCATGGTACAGAAAAGTAAGGAAAAGGGGTAACTGAAAACCAATATCATACAAAACACTTACCAAAAATAGGGAGAAAGATAGGGAAAGGGAGGAATAAACAAACTAAATAGGAATATATATCAGCATCTGCAGCTGAGAGCAACAACGCTGTGTGTTCCCATCCAGTATTGAAAGAGTCCTTAACCTTTTAAGCACCGATGGAAAGGAAATCCATTTAAAATAGGACACAAATTAAACAGTCTCTAAAGAGAAACTGTGAATCATTACCTGATGTGACCTTCTAACTCCAGGTCTCCCAGGGGGATGTGACACACTTGTGACAGTGGATCAGACACTGACTGTATGACTTCAACCATACATGTTTAACTCAGACGCTGCTGTGTTTCAAATAAAAACATACTTTAAAGAGCTGTATGGGTCACAGCTGCATGGGAAAATAGTCGGACAGGCAAGTCCCCAGTGGCTTCTTCCTGCTTGCTTTCCTGGAGTGACATCATAGAATCATAGAATCGTAGAGTTGGAAGGGACCTCCTGGGCCATCTGGTCCAACCCCCTGCTCAACGCAGGATTCGCTAAATCATCCCAGTCAGATGTCTGTCCAGCCTCTGTTTGAAGACTTCCATTGAAGGAGAACTCACCACTTCTCGTGGCAGCCTGTTCCACTCATTGATCACTCTAACTGTCAAAAAGTTTTTTCTAATATCTAATCTGTGTCTCCTCCCATTCAGTTTCATCCCATTGCTTCTAGTCTTTCCTTGTGCAAATGAGAATAAAGTTGATCCTTCTACAATGTGACAGCCCTTTAGATATTTGTAGACAGCAATTAAGTCTCCTCTCAGTCTTCTCTTTTGCAAACTAAACATTCCCAAATCCTGCAACCTTTCCTCATAAGACAGGGTTTGCAGACCGGTCACCATTTGCAGACCGCTCTTTTCTGAACTTGCTCCAGTTTGTTGATGTCTTTTTTAAAATGTGGTGCCCAAAACTGGACACAATATTCCAGATGAGGTCTGACCAAAGAGGAGTAGAGGGAAATAATGACTTCACGTGATCTAGACTGTATGCTTCTGTTAATACATCCTAGAACTGCATTTGCCTTTTTTGCTGCTGCATCACACTGTTGACTCATATTCAGTCTGTGATCTATTAGTATACCCAAGTCTTTTTCACATGTGCTGTCACTTAGCCCTATTCCTCCCATTCTATATATGCTTTTTTCATTTTTATTGCCCAGATGTAGTACTTTGCATTTCTCCCTGTTAAAAACCATTCTGTTAGTTACTGCCCACTTCTCCAGTTTATTTATATCTTTTTGAATCCTCTCTCTCTCTTCTCTAGTATTAGCTATCCCTCCTAGTCATATGGAGTGACGTGTGTATATGGAGGGACCTGGCAGAGGACGGGGAGAAACCTCCAGTGATCCACTTGTCCTACTAGTCTCCCACGTGGATTGATCCCCCAGTGACTTTTTTTTAACTTTTAAATGTTTTTCTTTGAAACCCCAGTGTGTCTCAGAGTCAAACATACCTGTCTGAAATCATGTGGCCAGTGTCTGATATATGTTACCATGTTACCTGTGGATCAGGCAGCACATATCATCTGTCAGGTTACTTTTATGCTAAATCAATATTGATAGCAAGGAAACAATACCATAATTACGCAAAGAAAGGGCCCATGAAAAGAGTTAAAACCACAAAACACAAAGTATTCTGTTTTCTTTAATATATTTTTAAATATTAAAATGGAGGAAGCAACCTAAATCTAAGATGAGCAGGAGGGCCAGGAGGGTTCCAGGAAGTATAAACCTAATGAATTCATTTACACAGTAAATTTTACAAAATATAGATTTGAGCTGGGAAGGGGCAATTGAACTTCTTTAAATTGCTGACTTTCATTAAAAAGCTTGCTACCCCTATTTCAGGACTAATCTATATACAAAGAATAAAGTCATACAAAGTATAAAAAAAAAAACAAAAAAAAACAGAAGAGCTGCCTTTAACAAGGCAACAAATGGGAAATAAGGTAAAAACGTAATAGAAAGTTTTGGGATGTTGTGTGGATATTATACCTGTATGAAATGTATCAATGTGAAATTACATCCAAATCGTTTCCCTGTTGAGCCACACAACATGCTGACATGTTAGGTGGGGTGTCTGTTCTTAGGTCCAAGGTTTTATATTGATATGATGACCACAGGTCATATTTCCACCATTGTGATATTGGTGTATCATCCTGAATACTCTGGATGACAAAGATGTCAGCAGGTTTAACTCTGATCAGGAAACGAATATAACGCTGGCATTTAGCCAGCTGCCGTATCAAGCTGCTCATCAGGAAGCAGAGACAGAACTGCAAGTGCTGTACTTTTCACAGATTAGATGTGGCTTAGATATTCAGATAAACCCTCATATTTGGTAGCAGGTTCTTCTTGTATTACAACTAGTGGAAAAACCTGGCCAATAGTGACCATGCATCAATACCCCCTCTAGAACAAACACTTGCTGCACAACGTCTACTACTACACATTACGTTTTCATGAATTTGCTGGGAATGCACATCATGGTGAGAGGTTAAAATGGGATTTACAAGCAACGTAAGCCCAGTTCATTAGCAGTTGGATGGCACATACTTCTTGCTTTTAGCGTTTTGACCTTACAATACTTTAGTAATATAATCTTTATCATAAAAATACAAACTTTGATATGGAGATAAATAAATAGTCCATTTGTGGCAGCTGGAGAACAGAGAAAGACATTCAGAAGGATTCATCGTCAAAATCTGGACTGGGGTTCCAGAAAAGAGTGGGGTCACCAAGAGGGGAACAGGACTGGTGCATGTGGACATTGAGAAGCTGAGGGAAAAGTTCGGTGGTAAAAGAGTCCTCCCATGTCTGATCAGAGTTCAAGGGAGAGGACATATCACTTAAGGGTGATGTGCAGCCCTCATACCCAGAGTCACTGCCTGTCTCCAGAAGGCTTGCTGGTTTCTCCACAGTGTCTTCAGCAGAGAGCAAAAAGCTCTGTGTGTCAACGACAGGTGGGACTTCATCTTCTTGGGATTCCTGCTTCACATTGATGGGGGCAATACAGGAAGGATTTAAAGATGCTTCTTCCGTTTTAATAACAATGTTGGTCTCAATTCCTATCTCGGAGTCTTGCTCTGAGCAAACTGGTTTTGTGTAGACGTGATCAAACTTGATCAGTTCATTAATGGCCTCCAGCTTGATTGATGGGGTCCCCAAAGGAGAAGATGGGGCGGAGGGTATGGAATCTGATTCGACTTCTTTAATTTCTTGCTGGTTCCAAGACAAGTTTTCTTCATAGGTAAGCAACATGTCTGAGTCCAGACTTTCCAATAAGCCCAGCAAGATATCAGACTGAAAAACAAAAATTAAATAATTAACTTTCAAGACAATGTCCCAGTTGTTCACCATTATCACATTTGTTCTGGATCTGTGAAGAACATTCTCAGGTTTTATTTGGCATTGCTTCAATATTCTGCGATTTCTAGCATCTTAAAAGGTCATTCAATTGTTCAGTAGCAGATTAAGTGACCTTCTAAATAGTTTATTGTTTTAATCCTTTTATTGATTTAGCAGTCTGTTTGTTGTTCTTGCTTGATAGCCCATGTGTATCCTTCCACAAAAAGAACCAGTTAGCAAAAGCAGACCAGTTGGATCATGGCAAGGTCGGGAGGGCTGTTAATGCAATCAGTGAGGAAGTCCCATGACAGTTGTGAGAGCTAATCCACACATAGCAAATAGTGGCCATTATACAAAGGGGGAAGGCTGTCATGCTAATAATTACTCTTCACAGGAAAATGCTAAAGTCAAAATATGCAGAAATATTGGAAATATGTATAAAGCAAGTGAATGTGCTACTGACCTCCAAGGACACCCGTAATTTTAATTAGAGGGCATCTTCCCCTACTGCATTATATTAGTCTGTTCATTTTATAGATACCATAACTTAATAAAAAAATGAAGGCATTTATGACAGGTACAGGTTATTTTTACAAGAGAGCCCTTGGGCGCTCACCTCACAGTCTGAAGAATCAGGGCAGTCAGAATCCATGCAGACATGGTCAAGTTCGGAGACATCTGGGCCTGCTCCTGCTGCAGAGGGGCACATAGTCTGAGTGCTGCGGACTCAGCGGACCCGGTCACCGGCCTGACCTCATCTTCTCTGGACTGTGTCAGAACCTATGGAAGAGTAGACACATTTAAGGCACAAGATGACTTTCTCTAGCAACACTGAGAGGACACTGGTGATAAGCTAGACGTTTCCCTTGGAGAAACCACAAAATGGAAAATAGCATTGTTCCTCTAGTTTTGGACTGTGAGAAGCTTACAGAATGAAGAAAGGACAACCCCCAGCATACGCTAAGTTTTTGCTTTGACATGTGATGAAATCGTGCATGTCTTTATGGAAAACGTCCTCACACCTTGCATTGTATGCAAAACTAATGAATGACTGGTCTTGGTGAGTCGAGTAACTTCATGTAGAAAGAAATCGACTTCCTGCTAATTCAAGGAGGCAAGAAGAATCTAGACATCCAGCTTGTGTGACAAAGGAGAAGAGCAAATAAAGCAGATGATTGCCTGGGGCTGTTCTCAAATGATAAAAGATTTACTTCACTTTAACGCTCCACCTTTACACAATATGTTGTAAGAGAGACTGACGTGTGAACATTTTCCCTGTCCTCTGCACAGTAGAGACAAACCTACAGCCGGTTCTACCGGTTTCACATACTGAAATCCACTGCAGGAAACAAGCCAATCTCCCAGCTCCTAGCAACGGGATAAGACTATGAGATTTCCTAGAACCAGATTAAGAGATTTCTCTAAACCCAGCAGTGCTCTTATTAAAAGCCTTCCTGCGGGAGGAATTGTCACATTCTTGTCATACGGGCCCAGGCACTGGATACTGCACTGTGCCGTCGTCTATATTCCTCCACCGAAATGGGAAAACACAAGCTGCCATTCATGGCCTAGATAATCACCTCAACTTCTTCCTCTTTCACCTCCAGGGCTTCAAGGCCCAATCGCTGTCGTAGTTCTTGGTTTTCAGTTAACAAGCCATGAGACTTTTCTCGTAAAAGTTTATTTTCGATCAGGAGTTTCTCGTTCTAGAAAAAATAAATAAATAATTTTATTTTTTTTAGCCCAGTTTACATTACTAATTCTGAAAACAATGCCCCATGAACATGTGCACAGAGGACGTATAGGAACACACCAGATTCCAATGGTTACATGTTACCTATAGTGCCCCATATGGCACCATATTGGAGACAGCCTCTACAAGCAATGGTTGTTGGAGAAGAATAGTAAAAAGGTGACTGAAGAAGAATGAATTTTTTCTGTATTTATATGAATCTCTATTTGGAATGGAACGCGTAAGGAGAGGAGGCTCAGTAGGGCCCTCTACAGGTGACGTGTGCAAGGCATTAATATGTGAATGCTGAGATATTTATTTATATGTAATATTACTAAGTGAAGACCAAGAGGTGACATTTTTTATATTTTCTAAAGAGTGGTTGCAGGCAGGGTGGGATATGAACCTTAAAGGGGTAACCTGTCCTTCAAATACAAGTCTGCAGTCACTGTATGTGACTGTAGACTTGTAAATGCTCACATTGCGCACACTTTCGAAAAATTAACTATGTATCTGTTTGTTCAGTAGTATCTGCTGATAAATGATGGTGGGTTTTTAAAAAGAAGCAGAACGTTCTTTATAGGGCTTTTTAAAACAAATAAACTGATCTTTACTCATCCTCCCTGGGACCAATGCTGAGTACCTGCCGCTACTCCCAGGGTACCTGTTATTGTCTGCAGCGTTGACAGCACTGCAGCCGGTCAGTTTAGTGGCCCTGCCTTTAAAGACTGCACAAGCCGCTCAGCGATTTGCTGTCAAAGTTATATCAGGCAATAGCAGACACTGGGGGCCGCAGTGGAAATCAGAGCTGGACCCAGAGTAGGTGAGTAAGGCACTTAAAAAAAATATCCTGAAAATGGAAAATCCCTTTAAAGACAAACAAGAAAAGCAGTCTATTACCTCCAGCTCCAGATCCAACACTTGCTGCTCCAGTTCGCTCATTCTGGCTTTTTTTCGGTCACGTGCTGTTTGAGCTGCTACTCTGTTCTTTAATTTCCTATTAAAATACAAATATATATTAAGTCTGTGATAAGGCGCTGAGCATTCAGACAATGAAAGCAATCCACACAAGGAGAAGACGTCTGCGGGGTGTAGGCTTACTTATGGGAGAGGTGTCTAATTTGTAATTACAGGTAACAGGTTACAAGGATAGGACATAAACGGGGCCTCAATTCCAGCACACAATGTGTAATCCCAGAGTCATATCAGGAGCAAGTACCTTCATGCCTCATGGAAAAATTACATGCTATTGCATCAGCTTAATGATACTGCTGAGTAAGAGAAAAGACAGATGGCATATACCCAGTCCGGGGCCGCACTGTACACAGAGGCTCAAGGACGAGTCCTGAAGCAATGCGGTGAACAGCTGGAAGAGATTTCCAGGGAAGAACATTGTATTTTTATATAATCTTTATCAATGCGACGAACAGTCTCAGTACAATACAAAGTGGTATATTCAGCTAGTAATACATCGCCCGTTCCCAATGCTGAGTGTCTGTACAGATCCATTCTGGGAAAGCCAAGCTGAAACATCAATCAGAACTGCAACAGCAGCCATATGGCTCGTCATCCAGCTTCTCCCCCAAAAAGGTGGCTAAATAAAGTAGTGGATCATGAGAGAATATCCATTCCCTTATAGGACCCACTACTCTCCAGTTTCTTCCCATCTACACTCCGTAACACTGAAACTGAAATACCAAGAAAGATGTGGAATTGTGAAAATGACAGGATCAGTAGACATGTTAAAGTTACGCAAGGGATACAAAAAAAACTGGAAACAAATTTTTCAAAACATCTCGATTTATTTAGTATTAAACATGAGCGACATGTGCAGAAATGAAAGGGAAGCTGCCAGCAGGAGAGCTTGATGATTTGCCCAAATGCATTCAGTGTGGCAGAACCTTCCTCATACAATCATTAATAACCTATTTGATTGTCGTCAAGCTGTGTAAATGCCTGTATAATTTATACTAAATAAACCAAGAAGTTTTGTTTCAATTTTTTCACCATTTGCATATTAACATGTCATATTCATCCTGTGATCTTCAGAATTACACAACTTTGCTTTCGCGGTGTCACAATTTCAATGTTGAGGAGTCAAAATAAAGTGGAACCTGACACAAAATGCCAATGGGCCTAGTAGGATCTGAACGTTACACTACTTTCATGTCAGCATCTCTGCTCTGTAATATGAGGTGCAAGAACCGTTACATGATGGTCCCCAACACCACCTCACTGGCTATAATGGGGGGCTCGTCCGGATTCCATCATAAGGTCCAAATGGAACCTCTAATGACAAACTATTTTAATTATTTTTTTTACACTGCATGATTATCGTGAAAGAGCGTTCCAGTCTTTGGGCTGCACAAATCATTCTCAGCAGTGCATCATCCTGTATAAACTGGACATGTGCTGCCAAAAACAATGGCAGCGATGTGCAAGGAGCGATCTGGTGCAGATTGTTCAGGGCACATCTGAAGCCATGATGGACTGTGTAAACAAGCTACTAAACGACCACCGGTCAGAAGCGTGTTTCTGGTTGGCGGTCGTAAACACTGCACATCCGATCCAGTAAAGGGGTATTCTGGGTTTGTAAAACCCCTCTTCCCCATCTGCAGTTTGTAAAAATAAAAAAGTGCGATTCTTACCCTACACAGGTCCAGTGCAGAGTCTTGACCGCAGCTCCTAGTGTGTGATATGGTCTTCAGTGCTGACGTTATGCCCATTTTCGTCACTGGCTCTGCCCGAGCTGACGGCACAAGCCATTGACCACAGTTATTGGCTGCAAAGCTGATCATATGACATCAGCATGGCAGAAAATAACGGCACCAGGAGCAGCGGTGTAGACTCAGCGCTGGACCCAGGAAGAGTGAGTAAAGATCGGGTTTTTCTTTTAAACTAAACCTTGGGTAGGAAAGAGGTGAAGTCACTGGCAAAGTGGAGTATGGATGTGACTAATGTCTTCAAGCTTCTGATGGTCAAACAGTGGAGGTTTGGAGGTCTTGTTTTGGTGTCACCAGCCTTATACAAACCAATAAAACTTAAGGGTACTCAGCTCCTGATATGGCAACGGCTTCTTTTACCAAATCATACTGGGGCACATTACAAAGTGGGTACAATGGGAATCCAGATTCCCTCGTTTACTATACAGAGGTCCTTTTAAGGCCACATTCACACATTCAGTATTCGGTCAGTATCCGTAAGCCAAAACCAGGAGTGGGTGATAACTACAGAAGCGGTGACATGTCTCTACTATACTTTTCCTCTGATTGTTCCTCTCCTGGTTTTGGCTTATAGGTACTGATTGTGTGAACGGGGCCTGAAGGTAAGAGCAGCATTCGGATCTGATGCCATGAGCTATTCCACCATTTTTCCTTAGCACCGATGTTGATATCTCCCCATTATGTTCACAGCATCAGTGATACAGTTTGTTGTCTTTCTTTATATTAACACAAATGTGTTTCCAAAACACCGGAGTCACTAAGCTGATGCTGCAGAAGATGTCTATGCACTTAGTGGCCACGATCCACGTGATTTATGCCCTGGAACACTTAGCTTTCTAGATCTAAAGAATTCATTCCATCAGGAACCCAAGGGACAGGAAGTCCCAGAACGGACACCATAAATGAAAATCTGCAGTGTGACTGAACAGTGTCTGAGTGTGAGTGATAACTGCCCAGACCATAAGGAAGGACCTAGATACATTCAGGGTGGGGAATGGTGGTAAAATCTTCGCCTCATTTCCTCATTCTAGAGAGCTGCCAGTTACATGCGGCTATTCTGGGCCCCGGAGAGGAGCGTTCTCCAGCATTCTCCACGCCGGCAGGTTTATTTTCGTCTTCAGGGGATTATAGAGAAGAAACCGGCAGAGCTACGAGGGTACCACGGGGTACTTAAGCTCAGTACAAAACCTACACGTATTACTTGTAAAAAGCACACCTATTTCTAGTAATTATCCTGGGGTAAAAAAACAGGTTAAACTCCAGCAAATGAAAGGGAGGACATGACAATCAAGAGGGAGTGGGACATGTAACTGGAGTCAGTAGAACAAGCCCCTGATGTGTCAGCTGTACCCTCATTTGGCCATTAATAATGCATCATGTACAGCACAGCCTGCAGCGCTCCAGCCCGGACACGGGGAACAAATTTCGCTTATTGCGCAAGTGAAAAGTTCCAGGAAGAGATAATTGGCTTAAACGCAGCAGATATACAGATATTTATTCATGGCTCTCAGTGACGTCAAAGCAGCCAGCTCCTCTACATGCCACGCAGGCAAGTCAGCCAACATCCTCCCACACAGCAGGCCGGAATGTCAGCAGCCCCCATAAGACAGGATACAGGGGAGAGGAGGCATTACACTGTCCTAGGACACACAGGTCAGGGGGCTAAAGTGTAAAAAAAGGCACAAATGTAAACAAAACTTACAATGTAACAAGATCAGGATTACAGGGGAAGTTGGTTAACCCCTACCCTGCCGGACAGGGACCAGGGATCGCAGCACAGTGGGGAGATCGCACAGCTCAGGGTACAAGGACAGATAAACCTTCTAGGAAAAGCAGCAGCTATATGTGGAAGGCTCGGTACAATCATCCAACACACAATATCTGCCAGAAAAGATCACAGCGATGGGCAGATGCACTGACACACTACATACAGTGATGGCGGATGCTCACTGTATGATAGCCTTTCCCCAGTGCACACTATAGTCCCATAGTATACACACAGTATACACTATATCCACATAGTATACACAGTATACACTATAGTCCCATAGTATACACACAGTATACACTATATCCCCATAGTATACACACAGTACATCCCCATAGTATACACACACAGTACACACTATATCCCCATAGTATACACACAGTATACACTATATCCCCATAGTATACACACAGTATACACTATATCACCATAGAATACACACAGTACCCACTATATCCCCATGGTATACACACAATATACACTATATCCCCACAGTATACACACACAATATACACTATATCCCCATAGTATACACACAGTGTACACTATATCCCCATAGTATACACACAGTATACACTATATCCCCATAGTATACACACAGTACACACTATATCCCCATAGTACACACAGTACACACCATAGCCCCATAGTATACACACAGTACACACTATATCCCAATAGTATACACACAGTACACACTATATCCCCATAGTATACACTATAGCCCCATAGTATACACACAGTACACACTATATCCCAATAGTATACACACAGTACACTATATCCCCTTAGTACACACACAGTACACACTACATCCCCATAGTATACACACACAATATACACTATATCCCCATGATATACACAGAATATACACTATATTGCCATAGTATACACACAAGATACACTATATCCCCATAGTATACACACAGTATACACTATATCCCCATAGTATACACACAGTATACACTATATCCCCATAATATACACACAGTACACATTATATCCCCATAGTACACACACAGTACATACCATAGCCCCATAGTATACACACATTACACACTATATCCCCATAGTATACACACAGTACACACTACATCCCCATAGTATACACACACAATATACACTATATCCCCATGATATACACAGAATATACACTATATCCCCATAGTATACACACAATATACACTATATCCCCATAGTATACACACAATATACACTATATCCCCATAGTATACACACAGTATACACTATATCCCCATAGTATACACACAGTATACACTATATCCCCATAGTATACACACAGTACACATTATATCCCCATAGTACACACACAGTACATACCATAGCCCCATAGTATACACACATTACACACTATATCCCCATAGTATACACACAGTACACACTATATCCCCATAGTATACACACACACAATACACACTATATCCCCATAGTATACACACACAATATACACTAAATCCCCATAGTATACACACACAATATACACTATATCCCCATAGTATACACACACAGTATACACTATATCCCCATAGTATACACACAATATACACTATATCCCCATAGTATACACACAATATACACTATATCCCCATAGTATACACACAATATACACTATATCCCCATAGTATACACACAGTATACACTATATCTCCATAGTATACACACACAATATACACTATATCCCCATAGTATACACACAATATACACCATAGCCCCATAGTATACACACAGTATACACTATATCCCCATAGTATACACACAGTACACACTATATCTCCATAGTATACACACAATATACACTATATCCCCATAGTATACACACACAGTATACACTATATCCCCATGGTATACACACAGTATACACTATATCCCCATAGTATTCACACAGTATACACTATATCCCCATAGTATTCACACAATATACACCATAGCCCCATAGTATACACACAGTATACACTATATTCCCATAGTATACACACAATATACACCATAGCCCCATAGTATACACACAGTATACACTATATCCCCATAGTATACACACAGTATACACTATATCCCCATAGTATACACACACAGTACACACTATATCCCCATAGTATACACACATTATACACTATAGCCCCATAGTACACACACAGTATACACTATATCCCCATAGTACACACACAATATACACCATAGCCCCATAGTATACACACAGTATACACTATATCTCCATAGTATACACAGTATACACTATATCCCCATAGTATACACACAGTATACACTATATCCCCATAGTATACACACACGGTATACACTATAGCCCCATAGTATACACACAGTATACACTATAGTCCCATAGTATACACACAGTATACACTATATCCCCATAGTATACACACAATATACACTATAGCCCCATAGTATACACACACAATATACACCATAGCCCCATAGTATACACTATATCTCCATAGTATACACAGTATACACTATATCCCCATAGTATACACACAGTATACACTATATCCCCATAGTATACACACAGTATACACTATATCCCCATAGTACACACACAGTATACACTATATCCCCATAGTACACACACAATATACACCATAGCCCCATAGTATACACACAGTATACACTATAGTCCCATAGTATACACACAGTATACACTATATCCCCATAGTATACACTCAATATACACTATAGCCCCATAGTATACACACAGTATACACTATAGTCCCATAGTATACACACAGTATACACTATATCCCCATAGTATACACACAATATACACTATAGCCCCATAGTATACACACAGTATACACTATAGTCCCATAGTATACACACAGTATACACTATATCTCCATAGTATACACAGTATACACTATAGCCCCATAGTATACACACAGTATACACTATATCCCCATAGTATACACACAGTATACACTATAGCCCCATAGTATACACACAGTATACACTATAGTCCCATAGTATACACACAGTATACACTATATCCCCATAGTATACACACACAGTATACACTATATCCCCATAGTATACACACAGTATACACTATATCCCCATAGTATACACACAGTATACACTATATCCCCATAGTATACACACAGTATACACTATATCCCCATAGTATACACACAATATACACTATATCCCCATAGTATACACACAGTATACACTATATCCCCATAGTATACACACAGTATACACTATATCTCCATAGTATACACACAGTATACACTATATCCCCATAGTATACACACATTACACACTATATCCCCATAGTATACACACAGTATACACTATATCCCCATAGTATACACACGGTATACACTATAGCCCCATAGTATACACACACAGTATACACTATATCCCCATAGTATACACACAGTATACACTATATCCCCATAGTATACACACAGTATACACTATATCCCCATAGTATACACACAGTATACACTATATCCCCATAGTATACACACAGTATACACTATATCCCCATGGTATACACACAGTATACACTATATCCCCATGGTATACACACAGTATACACTATATCCCCATAGTATACACAGTATACACTATATCCCCATAGTATACACACAGTATACACTATATCCCCATAGTATACACACAGTATACACTATATCCCCATAGTATACACACAGTATACACTATATCCCCATAGTATACACACACAGTATACACTATATCCCCATAGTATACACACACAGTATACACTATATCCCCATAGTATACACACGGTATACACTATATCCCCATAGTATACACACAGTATACACTATATCCCCATAGTATACACACAGTATACACTATATCCCCATAGTATACACACGGTATACACTATATCCCCATAGTATACACACAGTATACACTATATCCCCATAGTATACACACAGTATACACTATATCCCCATAGTACACACAGTATACACTATATCCCCATAGTATACACACACAGTATACACTATATCCCCATAGTATACACACGGTATACACTATATCCCCATAGTATACACACAGTATACACTATATCCCCATAGTATACACACGGTATACACTATATCCCCATAGTATACACACAGTACACACTATATCCCCATAGTATACACACAGTATACACTATATCCCCATAGTATACACAGTATACACTATATCCCCATAGTATACACACAGTATACACTATAGCCCCATAGTATACACACAGTATACACTATATCCCCATAGTATACACACAGTATACACTATATCCCCATAGTATACACACACAGTATACACTATATCCCCATAGTATACACACGGTATACACTATATCCCCATAGTATACACACAGTACACACTATATCCCCATAGTATACACACAGTATACACTATATCCCCATAGTATACACACAGTATATATAATATATATACACTATACACACGGCCTCCACAGCACACGGGTGGCCGCACCTCCTCAGCGCCTTCTCCTCCGGCGTCAGATGTGTCAGCCGCTGCCTTTTCCTCGGAGGGACATCGCCGCTGGCTGACTCAGGGCTGGACGGACTGTGGATGGGTAACATGATGGACGCCAGAGAATTGCAGTCACTCTGCTCCGACTGGTTTCCAGGGATAAAGATAACTTTGGGGGCTCCCATGACAACCATGTTCGGCTGCTGGGGGAGGACCGGGGACGGGAGAAGGACCGGGGACAACAAGCCGGCAAGTCGCTATACACTGAACTGAGAACTGCAGTCATTCATATCTACAGTGCGTGTCCCCTCCCTATTGGGCAAACCCAGTGATGTCACGTGATAAGCACAATGCAGCGCTATGGTGGTTTAGCTGCAGAACAGGACGGCTCACTCCTTCTGTGGGGGTGCGACCTTTACCCTGGCCCTTCCCTCTTCAGGACTAGGATTATATGTGCTGATATTATGGACTGTGCTGCAGATCCAATCAGTTATGGCATCCCTGTCCTTATCCTTTTATTTGCATTATACCTTGAAATGTGACAAGGGCTGGTCATAGATGGGAGCCTATAATTAGTAGAGCTGGTGTGAATTGATTTGCACGTCCCGTTCCATGGGTCACAGCAGTGGTTTGCGGCAGCTGCTCAGAAGAGTGGGTACCCCTTCTTCTCTGCCGACATCTGTGGCTCTTCTTTTGATTAGTCAGCCTGACACAATGTCACATGTCCGTCACACCGCAACAATCACGTTGCAGCCCGCCGACCAATCAAAAGAAGCGGTGCCCCCTCATGGGCCGCGTCCACAGACCACTGCCATCACCAATTTGCACCAACTCCAATAATTAGGGCAACTGGAACTTGTCAATTTTGCCAAAAGACATTTCCATCATTAGGCCCAGGGGCGGACATACCACTGGGCAACCTGTGCAGCCGCACAGGGGCCGAGAAAGTAAGGGGGCCCAATACCATCTCCACATTGTACATTATGATGAGCTCTTGGACTACAGAGGGCCCATATACTGTTCTTGTACAGGAGGCTTTTACGGACCGAGTACTGACAGCAATGTCCTGGACCATGCCAACCGTGGGTCTCCTGACCCGACCTGAAAGGCTTCATAAACATATAGGGTATGAGGTGACTCAGTAGGAGACCGGTGGGTGCTTTGCCCTCAGACCATGAATGTCAGATATTAGGAAATGATGATGGAAATGTCTTTTGGTGAGCCTGACAGTTTCCAAACCATTATGTGTATATTGTATCATCCTCAGATCTGTTCACACCAGCTGTGAGGCCTTTACCACTAGAAACAATATACAATAATTATCTGTATACCAATGTGCTTTGTGTGTTTTTGCACCCTGGTTATGCAAAAGTTTCACAGCATGAGGTAACAGGAGATAATACACCTAGCCCAGGCGTGGACTCCAGACCAGAGCCATTGTTACCTTCTATCACACCATGGATTGATGTGATATTCTTTTCATATTTTAAATATAGAATCAGAACAGAAAACAGATAGCTACCAGCCAAAAAATTGTTTAGCCCATTGCTATCTCCCCGATTCCCCAGGTTACCCCTGACTTCTCCATACATAGGGGTCAGTAAATGGGTCAACAAAAAGGAAAGAAAGAAGGGATAAAAAAGGACCATATGGCCGGGGTCACACATGCGAGAATCTCGGGCGAGTATCGCACGTCAATACCCAGCACTGCCGCCGGCACTTGAGAGCGGAGCGTGCGGCTGCATAGAAATACTTGCAGCCGCACGCTCCGCTGCCGAGTGCCGGCAGCAGTGCTGGGTATTTTCGTGCAAGACTCGTCCAAGTTTCTCGCATGAGTGACCCCGGCCAACTCAGATGAAAAATAGTTTGACCAGATGAAACTGATCACAGATATGTGAAGAAGGCGTTATTTGCACATTTGCCTTGATCGATCAAGGATTAATGGGCATTTATAATAGAGGAGGTATAGAAAATGCCAGCTTGATATTCATATTTCCTTGAAATTAAGGCTTTGAACAATGAAAAGCTGAAGGAACCTGACAGCTGGTACATGCTGCCCAGGAACAGACATTATACTGTATATCCAGTAAGGGTTGTATGCTCTCAGTCAGGTATATATGACTGAAGCGCTACAGAGGTTCAGAGAAAAACATAAAGGCTGCCAGGGACAGAGCCGTGATGTAGACTAGTCGGACAGGCATGTCCTCTGTGGTTTCTCCCTGCCAGCTCCTCAGGAGTGATAGGTGATAGGGCAGTGAGTGTTAGGCGTCAGGTTCCTGCGACTGCACAGTGGGAATCCAGAGCCTTGCATCCAGCGGTCTCCTATTCTCCACCGACCGCTCAGGGGCTTGCACAGCAATCTCAGCGTCCCAGGCGCTCTGCTCAGACCAGCTCTGTAGGACTGGTTGTTGCTGCCACCTCTGGGTCAGCAATAGCAGCGCAGGCTGCTCTGCAGCAATCCACTCCAGTGGCTAAGTCCTCTCGTCACGCTACTGGGCATGCTCACGAGACGATCTCCCATTGGAGATCGGGAGTGGCACGCTTCAGGCCACAGTGCACATCTACAAAGTGCTAGCGTCCGACAGTGCGCCCCCTCTTGGGCATTGTCGTACAGCGGCTGGTTCAGTCGCCGCGCTGCAGTCAGCAGCACTTGGGGCGTCCACGGTTGCGACGCCGCACGCACGGTAGGTCTAGACGGACACCAACCCTGTGTCTTGGGCCCGAGTCCTGTGACCATATACCGTGCGTGCACACCACTGAGACCTGTGAGGTCAACAGGCTCGGCATTTAAGTTTATGCCTCAAGGCGCCTCTGTGAACATAACAGAGTACGCCCAGTGCACACTGGGTGACGTTCAACCCGTGTGCGATATACCGCCATATTGTGCGTCTGCCATTATATAGCAGCAGTTTAACACCTCTGCACAGTGGACCCCGGGCGGCGAACACACTTTCTATTATTTTATATTTAGTGCATTCCGCCGTCCCAAACAGGGAGAAGCTACCGGGGACCTGCCTGTCCGTCTAGTCTCCCATGTGACTTGGTCACTGGTGGCTGTTAAAGTATGCTTTTCTCTGAAACTCCCCTAACTTCAGAGTCATACATCCCTGGCTGAATCGTACAGCCAGTGCCTGATACACGCTACCTATAGATCAGTCAATTCATGTAGATTGCTTGCAGATCTTATCAAAACAACAGGAATTGCTGGGAAAAATCCATTGTTCTTGATCACAGGGTGATTTTCTTCATTGCATTCAGTTTCTGATGTAATAAGAATGCAAGTGGGACTTTTCGGCAAAACATAATTGTAAATAAATGGAGAGTCAAGAAGATGGTATGTCAAAGACCTGATACACAGTTACCCAGTTGTTGCTTGTTATTCAGCCTGTGCGAAACGTTGCTGAGCTGTTGCATCATTTCATACCAGTAGTGTGCAGAACACCGCTGTCTGGATATCTGTTATACACTAGCAGTGATCATTCACTTATGGTTATGAGTTTAACTAGAAGTGTGTTAGATCCGTAACCTGACAGATCACTGTGCAATAAAACAGGACAAAGGAGTGCAGAAACAACCCAAGCATCAGTCAGTTGTTTAGGGGGTGAATTGGGGAGCAATGAAACATTGATCTTTATTTGTTGGTAGCTTTTAAGTATTGATGAGGTTTAAAAGATGCCAACATTTGTAGACTAACAACATAAAAAGTGTTTATAATCTGCAATGACATGACTAGCATCCTGATGTGAGTGCTGCTGACTCCTCTATTTGTACATGACTGGCATCCTATTGTGAGTGCTGCTGATCGCCCTATTTGTACATGACTGGTATCCTGATGTGAGTACTGCTGACCCGACTATTTGTACATGATTGGCATCCTGATGTGAGTGCTGCTGACCCCCCTATTTGTACATGACTGGCATCCTGATGTGAGTGCTGCTGACCCCCCTATTTGTACATGACTGGCATCCTGATGTGAGTGCTGCTGATTGCTCTGTTTGTACATGACTGGCATCCTGATGTGAGTGCTGCTGATTGCCCTATTTGTACATGACTGGCATCCTGATGTGAGTGCTGCTGACCCCACTATTTATACATGACTGTCATCCATATATGAGTGCTGCTGATCGCACTATTTGTACATGACTGGCATCCAGATGTGAGTGCTGCTGATCGCCTTATTTGTACATGACTGGCATCCTGATGTGAGTGCTGCTGACCCCCCTATTTGTACATGACTGGTATCCTGATGTGAGTGCTGCTGATCGCCCTATTTGTACATGATTGGCATCCTGATGTGAGTGCTGCTGACCCCCCTATTTGTACATGACTGGCATCCTGATGTGAGTGCTGCTGACCCCTCTATTTGTACACGATTGGCATCCAGATGTGAGTGCTGCTGACCCCCCTATTTGTACATGATTGGCATCCTGATGTGAGTGCTGCTGATCGCCCTATTTGTACATGACTGGCATCCTGATGTGAGTGCTGCTGATCGCCTTATTTGTACATGACTGGCATCCTGATGTGAGTGCTGCTGACTCCTCTATTTGTACACGATTGGCATCCAGATGTGAGTGCTGTTGACCCCCCTATTTGTACATGATTGGCATCCTGATGTGAGTGCTGCTGACCCCCCTATTTGTACATGACTGGTATCCTGATGTGAGTGCTGCTGATCGCCCTATTTGTACATGATTGGCATCCTGATGTGAGTGCTGCTGACCCCCCTATTTGTACATGACTGGCATCCTGATGTGAGTGCTGCTGACCCCTCTATTTGTACACGATTGGCATCCAGATGTGAGTGCTGCTGACCCCCCTATTTGTACATGATTGGCATCCTGATGTGAGTGCTGCTGATCGCCCTATTTGTACATGACTGGCATCCTGATGTGAGTGCTGCTGATCGCCCTATTTGTACATGACTGGCATCCTGATGTGAGTGCTGCTGACCCCCCTATTTGTATATGACTGGCATCCAGATGTGAGTGCTGCTGATCGCCCTATTTGTACATGACTGGCATGTGTGAGTGCTGCTGATCACCCTATTTGTACATGACTGGCATTCAGATGTGAGGGCTGCTGACCCCCCCCTATCTGACATGACTGGCATCCTGATGTGAGTGCTGCTGACCCCCCTATTTGTATATGACTGGCATCCTGATGTGAGTGCTGCTGAGCCCCTATTTGTATATGACTGGCATCCTGATGTGAGTGCTGCTGATCACCCTGTTTGCACATGATTGGAATTTTGACCTTTCCAAATGGGCAATTAAATATCACTTGAACAGCATCATTTATACATTTGGCCTACAATCAATTTGGTAAAGGTATTATCTAATATTAAGTAACTAGCTGAGGAGCCCGGCGTTGCCTGGGCATAGTAACCAACTGTGGTTAGTTATAACAAATTATAATGATTATATTGCACATAAAAACATTTCACATCATATATTCAACACTACAGATTTGCAACACAAATTAACTAAACGATTACCCAAATCTTGAACAGACCACGCAAAGTTGACCTTGAGAAAAGCATGGAGATTGCAAATCAATCCCTACTACTTTCAAGGACTGTCCCTGAGCAGTGTTAATGGACATTGCAAATAGTAGTTGAACTGGAAACTGGAGGTGTTTAAAATCAAAAACAAATCAGATGGAATGAGTGGAATTCTTGGAATGAAAATGTCCTCTCCTTTGGCACATCCTGTTTCTGAGCTGTGTATCTAACCCTATCCTGTGTGATAATGTCTGCTGAGCTGTGTACCTAATCCTCTCCTGTGTGATACTTTCTGCTGATCTGTATATCTAATCCTATCGTGTGTGTTACTGACTGCTCAGTCGTGTATCTAATCCTATCCTGTGTGATACTGACTGCTGAGCAGTGTATCTAATCCTATCATGTGTGTTACTGACTGCTCAGTCGTGTCTCTAATCCTATCCTGTGTGATACTGACTGCTGAGCAGTGTATCTAATCCTATCCTGTGTGATACCGTCTGCTGAGCCGTGTATCTAACACTATCCTGTGTGATACTGACTGCTGAGCCGTGTACCTAATCCTATCATGTGTGTTACTGACTGCTCAGCCGTGTATCTAATCCTATCCTGTGTGATACTGACTGCTGAGCTGTGAATCTAATCCTAGTTGAACTGGAAACTGGAGGTGTTTAAAATCAAAAACAAATCAGATGGAATGAGTGGAATTCTTGGAATGAAAATGTCCTCTCCTTTGGCACATCCTGTTTCTGAGCTGTGTATCTAACCCTATCCTGTGTGATAATGTCTGCTGAGCTGTGTACCTAATCCTCTCCTGTGTGATACTGTCTTTTACTAGGCATTGCTCCTACCAGCCAGTTTCCTACTCCACACTGCTGAGGGGCAATACCCCGAAACAGCTGTCTGTGGATGGATACCATGTTTTGGCATAGGTGGTTTCCTTCATTGGAGACTGTCCTTCCCGTGGTTGTTCCTTCCCGGGGAAAGACCTGGCTGGTCATTGCTTGCGTTGAGAAACATGTGATGGTGTCTCCGCGGCTTCTGTTTTGCATGTTTTGCATATTTCCCATAAGGGATGCGGGCAGTGCTCTAGAATCACTGCGTTGAGAAACATGTGATGGTGTCTCCGCAGTGTTGGATGTTGATCTCCATGAGTTCATTCATCCTCATTTTACACAGTCTTTTACTAGGCATTGCTCCTACCAGCCAGTTTCCTACTCCACACTGATGAGGGGCAATACCCCGAAACAGCTGTCTGTGGATGGATACCATGTTTTGGCATAGGTGGTTTCCTTCATTGGAGACTGTCCTTCCCGTGGTTGTTCCTTCCCGGGGAAAGACCTGGCTGGTCATTGCTTGCGTTGAGAAACATGTGATGGTGTCTTTGCGGCTTCTGTTTTGCATGTTTTGCATATTTCCCATAAGGGATGGGGGCAGTGCTCTAGAATCACTGCGTTGAGAAACACGTGATGGTGTCTCCGCAGTGTTGGATGTTGATCTCCATGAGTTCATTCATCCTCATTTTACACAGTCTTTTACTAGGCATTGCTCCTACCAGCCAGTTTCCTACTCCACACTGATGAGGGGCAATACCCCGAAACAGCTGTCTGTGGATGGATACCATGTTTTGGCATAGGTGGTTTCCTTCATTGGAGACTGTCCTTCCCGTGGTTGTTCCTTCCCGGGGAAAGACCTGGCTGGTCATTGCTTGCGTTGAGAAACATGTGATGGTGTCTCCGCGGCTTCTGTTTTGCATGTTTTGCATATTTCCCATAAGGGATGGGGGCAGTGCTCTAGAATCACTGCGTTGAGAAACACGTGATGGTGTCTCCGCAGTGTTGGATGTTGATCTCCATGAGTTCATTCATCCTCATTTTACACAGTCTTTTACTAGGCATTGCTCCTACCAGCCAGTTTCCTACTCCACACTGATGAGGGGCAATACCCCGAAACAGCTGTCTGTGGATGGATACCATGTTTTGGCATAGGTGGTTTCCTTCATTGGAGACTGTCCTTCCCGTGGTTGTTCCTTCCCGGGGAAAGACCTGGCTGGTCATTGCTTGCGTTGAGAAACATGTGATGGTGTCTCCGCGGTTTCTGTTTTGCATGTTTTGCATATTTCCCATAAGGGATGGGGGCAGTGCTCTACAATCACTGCGTTGAGAAACACGTGATGGTGTCTCCGCAGTGTTGGATGTTGATCTCCATGAGTTCATTCATCCTCATTTTACACAGTCTTTTACTAGGCATTGCTCCTACCAGCCAGTTTCCTACTCCACACTGATGAGGGGCAATACCCCAAAACAGCTGTCTGTGGATGGATACCATGTTTTGGCATAGGTGGTTTCCTTCATTGGAGACTGTCCTTCCCGTGGTTGTTCCTTCCCGGGGAAAGACCTGGCTGGTCATTGCTTGCGTTGAGAAACATGTGATGGTGTCTCCGCGGTTTCTGTTTTGCATGTTTTGCATATTTCCCATAAGGGATGGGGGCAGTGCTCTACAATCACTGCGTTGAGAAACACGTGATGGTGTCTCCGCAGTGTTGGATGTTGATCTCCATGAGTTCATTCATCCTCATTTTACACAGTCTTTTACTAGGCATTGCTCCTACCAGCCAGTTTCCTACTCCACACTGATGAGGGGCAATACCCCAAAACAGCTGTCTGTGGATGGATACCATGTTTTGGCATAGGTGGTTTCCTTCATTGGAGACTGTCCTTCCCGTGGTTGTTCCTTCCCGGGGAAAGACCTGGCTGGTCATTGCTTGCGTTGAGAAACATGTGATGGTGTCTCCGCGGTTTCTGTTTTGCATGTTTTGCATATTTCCCATAAGGGATGGGGGCAGTGCTCTACAATCACTGCGTTGAGAAACACGTGATGGTGTCTCCGCAGTGTTGGATGTTGATCTCCATGAGTTCATTCATCCTCATTTTACACAGTCTTTTACTAGGCATTGCTCCTACCAGCCAGTTTCCTACTCCACACTGATGAGGGGCAATACACCGAAACAGCTGTCTGTGGATGGATACCATGTTTTGGCATAGGTAACATAGTAACATAGTTATTAAGGTTGAAGGGAGACTTTAAGTCCATCTAGTTCAACCCATATCCTATCCTAACTTGCCCTAACATGTTGATCCAGAGGAAGGCAAAAAAAACCCATGTGGCAACAAGTAAGCTTCACATTGGGGAAAAAAATTCCTTCCTGACTCCACATATGGCAATCAGACTTGCTCCCTGGATCAACGCAATATTAAGGAAACTAGTGTATATACCCTGTAATATTATACTTTTCAAGAAAGGCATCCAGTCCCTTCTTAAATTTTAGTAGGGAATCACTCATTACAACATCATATGGCAGAGAGTTCCATAGTCTCACTGCTCTTACAGTAAAGAATCCGCGTCTGTGAGTATGCTTAAACCTTCTTTCCTCCAGACGTAGAGGATGCCCCCTTGTCCCTGTCACAGGTCTAAGAGTAAAAAGATCATTAGAAAGCTCTTGGTATTGTCCCCGCATATATTTATACATTGTAATAAGATCACCCCTAAGCCTTCGATTCTCCAAACTAAATAACCCCAAATGTAATAACCTGTCTTGGTATTGCAGACCCCCTAGTTCCCTAATAACCTTGGTCGCTCTTCTCTGCACCCACTCCAGTTCAGCTATGTCTTTCTTATACACCGGAGACCAGAACTGTACACAGTATTCTAAGTGTGGTCTAAGGTGGTTTCCTTCATTGGAGACTGTCCTTCCCGTGGTTGTTCCTTCCCGGGGAAAGACCTGGCTGGTCATTGCTTGCGTTGAGAAACATGTGATGGTGTCTCCGCGGCTTCTGTTTTGCATGTTTTGCATATTTCCCATAAGGGATGGGGGCAGTGCTCTAGAATCACTGCGTTGAGAAACACGTGATGGTGTCTCCGCAGTGTTGGATGTTGATCTCCATGAGTTCATTCATCCTCATTTTACACAGTCTTTTACTAGGCATTGCTCCTACCAGCCAGTTTCTTACTCCACACTGATGAGGGGCAATACCCCGAAACAGCTGTCTGTGGATGGATACCATGTTTTGGCATAGGTGGTTTCCTTCATTGGAGACTGTCCTTCCCGTGGTTGTTCCTTCCTGGGGAAAGACCTGGCTGGTCATTGCTTGCGTTGAGAAACATGTGATGGTGTCTCCGCGGCTTCTGTTTTGCATGTTTTGCATATTTCCCATAAGGGATGGGGGCAGTGCTCTACAATCACTGCGTTGAGAAACACGTGATGGTGTCTCCGCAGTGTTGGATGTTGATCTCCATGAGTTCATTCATCCTCATTTTACACAGTCTTTTACTAGGCATTGCTCCTACCAGCCAGTTTCCTACTCCACACTGATGAGGGGTATCTACTTCGCCTGAGTGTTCGCCTCCTGTAGGTGCACCCTCCCGAAAATGATGCATGTCAGACTCATGTTCTCTCTCCTGGCACCATTAAAATCTATGGCCCCATCGGCACATATGTCCAAATCCCATTTTGTGGGGTGGGGGTTCAAACGTATGCCTGGACAGGGCCATTAAATGCAATGTGAAAGCACCATGAGGGTCTCCCGACTATCCTCATTACAGAAACAAGGATGTGTCAAGTTATTTTTCGCTATGTCGGATGTTATCTTCTGCCAGTTGACAGCCTGATATAGGAAATACCTAGTGGTGTCTTAAGAAGCATTTAGAGAGGTAAGAATCTGTGAACGAGAGTTCTTAAATTATCTGCCTGGGGAAACATGCATCAATCATCCAACAAACTATTAAAATGCTCAGTAATCAAGTGATTTGGTCATGTGTAGCGATGGAGGAAAGTGTTTAACCAACAGGGATGGGGGGTGACCCGCTTCTTGCCGCAGACAGACACAAGACTGAGACAGAGTTTGTATTCAACAGGTCCGATTTATTGGCTCTCCTTCTGACGACCACCGCAGCTCATCACAGCAGTTTACACTTCTCTGTGTACAGGCCTGGGTACCTTCACTTCCTTTGCTATTATAATCGTGGCGTCCTCTGTGGCTCTTTTCACTGTGGCTGCCCTAGGCCCATCCACCACAGCGCTTCACCAATCTGAGTACACCGTCCGTCCAATACCCACAGATCGTCATCGTCTGCGGCTACCATCCTCTGGGTCACCCCCCGTGACTGCCTCAACTGTCAGTCCTCTCTGATGCCTTTTTACTGTCTCTATCTGTGCAGCAGAACCTCCTCTCAAGTGTGCTCCCCTCACTGACTGGACTTTCCTGAACCTTCCCTCAGCCTTTTATACTCCCAGTCCTGGTAGCTCTGCCCACTATCACCTGACAGTTTCTCTGACCAATGGCAGTTATTCAGTCCCACTTTTACACTCTTCACTGCCCTCTAATGGTGAAACTATAATACGGCACCCTTTCTCTTTATCTCAGCGCTTTCACACCTACACTGAGCTACCCCTCTGCCTCTCACTACAGGCAGATCTGTCCATCAGTCTAACTTCCCTACACATGCATGACGGAATTAGAAATCATTGTTGGCATCACATCACCCCGTGTAAACAGGCAATGTGATGCTGATAACATGATACTGGGACAGAACATTCATATTAACGATTATGTTGTTCCCATCAATAGTATTAATCTATCGGCGCTCATTAATGGGCCAAGGTCGTCTCGTTTCAATGAACCTCTAGGCTACAAGGTGATTCATAAAGGATGGGGCAAAATTATTGCCACAATATTCACAACCGAGAGAAACAATCTGTAAACTATAAAAGTTCAAGGTAGTCTCCATTGGTGACATGGCAGATGTCCAGGAGATGGCCCAGTTCTGTCCACACAGTGCTGCGATGGCTGAGGTCATTCAGATCCTGTAGTTGGGATTGGCGAGGAAATACTGAGTCACTGACATAGCCCCACAGAAAAAAGTCACAGGCGGTTAGATCCGGTGATTGTGGAGGCCAGCTGAGCGCTGGTGAATCGACCTGAGACAACACATCACCGAAACGGTGTAGACCGTGTCCCATTATGTGCCGACAGAGTCTAGACAGAACTGGACCATCTCCTAGACATCTGCAATGTCACTGATGGAAATCCCTTTGCACTTCTGTAGTGTACAGATAAATCTTGGATAGATGATGCATCCTTTCATATTAAATTTGTTTGTGCGTTGTCTCTGTGAATACCAGGGCTATAATTTTTGCCCATCCTTTCTGTTTCCAAACAATTTTATTAACATTTTATAACAGAGCATACATAAATGCGATATCGAGGCATTCATGACACAAGAAAGAAAAAATAAAAAAACACAACCAAACTATAAATAATAATAATAAGAACTCATGGAAACATTTCCACCCAGCGAGACCATTTCTGTATAAAGGAAGGAAGACAGCCATTCAGCAACGCCAATTTTTGCTCATATGACTTATGTAAAGTCAGCTTTGCAATAATATCGAGTGAAGAGGGCACTCGAGTGGATTTCCAATAAAACGCAATTTCATTTTTAGAAACCAAAAGTAAATGAATAACCAATTTCCTAACAGAAGGATTCAAACGACTTGCATCCAACGAGAGCAGGGCGAACTGAGGAGTCAGTGAAAAATCTGATTGATTTAAAATATGAGAAATAAGAGAGGAGATGTCGTCCCAAAAATGCCGAAGACGTGGACAAAACCAAAATAAATGGGAAAGGCTACCATGTTGCCCGCAATCCCTCCAACAGAGAGGGGAGGTGGAAAGGTTGATAAAAGCTAGACGAGATGGCGAATAGTACCATCTCGATATGATTTTAAAGTAGGACTCATGGAGAGCCATAGACATGGTACCAGAATAGGTTAGAGACATGGTCAGTTCCCAAACACCTGGGGTAACAGAAAAATTCAAAACCGATTCCCATTTTTTCATATATGGGGATTTTATAAATGCAGAATCGTTGTTGAACCACTGGTAGATATGAGTGGACCAAAAAATATTATGGCCTGAGTTGCATAAAATATTGATCGCTGGTTCCGATAGCAGAGGGCAGCGAGTCACCAGTGGAGTCAAAATGTTTTTCAACATAGTAAAGTGTAAAAAAGCAGAGGAGGGAACCCCAAACTTATTCTTAAGATGAGAAAAAGATACAAATTTATGACCATCAAAGATGTAATTTAATTTAGAAATACCCCAGTCAGCCCAAGTAGAATGCAAATCGATTGAATAAACAGAGGCCAGAAAAGAGAGAGGAAGCCTCAACAGGAGTTGAATCCTAGAAAAACCACTCTTAAATTTAAAAAACTTCCTCCAAGCCACAGTAGCAGCCATAAAAATTGGATGATTAGACTGAGATAAATGCTTAGATGTCAATACAATAGATTCAAAATAAGAGAACAAGGAGGGGAATTTTTATTAAAATAAAATTCCAAGTCCACCCATGAAGGTATATGGCCAGTTGACCACCAACATAGACTTTGCTTAATAAGATTAGAGTAATAATAAGCTGAGATGTAAAGGTACTGTCACACTTAGCGATGTACCAGCGATCCCGACCAGCGATATGACGCGGTCAGGATCGCTGGTACATCGCTAAGTGGTCGCTAGTGAGCTGCCACACAGGCAGATCTCACTAGCGACATTGCTGGGGACGGGGGTCGCTACTTACCTGTCAGACGAGGCGATCCTGCGATCGCTTAGGCCTCTTTCACACTTCAGTTTTTTGCATCAGTTATAATCCGCCAAAAAGGCGGACAAGCGGATCCGTTCTCAACTGATGTGAACGGATGGCACAGGATCCGTTTTCAGACGGATCCTGAAAATGAAGAAATTTAAAGGAATCGCTGGCCGGGAAGGGGGGAGAGAGAGAGAGAGAGAGAGAGAGAGAGAATTGTTTTTTTTTTTTTGTCCGGCACCCAGAAAGAAATTCGGGTTAAATCAGTGTTTGCAGGATCCGCCAGAGAAAAAAACGTTACAAGCTCCGTTTTGAAATTTTTGAGGATGGTGACGGACAGCAACTTTTGGCGGATCCTCACAAAAAACGGATGCAACGGACAGCAATCCGTCACAATCCGCCATTAATGCAAGTCAATGGGAAAAAAACGGATCCTCAAAAAAAATTTGAGGATCCGTTTTTTTTCAAAACCTGGCGGATTGTGACTGATTGTAAAAAACGGAAGTGTGAAAGAGGCCTTAGTGTGACAGTACCTTTAGGCAGTCCCATACCTCCACGTAACTTATGTTTGTATAACTGATTCAAAGCAATACGGGCCTTTTTATTTCCCCAAATAAATTAAGGCGTTTCTGCAGACTAGTTAAATAAGAAGTGGAAACAAGCAGGGGAAGGGATCTGAAAACATAAAGGATTTTGGGAAGGAATATTGATTTGGCTACTAGACATTTTCCCCACCAGGATAATTCTTTGTCCGCGTAAAAATTATGGCCTTTAGAAATGGAGGCAATTAGGGAATCTAGGTTAGTGGAAATCAGAGATCCAAGGTTTCTAGAAAACCGCAGACCTAAATAAACAATTTCCCTCTCTGCCCAACCCCAAAAGAGACAGCCTTTATACTCCTGATTTGAGAATTGGTGAGATTAAATTGGAAAATTTGGGATTTGGACTCATTAATCTTAAAACAGGAAAGGGAGGAAAATTTTTGAAGAAGGGATTGTAAATGTGAAATAGAGAAGCAGGGATTAGTGAGAGAAAGGAGGACATCATCAGCATATAGACTGATCTTAAACTCCTGACGATCTGTTCGAACACCCTCTATGGAGGAATGATCTCTAGTGTTGAGCGATACCTTCCAATATCGGGAAATATCGGATCGGATTGGATCGGACCGATACCCCAAAAATATCGGGTATCGCCGATTACGATACCGGAAACCCATGCAAGTCAATGGGGGCACAAATATCGGAATGAAAATAAACGCTTTCTTTACTTGCACATCCAGTTTGGGAGGGGGGAAGAGTGTGGGCGGTGCGTGGGCGGAGATTGTGTACAGTAGTAGTCCCATCATCCGGCTAATGTGTTGAATGTAAAAAAAACAAAAAAAACCATACATACTACATACATACTACATATATACAACATTCATACAACATACATACATACTACATACATACTTCATATATACTACATTCATACAACATACATACATACTACATACATACTACATATATACTACATTCATACATACTACATACATACTACATGTATACTACATTTATACAACATACATACATACTACATACTACATACTACATACATACTACATATATACTACATTCATGCAACATACATACTGCATACATGCTACATATATACTACATTCATACAACATACATGCATACTACATAATACATACATACTACATATATACTACATTCATACAACATACATACATACATACTACATACATACTACAGATATACTACATTCATACAACATACATACATACTACATACATACTACATATACACTCACTGGCCACTTTATTAGGTACACCTGTCCAACTGTGTGTTAAGACTTAATTTCTAATCAGCCAATCACATGGCGGCAACTCAGTGCATTTAGGCATGTAGACATGGTCAAGACAATCTCCTGCAGTTCAAACCGAGCATCAGTATGGGGAAGAAAGGTGATTTGAGTGCCTTTGAACGTGGCATGATTGTTGGTGCCAGAAGGGCTGGTCTGAGTATTTCAGAAACTGCTGATCTACTGGGATTTTCACGCACAACCATCTCTAGGGTTTACAGAGAATGGTCCGAAAAAGCAAAAAAATCCAGTGAGCGGCAGTTCTGTGGCCGGAAATGCCATGTTGATGCCAGAGGTCAGAGGAGAATGGGCAGACTGGTTCGAGCTGATAGAAAGGCAACAGTGACTCAAATTGCCCCCCGTTACAACCAAGGTAGGCAGAAGAGCATCTCTGAACGCACAGTGCGTCGAACTTTGAGGCAGATGGGCTACAGCAGCAGAAGACCACACTGGGTACCACTCCTCTCAGCTAAGAACAGGAAACTGAGGCTACAATTTGCACAAGCTCATCGAAATTGGCCAGTAGAAGATTGGAAAAACGTTGCCTGGTCTGATGAGTCTCGATTTCTGCTGCGACATTCGGATGGTAGGGTCAGAATTTGGCGTAAACAACATGAAAGCATGGATCCATCCTGCCTTGTATCAACGGTTCAGGCTGGTGGTGGTGGTGTCATGGTGTGGGGAATTTTTTCTTGGCACTCTTTGGGCCCCTTGGTACCAATTGAGCATCGTTGCAACGCCACAGCCTACCTGAGTATTGTTGCTGACCATGTCCATCCCTTTATGACCACAATGTACCCAACATCTGATGGCTACTTTCAGCAGGATAATGCGCCATGTCATAAAGCTCGAATCATCTCAGATTGGTTTCTTGAACATGACAATGAGTTTACTGTACTCAAATGGCCTCCTCAGTCACCAGATCTCAATCCAATAGAGCATCTTTGGGATGTGGTGGAACGGGAGATTCGCATCAGGGATGTGCAGCCGACAAATCTGCGCCAACTGTGTGATGCCATCATGTCAATATGGTCCAAAATCTCTGAGGAATGCTTCCAGCACCTTGTTGAATCTCTGCCACGAAGAATTGAGGCAGTTCTGAAGGCAAAAGGTGGTCCAACCCGTTACTAGCATGGTGTACCTAATAAAGTGGCCAGTGAGTGTATACTACATTCATACAACATACATACATACTACATACATACTACATATATACTACATTCATACAACATACATACATACATACATACATACTACATACATACTTCATATATACTACATTCATACAACATACATACATACATAGTACATACTACATACATAAAACATGCTACTGACATGCTACATACATACTACCTACTACATACAATACATTCATACAATACATACATATAGACATACAGTACATATAACATAGAGTACATACTCACCATCACTTGTCACTTTGATCCCCGAAGCCAGTGGCATCTGTAAAAAATATTAAAATAACAAACAACCAATATACTCCCTGATCCGCAGAAATCCACGAGTGTCCCACGACGATCTCCCGTGGAGAACAGCAGCATCAGCTGATGCGACCGCTCTCTAGGGGCACCAGGAATACAATGACGGGAGGTAGGTATCCTTCCGCACTGTATTCCTCCGCCACTGTAAAAAAAATAGTCCCTAGTCTCACTTTTGGCATTGCTGTGCGAGAAAGTTCCCACGCAGCTTTTGCCATAAAGTGAGACCAGTGTACTATAGTAACCTCTCAGTGATGCACTGCAGGAGATCATCGTGGGACACTCGTGGATTTCTGTGGATCAGGAAGTATATTGATTGTTTGTTATTTTAATATTTTTTACAGTGAGATGACACTGGCTTCGGGGATCAAAGTGACAAGTGATGGTGAGTTTGTGCTCTATGTTGTATGTACTGTATGTCCATATGTATGTATTGTATGAATGTATTGTATGTAGTATGTATGTAGTATGTATGTTGTATGTATGTAGCATGTTGTATGTATGTTGTATGTGTTATGAATGAGTCACCGTAGGAGGCAAAAACAGAAATACTAGCTAAGTCCAGAAAACCAGAGAAGTTGGCAGCTATCGGATTGCAGACCCCTGAACCTAACAACAACAACTAGCAGTAGCCGTGGGGGGTTCCTACGGTGCCCTAGACCCCTTGATCACAGCCGGAGAACTACATAGCTTAAAGACAGAAAGGGAAATCTAAACTGCCCCAGAGCAGACCCCAAAGCAATAGGCAGCCCCCAACATATAATGACGGTGAAGCAAGATGAAAAAACACTCACACAGATTGAAAGATAGGATGAGCAAATGATGGGGCCCAAGCTAACTAAATAGGACAGGATAGAAAAGCTGTTGTCTGCAATCCGCCAAAACCCTCTCAAAACAAGAGCCAACAGACTGATAGGGAAAAAGCCCTGAAGACGCTAGGCTTCTAAAAGACTATATCAGTACTCAGGTATTTTCTGATGACAGAGCAAAAAGGAATTCAGCTCACCCAGCAGGGCCGCAGCATGTCAATTATCTGTAGCGGAGACGCTAGTTTCCACTGCCAATTTTGACGAATTGAATGTCGTTACGTGCGGTGAATCCACATGAACTGATAAACAAATGCGATAATTAGAACTCAGCGTTTTGGATGCAGTGCAAATACGTTGTGTCCAAAATGTTGCTATTCCTGATCGTGGGGACGTAGCCTTAGGGGTCAAAGAACCACTTGATGAACTGGCTTGGGATATGGGAATTTTATTAAAGAGGAGAAATGACAAGTATTTTTGTTTTTCTGATGTCAGACACAGATAGTGAGAGACTGGAAAAACTAGTCTTCTTTGGTTAATCCAGTTAACAATTTGCACACTAAAACAGAATTAATGACAAAGTTGTATTATAATGACAGATTAGGATTAGGAAAAGCTGTTAATTGCATTACAAGTGATGGGAGTCTTTGTAGTCTGGGTGTGTAATGTATAAATGGAAAGACATTAACAATTAACTATTTTTCAGCAGGTTAACAGTTACTGATTTCTAAAAGCTGTTAGATAATAATGTAACAAATGGGAAAACTAACATGTGCTAACTTTATATAGGCAGGTTTCTGAAACTAAAACTTTTTACTGTAAGGATAATGCTGCATTCGCTCTTGTGTGTGCCATACTGCAGCCTCGGAGGCATATATGAGGATGTCAAGTTCGGGTCAAGAGACCCACAGCAGCCAGTCGATATATGGAGGTCCACTCCACTCTTGGACTGCAATATGAATGTGTGAATCTGACCTTATTTACATGTTGGGGCCATGATATATTTTACTTTTTAAACATTTTGGTGAAAATTTAATTTGATGTAATATTGCTAGAAAGGCAACTACTTACTAACCAGTAGGGCTCACTTGTTATGGCTGGATTATCCCTTTGACTAATTTCCCTGTTACAATGCTGGGAACCTGGGACAATTTTCTTTTGCAAAAGGTGAAATTATGAAAATATTGAGCATTTCACAAAGATATATCAATCAGAATGGCTTGCCCTTCAGACTTTGCAATGCATCATTCATTCTATGTGGTATATATTGATGGGATTTTTGGGCAGTAAGGATTAGAACCTGCCCAAGTTCATTCTCTACTCTTCAGGATGAGTGCTCCCATAATTGTCTTGGCAGCATTTCACCAATACATCATGGTTCTTTCCTGACCAAGAAAGCTTCCCCATTGATTTCTATTCCTATTCCAAATCCTGATACTTCCTATGTTTGTACATTATTGTTTTATACTTTGCACCATTACGTGCTTTGTTATCTGACTTGTTTACTTGAGTTGGTGTTTTCATTCCTTCAATACTCAATAAAAAGATCATTGAAAAGAAAAGAAAACTACGATAGATAAACCTAGAGTTTTGGTACATATTAGACGTAAAATATCTCAACCTGTCATAAGGCCCCGATTTGCATTACACTAATGTCAGATGAACCCACTGAAATTGATGGATTCTGCCAATGGTCTAATTTATATGGGGACGCTGTGTGACTGATGGTTAGTAGAGGAATCAAACATGTTTTATTTCGGATTGCCGATCGCATTGTTCTCCCGGAGATAAGTCAACGACCGGCGTATCAGTAGGCAGTTTCTTCATAGAGAACACAGAAGCATTCAGTTGCTGAATTGGCTACAGCGTTGTTCAGCTGACAGCCTTATAATGAGTATGGCCAGCCTTAATGCTTGTATTTATTTTGGGGAGGTCGTGAATTTTTAATTTTTTTGTTGAAATATTGCATATTAATATACCTTAGGACAATGAGGTAATTATTTCTAATCAAAACCTATGATCTATCTACAGAATCTGTGATATATGTCTGATTGCCCAACCCCAGACCGGTAGTAATGACGAGAACGTGGATCCCATTTTCCCATTTTACGTTGCAGCTCAATTCAGATTATTTGATGCCAGATAGCTCAATATGTATAACAATTTGTTGCTTCTTTGGAAAACAATACAAATATTGGATTATTTAGATTATACTATGTTCTTGATCCTTTTATCTACAGGATCACACAAGCTATCCACCAGGATGCAAGGATTGTTTTTGTGTCAGCCTCCTGTCCACCAAAATCAACCTGTGAGCAAAAATATTGATTTAAGGTCAAGTTGTTAAAATCATTTCTCTGTCCTTGAATTGACCTAGTTCAGCTGGGCTTCACCATCCATTAATGCTAATGAACCATGTACAGTATTCTTTGTGCTGGACATTTGATGTTTTTGTTCAAATTTACAATGTGTGATTGATAGGCGGCTGGAGCCACCTTGATAATTGATTTATTGGTAGGATTTGCATACAAGGGATTTGCTCTCTTATCTCAGTGGGGAGAACAAAACCTTGATGTATATTTGTCTATAAGAAATACAAAGAAAGATAAAGCTTTTTATAAACAAGAAGACAACCCCAGATCACTTTGTACATGATGCAATGTCAACAACGTCTTCTGTGCCAGGATCCAGACTATCATGAGTTCATTGTCCTTCTTCCTTTATTGCCCAGTCACTGTGTTGTAATAAGTGAAGAATATGTGCAATCACCCGAAGGATTTCACACACCAACAGTTAATAAAGCCAAGTTTATACCCAGTTATATCCAAATTGAATAGGAATTATTACAATGTGTGTAAACTTTTGTGCTTTATGGATTTTTTTATTGAAGCCTTCTGTACATTGTCCAACCACTCCCCCCAAAAAAACCCTAACAACTTTAATTTTCTTTCAACTTCTTTACTCACTTTTCTTTATATTCCTATTAGTGTTGAGCGATACTTTCCAATATTGAGAAATATCGGATCGGATTGGATCGGAACGATACCCAAAAAGTATCGGGTATCGCCGATTCCGATACCGGAAGCCTCATGCAAGGCTATGGGACAGAAATATCGGAATTCAAAAAACCCCTTTCTTTACTTGCACATCCAGTTCGGGAGGGGGGAAGAGTGTGGGCGGTGCGTGGGTGGACACTGTGCGTGTCTGTGTGCGTGGGCGGGGTCTGTACGGGCCACTTGGGGGTCTGTGCAGGCCTGCCGGGGGTCTGTGCGGGCTGCCGGGGGTCTGTGCGGGCCTGCCAGGGGTTGTGTGTGTGTGCAGGCATCGTCCGATGGGACTACAAGTCCCATCGGGCGATGCCTGCTACAGTGACAGTGATTGACATATTAGCCAATGATGGGACAGTAGTAGTCCCATCATCCGGCTAATGTGTTGAATGTAAAAAAACCCCAAAACATACATACTACATACTTACTACATACATACTACATATCTACTACATTCATACAACATACATACATACTACATTCATATACACTACATTCATACAACATGCATACATACATACTACATACATACTTCATATATACTACATTCATACAACATACATACATACTACATACATATATACTACATTCATACAACATACATACATACATACTACATACTACATACATACTACATATATACTACATTCATACAACATACATACTACATATATACTACATTCATACTACATACATACATGCAACATACATACTACATTCATACAACATACATACATACATACATACTACATACTACATATATACTACATTCAAACAACATACATACTACATACATACTACATACATACTACATACTTACAACATACCTAAAACATGCTACAGACATACAACAAACATGCTACATACATACTACATACAATCCATTCATACATTCATACAATACATACATATAGACATACAGTACATATAACATAGAGTACATACTCACCATCACTTGTCACTTTGATCCCCGAAGCCAGTGTCATCTTTAAAAAACATTAAAATAACAAACAACCGATATACTCCCTGATCCGCAGAAATCCACGAGTGTCCCACGACGATCTCCCGTGGAGAACAGCAGCATCAGCTGATGCGACCGCTCTCTAGGGGCCCCAGGAATACAATGACGGGAGGTATGTATCCTTCCGCACTGTATTCCTCCGCCACTGTAAAAAAATAGTCCCTAGTCTCACTTTTGGCATTGCTGTGTGAGAAAGTTCCCACGCAGCTTTTGCCACAAACTGAGACCAGTGAACTATAGTAACCTCTCAGTGATGCACTGCAGGAGATCGTCGTGGGACACTCGTGGATTTCTGCGTATCAGGGAGTATAATGCTTGTTTGTTATTTTAATATTTTTTAAAGATGACACTGGCTTCGAGGATCAAAGTGACAAGTGATGGTGAGTATGTACTCTATGTTATATGTACTGTATGTCTATATGTATGTATTGTATTGTATGAATGTATGAATGTATTGTATGTAGTATGTATGTAGTATGCATGTTGTATGTATGCAGTAAGTATGTAGTATGTATGTATGTATGTTGTATGAATGTAGTATATATGAAGTATGTATGTATGTAGTATGCATGTTTTTTTTTTTTTTACATTCAACACATTAGCCGGATGATGGGACTACTACTGTCCCATCATTGGCTAATGTGTCAATCACTGTCATTGTAGCAGGCATAGCCCGATAGGACTTGTAGTCCCATCGGACGATGCCTGCACACACACACAACCCCCGGCAGGCCCGCACAGACCCCCGGCAGGCCCGTACAGACCTCCGGCAGGCCCGCACAGACCCCTGGCAGCCCGCACAGACCCCCGGCAGGCCCGCACAGACCCCCGGCAGGGCCGCACAGACCGCGCATCATGATGCGCACAGACCGCGCATCATGATGACATCATTTCAGCAGCCAATCACAGCCACAACACTGGCTCATTGCTTTATGGGAACTTCCGATTCCGGTATCCGATATTTTAAAAATATCGGTACTCAGTATCGGAATTCCGATACAGCGAATATCGGCCGATACCCGATATTTGCAGTATCAGAATGCTCAACACTAATTCCTATTAAAAAGGGAGATTCTTTGAGCTCTTGTAAGGTTTATCTATTTTGTCTCATGAAGACAACCCGAGTCCAAGGAGGTAATAATGGCTCATCTATGCTTTAAGGGCAGAACTGGTTTAGCGGGTAATGCTGGGTATAGATGGCACAATCACAGCAGTTAAATGACCGCCAGTTGGCTACATGCAAGGTTAGACAGGTTGAATTCTATTCTGTGAGTACAGGAGCACATCACCCATTTATACAGTATGATCTGCATGCCATGGAGACTTCCAAGGGGCGCAAGATAATCGTGGATGAGCGTTGATAAAAAATGCTAGTTTTATGATTATCTTGCTATGTAGACATCCTGCTGATTACTCCGTGAACAAGTAAACTGTGCAGTGATTGGGTGAAATGATCTTTTGTGCAGCACAGAAGATCATCATTCTTGTTGGTGCATTGTCCAGTGTAAACAGAGCTTGCACTGCCGGGAACCGTGGCAGCCTCCGCACATTGAGCGGTCTAGTATAGGTGGCTCAATGTGCATCAATTGCTTTTGTCTTCCTGTGTAACCTGGCATATAAATGACTGACGATCAGTAAAAGTTTACCGTTCGGTGGTCGAAACATGGTGCTGATTGGTCTGTGTTTAAAGGACCTGAAGCCACAATGATTTTGCTCATTTGTCAGATGTTTGCCTGCCTTTTGAGATGGGCTGTTGGTCGAGAACAAGCTTTCATTTCCCAATTATTGGCCCATCTAAATGACCTTTTAGATGTGGTAATCACTGATTGGCTAATTGCCCAGTTGGCTTCTTTTGAAAAAGGGCTTCTCGGCAATAGACAAACCATATAAAATATTACCAGATAATACTATTTAATCTGAATCTAAATTATATTTATCTTTAAATATTATTTCTTTTTATCAATGACCTCATCAAGTACATTAAAAATAATAATGTAATCTACTGTGTAATTTAAAAAAAAACCAAACAGTTTTATGTCACAGTGGCACATTTGAAGCATAATGTATGTCAAAAGATTACTGCAAGGTTCCTTATATGAGAGAAAAAAAATTCAGAATGACTTTCGAATTTGAACTTGGTATAAAAGGTCTCTTCAGATTGCTTAATGTGGATGAATCATTCTGACAGTTTCACCTACTGTTCCATAGGGACTGATGAAATAGAGAAAGTACACCGGAACAAGCTTACATAGTTTAGCAATTCTCATTCTAGATGTTTTAAAAATAAAAAAACAATGTGCATAGGAGCCAAAAAATCAAAACAGGACCATTTTAGGCTTTATTCACATTTGTGTTTTTAAGAACAGAATTCATGTAAAAAACAAACTAATTCTGTTCTAAAATCTGACAAGTCCTTTGCTTTAGTAAATCATCTTATTCCATCTGGAATAACTATTCTGAAGCATATATTCATAGTACTCGGCATTCTGCTGTACCTCTGTATTTGGCTGAGGTCAGATTTGAGAGAAACTTGGACGAGTCTTGCATGTCAGTACCCGGTACTGCCAGTGTCGCCGTCACTTGGATCGGAGCGCTCAGCTGCATAGAAATACATGCAGCTGAACGCTCTGATCCGAGTGACGGTGGTAGTGCCTGGTATTGATGTGCGAGACTCGTCCGAGTTTCTCGCAAGTCTGACCCTGGCCTTTCTTCTAGAAATGTGTGAGTACATTGCGTGTATCCATAGTCTGTCTGACAGTTTCCGATCAGTGCTGACAGTGCTAGACTGTGTACAGACTTCCTCTATTAACACTTTGACCTGAAAAATTCTATCATCCAGTTGTCAATGTGTTCAAAAATGTCCAAGTGGAATAACAGAGAAACAGCACAACGCAAAATTCTAAGAAAGGATGCTCCAGAATTGTTCTTGGCTACATTCCCACGATATTAGCGTTTGGTGAGTTTTGACATTGCAGATTTTCTACACCATTTCTACACCATTTCTGCAATTATTAGGCCACATGCACACGCTGCGTATTTGGTCTGCATTGCACCTCAGTATTTGTAAGCCAAAAGCACATCGTGGGAGCGTAGCCTTCGTATTTGATGTGTTTTTGATGCTGCATATTGTCACTACCTCCCCCCAAAAATACAGCATATTACAATTCCAATCTCACATTTTGGTACCTAGTAATACCAAAAATTATGAAGAAGAGATCCATAGAAAAAATAATAATACATTTAAAAAAAAAAAAAATTTCTATGAATCTCTTCATAATTTTTGGTATTACTAGGTACCAAAATGTGTGATTATATTTGATTTGAAATGCCATTATTATGATTTAGTGTAACAAAAGAGAAATAGGGTGCACCTCCATTAAATAGTATGCATGTCAATGTATGTATCAGGGTGCCACACCGTGCCTGGAAATACAACATGAGCAAAAAGCAAGAAGGACCAGACACATAACCGGTGTGCACACCCACTATGTGTCTAGTCTTTCTTGCTTTTTGTCCAGTATTATGATTTAGCGGACAACTTTTTGCTAATTTATATTACAGTTCCTGCAAAGTAAATTGGATTCATAGAAATCTCATGCTTTTTAATACCTGCGGTGTGTTTTTGAAATTTGCAGCATTTCTTGCGTTAAATATGCTTTTTATTTGCGTTTTTTTCTCGTAGACTTTAATGACATGAGGAAAATCAGCATTTAAAAACACATGCATTTCAATGTTGTTTCTGTAGTAGAAGTGCACAAAAAATGCATGTAATTCACACTTGACTTTGTCAATCAAGTTCAATCAAACCTATACAACAAGTTTCCAAAACAAAGCAGTTTGGCAGAAAACATGACATAGAAAAGGAGACAAAAACCGCTGCTGAAAATAACAATACAAATCAATGTAAAAGCACACTAAAAATGCAATGCAAAAGTACAAGAGACCTAAGTAGCAAATTGGGGCATAAATGCTTCTGGAGATCGGCAGCATCAAAAACGCACCAAATATTCATCATAGGACCTTAATCTACTCGTATCCCCTAGTGACTGAGCCAATTTTGACCTTAATGGCCAGGCCAAATTTTTAAATCTGACCAGTGTCACTTTATGTGGTAATAACGCTGGAACGCTTCAACGGATCCCACTGATTCTGAGACTGTTTTTTTTTTCTGTGAAATGTTGTACTTCATAATAATGGTAACATTTGTTCGATATGACTTCCGGTTATTTGTAAAAATATCGGAAATTTGGCGAAAATGTCAAAAATGTTGCAATTTTCAAAAGTTCAATTCTTATGCCCTTAAATCATAAGTTATGTTACTCAAAATAGTTAAATAACATTCACCACATGTCTCCTTTACATCTGCATAATTTTTTAAACATTTTTTTTGTTAGGAAGTTATAAGGGTTAAAAGTTGACCAGCGATTTCTCTTTTTTTCCAACAAAATTTACAAAACCATTTTTTTAGGGACCACGTCACATTTCAAGTGACTTTGGGAGGCCTATATGACAGAAAGTACGCAAAAGTACCCATTCCAAAACCTGCACCCCTCAAAGTACTAAAAACCACATACAATATATGTATTAACCCTTCAGGTGCTTCACAGGAAATAAAGCAATGTGGAAGGAAAAAATGAACATTTAACTTTTTTCACAAATATTTTACTTTAGCCCCAAACTTCTTATTTTCACAAAGGTAACAGTAAAAAAATGGACATTAAAATTTGTTGTGTTATTTTTCCTGAGTATGGCGATACCCCATATGTGGGGGAAATCCACTGTTTGGGCTTGGAAGGGTAGGTGCATTTTTTGACTTTCTGAACGCAAAAATGGCTGAAATTTAGAGCGGACGCTATGTCACGTTTGAAGAGCCCCTGATGTGCCTGGAAATGGGAACCCCCCACAATTGACACCATTTTGGAAACTAGACCTCTCAAGAAATGTATCTAGATGTGTGATGAGCACCTTGAGCTCCCAGGTGCTTCACAGAAGTTTATAACATAGAGCTGTGAAAATAAAAATATCACATTTTACCCACAAAAATGTACTTTTAGCCCCAAATTTGTTATTTTCACATGGGGAGTGCATTATACTATAGAGGCCTATGGGGAGAGCATTTTACTATATATGGGGAGTGCAATATTCTATATTGAGGACGATCTGATGCATTATACTATATGGAGGCTAGTTAAGGGTCCATCATAGAGTGTGGGAATTAAAGTAAGGGGGCCTTAATACAGCATGAGAGATAATGTGGGGTCTTTGTATAGTATGGAAACCATCATTGTTAGGCATTAAGTTTCCCTCACTGCACAGGGGGAATTTCAAGCTATGTCCTCTGCGGTCTCCCATTCCTCTGCAGCCACAGTGATTCCTGCTCAGCAGAAACGTCAGTCCAGGAATCTTGCCGAGGATAATGCTAGACGGCTGGTTGCTCCTTCAGGCTCTGCTGTAACATCATGTTTGAATCAGCAGCAAGCAGATGCTCCAGGGACTAAGTCCTGTATTTTGCCTACTGACCATGCCTGTGGGACTACCTCTCATTGGAGGTCGGAGATCACATGCGCAGGTCCCATTCCTGCTCTGATTGTTCCACTGGGAAGGTCCCGGAAGGACGCTGCTATAAAAGAGTTGCATGGTCGCACGGCCATGCGCTAGTATAGACTCTAATACTCATGGTGTGTATGATGATGGATGCATGTATCTGGTGACTGACTCATTGGAAACCCCTACCCTTGGTTGTGCCTGTTGCTATAGGTATTCAGAGTTAGAGTCAGCGCCAAAGGGTGGCTGTGCTCATGCCACTGTGCTCCTGAGACTCTGCACACACTAGCGTCCGATGGTGTCGCCCACTTCAGGGCACTATCATACCCCGGCAAGTTGCAGTCACCGCCTGTGCAGCGCAGTGCGCAAGTTAGTTATTAATTATTAATTAATATTAATAAAATTATCAATAATATAATTATAAAATATCGATATTAATATTGAGCAGAATTAATTTTGGCCTATTGGTTCGGCCCTCCACAACAGTCACGGACTTTCATGTGGCCCCTCGGGAAAATTAATTGCCCACCACTGTTTTAGACGGTTGTTTTACCATATAAAGGGCACATAGTACCACACAGTAGGTGCAGTAATAGGGACACATACGGCAGCAGCGGCTCAGCATTGAGGTATGAGCAGAATGAGGAGTTTGTGCAGGTTGGAGATAGAATGAGATGGTGCAGGAAATGTGAGAAATCAAATGTCTCTTTGTTGCAATATCTGCAGATGAGTCCTGGTTGGAGAAGTTGTTGTGTTGGTTTGGGCCCAATGGAAATTAATTTTCCATCGGAAAGAAATTAAGCTTTAAGTCACCATTTAACTGTTTTGTAAACTTCTACATGTTCTGCTGGACTGGTATCTACCAACAGTGCGATCATCTGCTGAGGTTCTCCTACATCCACTAGTAGGATGCACAACCATAGTTTTAATCAGGGTTACCTGTTTAGGGGCCCACTCAAAAGTTTGGCTTCCCTCCCCCCGAACCAAAAGCTTAGCTACGCCTCTGCGTGGATGGTCAGGGTATTGTAAGACCTTCTACTACTCTACCTACCCTTTAAGACCCCCAGGAAAGCACCTTCTTAGCAGCCTCTTATCTCCACCTACATGGCCCATTCTGCTGTATGCCTGTGGCAGTGAGTTTACTCAGCAGGTTACAAACATCAATTGTTAGAAAAGATTGATTAGATATTGTTTGATCGGACACTGGAGATTATGTCATTTATCATTTAATTGGCATGTGAATTACTGTCTGGGAACTTAATCTTGCTAAACGCAAAGGGTGGAATTAATAAATGAATGTGTTTACTGGGTGATTGCATTTTATGCTGAGAAAACTCCATCCAATGAATAATGTGCTCCCCTGTTAGGCCTGTAACTATACACAGATTTGCTCATTTAGTTTTCTTAAAGGGATACTTCCATCTGCAGCGACAAAATTTCCCATAAATGACTAATAGTTGAGTTGGGGGTCTGATGTAGGATAAGAATGAAGTGGCCATGTTGACTCCCTTTGTTAGACCGGGGTCACGCTTGAGAGAACAATGCGAGAAACTTGTGCGAGTTTCTTGCATCATTACCCGGCACTGCTGTTGGCACTCGGGACCGGAGTGTGCGGCTGCATAGAAATACATGCAGCCGCACACTCCGGTCCGAGTGCCAGCGGCAGTGCCTGGTATTGATGCGCGAGTTTCCCGCATTGCACACGCGAGTGTGACCCCGTCCTTAGCCTCATCAACTTCAATAGACAAGAGCCCCATGCAAGTGAGACCATCTCTCTAGAGAAGTGACAAACGTAGGTCATACATGCCCTCCTGATCCTATGCCATCAGATGTTTCAGATATGAAGTAAACTTTACCGGCCAATTATCATTGTGATATAGTCATCTGTAACGATATTTGGCCAATGTAGGATAAGACAAATGATAAAACCATCGTTATTACTGATATTCATAAATCATGCCAGAATTAATATCAGAGGCCTGTTCCAGCCTGTTGTTTGTATAAGGTATCGCTCACATAAGCGTATAACACGGCCGTGTGTTATGCAATGTTTTATAGGATAGTACTTGACATTCTGTAAGGCCGCATGCACACGTTAAGTATTGGCTGAATTTTTTTTACATCAGTATATGGTTTTTATCTCAGTATTTGTAAGCCAAAACCAGGAAAGGGTGAAAAATACAGAAGTGGTGACGTGTCTCTATTATACTTTTCCTCTGATTGTTCCACTCCTGGATTTGGCTTACAAATACTGAGGTAAAATACTTACCAAATACTGAATGTGTGAACGTAGCCTTAGTGATTTTCTCGTAGGCTAGAAATACAAAATTGCAATCTGTTACCTACCCATTAAGACCCCGTCACACTAAGCGAGATCGCTGCTGAGTCACAAGTTTTGTGACGCAACAGCGATCTCGCCAGCGATCTTGCTGTGTGTGACATGTATCAGCGACCGGCCCCCCCGCTGGGTATCGCTGATCGTGCTCTAATGTCCTGGGCCATTTTTTGATCATTGGTCTCCTGCTGGCCAGCACGCATCGCTGAGTGTGGCAGCCGGAGACCATCGATCAGCGAGCTACCAGCGCTGTAAGTTGGGAGCTGGTATCCAAGGTAAACAGCGGGTAACTAAGTACGCGCGTCGCTTAGTTACCCACTGTGTACCCTGGATACCAGCGTGCTCGCGCTGGGAGCTGGTATCCAGGGTACACAGCGGGTAACTAAGGGCCGCGCGGGCTAAGGTTCCCCGCTGTTTACCTTGGATACCAGCTCCCAGCGCAAGCACGCTGGTATCCAGGGTACACAGCGAGTAACTAAGCAATGCGCGCTTGTTACCCGCGTCGTCGCTGGTCCTGATCGCTGATGAGATCTGCCTGTTTGACAGCTCACCAACGGTCCTGAGCAGGTCATATCGTTGTCGGGATCGATGGTGCATCGCTTAGTGTGACGGGGGCTTTACAATGTTGAAAATGGACAGCACACAGAAGACATGTGCTGATGTTGACCCATAGACTCGTGTGAGATATTTTGATCTGTTCCTCGCAGCGAATCGAACAAGTGTCGGTCCTTGCGTTTTTTTTATACACATACGGGGCCCCATTCATCATTTGCTGGTTAAAGACTTTTTATTTTTTGAAGTGCGGTTTTCTCAGACTTTTTTTTGCTCCAAATTCATCAAAGTGGTGAGCATTATTCAGGAACTTTATTTAAAGTCCCCCGTTGTCTTTGTATTTTGCCTTTAACTGGTTTAAGTCGCACATTTTGCAAAATGTCAGAAAAAAAACAACAAAACTGCAGTAGATAAAATCATTTCAGGGATCATTTCAGGGCAGCAGTTGAGTTGTGCCAAATTTTGCAAATTTTTTTTCTAAAAAGACACATTTGATGAATCACTATAAGGTAAGGCTACGTTCCCAAGATGAGTTTTTGGCAAGTAAATGACGCAGTGTGTTTTTGAAAAAATGCAAGTAACCTATCCTACTTCACGGCTGCATTTCTGCAACATCAAAAACTCACCAAAAAGCTTCCATTGGGAACGTAGCCAGATTCACGTAAAAATCAGAAAAGTAGGTAAACCACAAAAGACAACTTGAAAAATTACACAAATCTTTTGATGAATTTATTGCAAATCAAAAAGTCACTAATGGAAAACTGGCATCAATGCAAAGATGAATCAGGTCTATTGTCCACACATTGCACGTGAACAACAGGTGCCTGAATGAGGGCTTGTATCAGTGTGCAGTAAGATGTAGCAATGAAGGGGCCATTGCGCATAACATACAAAGTATTGCAATTTGTACTCTGACTAGATACTGTTAGGCCGGGGTCACACTTGTGAGAAACTCGTTTGAGTCTCGCGTCTCAATACCCGGCACTGCCGCCGGCACTCAGGACCGGAGTGTGCGACTGCATGTATTTCTGTGCAGCTGAGCGCTCCGGTCCAAGTGCCGGCAGCTGTGCTGGGTATTGAAACGCGAGATTCGTATGAGTTTCTCGCGTGACCCCGGCCTCAGAATGAGAATCGCAGAATTTATTCACCTATTCAATAGAGCATTTAAAATAGCCACAGAACTGCTGAATTGTTTATTGACTTTCCCAAGTGTTTGTTTTGTAAGAAGGTAACTGATTTATTCTGCTGTTGACACGTTACACTCCTCTCTTCTTAAGGTACTGTCACACTTAGCGATGCACCAGCGATCCCGACCAGCGATATGATGTGGTCAGGATCGCTGGTGCATCGCTAAGTGGTCGCTAGTGAGCTGTCACACAGGCAGATCTCACCAGCGACATCGCTGGGGACGGGGGTCGCTACTTACTTGTCAGATGAGGCGATCCTGACGTCCTCCCGCCCGCGTCCACGCGTCGCTCGTCTCTCCACAGGAAGCCCAGCAGGAAGCTGACGACGAGAAACGGTCCAGGACGTTCTCGTGCGATCAGCGATAACCAGCGGGGGAGCGGTCGGAGGTAAGTATCAGACATAGCGATATCGCTAGCAATATCGCTATAACGTCACAAAAACCAGTGATGTTATAGCGATATTGCTAGCGATATCACTTAGTGTGACAGGCCCTTTAGGCTAAATTCACTCATCCTTGTTACGATCCAAGAGAAGTAGACTGCTTTTTCTTCTGAGGTGTCATCCTAGTTGCTGCAGTGTTTTTCCCATCCTTTTTCTTCCCCTTGAAGCAGGTAGACAGTCTGAACTTTTTTCAAATACAAATCTCCAAGGGTGCCCAAACTTTTTCATTGAACCATTTTCCTTTTTGTAATTTTTAAAATGTAAAAAATGACAATACATATATTTTTTTGCCTAAAATACAAAAGAAATGTGTGAACTTTAACTTTAGCTTTTCTAGGGATTATTTCATCTTTAACTTGCTTAATTGTTCACAACAGTAATTTTGACCAGGGGTGCCCAAACTTTTACATGCCACTGCATATTTATATAAATATACATATATAAAAAATGCTTTAACTATTACACACTAGAGGACTAACAGGTGTCACTATTAATGGAAGGCATATCAAATATATACATATAATGTACATATACAGCTCTGGCAAAAAATAAGAGACCACTTCCAAATATTCAGTTTGTCTGATTTCTCTCTTTATAGGTATATTTTTGAGTAAAATGTAAATTGTTCTTTTAGTCTATAAACTTCTGACAACATGTCTCAGAATTTCCAAGCACTAAATTTTGTATTTTTTTTCTGACAAAGAAAAATGATCAAAATTTAAAAAAGCCCAGTGCTATCAGACCTCAAATAATGCAAAGCAAACAAGTTCATAATAATTTAGAAACAACAATACTAATGTTTTAACTCAGGAAGAGTTCAGAAATTAATATTTTGTGGAATAACCATGATTTTTAATCACAGCTTTCATGTGCCTGGCATGCTTGCCACCAGTCTTTCACACTGCTTCTGGTGCAAAAATTTAAGCAGTTCTTCCTTGTTTGATGGCTTGTGACTATCCATCATCCTCTTGATTACATTCCAAAGGATTTCAATGGGGTTCAGGTCTGGAGAATGGGCTGTCCATGACACGGTTTTTATGTGGTGGTCTCTTATATTTTTCCAGAGCTGTATACATTTTATATGCCTACCATTAATAATACACCTGATAGTCCTCTAGTGTTTAATAATTAAAGCATTTATGCCCCTGATGAATCACAGATGTGACAAATGTACATCTGAGATGAGATTACTCGGACTACTGTAATAAACTAATCAGCAGATCCTAGTAATGAGTGACTAAATCTCTTCTGCTCATTTCCATAATCTCCTGAATCACATGCTTCTCATTACAGCATAAGGGCTATGCCTACAAGGCTTGTGATGAACTTGTGATCTATCTAACTAAAATAACATGACGTTAGAAATGCCCTGCTCAAAAATAACAAACAGTTATTTGTAATCAATATAATAAATACCTGCTTAGTATGATTAGTATTGGCTACCATTTAACTGTTCATAGACATCAGACTACGAAAGAAACAGTTTTCATGTCTCCTTAATTGTTAGGTTTTGTATGCTTTTGAGTGATCAGCACTAATATGTCCAGCTTTTGTCCTTGGACCCGGGGACTTGTTTGCATGCCGGCGGGCTGCCACCAGGAATTTCAGGGCCTCATACTGGCAACATTTTCGGGTCCCCTTAGACTCTGCCCAGGCTCCACCTCCATCCCAGCTCTGAATTCACCCCTCAAACCTTCCACAGTCCCACTGATCTGCGTGACGGACAAACCACAGTTTTAAAAAGCTGGCCAGTAGGTAACTATTTTTTACCAGCAAACTAGTGTCAATAACTTCGCTAACACATTGCAACAAAATTTAAAGGGAGGCCAGCAATGGCAGAATTTTGAGCGCACTTTTATCTCTGATCCGTATGATGGACAAACCACAGTTGTAAATAGCTGGCCTGTAAAAAAAACATTTCTGGCCCCTGACACCTGGGGCTATGTCTAGAAATAACTTTTATAGCGGCAGCAGACAGAACTGGAATGGACTCTATTGCTATATGCACTTGGGTCGCCCTCGCACACCCAGGGCAGCAGGTTACTCGGTAGCAGGCCGGTGTCAAGGTGGGAAGGTGTCACAGCAGCAGTGACCCGGTCCGTGGCCCTGGGCGCCCAATATCAATGGCGGTGATGTTAATGGTGTTAAAGTTTATATGAATAGCTCGTGACGCCACCCGTGGTGTTTGGCAAGTAAGATGTTGAGCCAACGCTGCATGCAGATCCGCTGGGACTGATGGTGTGGTGCAGCAAAGATGGTGTAGCTCCCCACAGGTGGAGCTGTAGTCCCAGGGCAGTGTAGGTGCAATCGATGAGGAGAGGCGCAGAATGGTATGGAGGCTGGTACCCAGGTGTAGTGGTGCGGGAATAACTGGAGGACACCAGAGTATGCGGTTCCAAAGCTTTACTCACTGCTTGCAGTTCACTCCACTGCCTGCCTCCGTACTGTGTTCTCCAGGTCAGGGCTCCAGCCAACCTCCAGGCAGGATAGGATTCTCCCTTCCACACTCCGCCAACATGTACCTTCACTGAACGACTCCTCCAATGCGCCTTTAGGTGCAAAGCAATCCAGTACTTAGTTACCCTGGAATGCCTCTCTCTAAGTGTTCCTAGTCTTTACTTGTATGACAGACAGCTGTAGCCTGCTTCGGGGACTCCACTCTGCGTCCCGGCTCTCTATTCAGTTGCTGTTGTGTCCCAAGTCTATGATGGGAGCAAGGTGTTAGCGGCTCAATACTCCTCCGGTGTCTGTTGCCGGACATAAAGATCCAATCAACCTCGGGGACCGGGCCCCGGCCTTTGCGCCCTCTGGACTGGAAGGGTTCTCTCTCTTTCTCAACCTGCTTCCCACCGTCCTTCTATTCTCCTTCGTTCCGATCTGTTCTATCTTTCTTATGGAAGGTTAGGTTATCAATCTTATCAGTCTCTTTCTCTGGTCTTTCTCGTGCCAGCAGCCCAGATCACTGGGACCTGCTGCAGCATGTCCCTCAGACACCCATCTTCTCTCTTCTCCAACTAACCAACAACCACCCACTAACTCTCACTCTTCCCACTCCTTTATATCATCTCACTCCACTCGCCTCCCAGCACATCTTGTGTTACGAAGCAGGGTTCCACGAGGGGTGCTCTGCTAATCCCCAGCCTGATGCTGTTAGGTGGCCCCACTGAACTATCCTGTGTGTGGAATGCAGGTGTGGAGCGTGGTCAGGAGTTCCCACCTTACCTGGATGATGGGGCACTACACCTTAGGAGAAAGTGCAGTACCTCTGTGGCGACTGAAGCCTGCAGTCTGCCTCATACACTGCCTGCCTGCCTAGCACTAATATCTATGCAGCTTTATTAGTCCTCAGAAGAAATTGAGATGGATATGTGTATATTATATGGTGTACCCACACTAATTACGAACCATGCAAATCTCTCCCTAGCTCAGCAGCAACTCTCTCCCTACACTGCCTGATTCCGCAGTGGACTGTGACGAGCATGGCGGCGCCAGGTCTGATATACACCTGATGATGCCGTATGGCCAGCTAATCACTGTAATGCCACAACCAACATGGCTGCAGCATTACAGTGTTTGGCAGACAATCCCTGCATGTTCATTGGCTCTCTAAAGAGCACCAAACATGAAGGGAGGGGACCCAAGCTCCCGCCGAGCAACCCCGGAAATACTCAGCGAGATGCTCTGGCGAGTTCCTTAGCATGCTCGCTCATCACTAGTCATATGATGACTGCTGGAATGGGTAAACAGAGCCAAATTCTGGCATAGAATATATTACACGCAGTTAAAATTGGGCATGCTACAGTGCTTAATGTTATAACTTAAAGGGTTATCCAGGTTTAGGATGAAAGTTGACAGTTTGCGCGTCTGCAGAATTCTGAATCCCCACAGCGTGGCAAGAGTGGGTAGTCATATAACCGCAAGCATACAATTTGCATACTTATGGCCACATTCAGACTAGACTCGCCGAACCTCGCTCAGTACAAATGAATTGAGTGAGGCAGCGAACAGCTAGTCGGCATGTGACTACATACAGTGGGGAAAAAAAGTATTTAGTCAGCCACCAATTGTGCAAGTTCTCCCACTTAAAAAGATGAAAGAGGACTATAATTGACATCATAGATAGACCAAAAGTATTAGAGTTAAAATGGGAAAACAAATCCAGAAAATCACCTTGTCTGATTTGGCAAGATTTATTTTGCAAATTATGGTGGAAAATAAGTATTTGGTCATGAACAAAAGTTCATCTCAATATTTAGTTATATATCCTTTGTTGGCAATGACAGAGGTCAAACATTTTCTGTCAGTCTTTACAAGGTTGGCACACACTGTTGGTGGTATATTGGCCCATTCCTCCATGCAGATCTCCTCCAGAGCAGTGATGTTTTGGGCCTGTTGCTGGGCAACACGGACTTTCAAATCCCTCCAAAAGTTTTCTATGGGGTTGAGATCTGGAGACTGGCTAGGCAACTCCAGGACCTTCATATGCTTCTTGCGAAGCCACTCCTTTGTTGCCCTGGCAGTATGCTTGGGATCATTATCATGACCCATCTACATTTCATCTTCAATGCCCTTGCTGATGAAAGGAGGTTTGCACTCAAAATCATGTACATGGATGTACATGGATCAGTAGTCCTGGTCCCTTTGCAGAGAAACAGCCCTAAAGCATGATGGTGCCACCCCCATGCTTCTCAGTAGGTATGGTGTTCTTTGAATGCAACTCAGCATTCTGTCTCCTCAAAACATGATGAGTTTTGTTTCTACCAAATAGTTCTACTTTGGTTTCATCAGACCATATGACATTCTCTCAATACTCTTCTGGATAATCTAAATGCTCTTTAGCAAATTTCAGACAGGCCCATACATGTACTGGCTTAAGCAGGGGGACATGTCTGCCACTTCAGGATCTGAGTCCCTGGTGGCGTAGTGTGTTACTGATGGTAGCCTTTGTTATGGTGGTCCCAGCTCTATGCAGGTCATTCACTAGATCCCCTGTGTGGTTCTGGGATTTTTGCTCACCGTTCTTGTGATCATTTTGACCCCATGGGGTGAGATCTTGCATGGATCCCCAGATCGAGGGAGATTATCAGTGGTATTGTATGTCTTCCATTTTCTTATTATTGCTCCCACAGTTGATTTCATCACACCAAGCTGCTTGCGTATTGCAGTTGTAGTCTTCCCAGCCTGGTGTAGGGCTACAATTTTGTTTCTGGTGTCCTTTGACAGCTCTTTGGTCTTCACCATAGTGGAGTTTGGAGTGTGACTGTTTGAGATTGTGGACAGGCGTCTTTTATAGTGATAACAAGTTCAAACAGGTGCCATTACTAGAGGTAATGAGTGGAGAACAGAGAAGCCTCTTAAAGAAGAAGTTACAGGTCTGTGAGAGCCAGAAATCTTGTATGTTTTTAGGTAACTAAATACTTATTTTCCACCATAATTTGAAAATTAAATCTTACCAAATCAGACAAGGTGATTTTCTGGATTTGCTCTCTCATTTTGTCTCCCATTGTTGTTGTCTAGTCTATCTATTATGTCAATTACAGGCCTCTCTCATCTTTTTAAGTGGGAGAACTTGTATAATTGGTGGCTGACTAAATACTTTTTTCTCCACAGTAGGTGCCACCAAGGGACACACACTTCTCCCATCTCTTTAAGCAACTGTGAATACCTCACTTATAGAAATCGACAGGTTGCTCCAAAAGCCACGTTGTGACTTTGGAAATCAGAGTCTCGTCATCAGGAAAATGCTTGCCCTTTATTGTTGGAAAGAGGTGGAAGTCCAATGGTGCGAGGTTGGATGAATAAGGGGAATGCGGTATAATTTCAAAACCACAGGAGCATGCATCCATTTGGGCAACATGTGAGTTGTAAACTGGTGCATTGTCTTGCAGAAGGCGGACACCTTTGGTGATCATGCCACGTCTCTTGGTTTTGATGGCCTCCCACAATTTCTGCAGCAGTGAACCACAGTATGACCCAGTGATCATGGTACCTTTTGCTAGGATATCCATCAATACTACTCCGTGCTGGTCCCAAAATACTGTGAGCATGACCTTGCCTGCCGAGGGTTGGGCACGTGCCTTCTTTGGAGATGGTGAGTCATGATTCTTTCATTGCATCAACAAGACTTTAGCCTCAGGATCATAGTGATGGACCCAGCTTTCATCTTGTGCTATCAGTCTGTTGAAAATGTCCTCCTGGTTTCCATGCACACCGTGAAGTAGAGCCTGAAAGCATTCAGTTCATTCCTGCTTCTGGAAAGGTGTGAGCAGCTGGGGAACCCAGCGAGCGGATACCTACCTTATGCATGTGAAAATTATCTTGGGTGATTTTTTCCATGGACCTCACACTAATCTTGAAATTTTGGGCTAGGTGGCGAATGGTTACGTGGTGATTTTCCAAAATGGCAACCTCCACTTGCTGGATGGTGAGATCATCAATAGCAGAGCGGGGTCGCCCTGAAATTGGAGCTGTTTGCACTGAAGTCCGACTACATTTGAATTGACAATGCAGGTTCTTGACTACATCTTGACTAAACCTCTTTCATCTCATCAAACGTCTCCTTTGGCCTTTCAAGTAAAGGAACTTCATCACTGTTCTACAGTATATTCCACTGGGTCCATTATCAAACCTCACACCACTTCAGCACCTGTAAAATCAAGATCGTTATCAGTTCTGAGCTGCAAATTGGCACGTAACCTATAGAGACTTATATCATTGCATAGGTGCAATTTCAGCATCCTGTGATAAATAGAAGTGGGTCAGGGGAAACCTTTAATGAATTCCCCTCATACACAGGCAACCCACCAGATGAAGACCCAACTTGGAGTCTGCATATTTCAAAGAAATGATTGTCACACACCAGTAATGTGGCATCAATTTCCACAGAGTAGAAACAGTATAATACTGTAGACCTCTGACACACTTTCCAACACAGGCAGCCACCAGATGGAGACTCAACTTGGAGTTTCCACAGTTCAAAAAATTGTTTATAACATCAGCAACAGTAGCACAGAAAACACCACAAGGATGGCACAGACTACAATAACATGAGGTGAATGTGTGGTGCTAGCAGGTACGCAGGATGCAGTGACGAGTCGTGAGTCGGTTTGGTGCTTTTATGATAAAGTTTATAGGCCTAAAGGGGACTTTCCTCAGTCTCAGCCTGTTCAAACAAAGGAGGTAACAAGGGTTTCCCTCGTAGGGGCTCAATACAGTTCACACAAACAGAGGAGAACACGACTACGTCCGGCGAGAGCCGGTCACTATAGGGCCGCGGTATGGCTGACTACGGGTCCTTAACTATATAGTCAACTTAGCCGTCCTGACGTCCCTCGGCGTTCTGGACAGTGGTTCTTTGGCGGAGCAGCCGCTGGGCCCAGCTGCTGAAGAGTTGGCGAAGTCTTCGAGCGTTCCACCGCTCCTGTGGCGCTGGGGAACCTCCGGCCCCGGAGGAGTCCTTGGACGAGTAGGCCACAGCCCCTGGCTGGGGGCAAGCGGCAGCGATGCGGGGTGGTGGGTGACAGGCCACCTGTGCAGCCAGCCGCTGCAACGGGTACTCCACGGTGAGCCGAGGCTCGGCCCTTGCCGCGGACCGGAGCGAGACAGTGGTGGCCGCCGTCGGTACTGGACTTGCCGTGGCCACTGGTGAGAGCAGGGTGGCTACGGCTGGCGGGGAACAGGCCGCAGCCGCGGGCCGGAGCGGGACGGCAACGGCTGCGGGTGACCGTGGGTAGGCCGCAGCCGCGGGCTGTGGTGAGGTGGCAGCGGCCGTGGGCTGAGCTGGGGCGGCAGTGGCCGTGGGGTGGAGTGGGGCAGCAAGTCTCGGACGGTCATCTTGGTGCCATCCCTCTGAAGTCCTCAGTGAGCGTCTTCTCTGCCACTGGTAAGTCGCTCTAGCTCAGTCGTTTCCACGGTCTCCTGCTTCCTCTGTCCTGGTCTGTTGACTCATCGTGACTGGCGCTCCCTGCCCCTTTTATACTGGCCTCTCCTCTAGCCCATCTGTCTATCTCACTGATCCGTCCCCGAACTCTGTCCCCCGGGAATAGTTTCCCCCGGAACCTAGATGACTTTTTCCCTGGTTCCGGCCCGGACACTCAACGGGGTCTGTTCCTCCCACAAATGTATGACACTAAAAATGACACCATCACCTAGTCTGCCCAGTCTGTGACTGGGGTGCAAAACTCATTGGAGATCCATGTTCATTTTGATAAAAGTTAGGCGATCTACACTTTCAGGGGACAGCCGGATGCGCTTATCCATCAGGACACCACCAGCAGCGCTGAAGACACATTCTGAGAGGACACCGAATGCTAGGCAATGCAAAACCTCCAAGGCGAGACAGGCGAGTTCAGGCCACTCTTCCATTTTTGAAAACCAAAATGCAAAAGGGTCCAAACCCCCTTGATGGCATTGATATTGAGCTCCAGATATTCCTGCACCATCCTCTCCAGTTGTTCACAACGTGTCAGACTTGTACTCTGTTCTGCTGGTGCACAGGCTGGTCTAAAAAATGTGTGACACAACTCACAGAAATTGCTTATGCCACTCAAACTGCTGCTGCTGCAGTGTTTTTGCGATGACGCCCTGACATTCCTGGGGTTGGACATCTAGAACTGGGATGCACACTGTGTGCCTCACTGCTGTCTTGGAGAAAACCACTCTTAAGATCGTCTACAAATGAGTTTCGATACTCCAGTATGCGCGCATTCCTTTCAAGGGGTGGAAACACCTGGATAAATTACTTTTGTACTGTGGCTCAAACAGAGTGGCAACCCAGTAGTCAGCACTAGTTCTAATGCTTAGAATACAGGCACCGTGTTGAAGATAGTGCAGCAAGAAGGTGTTCATGTGTCAGGCGCTTCCATGAACTCCAAGCCCATGGTGTGTTGTTGGAGGGGTAACACTCAAGGTTGCTTCCTTCATTATCTTCTTCATCTCCTGGCTGTTACACATCAATCATCTTGTCCTCCTCCATTTGTTCCTTGGTTTCTGCACCTTCACTAACAGTTTGTCTAGTACCTTGAGCCCCCCCCTCGATTGCTGTAAGCCGCCCTCCAATGACACCCGCCTGTGCGACGACAGTCTGGAAATTTGAGATATTGTTATCCCTTCTACATCCTCATCTGCTTCCACCTCTTCCTCTGGGACCATCACCTCCTCACGCAGATTATCCAAAGTGTACTCCAGCATGTACAGTAGATGACCGGAATAGTGATGCTGATGACAGCATCGTCAGCACTAACCATCTTAGTAGCCATTTCAAAACTGTGCAGAAGGGTGCACAGGTCCTTCATCTGCGTCCACTCCGCAAGCGTGATTTGCATCACGTCCAGACTATGTTGGCCTAAGCTATGCAAAAGAACATACTGCACCTGGGCTTGTCGCTGCTGCCACAGCCTCCGCAACATGTGCAGAGCAGAATTCCATCATGTCAGAACATTGCAAATCAAATGGTTAACTGGTAGGCTGAAAAACCTCTGCAGCGATGCATGTCAATTACCTGGTGCGATCAGCAGAAGTTAGCACACAACAACTGTACTTTCTGCAACAGTGCAACCAGGCTGGGATAGTAGCTGAAAAATTGCTGTACCACCAGGTTGAGGATGTGTGGGAGGTTGTACCGGCGTAGGGCCACCACCAGGTTTGCACCGCTTTCGCACACGATCTTGCCTGACTCCAGGTTCAGTGGAGACAGCCATTGGTCTAACTCCACCTGGATACCTGTCCAGAACTCTTGAGCTGTGTGACTGCAATCCACAAGGCATATTAATTTGAACACTGTCTGATTGCTGTGAGCCATGGCTGCACAATACAATTGTGGGGGAGGGTATTTTTTCTGCACTGTTGGAACGTGTGTCGTATTAAGGGAGAGGTTTAGGGCACAAAAGATCATCATTCTAGTTGGTGGTTTGTCCTGTGTAAACAAGACCTGCGCTACTGAAAACAATGGCAGCTAATACTCACTGAATGATCTATTACAGATTGCTCATCTAAAGGTACTGTCACACTAAGCGATATCGCTAGCAATATCGCTATAACTTGTGACGTTATAGCGATATTGCTAGCGATATCGCTGTGTGTGATACTTACCTACAACCCGCTTCCCCACTGGTTATCGCTGATCACGCAAGAACGTTCAAGACCGCTTCTCGTCGCCAGCTTCCCGCGGCGCTTCCTGCAGTGACGACGAGCGACGCGTGGAGCCGGGCGGGAGGACGCAGGATCGCCTGGTGTGACAGGTAAGTAGCGACCCCCGTCCCCAGCGATGTCGCTAGTGAGATCTGCCTGTGTGGCAGCTCACTAGCGACCACTTAGCGATTTACCAGCGATCCTGACCGCGTCATATCGCTGGTCGGGATCGCTGGTACATCGCTAAGTGTGACAGTACCTTAAGACATGGTCTGCCTGTTTAAACCACCGATTAGCAAACGTGTAGCTGATCTGCTGCCATTTAATTCCACAAGTCGGCTAATGTAAATGAACCCTATCTGTTTCACATTACATGGTGTACTAATTAAAGATGTTGTCCACTACTTTATCATTGATGACCTACTGTATCTTTGGGATAGATCATCAATGTCTGATCAGTCGGGGCCTGACACCCGACACCCCCACCGGCGACAGATTGGTCAATTGTGGAGTTGCTACAGTTGCTGATAGTGGCCGCGGCTGGGTACTGTACATCTGCCTCCTATTGATTTGAATAGGATCAGACATGATGAAGTAGTGGACAACCTCTTTAAGTGATAAAATTACAGGGAAGGTTTCCAGAGCCTCATGTCCACAGCTTCTGGCCCACACTGACAACAGGTTTGTCTACTTTCACTAGTATTGTCGCTGTGTCAGATCTGACTGTGGGCAATGTGCTGAAGTCTGGAGCCACTGATCTCAACACCCAGGCCTAGGGCAGTGTGACCTTTACCCTTTATTTATGGCACCTTTTTGACAAGAACCAAATGTTAATTACTGAATGAATAGCCCAGCATTTTCCAGTGTTTTCATATTCTGGTAATCATACAAAATTAAGGAAAAATATGAAGCTAACATCAGAGTGTGGAAAAATATCTCTATGAATATACAGGAGACAGTACAAATATCTCCACTAGTAGTGCCTCTAATATTATTTTAGCTCTTGTAGGGAAAATAATAAGGACTCATTCAGATATCAGTGATTTTTCTCAATCACAAAAAAGTCAGCACTTCTTCAGTGTCTTTTTTTTTATCAGCGCTTCATCAGTGTATCAGTTCTTACCATCAGAATTTGATCAGTTTTTCACAGATGAAAAAAAAATGATGGAAGTTTCTCAACTTTCTCATATCAAACATCTGTGTGCTGTCCGATTTTTATCATGGACCCATAGACTTCATTTGTGAGATTGATCCAAAACAAAATCTGACATTTCTCTGTGATTTTATGCAGACCACTCAGTCCACCAGGCCCGGATTGCTAATCTGCCCAGTCGGGCAGATGCCCCGTGGGCTGGTGGAAAACTGGGCCGCCACCGCTGGCCCTTTAAAACGGGTGCGGTACCTCCGGCTTATTGCCGGCTGTTTAACCCCCAAGTGCAGGCAGCGTTCATTACAGAATGTTGCCTGCACATGAATGATGATGTCTTTGGGGTGGGCGGGGTTAGAGCCCAATACTCTCCTGTTCTCCTGTCCCGGAAGAAGAGCTCAGTGCCTACCTTCAGTTAATTTCTGTGCCTGGTGATCTGTGCTCCTCAGCTATGTGTCTCCCCCAGCTATGTGCCCCAATATAATCTCTGTGCTCCCAACTATATGCCCCCCTGTGATCTGTGCCCCCAAGCTATATGCACCCCTGTGATCTGTGCCCCCCAGATATATGCACCCCTGTGATCTGTGCCCCTCAACTATATGCCCCCCTGTGATCTGTGCCCCCAACTATATGCCCCCTGTGATCTGTGCCTCCCAGATATATGCACCTCTGTGATCTGTGCCCCCCAGCTATATGCACCCCTGTGATCTGTGCCCCTCAACTATATGCCCCCCTGTGATCTGTGCCCCCAACCATATGCCCCCCTGTGATATGTGCCTCCCAGATATATGCACCCCTGTGACCTGTGCCCCCAACTATATGCACCCCTGTGATCTGTGCCCTCCAACTATATGCCCCCTGTGATCTGTGCCCCCCAACTATATGCACTCCTGTGATCTGTGCCCCCCAGCTATATGCCCCCTGTGATCTGTGCCCCACAACTATATGCCCTCCTGTGATCTGTGCCCCACAACTATATGCCCCCCTGTGATCTGTGCCCCCCCAATTGTATGCCCCCCAGTGATGTGTGCCCTCCAACTATAAGCCCCCTGTGATCTGTGCCCCCCCAACTATATGGCCCTGTGTGATCAGTGCCCCCAACTATATGCCCCCTGTGATCTGTGCCCCCCAGATATATGCACCTCTGTGATCTGTGCCCCCAGATATATGCCCCTCTGTGATCTGTGCCCTCCAGCTGTATGCACCCCTGTGATCTTTGCCCCCCAGATATATGCACCTCTGTGATCTGTGCCCCCAGCTATATGCACCCCTGTGATCTGTGCCCCCAACTATATGCCCCCCTGTGATATGTGCCTCCCAGATATATGCACCCCTGTGATCTGTGCCCCCCAGATATATGCACCTCTGTGATCTGTGCCCCCAGCTATATGCCCCCAGTGATCTGTGCCCTCCAGCTATATGCGCCCCTGTGATCTTTACCCCCCAGATATATGCACCTCTGTGATCTGTGCCCCCAGCTATATGCACCCCTGTGATCTGTGCCCCCAAGTATATGCTCCCCTGTGATCTGTGCCACCAACTATTTGCCCCTCTGTGATATGTGCCCCCCAGATATATGCACCCCTGTGATCTGTGCCCCCCAGCTATATGCACCCCTGTGATCTGTGCCCCAACTATATACCCCTGTGATCTGTGCCCCCCAACTATATGCCCCCTGTGATATGTGCCTCCCAGATATATGCACCCCTGTGATCTGTGCCCCCCAGCTATATGCACCCCTGTGATCTGTGCCCCTCAACTATATGCCCCCTGTGATGTGTGCCCCCAACTATGTGCCTCCCAGATATATGTGCCTCCCAGATATATGCACCCCTGTGATCTGTGCCCAACTATGTGCACCCCTATGATCTGTGCCCTTCAACTATATGCCCCCTGTGATCTGTGCCCCCCAACTATATGCACTCCTGTGATCTGTGCCCCCCAGCTATATGCCCCGTGTGATCTGTGCCCCACAACTATATGCCCTCCTGTTATCTGTGCCCCACAACTATATGCCCCCCTGTGATCTGAGCCCCCCAGCTATATGCATCCTGTGATCTGTGCCCCCCAGCTATATGCACCCCTGTGATCTGTGACCCCCAGATATATGCCCCCCTGTGATCTGTGCCCAACTATGTGCACCCCTATGATCTGTGCCCTCCAACTATATGCCACCTGTGATCTGTGCCCCCCAACTATATGCACTCCTGTGATCTGTGCCCCCCAGCTATATGCCCCATGTGATCTGTGCCCCACAACTATATGCCCTCCTGTTATCTGTGCCCCACAACTATATGCCCCCTGTGATCTGAGCCCCCCAGCTATATGCATCCTGTGATCTGTGCCACCCAGCTATATGCACCCCTGTGATCTGTGACCCCCAGATATATGCCCCCCTTTGATCTGTGCCCTCCAACTATTTGCCCCCTGTGATCTGTGACCCCCAGATATATGCCCCCCTGTGATCTGTGCCCTCCAACTATATGCCCCCCTGTGATCTGTGCCCCCAGCTATAAGCCCTCTGTGATCTGTGCCCTCCAACTGTTAGGGCCTGCGGAACGCACCAAATAATAAAAGAGGAGATATGAGGTGCGTTCGCAGCCCGGGGTCCACCGTGCAGAGATGGAACCTACTGCTGAGTAATGGCAGAACAAGATGGTGGATGAACGCTTGCTCACACGTGGGTTAACTTCACCCTGTGTGAATGGAAGCGAACTCTATTGCTTCACAGAGCCGCTAAAACAAATGCCGGAGCCTGTTGAACTCACAGAGCTTGGCTGGATTAGCGCTAATTAAAGGTCACAGAACTCTGTCCCAGAGGCACAGGACTAGAGTTCCTCTAGACCATCAGCACTTGGCACCGCGGCTGTGGTGCCAGCACAAGGATGGAATATATAATCGCACCAACTGCGCACAGTACCGCTTCGGCGGACGCCACTAAAAACCCAGAGTGAGGAGGAAAGCTCTAGAGTTGCACACGGCGCCGCAACTAGAATGGCCAGCTGACGAGCGGGGGAATACCGCGTCCCACCTGTGTATGCCACCTCCATATCTAAACAAGCTTCATATGGACCCATTTACCTCCTGGACTATACAGCGCTAGTTTCAAACAGATTAAGCGTCCATGATACCTCCAAGGAGATTTATACATTTCTCTATGTATGTTTATATATTCCTTTTTGCAAGGCATTTAAATCAGTATATCCACTCTTATAATAATAGGAGATACCATTTAGATCAACATGACATTCTGAAATCTCCATAGGAATCCTTACTTGGGTACCGGATTAGTATTTCGCGATAGCAGTCGGCAGACTGAGGAAGGCCGATAAAAGGCCGAAACGTTTCCAGGACTAGTTTCAAACAGATTAAGCGTCCATGATACCTCCAAGGAGATTTATACATTTCTCTATGTATGTTTATATATTCCTTTTTGCAAGGCATTTAAATCAGTATATCCACTCTTATAATAATAGGAGATACCATTTAGATCAACATGACATTCTGAAATCTCCATAGGAATCCTTACTTGGGTACCGGATTAGTATTTCGCGATAGCAGTCGGCAGACTGAGGAAGGCCGATAAAAGGCCGAAACGTTTCCAGGACTGCAATAAATTATAAAATAAATCTAATTTGCAAAGGATTATTCAGTTGAGTGCCAAGTTACTTTATTATTCACTTTGGTCTGGGTAACCTACTTGCGCACCCTGCGGTAGTGCCACGCTATATTTGACACATGCCCTAATGTAGTCTCCGACGTCCCAGGCGAGATGCGACCATCAGTACATTCTCTCAAGGAGCTCAGTTGTCCGCTTCGTCTCGAAGTGTCCACCTACACTGGATGTGTGAGCCCAAGAGAGGACCTCCGGTCGCAGATGGGCAGGGACAAAAGTCTTGCTCGGAGGCATCGACTCTTGGGCGACCGGAGCCATGGTCCTCAGGCTCTCAGATGGGACGCTCAGCCGAGGCGCTGTCTCCTCCTCCTCCGATGACACTACGGAGTGAGAGAGCATCAGCCCGGACATTCTTCTCACCGGACAGGAAATGAAGGGTGAAGTGGAACCGGGAGAAGAAAAGCGACCATCTGGCCTGGTGAGAATTTAGCCGCTGGGCCGTCTGCAGGTACACCAATTTCTTGTGGTCGGTATATACCTGGAAGGGGAACCGAGCCCCCTCCAGGAGATGTCTCCACTCCGAGAAGGCCAACTTCATTGCCAGCAACTCCCTGTCCCCGATGGAATAGTTCCTCTCCTCTGGCGAAAAGATCTTGGAGAAAAAGAAGCAGGGTTGCTTCTGACCTTGAGCATCCTTCTGGAAGAAGACCGCTCCAGCACCGACAGAAGAGGCATCCACCTCCAAGATAAAGGGTTTATCCACATCGGGACAATTTAGAATGGGAGCGCTGGCAAAATTAGTCTTGATGGAGGAGAAGGCTTGGGAGATTGGAGACCTTTTCCGACCACACCTTGGAATTGGCTCCCTTCTTGGTGAGGGCGACCAAGGGAGCCACCAAGGTGGAGAAGTGGGGAATGAACTAGCAATAGTAATTTACGAACCCCAAAAAGCGCTGCACCGCTTTAAGGGAATGGGGTTCTTGCCAGTCCATTACCGCCTGCAGTTTGGCAAGATCCATAGCCAAACCCTGGGCAGAGATGAAAAAGCCCAGGAAAGGCAAGGACTCCTACTCAATCAGGCACTTCTCCAACTTGGCTTCGAGGGAGTTAGCTCGTAAGCGGGCGAAGACTTTGCCAAACTCTCTCTGGTGGGAGTCCATATCTGGAGAGAATAAGAGGATGTCATCCAGATAGACAACCACCAAGGTGGAGAGCATATCCCAAAAGATATCATTGACAAAGTCCTGGAAGACGGCCGGCGCATTACAAACACCGATACTCATATGTTAAATGCTGTCTTCCATTCGTCCCCCTCACGGATGCATATCAGGTTATAGGCCCCCCGCAGATCTAATTTGGTGAAAACTCTCGCTCCCCGTAATCTATTGAACAGTTCCAATATAAGGGGCAGAGGATACTTGTTCTTAACGGTGATGGCGTTAAGACCCCTGTAATCGATGCAGGGATGCAGTTGTGGCACCCCTGAGGCTCAGTTACCACAGAGGGTACTGCACCTTCTCCTAAGGTGTAGTGCCCCACCACCTAGGCAAGTTGGGAACTCCTTTCCACACTCCAACACCTGCATCCCACACACAGGATAGTTCAGTAATGGACCAGATTGTGGCTCCATGCTTAGAGGGTAGCAGAGCACCTTTCGTGGGTCCTTGCTTCATAACACGAGATGTGCTGGGAGGTGGGTGGAGTGGAGATCCATATAAAAGAGTGGGAAGGTTTAGAATTAGAGGTCAGTCTCAGATGAGAGCAGTCTGAGGTCAGTCTGACAGGAGGTCAGGCGGGAGAAGGACAGTCAGTCAGGAGAGTCTGAGGACGGGTCCGAGGAGAAGGAGTGCTGCAGCTGCCTCAGTGACCTAAGCCAGCTGGCACGGGAAAGGAACGGAAGGAGAAAGACGTAGAACTGCAACCTAAGATTCCATAAGAGAGAGAAGGAACAGCGCGGAACGAAGGAGTAGGAGAACAGAGAGGAGTTGTGGGTTGGAAGAGGAACCCTGCCTATAGGTTCTCAGCACAAGGCCGGGGCCCGGTCCCCGATGTTGTATGGACACTTATGGTTCTGCAGCAGACACCGGTGGAGTAGTTGGCTGTAAATGCATTACTCCCATCCAAGACTTGGGGCACAAGAGCATCTGTATAGGGAGCTGGGACTCAGGATAAAGGGAGTCCCCGAAGCAGGCTACAGCTGTCTGCCGTACAAGGAAGAGTTGTTAGGAACATCTGACAGGAGGAACTTCAGAGTACCACGGTACTGGAGCTCTTCACACTAAAAGGCGCAATAGAGGAGTCGTTCAGGAAAGGTACATGTTGGCGGAGTGTTGGAGAGGAGAACCCTGACTTGCCCGGGAGGTTGATTAAGTCTCTGCCCCGGAGGACACGGCACGGAGGCAGGCACCAGTGTGTACCACGAACTGTGAGTAAAGCTTTGGAACTACAAGCCCTGGTGTCTTCCAGTCATTGTGCACCAACACCGTCAGCACCGCTACATCTGAGTACCAACATTCCTCACACCGCCTGCACCTATACACTGCCCTGGGGTTACAGCTTCACCTGTGGGGAGCTACACCATCTATGCTGCAACACACCATCAGCCCCAGAGGATCTGCACGCAGCGCTGGCTTAACATCTTGCTTGCCAAACACCACAGGTGGCGTCATGAACTATTCCATTCCATTAACTGCAACCCCCCCATTACTTGGGCGCCCAGGGCCATGGACCGGGTCACCGCTGCTGTGACACATCCCACTGACACCGGCCCGCTACCGAGTACCCCACAGCGACCCACTGTTCTCCATTCTTCTGGACAAAGAAGAATCACGCCCCCGCTGGTGATACTGACTTCCTAATGAATCCTCTTGCCAGATTCTCCCTGATGTATTGAGACATGGCCTCTGTCTCCGGGAGAGATAAGGGGTAGACTCGACACCGGGGAGGCTCAGCACCTAGCAAGAGGTCAATAGGACAGTCATGGGGCGATGCAATGTAAGGGTCTCCGCCGCCTTTTTGGAGAACACGTCTGCATACTGACGATAGTGTTTGGGGAGAGAGAAAAGATCTGCGGGGACCTCTTTAGAGGCAACCTGAACTGTTGTGAATTCCCTGGCTCAGACTGAGCCGAAGCTCCCACTGCTCCCTCCGGTGGTTAATGGAGGTAGTGGAGCTGGCCAGATAGACAGAGGTTTGCCAACTGATGATGATGATGATGACGATTGGAGATCTGGGGTTACTGATTGGAGTATATAAGTCTGAAGACTTCCTGCAATCCCTGCTGGTGATTGCTTTCCTGCGCATTCAGAGGTCTGATGTCTCCTGCCCTGGTCCTGCATTGTTCAGCTAAGTGGTTCATTTGCTAATCCTTTGCATCTGATCTGGTTTTGTTTCTCTCTGCTTGTTGTGGTGTTCAGCTTGCTCCTCTGGGGGCTGTGCTGGACCACCGCTCCATATGTTACAGCCTGTGTCAGTTTGTTCAGTCCCCTGTTATATTGGTCTCTTTTGCTTTGCTTCCAATTGATACCGGAGTGCTGATATAGTGGGGGCGAAATCGTGTGATTTCAGTATTTTTCTTGTACATCAGACGTGTTGGATTTTTCAGGGTTTTTACGTGATTGCAGTGTCTTTCCTTTCCTGTCTAGTCAGTTTGGGCCCCATCGTTTGCTCAGTCTATTTTTCTGCCTGCGTTTGTGTTTCATCTTGTCTCACCGACAATATATGCTTGGGGGCTATCTATTCTTTTTGGGGTCTGCTCCGGGGCAGTTTACGGTGATCCTCGACTCTGCGCTCTCTTTCAAACCATATATCCAAGCCCCCCCTTCTTCTGCCGCCTCAAACTCAAAAATATTTCCTGGATTCGCTCATTCCTCAACCACGAAACCACAAAAACACTAGTGCATGCTCTTATCTCCAGAATCGACTACTGCAACCTCCTACTCTCTGACCTCCCCTCTAGCACTCTGGCACCACTCCAGTCCATCCTACACTCTGCTGCCCGACTAATCCACCTGTCTCCCCGCTATTCCCCAGCCTCGCCACTGGCTTCCTATTGCCCAGAGGCTCCAATTCAAAACCCTAACCATGACATACAAAGCCATCCACAACCTGTCTCCTCCATACATCTGTGACATGGTCTCCAGGTACCTACCCGCACGCAACCTTCGATCATCTCAAGATCTCCTTCTCTACTCTCCCCTTATCTTTTCTTCCCACAACCGCATACAAGACTTCTCCCGTGCTTCCCCCATACTCTGGAACTCTCTGCCACAGCAAATCAGACTCTCACCATCAACGGAAACCTTCAAGAAGAACCTGCAGACCCACCTGTTCCGACAAGCCTACAGCCTGCAATGATCCTCGGTCTACTGAACCACCGCCCGACCTGCTCTACTCTCTCCTACTGTATCCTCACCCATCCCTGTAGACTGTGAGCCCTCGTGGGCAGGGTCCCCTCTTCTTAAGTACTTGTGTGTCCCTTGTCTTACACATATTTATTATACTTGTCTATATTTCCCCTTTTCACATGTAAAGCGCCATGGAATAAATGGCGCTATATAAATGCATAATAATAATTTCACCTTTCTTGCATTAGGCTTAGTTAGCTCTTCGGCTGTGCCGAGGTGTCTAGGGCTTCGTAGGTACGCTCCATGGCTACTGCTAGTTGTGTGAACAGGATCAGGGGTCTGCAATTCGCTTAGTTATCAACCTCTCTGGTTTTTTGGTGGCTTAGCCTGTTCCTGCCATCCTCCTCGGTGACCCATTCACAACAGAATCACCAGTCATACTGTAAACTCTAGGGTACTCAAAGAAGGAAAGAATTGTAAAAAAAAAAGTGTCCGAATATTTTTTTTGTACATTTTTTCCTTTTTCTTTGGGGCCGTGGGAGGATTTTTTGTCTAAATGGAGACTAAGCAATTGTCCGATCGTGTTGAGCAGCTCGCTGCTGAAGTGCGGGGAATTTCTGCCTGTCTCGCTCAGTCATCTGCTGTTGAACCAAAGATCCCTACTCCTGGTGTGTTTTCTGGGGATCGGTCTAAATTTTTGAATTTTAAGAATAATTGTAAACTACTTTTTGCTTTGAAACCTAACTCATCAGGGGACTCTGTGCAGCAGGTTAAAATTGTCATCTGGGAGAGATGAGGACCCGGTTGTTTAGTCGGATGCAGGGGGAGACCATCACCCAGTATATGAATGCCCTCCAAGAGTTATACACGGCCATCGAACGGAAGGACGGCATAGGGGTAGGACCTATCGACATTACCCTACGCGACCTGTTGGTGACTGGACTGCGAGACCCGTTGATAAAGCAGGCATTACAGGAGCAGGTCAGAGTGAACCCATGTATGGAATTTTTAGAGGTGGGAAGTCAGGCACGCGCTTGAGAGCAGGAGCAGGGAATGGCGGTCCCCGTGGGGAAGGTCCGGAGTGTGGAGGCCTCCGTGAATGCTGTAGAGGAGCCCCAATGGATAGAAGAGATGAAACAAGAGTTGAAGAACATCAAGGGCGAGTTGGCAAAGTGAAAAGAAGGACCGAGTCTGGGACTGGACGGCCTAGTTTCAATCCAGGGCCCTGGGGGCCTCGCCTTACCCGAGGTGGCCGGTCATCACAGCCCCGGTGCTATGAGTGCGGGGAGCCGGGCCACTTCGCCTGAGAGTGTCGCGGCGTGGGAGGTACCCACCCTGATGGCCATTATACTAGAGGGCTCTGGGCTGGGGGGATGCCGCTCGGAGCCAGCAGCCATGATCAGGGGTGGTGGAAGTCCTGCAGATTTGGTCGCAAAGTGTCCGGTGGTATGGGCAGAAGTCGAGGGCCGTGCCATCCGGTGCCTAGTGGACATGGGGTCGCAAGTAACAATCATGCTGGCAACTTATTTCCGGCAGCATTTCCCCGAGGCAGCGAGACCCCAGTGGTGATCCATGATCAGATTGGTAGCCGCCAATCAACTACCGATCCCTGAGTAGTGTGGGTGCAGGTGACAGTGTGTGGTAAATCCCTCGGCCGCCAAGGAGTGGTCCTGACTCAAGGGGAAACCAATAAGCAGCATCCAGTCATTCTGGGCATGAACATACTGCGGGAGTTCAGCAATATGCTCCTCAATGACCCCAAGCATGAGACCCTGAAGCAGTGGGGTTCCCACACGGCCCAAGGACAGGTACTCCAGCAGTTGGTGCGGGAAGCGCGAGTCCTCCAGGACTGCCAGGAGGGTGAGGCCCTGGGCAAAGTCATCGCGCCAGCGGCTCCCCTGCTTGTGCTGCCCCCTGGGCAGACAGTGGTGGCCCTGCCAATCTGAGCCTCGATACCATTGGAGGGCGTAGAGATGCAGGTGGAGCCATGCAACTCGGAGCGCTTGCCTCCTGGCATACTGGTAGCCCGCTCCCTGACCACAGTGCGGAAGGGGACTGTCCTGGTGTGCTGTGTCAACTGTTATGAACGGGTAGCCGAGGAGAAAATAAAAAACAACCCAAGCTAAGTCTCAGAAAACCAAACAGGTTGGTAACTATGCAGACTGCAGACCCCTGATCCTAACACGCAACTAGCAGCAGTCGTGGAGCATTCCTACGGTGGTCCTAGATGCCTCGTCACAACCGGAGAACTAAATAAGCCTAAAGCAGGAAAAGAGGAAAACTAACTGCCCCAGAGCAGACCCCAAAGGAGAGACAGCCCCCCACATGTATTGACGGTGAAAAAAGATGAAAACACAAACAAAGGCAGGAAAATAGGCTGAGCAAACTATGGGCCAGACTAACTAGAAAGGACAGGAAAGGAAAGACACTGTCTGCAGTCTGCCATAAAACCCTACAAAATGTCCAACACAACTGATAGCAAAATTAACCCTGAAGTCACTAGACTTCTCCCACTATATCAGCACTCTGAAATATTCTGAGACAGAGCAAAAAGAGGCCAATCTAACAAGGGACAAAAAAAAGGCAATTTGGCAAATAAAAGTGGAAATTCAGCACAGCCCAGCCGGGCTGGCTGACCACACAAAAAACTGAAAAGACCAACAAGAGCAAGTGTGAACATTAGCAAAAAAGCAACCTTATCTTGAAAGACTGGAACAGAGCCGAGTCCTAGACCTGAGAAGCAGACTGAACCACCAGCAACAGGATAGGGCGTCGGCTGTCTTATATCCAGTCTGATACTCCAGAGATCCAATCATTATCTTCCTCACCAGGTGGCAGATCACTACCACTTAAACCAACCTCACTACCGCCCGTCACCACCAGAGGGAGAACGGAAGGGGAACTATCAACTGGTGGAGCAGAAAATGAGCTCATAACAGTACCCCCCCTTGAGGAGGGGTCACCGAACCCTCATCCATGCCACCAGGCCGATCAGAATGGGCCCGGTGAAAAGCACGAACCAATTTATTGGCATGAATATCAGAGGCAGAGACCCAAGAATTATCCTCCTGGCCATAACCCTTCCATTTGACCAAATACTGGAGTCTCCGTCTAACCAAACGAGAATCCAATATTTTCTCTTCCTCATATCCCATATTGCCTTTCACCAACACAGGGTCAGGAGGTGCCGCCACAGGAACTACTGGCTCAACAAACCTCTTCAACAGTGATTTGTGAAATACGTTATGGATTTTGAACGTAACTGGAAGAGCCAATCGAAAAGAAACAGGATTAAGAATCTCCAAAATCCTATAAGGTCCAATAAATCTTGGCTTAAATTTTGGAGATGCAACCTTCATAGGAATATTCTTAGATGACAACCAAACCATATCACCCACTTTAAACCGGGGACCAATGGTCCTATGCCGGTTGGAAAAACGCTGGGCCTTTTCCTGAGAGAGAGACAATTTATCCACCACTTGGTCCCATATCTGCTGCATTCTCACAACCACAGTGTCCACACCTGGGCAGGACGAAGACTCTACTTGCCCTGAAGAGAATCGAGGATGAAACCCAAAATTACAGAAAAAGGGTGACATCAAGGTGGCAGAACTAGCTCTATTGTTCAGCGCAAATTCGGCCAAGGGCAAAAATGAGACCCAATCATCTTGATCAGCAGATATAAAACATCTTAAATAAGACTCCAAGGTCTGGTTTGTTCTCTGTCTGCCCATTGGTCTGGGGATGAAACGCGGAGGAGAAGGACAACTGAATTCCCAGATTGGAACAAAAGGCTCTCCAAAATCTGGAAACAAACTGGACCCCTCTATCGGACACAATGTTCTCAGGAATCCCGTGTAACTGAACTACCAGTTGTAAAAACAAGGGTACCAACTCAGCAGAAGATGGCAACTTTGGGAGTGGTACAAGATGGACCATCTTCGAAAATCTATCACAAATTACCCAGATAACAGTCATTCTCTGAGAGACAGGAAGATCAGAAATAAAATCCATTGAGATATTGGTCCATGGCCTCTTGGGCACCAGCAGGGGCATCAGCAACCCACTAGAACGAGAACAGGGTTTAGACCGAGAACAAGTCCCACAGGACTGTACAAAATTCCTGACATCACGAGATAAGGCAGGCCACCAAAATGACCGACTCACCAAATCTCTGGAACCAAAAATACCTGGATGACCAGCCAATGCGGAGCAATGGACTTCACACATCATTCTCTTTCTCCACTGGTCCGGAACATACAATCTTCCCATAGGGCAACGCTCAGGTTTATCCTCCTGAAATTCCTCCAGGGCGCGTCTCAAATCGGGCGAAATGGCAGAAAGAACTACCCCCTCACCTAGGATAGTAGTAGTCTCGGCCACATTAAGAGAATCAGCAAAGAAACTCCTAGAAAGGGCGTCTGCCTTAACATTCTTAGTGCCCGGAAGAAAAGAGACCACAAAATTAAAACACGGGAAAAACAAGGGCCATCTAGCCTGTCTAGGATTCAAGCATTAGCCGACTCCAGATAAATCAGATTCTTGTGATCGGTGAGGACCACAAATTGATGTCTAGCTCCCTCCAACCAATGTCTCCACTCCTCAAATGCCCATTTCATGGCCAACAATTCCCGATTCCCTACGTCATAGTTGCGTTCAGATGGGGAGAACTTTCGAGAAAAGAAGGCACAGGGATTCATCTTAGAAGTCACAGGGTCTTTTTGGGACAAAACAGCTCCTGCACCAATCTCAGAAGCGTCTACCTCCACTTGAAATGGAAGTGAGACATCAAGTTGCCGTAAAACTGGAGCTGAAGTAAACCTCCGCTTAAGCTCCTGAAATGCTGAGACAGCCTCAGGAGACCAATTCAGCACATCAGCTCCCTTCTTGGTCAGATCAGTCAGTGGTTTGACAATACTAGAAAAATTACCTATAAATTTACGATAGAAATTAGCAAAACCCAAAAACTTCTGACGAGCCTTCAAAGAAGTAGGCTGAACCCAATCATAAATGGCCTGTACCTTGGCCAGGTCCATTTCGATAGTCGATGGAGATAAGATAAATCCCAAAAATGAAATCCTCTGTACACCAAAGAGACTTTTCGATCCCTTAACAAACTGGGAATTCTCCCTCAAAATCCGAAACACAGTCCGGACATGTTCCACATGGGAATCCCAATCATTATAAAAGATCAAAATATCATCCAGATAGATGATCAAAAACTTATCCACAAAGTCTCGGAAAATATAATTCATAAAGGACTGGAAGACAGAAGGGGCATTGGAGAGCCCAAAAGGCATCACCAGGTACTCAAAATGTCCCTCCGGAGTATTAAACGCCGTCTTCCATTCATCCCCGTGCTTGATGCGAATAAGATTATACGCCCCCCTGAGGTCAAGCTTAGTAAGCCAGCAGGCACTCTTATCTCTGGAGAATAAATCAGACATCAGAGGTAACGGGTACTGATATTTAACCGTCATCTTGTTAAGGGAACGATAATCAATACACGGTCTTAATGAACCATCTTTCTTGGCCATAAAAAAACCCCCAGCACCTAAAGGTGACGAGGATGGTCTAATATGACCCTTCTCCAGCGACTCCTTAATATAGGATCGCATAGCATCATGTTCGGGTACAGATAAGTTAAAAAGCCGACCCTTGGGAAATTTACACCCAGGCATCAACTCAATTGCACAGTCATAACTCCTATGAGGGGGCAAAGATGCAGACTTACTCTCACTAAATACATCAGAGAATTCAGCCAGATAATCAGGAATATCATGAGACTGAGGAGAGGTGGAGAAAATAGGAGCGTCCCTAAGAACACACTGACAACCCCAACTCACCACAGACACAGATTTCCAATCCAAAACTGGGTTATGAGTTTGCAACCAGGGGAACCCCAGAACAATAGTGTCATGCAAATTATGCAGCACCAAAAATTTACAATTTTCCTGTTGGTCAGGGGCAACTCGCATTATCACCTGGGTCCAAAACTGAGGTTTATTCTCTGCCAACGGAGTGGCATCAATACCCCTCAAAGGAATAGGCGTCTGCAGAGGCATCATGGACAAAGCACAATGTTTAGCAAAGTCCAAATCCATCAAATTCAGAGCTGCTCCTGAATCCACAAAAGCCTTAGTGGAAAATGTGGACAAGGAGCAGATCAAAGTAATTTCCAAAAGGAACTTAGGTTGTATACTGCCCACAGCAAATGTGTGTACAAAACGTTTCTCTCATTTAGGGCAGACAGAAATAGTATGAGAGGCGTCTCCAGAGAAAAAACACAGCTTATTACGCCTTCTAAACTCCCGACATTGCGCTCTAGACAAAACCCCATCACATTGCATAGGTTCAGACATTTTTTCAAGAGGTGGCAGCGCCTCCCATGTATTTTTACGTTCACCTAAACGCCAATCAACTTGAATGGCTAATGCCATAGAGCCATCCAGACCAGAGGGAACAGGAAATACCACCATAGCATCTTTTACGGTCTCTGATAAACCTTTCTGAAAGAGGGCTGCCAATGCACTATCATTCCGTGTAGTAAGGACAGCCCACTTTCGGAATTTTTGACAATATAACTCTGCAGGATCCTGATCCTGGTTTAATGCCAACAGGGTTCTCTCAGCTTGATCAACGGAATTAGGTTCATCATACAACAACCCCAAGGCCAATCCTGGGGATCGCCGTGCAGCAAGGAGACGACAATTTTAACCTGCTGCGCAGAGCTTCCCGATGAGTTAGGCTTCAAGGCAAGAAATTTAGACCGATCCCCAGAAAACACATCAGGAGTGGGGATTTTGGGTTCAACAGCATGTGATTGAGCGAGATAGGCGGAAATTCCCTGCACTACAGCAGCGAGCTGCTCCACATGATCAGACAATTGCTTAATCTCCATTAAGGAAAAAATCCTCCTACGGCCCCAGAGAAAAAGAGGGAAAAAATGCATATAGAAAAAAAAAAATTCTGACACTTTTTTTTTTCCCCCTGCTTTTGAGTACCCTAGAATCTGCGGTATGGCTGGTGATTCTGTTATGAATGGGTAGCCGATGAGAAAATAAAAAACAACACAAGCTAAGTCTCAGAAAACCAAAGAGGTTGGTAACTATGCAGACTGCAGACCCCTGATCCTAACACGCAACTAGCAGCAGTCGTGGAGCGTTCCTACGGTCGTCCTTGATGCCTCGTCACAACCAGAGAACTAAATTAGCCTAAAGCAGGAAAAGAGGAAAACTAACTGCCCCAGAGCAGACCCCAAAGGAAAGACAGCCCCCCACATGTATTGATGGTGAAAAAAGATGAAAACACAAACAAAGGCAGGAAAATAGGCTGAGCAAATGATGGGCCAAACTAACTAGAAAGGACAGGAAAGGAAAGACACTGTCTGCAGTCTGCCAAAAAACCCTACAAAATGTCCAACACAACTGATAGCAAAATTAACCCTGAAGTCACTAGACTTCTCCCACTATATCAGCACTCTGAAATATTCTGAGACAGAGCAAAAAGAGGCCAATCTAACAAGGGACAAAAAAAGGCAATTTAGCAAATAAGAGTGGAAATTCCGCACAGCCCAGCCGGGCTGGCTGACCACACAAAAAACTGAAAAGACCAACAAGAGCAAGTGTGAACATTAGCAAAAAAACAAACTTATCTTGAAAGACTGGAACAGAGCTGAGTCCTAGACCTTAGAAGCAGACTGAATCACCAGCAACAGGATAGGGCGTCGGCTGTCTTGTATCCAGTCTGATACTCCAGAGATCCAATCATTATCTTCCTCACCAGGTAGCAGATCACTACCACTTAAACCAACCTCACTACCTCCCGTCACCACCAGAGGGGGAACGGAAGGGGAACTCTCAACTGGTGGAGCAGAAAATGAGCTCATAACAGTCAACCTTGAAGACCAAGACATCGTCCTGAGGCCTCGGACCGAAATGGCCAAGCTGGTAAGACCTTTGGAAGAAGCGCTGCCGGCCCCTGCGGTCCAATTAAGAGTGCAACCCGAGGACCCTTGGGCAGTGACTATTCGGACTCTGCAGGCTGCCGAGACCTCAACCCAAGAGAAGGGTCGAAACATCCTGGAACAAATGCGGGCCGTGCTCTCCGGCCTGACTTCAGCCCAACTTTCCCAGGTAAAAACACTACCCGGACAGTACCACGAGGTATTTGCCAGTCACGAGGATGATTTTGCATGTACCACCGCCATCACCCATGGAATCCCTATGGCAGGAGCGGCCCCCATCCGCGAACGTTATCGGCAAATTCCTCCACAGCTCTACCAGGAGGTGAAAACTTTACTGGCTCAAATGCTACGAAAGGGGTTCATCCGCGAAAGCCAAAGCCCCTGGGCGGCTCCCATCGTGTTAGTCCGCAAAAAGGATGGAACCCTACGGTTCTGTGTGGACTATTGAAAACTGAATGCCTGTACTATCAAAGACTTGTACCCACTACCCCACATAGAAGAATTCTTGTCCGCCCTGGGGAAGGCGACGTACTTCTCGACTTTAGACCTGGCTAGTGGGTACTGGCAGGTGCCCCTGTTGGAAGAAGACAGGGCTAAGACGGCGTTCATCCTTCCCATGGGACTGTTTGAGTTCAATCGGATGCCGTTTGGGCTGGCCAATGCCCCAGGGACCTTTCAGCGGTTGATGGAGCGGTGTCTGGGGGATTTCAATTTCGAGGCCACGTTGATATACCTAGACGATATTATCATCTATGCTGCCATGTTTGAGGACCACCTGAGGCGGTTGGGGCAGGTACTCGGTCAGCTGCAAAAGTACGGGTTGAAGATAAAACCCCAGAAATGCCACCTATTTCGCACCCAGATCGAATATTTGGGGCATATCGTCTCGGCGACAATAAAGGACGTGCGGGCCTTCCTGGGGTTGGCGAGATACTACCGTCGTTTCGCAAAGAATTTGCACGTCGAGCCCGAGCCCTGCACGACCTGCTGAAAGGGGCTCCCGCCAGGGCAAATGGGCGAAAAATCCAGTGGCAACAACCACAAAAAGAGGCCTTCCAAGACCTTAAGGCTGCGCTCCGGGTGCTCCGTTGTTAGCTTATGCGGATTTGTCGCAACCGTTCATCCTACACACTGACGGGAGCCTCCACGGGCTAGGGGCTGTACTGTCACAAGTTCAAGACGGCCGGGAGAGAGTGATCGCTTATGGAAGCTGATCACTTCATGACTCTGAGCACAACCCTGACAATTACAGCTCCTTTAAGCTTGAGCTCCTCGCAGTAGTGTGGGCCATGACGGAGCAGTTTGCAGAGTACCTGACGGGCTCCGAAGTGGTGGTGAGGACTGACAACAACCCGCTGGCCCATTTGGAGAATGCCAAACTGGGGGCTCTGGAACAGAGGTGGGTGGCCCGGATGGCCAAATTCAACTATAAGATCATCTACAAAAGAGGAGCCGAAAATGTACACGCTGACACCCTCTCCAGGATCCGACATACAACCCCAGGGAAAAATCGAGACGACGAACTGGAAGGGGAAGAGACACCGTTCGCCCTCACCGCCGCCGTGCTCATGGCTGCCACCCTGGAAGTATCCCCCTCGGAACCCCTAAGGGGTATGCTGGAGCAATCCCATGATAGATTTATCCAACAGCAGCAAGAAGACGAAGAAATTGGGCTCCTACGACGATGGGTAGCCGCCGGTAAACTACCCACTGACTCTCAAAGACAGGCTTTGACTCAAGATATGTTGCTGATGTTACGACAATGGGAGAGACTGGTCATCAGAAGGGGACTATTGTATCATAAAACAATATCACGGGCAACGTCTACGACAACTTGGCAGGTAGTTGTGCCCGGAGTCCAACTCAACGAACTGGCCCGAGAAGCCCACGAAAAAGGGGCCCACTTCAGGGCTAAAAAGACCTTGCAATGGTTGCAGCAGATAATTTACCATCCATGCCTGCATGCTGCTGTGGACGAGACTTGCCGGGCCTGCCGCCTATGCGAGTTAGCCAAACCGCCCGCACAGCGAGCCCCAGTGCAAATGATAGTGACATCAGTGCCCCTCGAACTTTTGACGGTGGATTACTTGACTATTGGTCCCGCATTCCAGGGGTATGAATACTGCCTCGTCATGGTGGACCATGTCACTAAGTTCGCTGTGGTCACTCCCACCTGAGACCAAACCGCGGTGTCGGCCGCCTCCGCAATTTGTAGAAACTTTATACAAGTGTACGGCTGCCCTCAACAAATACATTCCGACCAAGGAGCATGCTTCCTGGGAAAAGTTATGGAGGAGCTACATCGTCTCTACGGTATCGACAAATCCCGGACCACTCCATACCACCCGCAGGGAAACGGGACCTGTGAACGATTTAATCGGACATTAATTCAAATGCTGCGTACCTTGGAGAGTGACAGGAAGGCACGCTGGCCCGAATATGTCCCTGAACTAGTATGGTCTATAACAAATGGGTGCACCAAGTTACCGGCTATACCCCCTACTCCCTGATATTCGGGCGAGATGGCAAAGGGATCACGGAGGTAGAATTGAACCCAGAGGAGCTCCAGCCCTGTTCCGGAGTATCATTGTGGGTACGAAATCACCCACACCGGCTGCAAACCCTCCACCGGATTGTTCATACAAAACTCCAGGACTTAGAGCACCCAGGAGGGAATCTGCCTCCACCCCCCAACCTCCAAACTGGAGACCGGGTACTCGTACTAGACCAACTCCCCCAGAATAAATTAGAACCACGCTGGGAAGAAAGTCCCTACCGAGTCTTGCACCGCATAAGCCCTGATGGACCTGTATACGAAATACGACCCGAGAAAGACGGAACACTTCCCACTCGCACTGTGCACCGTAATATGCTACGCCTTTGTACTTCCACCGACCCCGTGCAACCTGAGCCTACCAGTGACCTGAACCACCAGTGGCCTGGGACCTGGACGACGAGGAAGACTTCCCAACAATACCCGCAGGCCCTCCACTCAATGACAACTCAACTGGCCCAACTAGCCTGCCCACTACCGGCCACCATCCCGGAAGACTCCACCACAGTCGAACTTAGACGCTCCGAGCGGTCAACAGCTGGCAAACCCCCCGAACGGTACGAACAGGACCAGTTCATATGGCAACAAAAACTGGAATCTACACAGGCCAATCCGAGCCTACTAATGCCCTTGCCCGAGGACTGGTGAGCATACAGGATGGGGGAGTGTAGGAGGGAGGGCCCCCGCAGAGTGTCCGGGCCGGAACCAAGGGGACCGCCATCTAGGTTCCTAAGGGAGCTGTGCCCGGGGAGCAGAGTGAGCGGGTGGACCGCTGAGACTGACAGGACAGCAGGGGGAGGAGCCAATAGAAATGGGGCAGGGAGCGCGCAGGGGAGTGAGTCAGCAGAATGGCAGAGACGGAGCAGGAGACTGTGGGAGCGCCAGAGGGCCAGAACGACAAGCAGCGACCAGAGAGGAGGCTAGCAGCAGAAGGGAGACTTATGGTGGCCTGCAGGGAGAAGGCGCCGAGCTGATCAACAGGAGACTGCCACTATCCTCCAGCCCGGGGTTGCGGCCTGGCCGCTGCCACTATCCTCCAGCCCGTTGCGGCCTGCCCGCTATCGCCCGCGGCTGTTGCCGCTCCCCTCCGGCCCGTGGTTGCGGCCTGCCCGTTGTCGCCCGCGGCTGTTACCGCTCCACTCCAGTCCGCGGCTACGGCTTATCCGTTACCGCCCGCAGCCACCACCACCCAGCTGCAGTCCGCAGTTGGGGCCTGCCTCTCGCCATCAGAGAAACCCTCTGCACAGCCCCAGGCCATGCACGCGGCCTACCAACCGCCACTCCACGTAACTGCGGCTCACAACTGCCCGGGGGCTGCGGCCTGCTTCATCCCGCTAACAGGCGGAACCCTGCTGCACTTACAGGGGGTGGCTCCAGTAAAGGACTCGCCTAGGGCCTGTTGTGCCCCCACCTCGCCTGGGCGTCGGAACGCCCGAAGACTACGCCAGATCCTCAGTGGCTGGGCCCAGTGGCTGCGATGCCACAGCACCATCATCCGGGATGCCGAGGGACATCTGGACGGATAAGTGACTCAATAGAGCTAAGGACCCATAGTTGGCCATACCGAGGCCCTATAGTGACCGGCCTTCGCCGGGGTAGTCGTGTTTCCATTTTTAGTGTTTGTTTGTGCTGAGTCCCTGCGTGGACGACTGCTGTTATTTTGTTTAGTTCATTAGGATAGCCCTAGCGGCTTCCAGTTATAAAAGTTACTATCTAAAGCACAAAATAGTCTTGCGTCTCGTCACTGCATCCCGCGTACCTGCTATTACCACATTACCAAGAGAATTGTAAATTTTTGGTGTGGCACAATTTGCATGATACTATTGTTCTGGGTTTTCCTTGGTTGCAAACCAATAATCCTGTTTTGGATTGGAAATCTGTGTCTGGTGAGTTGGGGTTGTCAATGTGTTTTTAGTGACACTCCTGTTTTCTCCACCTCTCCCCAGTCTCATGATATTCCTGACTATTTGGCTGATTTTTCTGATGTATTTAGTGAGAATAAGTCTGCGTCTTTGCCTCCTCATAGGAGTTATGACAGCGCAATTGAGTTAATTCCCGGGTGTAAATTTCCCAAGGGTCGGCTTTTCAACTTATCAGTACCTGAACATCATGCTATGCGATCCTATATCAAGGAGTCGTTGGAGAAGGTTCATATCAGACCATCCTCTTTACCTTTAGGTGCTGTTTTTTTTTTGTGGCCAAGAAAGATGGCTCATTAAGGCCATGTATTGACTATCGCTCCCTTAACAAAATCACTGTTAAATATCAGTACCCGTTACCCCTGATTTCTGATTTATTTTCCAGGAATTTCTTTGTGGATTCTCTTGATGTGACCAAACTTACTACCATTCTAAATGAGGGTGTAGTTCTTTCCGCCAACTCTCCTGATTTGAGACGTGCCCTGGAGGAATTTCAGGAGGATAAACCTGAACGATACCCTATGGGAAAATTGTATGTCCCTGACCAGTGGAGGAAAAGAGTAATGTCTGAAATTCATTGCTCCACTTTGGCTGGTCATCCAGGTATCTTTGGTACCAGAGATTTGGTGAGTTGGTCTTTTTGGAGGCCTGCCTTATCTCATGATGTCAGGAATTTTGTGCAGTCCAGTGGGACTTGTTCTCGGTCCAAGCCCTGTTCTCGTGCTAGTGGCTTGCTTATGCCCCTGCCAGTGCCCAGGAGGTCGTGGACCCATATCTCAATGGATTTTATCTCTGATCTCCCTGTCTCTCAGAGAATGACTGTTATTTGGGTTATCTGTGATAGATTTTCTAAGATGGTCCATCTTGTACCACTCCCAAAGTTGCCATCTTCTTCTGAGTTGGTGCCCGTGTTTTTACAACAAGTGGTTCGTCTGCACGGGATTCCTGAGAACATTGTGTCGGACAGAGGTGTCCAGTTTGTTTCCAGATTTTGGAGAGCTTTTTGTTTCAAACTGGGAATTCAGTTGTCTTTCTCCTCTGCATTTGATCCTCAGACCAATGGGCAGACTGAGAGAACAAACCAAACTTTGGAGTCCTATTTGAGATGTTTCATATCTGCTGATCAGGATGATTGGGTTTCATTTTTCCCATTGGCCGAATTCGCCACTTTGATGTCTCCTTTCTTTTGTAACTTTGGGTTTCATCCTCGATTTTCTTCGGGGCAGGTGGAAGCTTCTGCCTGCCCAGGTGTGGATTCTGTGGTAGAGAGAATGCAGCAGATTTGGGACCAAGTAGTGGATAAGTTGTCCCACTCTCAGGAAAAGGCCCAACGGTTTTCCAACCGGCAGAGGACCATTGGTCCCCAGTTTAAAGTGGGTGATATGGTTTGGTTATCCTCAAAAAATATTCCCATGAAGGTTGCATCTCCAAAATTCAAGTCAAGGTTTATTGAACCTTATAAGATTTTGGAAATCCTTAACCCCGTTTCTTTCCATTTGGCTCTTGCAGTTACGTTTAAGATTCATAAAGTTTTTCATAAATCTTTGTTGAAAAGGTTTGTGGAGCCAGTGGTTCCCATGGCGGTGCCCCCTGACCCTGTACTGGTTGAGGGTAATTTGGAGTATGAGGTAGAGAAGATATTGGATTCTCGTCTGGCTAGACGAAGAATTCAGTACTTGCTCAAGAGGAAGGGTTATGGCCAGGAGGATAATTATTGGGTCTCTGCAGCTGATATCCATGCCAAGAGATTGATTCGTGCCTTTCACCGGGCCCATCCTGATCGGCCTGGTCTCGTGAATGAGGGTTCGGTGACCCCTCCTCAAGGAGGGGTACTGTTGAGAATTCCCTGGCCAAAGCTCCCCCTGCTCCCTCCGGTGGTTACTGGAGGTAGTGGAACTGGCCAGATTGACAGAGGTTTGCCACCTGATGATGATGATGACGATTGGAGATCTGGGGTTACTGATTGGAGTATTTAAGTCTGTAGACTTCCTGCAATCCCTGCTGGTGATTGCTTTCCTGTGCATTCAGAGGTCTGATGTCTCCTGCCCTGGTCCTGCATTGTTCAGCTAAGTGGTTCATTTGCTAATCCTTTGCATCTGATCTGGTTTTGTTTCTCTCTGCTTGTTGTGCATGTTCAGCTTGCTCCTCTGGGGGCTGTGCTGGACCACCGCTCCATATGTTACAGCCTGTGTCAGTTTGCTCAGTCCCCTGTTATATTGGTCTCTTTAGCTTTGCTTCCAATTGATACCGGAGTTCTGATATAGTGGGGGCGAAGTCGTGTGACTTCAGTAATTTTTTTGTACATCAGACATGTTGGATTTTTCAGGGTTTTTACGTGATTGCAGAGAGTGTCTTTCCTTTCCTGTCTAGTCAGTTTGGGCCCCATCGTTTGCTCAGTCTATTTTTCTGCCTGCGTTTGAGTTTCATCTTGCCTCACCGACAATATATGTTTGGGGGCTATCTATTCCTTTTGGGGTCTGCTCCGGGGCAGTTTAGATTTCACCTTTCTTGCTTTAGGCTTAGTTAGCTCTCTGGCTGTGCCGAGGCGTCTAGGGCTTCGTAGGTATGCTCCACGGCTACTGCTAGTTGTGTGAACAGGATCAGGGGTCTGCAATCCGCTTAGTTACCAATCTCTCTGTTTTTTTGGGGCTTAGCCTATTCCTGCCATCCTCCTTGGTGACCCATTCACAACACTGAACGCACTCCCTCATACATCTACCCTCACATGATTTACTCCAACCAAGAATCTTCCCCGAGGACCACTCTATAAGGGGAGAGTGATACCGCAACCAGGGGACCCCTAGAAGAACCTGGTCGATACGCTCAGGCATGCCGAGGAGGGCTATCATCTCCTGATGAGATGGAGTAACAATAGGGCAGTCTGGTGGGTAATCTTTGAGGGCAGAGTTGCGCCATTCACCACTCTGACGGTGACTGGTTTAGTGAAGGCAGACGACATAAAATTGCCCTCCACTCCGGAATCCACGCAAACCTCCACCACCAGAGTGGAAGAACCAAACTCCACTTAAAGGACAGCTTGGAGGAAAACATCGCTGATTCTAGCGAGCCGCCTCCTACGGTCACTAGGCGCGAGCGTTTTCCCAGCCGCTGTGGGCACAGGTTGGCAAGGTGACCAGACTGCCGGCAAACATGACAGATCACAGGAGCTCGAGCGGACCGGGGCCTGGATCACTCACGGGAAGCCCCCTGACGCTCGGACGCCCGATCAGGAGATTCCAGAGGTTTAGCAAAACTGGGTGACAACCTAAACTTCTGCCTACACTGGGACCACTTCAACCTTTGCTCGGCAAAGTGAAGATCTATACGGGTGGAGACGGTGATAAGCTCCTCCAGTGTGGCAGGAATCTCCCTGGTGGCCAGGGCGTCCTTCACATGGTCAGCCAAACCTCTCCAGAATGCCGGAATGAGGACCTTATTTGGCCACTCCAACTCAGAGGCCAGCATCCGGAACTGGATGGCAAAGCGGCTGACCATGGACGAGCCCTGTGACAATGCCAGCAGCCGGAGCGTGGTGTCATGGTTGACTCGCAGTCCTAGGAAGACCTGCTTCAGAGTGGCCAAGAACTGTGAGGCACTCTGCACCACATGATCACCACGCTCCCACAGCGGTGTGGCCCACTCCAAAGCCCTGCCCGACAAGAGGGAAATAATATATCCCACCTTAGCCCGCTCGGAGGGGAATCATGCAGCCAGCAGTTCCAGCTGTATAGTGCACTGGCTCTCGAAACCCCTACAAGAGGCACTATCGCCCGAGAACTTCTCGGGTAGCGGGAGGCGGGACAAAGTCGGGGCAGGAATGGCGGTGGGCACACAGGAGCCAGCCTTCGTGACTGCCTGAACAGCAACCGTGGTAAGATCCACAGCTGAGGTTGAGCGCTCGAGAGCCGCCAACCTGCCCTCCAGCTGCTGGATGTACCTGTGGAGTCGCTGCTCATCCGCCATTACTAGCCAGACCCTGGCGCTAGTATAATGTTAGGGCCTGCGGAACGCACCAAATAATAAAAGAGGAGATATGAGGTGCGTTCGCAGCCCGGGATACACCGTGCAGAGATGGAACCTGCTGCTAAGTAATGGCGGAACAAGATGGTGGATGAACGCTTGCTCACGCGTGGGTTAACTTCACCCAGTGTGAATGGAACCGAACTCTGTTGCTTCACAGAGCCGCTAAAACAAACGCCGGAGCCTGTTGAACTCACAGAGCTCGGCTGGGTGAGCGCTAATTAACGGTCACAGAACTCTGTCCCAGAGGCACAGGACTAGAGTTCCTCTAGACCAGGGGTCTCAAACTCGCGGCCCGCGGGCCAACTGCGGCCCTCAGGACAGTAGTTTGCGGCCCTCACCTCATGGGCCCTCAGGACAATAGTTTGCGGCCCTCACCTCGGCTGGGATCACACATGCGAGAAACACGGCCATGTCTCGCATTTGAAATCCCAGTCACACATAGTATCGCTCATTAAGGTCATGAATATGGATGCCACTCCACTCTCATAGGCGTGGCACCCATATTCATGAGCTTAATGAGCGGTTACACGTGACGGGTGAACGCGCGCTCATACAGGAAGAACATGTCGGCGCTGGACCATCGGAGCTGCAGCAGGAGGAGGTGAGTATGATGATGGCTAGACAGTCACAGCAGCCTGCTGTCAGCAGGCAAGGTTTATGAGTTACACTCACAACACATGCAGCAGGAGCAGCCGAGCAGGGCCTGGCCGCACCACAGACTCAGGTGTGCCGGGTTGAGAATGAGCGGTGGGGCGGTGAGGTATATTGCTCTCGGAGGCGGGACATGAGATGGCCTTATTGCGAACTTGCGCCATTACCCCGGGCTCAGAAGCGGAGGCTGCCGCAGAAATTGCTGCTCAGTGGGACAGAAAAAAAAGCGGAAAAGCCTCATCGGCTAACACTGAAACAGTGACACCAAGTAGAATTATCTATTACACAGCCCCAAACATGTTTTTTTCAAAGCCTGCAGTGAAGAGAAAGGTTGGTGATGAGCACAGACAATTTCAGGAAAAGTGGGAAGTGCAATATTTCTTTGTTGCGCACAGGGGCATCCCGATGTGTCTTATTTGCACAGAGAAAGTTGCATAATAATAATTACATTTCTCTAATCAGCAACTATATGTGGTTTTTTCAGTCTTCTATATCTGCTGTATTATTATCATTTTCATTTTATTTATTTATTACTGATTGATTTATTTTTTTCTTATGATTTTGTTAATTTATTTTTATTTTTTAACCTCTTCCCGACCGCCCACAGTAGATAAACGTTGGCGCTTGCTGGGCTTTGTGCAGCGCCGACGTTTATCTACTGTCGGCGGTTTTGTGCCCCCCGGGACCCCCACATACCTTACAACGTGGGGATCCCGGTGCACAATGCATGCTGGGACCCCCGACGTCATCGAGACCTGATTGGTTCAGGTCCTGATGACGTCAGCGTCACAGCAGCCAATGGGAGCGATCGCTGGGAAAGCTGCTTGTTTCCCGGCGATCTCACTCATTGTAACGCGGCTTCTCCTCTGATCTAACACTGACAGAAGATCAGAGGTGAAGCAGCGTTACTGTGTGACTAGATCGCTGCCTGGCACAGCTGATCGCTGCCTGGCACAGCTGTGCCAGGCAGCGATCTTGTCACACAGTAACGCTGCTTCACCTCTGATCATCTGTCATTGTGAGATCAGAGGAGAAGTCGCGTTATTATGTGCCAGGCAGCGATCTTGTCACATAGTAACACTGCTTCACCTCTGATCATCTGTCAGTGTGAGATCAGAGGAGAAGTGGTGTTACTATGAGTCAGATCGCAGGGCAACGGGCAACAGGGCAAAAATAAAAAAAAGTAAAGAAAAAAAAAAGCAGGTACACAGGCTAGGGCTAGGGCTAGGGCTAGGGCTAGGGTTAGGGTTAGGGTTAGGGCTAGGGCTACGGTTAGGGCTGGGATTGAGGTTATGGGTGTGTTGGTGTTAGGTTTGTGGTTAGGGTTATGCTTAGGGCTGAGATTAGGGTTAGGGGTGTGTTGGGGTTAGGGTTGGAATTAGAATTGGGGGTTTCCACTGTTTGGGCACATCAGGGGCTCTGTAAATGCAATATGACGCCCGCAGACCATTCCATCAAAGTCTGCATTTCAGAACGTCACTACTTCCCTTCCGAGCCCCACCGTGTGCCCAAACAGTAGTTTTCTCCCACATATGGGGTACCAACGTACTCAGGACAAATTGGACAACAACTCTTAGGGTCCAATTTCTCCTGTTACCCTTGTTAAAATAAAAATTGGGGGCTAAAAGATCATTTTTGTGGAAAAAAAATGATTTTTTTATTTTCACGCCTCTACATTATAAACTTTACTGAAACACTTGGGGGTTCAAAGTGCTCACCACACATCTAGATAAGTTCCTTGGGGGGTCTAGTTTCCAAAATGGGGTCACTTGTGGGGGATTTCCACTGTTTAAGTACATCAGGGGCTCTGCAAACGCGACATGACACCCGCAGACCATTCCATCAAAGTCTGCATTTCAGAACGTCACTACTTCCCTTCCGAGCCCCACCGTGTGCCCAAACAGTAGTTTTCTCCCACATATAGGGTACCAACGTACTCAGGACAAATTGGAAAACAACTTTTGGGGTCCAATTTCTCCTGTTACCCTTGTTAAAATAAAAATTGGGGGCTAAAAGATCATTTTTGTGGAAAAAAAATGATTTTTTTATTTTCATGCCTCTACATTATAAACTTTACTGAAACACTTGGGGGTTCAAAGTGCTCACCACACATCTAGATAAGTTCCTTGGGGGGTCTAATTTCCAAAATGGGGTCACTTGTAGGGGGTTTCCACTGTTTAGGTACATCAGGTGCTCTCCAAATGCGACATGGCATCCGATCTCAATTCCAGCCAATTCTGCATTGAAAAAGTCAAATGGCACTCCTTCCGTTCTGATCTCTGCTGTGTGCTCAAACCGTGGTTTAGCCCCACATACGGGGTATTGGCGTATTCGGGAGAAATTGCACAAAAAATTTTGTGGTTCATTTTCTCTTTTTACACTTGTGAAAATAAAAAAAATGGTTTTGAAGTAAAATGTTTGTGAAAAAAAGTTAAATGTTTATTTTTTCCTTCCATATTCCATTCATTCATGTGAAGCACCTGAAGGGTTAATAAACTTCTTGAATGTGGTTTTGAGTACATTGAGAGGTGCAGTTTTTAGAATGGTGTCACTTTTGGGTATTTTCAGTCATATTGACCCCTCAAACTCACTTCAAATGTGAGGTGGTCCCTAAAAAAATGGTGTTGCAAATTTTGTAGTAAAAATGAGAAATCGCTGGTCAACTTTTAACCCTTATAACTTCCTAAAAAAAAAATTATGTTTCCAAAATTGTGCAGATGTAAAGTAGACATGTGGGAAATGTTATTTATTAACTATTTTGTGCGATATCATGCTCTGATTTAAGGGCATAAAAATTAAAAGTTTGAAAATTGCAAAATTTTCTAAATTTTCGCCAAATTTTGATTTTTTTAACAAATAAGCACAGATCATATTTAAAATTTTTTACCACCATCATGAAGTACAATATGTCATGAGAAAACAATGTCAGAATCAGTAGGATCCGTTGAAGCGTTCTAGAGTTTTGACCTCATAAAGTGACACTGGTCAGAATTGAAAAAATTGGCCCGGTCACGAAGGCAAAAACAGGCTCGGGTGCGAAGGGGTTAACACAAAATAAGATGAAAAAATAAAGACATTTGATAACATTGGAATGTTTTTGTAAGAGCTTTTCTTGTGGAAAACCTGATGCGGCCCAGCCTCACCCAGATTCTACCTCCAGCGGCCCCCGGGTAAATTGAGTTTGAGACCCCTGCTCTAGACCATCAGCGCTCGGTGCCGCGGCTGCAGTGCCAGGAAAAGGATGGAATATATAATCGCGCCAGCTGCGCACAGTACCGCTTCAGCTGATGCCACTAACTACCCAGAGTGGGGAGGAAAGCACTAGGGTTGCGCACGGCGCTGCACTGGTGGCTACTGCTACCTGGCGCGGTACGACAGTTCCCTGAGCAGAGAGGCACAATCGGACGCTAGAAAGTACAGAGGACTGGGATGCACTGCGGCGTATAGCCTAGCCACTGACAGGCACTGACTCTAACCTCAAAACCCTAACAACAGACACAACCAAGGGTAGGGGTTTCATAATGAGTCATTCGCAGTATCAAGCATCCATCATCATACACACCATAAGCCACAAGAGTCTATACTAGCACATGCCCGAGTGGCCATGTGACTCTCTTATAGCGACGTCCTTCCAGGACCTTCCCAGTGGACCAATCCGAGCAGGAACGGGACCTGTGCATGTGACCTCAGACCTCCAATGGGAGGTGGTCCCATGAGCATGCTCAGTAGGGGAAAAGCAGGACTTAGTCCCAGAAGTGTCTGTTGGCTGCTGACTCATGCATGGTACAATAGCAGAGCCAGGAGGAGCAACCAGATGCTTAGCATTAACCTGAGCAAGGTGCTGGGAACGACGCCTCTGCTGAGCAGCCGGCTCAACAGGAATGGGATACTGCAGAAGGCAAGGCTTGAGTTCCCTTCTGTGCAGAGGCAGGAACTCGACGCCTAACACCAACTATATGCACCTCTGTGATATGTGCGCCCCCCCAACTATATGCCCCCCTGTGATCTATGCCCCCCTGTGGTCTGTAGCCACCAACTATATGCCACCCCTGTGATCTGTGCCCCCAGATATATGCACCCCTGTGATCTGTGCCCCAACTATATGCACCCCTGTGATCTCTGTGGCTCCCTCCTTTCTGACCCCTGTGATCTCTGTGCCCCCCTGCTATATACCCCCTGTAATATTTCTGCTCCCATGTGATCTCTATGCCCTCCTGTGATCTTTGTTCCACCCCTGGTAATCTGTGATCTCTCTTTCCCCCCGGTGATCTATGAACCCCACCCCATGATCTATGTACCTCCCTAGCGATGCCAGTCCCACTCAGTGCTGTATATCCCCCTTTTTTTGTTTCCTGCTCTACTCACCATCCAAGCCGGGGACCCACTCCTCTACATGCCCGACGATGGAGGCACCTCAGCTGTTCATCCTCCCCCATCTCCATACCTGGGTGAGTCCCAATATGGAAACTTTGAGTATGTACAGAACTTGCACTATCACCTGTATACTGTTTATAGACTGCTGTGTATACAATATATAGGTGATACTGGCTGCTAAGTGTGTATAATCACAGTATCACCTATATAATGTGTGACATCGGCGGCCGTGCCCACCGATGCCCCTTCAGCGGCGGCGCCCGCCGCAGTCGCCCCTCACCTGCGTGCTCCCGTCCGTCCACGCTCCCGTCCTGTTTTCCCTCCTGCTGCTGGCACTCGCGCCAGTCTTAGGTCGCGGGCACGCGCCCGCCCCTTCTCTTCATCTGTCTGTGGGCGTCACTGAGGGGCAGGGCTGAGGACGCACTTCCTGCTCCTAAAGTATTTCAGGCGTCTTCCCTATTAGGAAGACGCCTGTTGATTGTGTGGTATCCCGCACTACTCTGGCCCGCATTCCTATCCCTAGCGCTATATCTGTTGTCTTCCTGTTCCTGTGCTGTTTCCTGTCCTCCTTGCCTGCCTCCGTCCCTCTGTCAGTACTTTCCACTCCATATTCTGCTAGCCTGCCGCCAGTCTTACATACCCCTGTTTCCTCCCCTCGTGGTTCCCCTGTCCTTTGCCTATATATATATATATATATATATATCCCTCCTGGGGTTTTCCGCCTGCATTCTCTCGGGTCTGTGCCTTCTCCTGCCGTCCTTACAGGTATAGCTGCCTGGTTCCTTCCTCTCTGATACCCTCGGTTCAGGTACCCTAGCTTCTGTTCGTTATCCTGGTTCTGTCTCTTGCCTTGCTCGTCCTTCGGGCCGCCCCTCCTGGTACCAGCTGTCACGGCCCTGACCTCTGCGGTCTTGCCCCTAACGATCCCTGTATAGGGGTCGGTCATCACCTGGTGCGCTCGGCCCGGGGGCTCCAGAGCCGCGACCCAGAGGGTCCACTCTCGGACGTAGCCTGCTCCTGAGCGTCTCAGTATCAACAGGCCATGGATCCCGCCGGTGCCACGGCCGCTACGCAGAAGGAACTGCTTTTTTTACGAGAGAATCAGACCCGGATCATGTCCTTCATGAAATCTATGGACACCCGGCTCTCCGCCCTGCAGACTTCTGACCCAGGACATGCTTCCCTCTTAGCCAGCCTCCAGCAGGAGCTCGCGCAGCAGTGCGACGCTCAGTCTCACATCCTGGGTTACATGGCGTCCTTTGATGATCGACTGCTTGCCCTGCAGTCCTCTGCGACCGCCTCAACCCTACCTCGGGACGCAGTTCCGTCCCCGCCTCCCCATCTGGGAAAGCCGCCCAGATATAGCGGGGATCCTAAGTTATGTAGGGGTTTTTTAAATCAGTGCAGATTGCACTTTGAGCTTGTACCCCAGCAGTACCCCACTGACCGCGCCAAGGTGGCGTTCATAGTGTCCCACCTCGAGGGCGAGGCGCTGGCCTGGGTGAATCCTTTGTGGGAGAGGGATGACCCCGTAGTCTCTAGTATCCAGAATTTTCTGGAGGTATTCTGCAGGGTGTTTGATGAACCCGGGCGCTTAGTGTCCACTACGGAGGCTCTTTTTAACCTCCGCCAGGGTTCCCTTACTGTGGGTCAATACGGCATCCGCTTTCAGACCCTGTCTTCGGAGCTGGGATGGAACAACGAGGCACTTGTGGGTGCCTTTTGGAGGGCCTCTCAAGTAAAATCAAGGACGAGCTTGCCGGGCGAGACACCCCCACCACCCTCGAAGATCTCATTTCCCTGGCCACTCGTATAGATCTGCGGTTTGTGGAATGCGCTCGAGAGTCGGCTAGGGAGAGAAGGTCCTTTAGGCTGTATCAAGCTCCCTTTCCGCGTTCCGCTGCTCCCCCAAGTAGCACCGCTCCCGAGCCCATGCAGATAGATCGTATCAGGCTGTCCGAGCAGCGGCGCAGGGAAAGGATGACGAATGGACTCTGTCTGTACTGCGGTGGAGCCAACCACTTTGTGCGCAACTGCCCTGAGAAATTGGGAAATGCCTCCACCTAGGGCAGGTAAGAGAGGACCCACTAGGTGATCATAATTCCTCTCTGCCCCTTACCCTGTCAGCTTTAATTATTGCAGGTCGGGAGCGTGGATCTGTGGAGGCGTATGTGGACTCGGGTGCTGCTGGTAATTTCATTCGCCAAGAAGAGGTTGATAAACTCCAGATTCCGGTGGTCATCCTAAGAAACCCGAGTGCAATTTCCTCCGTCGATGGCAAACCACTACCCGAGCTCATCACCACAGTTACTGCCGAAGTAGACCTCCAAATTGGAGCTCTCCACCTTGAAAGGATAGCCTTTTACGTCCTGCCTCAATTGTCCCATGCTGTTCTCCTAGGATTGCCCTGGCTCAGGTTGCACGAGCCGGTTGTCGACTGGCGCTCAGGGGAGATTTTGCGTTGGGGTCACTCCTGCCATAAACGCTGTCTGCGGCCCCTCGTTCGTCCTCGTTCTCTGCCTAGGCCAGTTGATCTTCCGGGCCTTCCTGCGCCGTATCACGCCTACGCCGATGTTTTCAGCAAGAAGGAAGCAGACTCTCTGCCACCACATCGGTCTTATGACTGCCCTATCGACCTGGTCCCTGGAGCCACCCCTCCCAGAGGGAGAACGTATCCTCTATCCCCAGCAGAGACCACGGCGATGACAGAGTACATACAGGAAAACCTGGCCAAGGGGTTCATTCAGAAATCCTCCTCCCCTGCAGGCGTGGGTTTTTTCTTTGTTCGGAAGAAAGACGGATCACTGTGGCCATGTATTGACTACCGGGGCCTGAACAACATCACCGTTAAGAATCGGTACCCTCTTCCGCTGATTCCAGAACTCTTCGACCAGCTGAGGGGGTCCAGGATCTTCACGAAGTTGGATCTGCGGGGAGCTTACAATCTAATCCGGATCCACGCAGGGGATGAGTGGAAGACGGCCTTCAATACCCGTGATGGTCATTATGAATATTTAGTCATGCCGTTTGGTCTCTGCAACGCTCCGGCTGTGATTCAGGAGTTCGTTAACGAGGTATTCCAGGATCTACTCTATTCCTGCGTGGTGGTGTACTTAGATGATATTCTCATCTTCTCACCTGATCTGTCCTCTCATCGGAGAAGTGTACGCATGGTCCTGCATCGCCTACGAGAAAATCATCTCTACGCCAAAATTGAAAAGTGCCTCTTTGAGCAAACATCATTACCCTTCTTGGGATATATCATCACAGATTCCGGTCTGAAGATGGATCCAGAGAAACTTTCTGCGGTACTCAAGTGGCCCCGTCCCGTTGGTGTAAAAGCCATCCAACGCTTCCTCGGATTCGCTAACTACTACCGACAATTTGTGCCTCATTTTTCCACTGTTACCAAGCCCATCACGGCCCTGACCCGTAAAGGAACTTAGTCAAACAGCTGGTCTCTTGAAGCTGAAGACACCTTCCTTTCTCTGAAACACTCTTTTGCCTCTTCTCCGATCTTACATCGCTCGGTGGTCAGTAGGCCCTTTGTCTTAGAGGTGGATGCCTCCGCCAACGGAGCCGGGGCGGTTCTTTCCCAGCAAGCCCCATCCGGACGTCTGGTTCCCTGCGGCTTTTTCTCCAAATCCTTCTTGCCTGCGGAGTGCAATTACTCCATTGGGGACCGGGAATTGCTGGCCATTAAGATGGCTCTGGAGGAGTGGCGATACCTGCTCGAAGGGGCAGTACACCCTTTTACTATCTTCACAGGCCAAATTCTTGTGGTCCATTTGCAGTCCGCTCAAAGACTCAATTCCAGACAGGCCAGATTGGCCCTGTATTTTTCTCGTTTTGATTTTAAGCTCCATTTCCGACCTGGCAGTAAGAATATCAAAGCGGATGCCCTTTCCAGGTCTTTGCAGTCACCTGAGGGGGATGAGGACCCATCGTATATTATTGAGCCTGCTAAGGTTATTACCGTAGCTCCTGAGAATTTCTCTACTCCTCCGCCAGGCAAAACCTTCGTTCCTCAGAACAAGCATTCGGAAGTGCTGCACTGGGGGCATTCCTCCAAGGTTGCTGGGCACGTTGGGATTAAGAAGACCCTCTTGCTTATTTCCCATTACTATTGGTGGCCCTCCCTTCACCAAGACGTGATGGACTATGTAGCCTCTTGCACGACCTGTGCTCAGAACAAGGTTTCGAGGACCCTGCCCTCCGGCCTCCTTCACCCGTTACCTGTTCTGAAGGTTCCTTGGCAGCAAATCGCAATGGATTTCGTAACTGATCTGCCCTGCTCAGCTGGATGTACTACTATCTTGGTCGTAGCAGATCGCTTCTCCAAGATGGCCCACTTCATTCCCTTGCCTGGACTGCCGTCAGCTCCGAGGTTGGCCGAGATCTTCATCCACCAGATCTTCAGGCTGCATGGCCTTCCTCAGCGGATTGTGTCTGATCGGGGGGTCCAGTTTACCTCTCGATTCTGGAGGGCTCTCTGTCGGCATATGGGCACATCTCTCGATTTCTTCTCTGCATATCACCCGCAGACCAACGGTCAAGTGGAACGGATTAATCAAGTTCTGACAACCTACTTACGTCACTTTTCCAACGCCCATCAGGACAATTGGGTCTCTCTCCTACCCTGGGCAGAATTTGCTCATAATAATCAACCCAGCGAATCAACCGCCAAGTCGTCGTTCCTTGTGGTAACAGGTCTGAATCCTGGTGTTCCCCTGCCCTTTTCCACATCGTCCGGAGTTCCCGCAGCAGATACTCTCGCCAAGGATTTTTCGCAGGTCTGGAGGGAGATCAGGGAAGCGCTCGAAAATGCCAATGCCCGAATTAAGAAACACGCGGACAAGAGATGGAAGGATCTACACCCGTACCATCCTGGTGACAAAGTCTGGCTTTCGACCAGGCATATCCACCTGAAAGTCCCTTCGTACAAATTAAGCCCCCGATACATCGGGTCTTTTGAAGTGCTTGGGAGCATTAATGAGGTGGCGTATAAACTGAGGTTGCCGGCTTCACTTCGAGTCCCTAACGCCTTTCATGTCTCGCTCCTGAAACCTGTGGTTCTTAATCGGTTCCAACCAGCTGCCATTTCCCCTCCTTCACCAATTGGCTCGGATGACGTCTTTGAAGTAAAGGACATTTTGGCCATGAAAAGAGTTAAGGGAAAGACTCTTTTTCTTATTGATTGGAAGGGATTTGGTCCTGAGGAGAGGTCGTGGGAGCCTCGAGAGAATGTTAATGCCCCTCTTATCCTGAAAAAGTTTCTGGCCAATGTCAGAAGGGGAGGACGTAAGGAGGGGGGTACTGTGACATCGACGGCCGTGCCCGCCGATGCCCCTTCAGCGGTGGCGCCCGCAGCAGTCGCCCCTCACCTGCGCGCTCCCGTTCGTCCACGCTCCCATCCTGTTTTCCCTCCTGCTGCTGGCACTCGCGCTGGTCTTAGGTCGCGGGCGCGCGCCTGCCCCTTCTCTTCGTCTGTCTGTGGGCGTCACTGAGGGGCAGGGCTGGGGACGCACTTCCTGCTCCTAAAGTATTTTAGGCATCTTCCCTATGAGGAAGACGCCTGTTGATTGTGTGGTATCCCGCACTACTCTGGCCCACATTCCTATCCCTAGCGCTATATCTGTTGTCTTCCTGTTCCTGTGCTGTTTCCTGTCCTCCCTGCCTGCCTCCGTCCCTCTGTCAGTACTTTCCACTCCGTATTCTGCTAGCCTGCCGCCAGTCTTACATACCCCTGTTTCCTCCCCTCGTGGTTCCCCTGTCCTTTGCCTATATATATATCCCGCCTGGGGTTTTCCGCCTGCATTCTCTCGGGTCTGTGCCTTCTACTGCCGTCCTTACAGGTATAGCTGCCTGGTTCCTTCCTCTCTGATACCCTCGGTTCAGGTACCCTAGCTTCTGTTCGTTATCCTGGTTATGTCTCTTGCCTTGCTCGTCCTTCGGGCCGCCCCTCCTGGTACTGGCTGTCGCGGCCCTGACCTCTGCGGTCTTGCCCCTAACGATCCCTGTATATGGGTCGGTCATCACCTGGTGTGCTCGGCCCGGGGGCTCCAGAGCCGCGACCCAGAGGGTCCACTCTCGGACGTAGCCTGCTCCTGAGCATCACATAATGAATATATAGCAGTCTATATACAGTACAGGATTTGAGAATTTTCATTGAGGATGACACCATTCAGACACAATTATTTCATAAACCCACGAATTCGAATAATTACATATCATTAGAAAGTTGCCACCTTCCTAGCTGACTTTTGAATATTCCAAAGAGCCAATTGATACGAGCTCATTGAAACTGTTCTAGGACAAAGGACTACATTACTGAGGCAGACACCCTAATTAAGAAATTTTGCCAAAAAGGTTATGATACCCAATCCCTGCGAGAAACTAGGGAATACACCACGGTAACAATTTCTCAGTCACAAAATAAAAAATAAGGAAAATTCCATTATGGATGAGATTCCCATTGTGACTCGGTATAATTCTAATAGTAGAATCCTCAAAAAAATTGTGAATAAATACTGGAGAATTTTGAGGAATGACAAGGTTATTGGTGCGATTTTGCCAGTACGCCCGAGGTTTGTTTTTAGAAGGGCAAACAATCTGGGGAATTTAGTAGCCCCCTCCATTTCGAGACCCATGACAGGGTATAATTTTCATTCACAACAGCAGTTAAATGTTTTTTTTCCCTGCAGAAAATGTGCACCTTGTAGGAAATTACCGTAGGTAGTAAGAAACAATTTTCAATTATGAATAAATCCACAGAGATTCCAATCTATGATTTTATCACGTGTGACACGAAGGGAGTGATATATGGTATCACGTGTCCCTGTGGAAAATTGTATATAGGACGAACAATACGTCCACTAAATGTCCGGATTGGTGAACATCTACGTTATATCTGCAAGAAATTTACAGGCCATCCCCTTTCCAACCACTACCTTATACACCATGGGGGTTCTATAAAGAACACTAAAGTTTCCGGTATTCAAGTAGTTAAAACAAGTTGGAGGAAAGGAAATTTTATTCACCAAATGTCCAGGACAGAGAGTAAATGGATATTTGAACTTGATACTCTGATTCCAAATGGTCTAAATAGAGAGATTGAACTGTTTGCTTTTAATGTGTGATAGAACGATATGCCTCTGCAGGCACCAACTACAGTATATGCCACCCCTGTGATCTGTGCCTTCAGATATATACACCCCTGTGATCTGTGCCCCCAATTATATGCACCCCTGTGATCTCTATGGCTCCCTCCTTTCTGACCCCTGTGATCTCTGTGCCCCCCTGCTATATACCCCCTGTGATATTTCTGCTCCCATGTGATCTCTATGCCCTCCTGTGATCTTTGTTCCACCCCCTGTAATCTGTGATCTCTGTTTCCCCCCGATGATCTATGAACCCCACCCCATGATCTATGTACCTCTATAGCGATGTCAGTCCCACTCAGTGCTGTATATCCCCCTTTTTTTGTTTCCTGCTCTACTCACCATCCAAGCCCGGGACCCGCTCCTCTGCATGCACGACGATGGAGGCACCTCAGCTGTTCATCCTCCCCCATCTCCATACCTGGGTGAGTCCCAATATGGAAACTTTGAGTATGTACAGCACTTGCTCGATAACCTGTATACCGTTTATAGACTGCTGTGTATACAATATATAGGTGATACTGGCTGCTAAGTGTGTATAATCACAGTATCACCTATATAATGTATATATAGCAGTCTATATACAGTACATTATATACGGGATGCAGTGACTTAGGCCGGGGTCACACTAGCATGTGTGATGCAAGAAACTCGCACAAGTCTCTCGCATCAACACCTGGCGCTACCGGCAGCACTCAGATCGGAGCGTGAGGCTGCATGTATTTCTGTGCAGCCGCACACTCCGGTCCCGATTGCCAGCGAGTTTCTCGCATCACACACGATAGTGTGAAACCGACCTTATAAATACAATATGTAGGTGATACTGCTGTACATATGTTACACAGGTGATACTGCGACTATACACCCCAGACACAGTATCACTTATATAAGTATATACAGCACTCACCTATATGATGTATGCAACATAATATAGTATAAAGTTTAATGCTATCTTAATATAGTGTATAATGTAGAGTTGTGCATATATATATATATATATATATAAAATATATATATATTATAAAAGGATCTTAAGTGCAGCAATACACTTTTATAATATATTTTTTTAACCCACTCTTTTTTTCATATATAAAAATAATTATATGTTAATTAAATTATCACAGTTCAACTTAAATTATTCTATATGTTTTTTATTGGCAAAGAATTAAAATTATGTTTTTATTTCACTTTTACTAAAAAGGTTGCAATGTTTTTTCCTGAGAAAAAGTAGCTTGCTGGTTCCACATGGTAGGCCATTTGTAAGACATCCACCTTTGAACTGGAATAACTTTTTTTTTTACAGGTTCTTGTCCATTTGAGTAGATATCCGGTCTTTTCTCTTTTTTTTTTCTTTTTTCTGTTTTATTTTCCTCTGTCAAAACCTTAAACCGGACTTATTTCCTGGAAATGCAAGATAAATCAACAGTCTTTTATTCTATCCATATCTTTGTAATATATTCCACTTGAATTGTTAACTATGTGATGTCATTGAACTTTGACACTGCATCATCTGACTTGTTGGCGCTCATTTTTTGAAATCCAGCGTCCTCTCAAAACTATTTATGTCTGTGATGCCTGTATGTACTGTGTGGTATTTCCTGATGAAGGGGGCATGAGACCCCTGAAACGCGTTGAATAAAACCACTGCAATTGTACAGCATTCTCCTGGAATTTGTCTCAGCGGCAGCACGGAATATAAAGGTACTGTCACACTTAGCGATGCACCAGCGATCCCGACCAGCGATATGACGCTGTCAGGATCGTTGGTACATCGCTAAGTGGTCGCTAGTGAGCTGCCACTCAGGCAGATCTCACCAGCAACATCGCAGAGGACGGGGGTCGCTACTTACCTGTCAGACGAGGCGATCCTGCGTTCTCCCGCCCGGCTCTACGCTCGTCGCTCGTCTCTCCGCAGAAAGCGCCGCAGGAAGCTGACGACGAGAAACAGTCCTGGACGTTCTCGCGCGATCAGCGATAAGCAGCGGGGGAGCAGGTCATAGGTAAGTATCAGATACAGCGATATCGCTAGCAATATCGCTATAACGTCACAAGTTATAGCGATATTGCAAGAGATATCGCTTAGTGTGACAGGCCCTTAACTACGAATTCCCTTTGGCTATATCATTTCTTCTGGTCACTAAGGACCTGTGGATCTGCAGCAGCCGCTACCTACATGCTCTTATCTCATCCTAACCAGGTGAGCAAATTTCATGATATACTCTATCCTTTGTAATGTGGATAAGACCCTATTGCGCTTTTTGTCTCCCCCCTTTTTTTGCAATTGTTTTTCTCGTGACATAAAGTACTTCATGTTAGTGGTAAAATTTCATTCATATAACGTGCGTTTATTTGTGAAAAAAAAAGGAAATTTGGTGAAAATTTTGAAAATTTCGCAATTTTCCAAATTTGAATTTTTATGCCCTTAAATCACAGAGATATGGCACAAAAAAAAAAAATAACTAACATTTCCCACATGTTTACTTTACATCAGCACAATTTTGGAACAAAATTTTTGTTTTGTTAGCAAGTTATAAGGGTTAAAATTTGATCAGCGATTTCTCATTTTTACAACACCAATCACATTTGAAGTCACTTTGAGGGGTCTATATGATAGAACATACCCAAAAGTGATACCATTCTAAAAACTGCACCCCTGGTGGTACTCAAAACCTCATTCAAGAAGTTTATTAACCCTTCAGGTGCTTCACAGGAATTTCATGAATGTTTAAAAAAAAATTATTAAACTTTTTTTCACAAAAAAATTACTTCAGGTCCAATTTTTTTTATTTTACCAAGGGTAACAGGAGAAATTGGACCATAAAAGTTATTGTGCAATTTGTCCTGAGTACGCTGATACACAAATGGTGTCATTTGTGGGGGCAACCACTGTTTCGGCGCATGGCAGAGCTCGGAAGGGAAGGAGCGCCGCTTGACTTTTTCAACGCAAAATTGGCTGGAATTGAGATCGGATGCCATGTCACGTTTGGAGAGCCCCTGATGTGCCTAAACAGTGGAAATCCGCCACAAGTGACCCCATTTTGGAAACTAGACCCCCCAAGGAACTTATCTAGATATGTGGTGAGAACTTTGAACCCCCAAGGGCTAAATAGAAGTTTATAACGTACAGCCGTACAATTAAAAAATCATATTTTTTCCACAAAAATGATCTTTTACCCCAATTTTTATTTTCCAAAGGGAAACAGGATCCCAAAAGTAATTGTACAATTTGTCCTGAGTACGCTGATACCCCATATGTGGGGTAAACCACTGTTTGGGCACATGGCAGAGCTCGAAAGGGAATGACTTTTTCAACGCAGAACTGGCTTGACGCCATATTGCATTTAGAGAGCCCCTGATGTGCCTAAATAGTGGAAACCCCCACAAATGACACCATTTTGGAAACTCGACCCCCCCAAGGAACTTATCTAGATGTGTGGTGAGAACTTTGAACCCCCAAGGGCTTCACAGAAGTTTATAACGTACAGCCGTAAAATTAAAAAATCCCATTTTTTCCACAAAAATTATCTTTTCACCCCCAATTTTTATTTTCCCAAGGAAAACAGGATCGCAAATGTTAATGTTCAATTTGTCCTGAGTATGCTAATGCCCCATATGTGGGGGTAAACCACTGACTGGGCGCATGGCAGAGCTCGGAAGGGAAGGAGCGCCGTTTAATGCAAAATTGGCTGGAATTGAGATCGGGCGCCATGTCGTGCTTGGAGAGCCCCTGATGTGCCTGAACAGTGGAAACTCCCCACAAGTGACCCCATTTTGGAAACTAGACCCCCTAAGGAACTTATCTAGATGTGTGGTGAGAACTTTTAACCCCCCAAGTGCTTCACAGAAGTTTATAATGCGTGAAAATAAAAAAATCATATTTTTTCAACAAACTTGATCATTTATTTTCCCAAGGGTAACAGGAGAAATTGGACCCCAAAAGTTGTTGTCTAATTTATCCTGAGTACGCTGATACCTGATATATGGGAGAAAACTACTGTATGAGCACACGTCGGGGCTCGGAAGGGAAGTAGTGATGTTTTGGAATGCAGACTTTGATGGAATGGTCTGCGGGTGTCATGTCGCATTTCGAGAGCCCTTGATGTGCCTAAAGTGTGGAAACCCCCCACAAGTGACCCCATTTTGGAATCAAGACCCCCCAAGGAATTTATCTAGATGTGTGGTGAGCACTTTGAACCTCCAAGTGCTTCACAGAAGTTTATAACGTAGAGCCATAAAAATAAAAGAATCATATTTTTTTCCACAAAAATGATATTTTTTCGCCCAATTTTTTATTTTCCCAAGGGTAACAGGAGAAATTGGACCCAAAAGTTGCAATTTGTCCTGAGTAGGTTGATACCCCATGTGTGGGGGTAAACAACTGTTTGGGCGCATGGCAGAGCTTGGAAGGTAAGGAGCACCGTTTGAATTTTTCAATGCAGAATTGGCTGGAATTGAGATCAGATGCCATGTTGCATTTGGAGAGCGCCTGATCTGCCTAAATAGTGGAAACCCCCCAATTCTAACTCCAACCCTAACCCCAACACACCCCTAACCCTAATCTCAGCCCTAACCCTAGCAGTAACCCTAGCCCTAACCCTAGCCCTAACCCTAATGGGAAAATGGAAATAAATACATTTTTTTTTAATTTTATTATTTTTCCCTAACTAAGGGGGTGATAAATCAACCATTTGTGGCGGGTTTTTATGTTTGGCAGCTGTCACATGCTAAAAGATGCTTTTTATTGTAAAAAATAGTTTTTGCATCACCACATTTTGAGAGCTATAAGTTTTCCAAATTTTGACCCACAGAGTCATGTGAGGTCTTATTTTTTGCGGGACAAGTACACTTTTTTATTGGTATCATTTTCGGGCACGTGACATTTTTTGATCTCTTTTTATTCTGATTTTTGAGACGCAGAGTGAACAAAAACCAGCATTTCATGAATTTCTTTTGGGGGGGGGTGTTTACATCGTTCCGCGTGTGGTAAAACTGATAAAACAGTTTTATTCTTCAGGTCAGTATGATTACAGTGATACCTCATTTATATATTTTTTATGTTTTGGCGCTTTTATACAATAAAAACAACTTTATATAAAAAATAATTAATTTTGCATCGCTTTATTCTGCGACCTATAACTTTTTTATTTTTTTGCTGATGATGCTGTATGGCAGCTCGTTTTTTGCAGCACAAGATGACATTTTCAGCAGTACCATGTTTATTTATATCTGTCTTTTTGATCGCGTGTTATTGCACTTTTTGTTCGGCAGTATGATGATGAAGCATTGTTTTTTATTGAAGGGGTTCGATAAAGGGGTTAACTAGTGGGACAGTTTTATAGGGCAGGTCGTTACGGACGCGGCAATACTAAATATGTGTATTTTTATTGTTTTTTTATTTACAAAAAAAAGAATTTATTAGGGATTTTTTTATATTTATTTAGGATTTTTAAAAAAAATTATTTTTACACATGATTTTCTTTTTTCTTATATTTTTTTTTTTTTACACTTTATTACATTGTCCCAGGTGGGACATCACTGTATAGTGTCAGATCACTGATCTGACATTTTACAGTGCACTGTGTCAGATCAGCGATCTGACAGGCACTGATGAGGCATTCTCAGCACCTCCTCTCAGCAGGCACTGAGAAAGCTGCCTCCCATCAGGACCCCGAAGGCCCCTGTGGCCATATTGGATCCGGGGGCCTGCAGGAAGGAGGCCCTTGGAACAGCATTATCACATCACTCCATGGGTGATGCTTCCCTATGCCTCCAAGACATTGCGATCTTGTTTGATCACAGTGTGCCAAGAGTTTGTGACCGCCCCTGGCACATAGTGCCGGGTGTCAGCTGTGATAATCAGCTGACACCTGGCCGCGATGAGTGCAGCTGATCGCATATGATGTACTATCCCGTCCATGGGAATTAAGTCCCAGGGCATGTGGACGGGATAGTACGTCATATGGCAGAAAGGGGTTAAATGGATTATCCCAAGTATTCCACTCTCCTCTGGATACGGGATAACTTTCCAATTTCTGGAGATCCGACTGCTAGGACCTCCATGACTCTGAAAATCGGAGGTCTGTAGAGCACCATGTAAGTGCAGCTGTGGTCGATCATACGCAGTGTGGCGCCATTCACATTTGGTTCTTCAAATATCTCCTTTTAGAGAGTGAGGGGCTCCACAAACTAAAGCAAAATTCACTGATTGGGATGAGGAGTGTTATAGTTTGTGGGCTGGTGGGGTTTGTGTGGCAGGGCTGCTTTTTTGTCCCAGTCCAGCACTTGTGTCCTCACAATAGAGGACCCACATGGACAGAAACAAAAGTGTTTTCATCTGCAACAGATATTATTGGATGCATCTGTTACTTTTTTTCTATGAATTATAGAATAAAAGTTACATTTTAAACTTTTCCATACAAACTTATCCCAGAGTGTCTTTGACGTGGTTTGCTAGGTCTAGAAAATTTCTAAAAATTAAATGCAAATTTGATTTACATCAAATTCATTCCTCATCTGTATGATTTACCAAAGATTTAAAGAAATGGAAAGTATCTTTAGGCTGGGGTCACACTTGCAAGTGTGATGCGAGAAACTCGTGCGAGTCTCTTGCATCAATACTCGGCACTGCCACCGGCACTCGGGACTGGAGTGTGCGGGTGCTGGCGGCAGTGCCGGGTATTGATGTAAGGGACTTGCGCGAGTTTCTCGCATCACACTCGAAAGTGTGACCCCGGCTTTAGCCGCCGCCTCCATGATGAGTTTTTGGTGAGTGTTTGGTGTTTTTTACCTGAGGATTTTCTGCATCTATTGTAAGTCTAAGGAATAAAAGCTGCACATAAACCTCTGCGTACTCGCAAGAGAAATTGACATGTTGCTGATTTGAAACACGCACCAACAGTCTGTTTACGCTGAGTGAAAAAAAAGCTCAGTGGGCAAGAGATTTCTTTAAATCCCATCCACTTTGCTGGGACTGTAAGATGCTGCATTTTTGACTCGGCAAAAATACGCAAGGTCAAAAAGTCACCAAACATTAATGGGCACATAGCCTTAATATGGATTATGAAGACCAAGATAAGTGTTGCTTAGGGTAGTGCTTAATGATCATTCACATCAAGTGGCCTTGTTCTGTCTCCGACATCTGATTCATAATCCTTAATTATCTGCTTGTTAATGTTTTCAGTGTTTTTGGCTCCATCTAGTGACCAGAGTCATAACCGCAGTGTTATTGTGTTTTACTTTCACTTTGCTTGTATTTTTCCCTCTGTTACAGTTCATTCTGGTAAGTTTTGCAATGCATCCTGGTAGCCATTGCAAAGGATTATGGTTAGTTCAGCCTCCATTTCCCTCCAGTTCTCCATTTTTCTTCTGCTTACATTCAGGAAGCATCTCATTTCTTTTCTTCCCTTGTGATAGCATCGCTGTTATGTATTTATGCTTCCTGTATCTAATTCCTGTCTCATATTAGCCTGGTTAATTAGTTCTTTCCCTGGTTAGCTATTAGTGCAGATGTTGATTTATAATGTATTATGTATATATGAATTCCTGATGTACCCTGTATTGACTGAGTGTATATATATGTTTTGCTTGTAGTTTCACCACGCATCAATATACCATCACGTTCAATAAAGCACAGATTCAACTACAGTCTCCTTATTGGACCCCGGTATAGCAGTTTAGCTGCCTGTGTAGCTACATGAATTCTGCTTCATTTAGTGAGGACAGAACAGGCCTCTAACAACCCCTGGAAGGTCTGTGACACCATCGTGCAACATCCAAATTCATCTAGTCTAATACAAAGGTGTACTAAGGTTTGAGAGGGCATATTGAAATACCGAGATATTTTCTAAGAAACACTTCTGCTGGGGAAGAATCCTTCTACAATTCATCTACCAAAGGAACATGCCAGTATCCATTTTCATGTGACTCCGTATACATAACCTCCGATTCAATACAATTATTACTTATTGGTAAATGAATGCTAATATTCTTCTTTAGCTATAATTGATATACAGAAGATGAAATGGGCACAACTGCAGATTATTAAATTACCTACAGTGGGTACGGAAAGTGTTCAGACCCCTTTAAATTTTTCACTCTTTGTTTCATTGCAGCCATTTGGTAAATTCAAAAAAGTTCATTTTTTTCTCATTAATGTACACTCTGCACCCCATCTTGACTGAAAAAAACAGAAATGTATACATTTTGGCAAATTTATTAAAATAGTAAAACTGAAATATCACATGGTCTTAAGTATTCAAACCCTTTGCTCAGACACTGATATTTAAGTCACATGCTGTCCCATTCCTTGTGATCCTCCTTGAGATGGTTCTACTCCTTCATTGGAGTCCAGCTGTCTTTAATTAAACTGATAGAACTTGATTTGTTAAGGCACACACCTGTCTATATACTGTATGACCTCACAGCTCACAGTGCATGTCAGACCAAATGAGAATCATGAGGTGAAAGGATCTGGCCAAGGAGCTCGGAGACAGAATTATGGCAAGGCACAGATCTGGCCAAGGTTACAAAAGAATTTCTGCAGTACTCAAGGTTCCTAAGAGCACAGTGGCCTCCATAATCCTTAAATGGAAGAATTTTGTGACCACCAGAAGTCTTCCTAGACGTGGCCATCCAGCCAAACTGAGCAATCCTGGGAGAAGAGCCTTGGTGAGAGAGGTAAAGAAGATCCCCAAGATCACTGTGGCTGAGCTCCACAGATGCAGTAGGAAGATGGGAGAAATTTCCACAAAGTCAACTATCACTGCAGCCCTCCACCAGTCAGGCCTTTATGGCAGAGTGGCCCAACTGAAGCCTCTCCTCAGTGCCAGACATATGAAAGCCCATATAGTGTTTGCTAAAAAAACACATGAAGGAGTCCCAGATTATGACAAATAAGATTCTCTGTTCCGATGAGACGAAGATAGAACTTTTTGCTGATAATTCTAAGCAGTATGTGTGGAGAAAACCAGGCACTGCTCATCACCTCCCCACAACAATCCCAACAGTGAAACATGATGGTGGCAGCATCATGCTATGGCAGTGTTTTCAGCTGCAGGGATAGGACGACTGGTTGCAACTGAAGGAAACATTAATGCGGCCAAGTACAGAGATATCCTGGATGAAAACCTCTTCCAGAGTGCTCTGGACCTTAGACTTGGCCAAAGTTTCATTTTCCAACAAGACAGTGATCCTAAGCTCATAGCTAAAATAACAAAGAAGTAGCTTCAGTACAAGTCTGTGACCATTCTTGACTTGCCCAGTCAGGGCCCTGACCTAAATCCAATTGAGCATCTCTGGAGACACCTAAAAACACCTAAAAACACCTGACAGAACTGGAGAGGATCTGCTTAGAAGAATGGCAGAGGAACCCCAAATCCAGGTGTAAAAAACTTGTTACATCAATCCCAAGATGACTCATGGCTGTACTAGCTCAAAAGGGTGTTTCTACTGAGTACTGAGCAAAGGGCAGGGCCGGCGTTAGTGGCAGGCAGACCAGGCAGCTGTCTAGGGCCCCTGCTCCCCTAGGGGCCCCCAGCCAGTGGCCGCTGTGGGGCCCGTGAGTCAGGGGGGCCCGCCTGCCACTACCACCGCATTCAACTATACCGGCGTCTATGCGCGGGTACAGTTCAATGCAGTGATGGAGTAGAGAGCATCGTCTGACGCACCCTCTCCCTTTATTCCCCTCTGCCTCTAACACTGAAGGTGTGCGATGACATCACTTCATCGCATACCCGATGTGTGCCGGGCAGTGCAGCTGCTGAAACCGGAGCCGGGAGCAGCGCAGGGCACGAGGAGAGGTGAGGATCGTGGTTTTTTTTTAATATGTCAGTGAGTACTGGACTGTGGGTCCATTCTCGAGGGGGCAGCTACATTATATTCTATAGGGACTGGGAAGTGGCTACATTATAGTCTATGGGGACTGTGGGGGTTTCTACATTATATTCTATGGGGACTGGGGGTGGCTACATTACATTCTATGAGGACTGGGGGGGTGGCTACATTATATTCTATGGGGACTGGGGGGGTGGCTACATTATATTCTATGGGGACTGGGGGGTGGCTACATTATATTTTGTTGGGAGGGGGGGTGGGCTGTATTATATTCTATGGGGGAGGCTGTGCGATATTCTGTGGGGGGTTGTGTTATATTCTATGGGGGAGGCTGTGCTATATTCTATGGGGGGCTGCATTATATTCTATGGGGGAGGCTGTATTATATTCTATGAGGGGGCAGTATTATATTCTATGGTGGGCTACATTATATTCTATGAGGGGGCATTATTATATTCTATGGGGGCTGTATTATATTCTATGGGGGCTACATTATATTCTATGGGGGCTACATTATATTTATTATATTCTATGAGGGGTGATTGCATCATACTCTATGAGGGGGCTACATTGTATTCTCCTTTGGGCTGCATTATATTGTATGGGGGCTTCATTATACTCTATGAGGGGGCTACATTATATTCTATGGGGGGCTGCATTATACTATATAAGGGGGCTGTATTATACACTATGAAGGGGCTACCATATATTCTATGGAGGGGCTACATTATATTCTATGGGGGTTACATTATATTTTATGGCGGGGCTGCATTATACTCTGAGGGGGCTATATTATATTTTGTTGGGTGGCTGCATTGTACTCTGGGGTGGCTGCATTATACTATATGTGTTAGGCATCGGGTTCCTACCTATGCACAGAAGGAATCCTGAGCCTTGCCTTCTGCGGTCTCCCATTCCTCTCCGGCCATAGAGGAGACGTCGATCCCGGCGTCTTGCTCAGGCTATCATTGTCGGTTTAGTTGCTGCTGCCATCTCTGGTTCAGCTATAGCAACTCACGCTAGTCAGCAGCGAGCAGCTCCGAGGACTAAGTCCTTCTTTCGGTCCACTGAGCATGCCTGTGGGATGACCTCTCATTGGAGCTCGGAGGTCACACGCTCAGGTCCTGTTGCTGCTCCGATTGGACCATCAGGAAGGTCCCGGAAGGCTGTGGCTATAAAAGCCTTGCATGGCCGCCTGGCCATGCACTAATATACTGTAGACAGACTTTAGTGCTTGTGTGTGAGATGATGGATGTATGTGTTCTGGTGACTGACTCATTATGATTCCCTCCCTATGTAGTAGGCTTATTGAATTTAGAGTCAGCGCCTAGTAGTGGCTTTGCCTATGTGCCACAGTGTATCCAGTCTCACACAAGATGTTAGCGTCAGTTTGTGCCACCCTATATAAGGCACTACAGTACCGCATATACAGCAGCACCCGTCAGAGCGGTGACGTGCGTGTCTATTGCTCTTTCCCGATCTAAGCTTAGGCTGGTTACTGGCATCTGCCAGAGCTGCGCTGTACTCACTTAGTGCGGTACGTGTCTATCTGCTGCACCCTGTGACTGCTAACAGGGCACAGCATTCAACAAGCATCTTTCCCTGGCGCCTCAGTAGCGGCTCCATGCGTGAGTGGGTCTAGAAGGACTCCATCCCAGTGTCCTTGGGGCTGAGTTCTGTGACCACGTCACTAGCGCTCATCTTACGTAAGAGCGGCCCTGTGAAGCAACAGGGTTCGCCTTTTACACACCAGGTGAGGTAACGCATGTGTATTTGTATCCGCCAGTATCCGCCATTGCCGAGCAGCAGGTAACATCTCTGCATGGTTGACCCTGGGCTGCGAACGCACCTTATACCATCTTTATTGTTATAGCCCTTAACAATATGTGGACTGCATTATACTGTATCGATGACTATGGAGAGTACATTATACTATATGTAAAACTATGGGGTGCATTATACTATGGGAATTGAATTGTACTACATGGATGACTATGGTGGTGCATTATACTATATGGAGCACTATGAGGGGTGTATTATACTATATGGAGGACTGAGCAGTGTATTTTAATATATGGAGGACTATGAGGAGTATATTATACTATATGGAGGATTGAGTAGTGTATTATACTATATGGAGGACTGAGTGTATTCTAATATTTGGAGGGCTATGAGGAGTGTATTACACTATATGGAGGACTGAGGAGTGTATTATACTATACAGACGACTATGGGAAGTGTATAATACTATATGTAGGACTGAGGAGTGCATTTTAATATATGGAGGACTATAGGGAGTGTATTATTCTATATGGAAGACTATGGCGAGTGTATTATAGTATATGGAGGACTATAGGGAGTGTTTTATACTATATGGAGGACTATGGGGAGTGTATTATACTATATGGAGGACTATGCGGCACATTGTATTAAATGGAGGACTATAGGGTGTATTATACTATATGAAGGACTATGGAGAGTGTATTATACTATATGAAGGACTATGGAGAGTGTATTATACTATATGGAGGACTATAGGGAGTGTATCATACAATATGGAGGACTATGGGGAGTGTATTATACTATATGGAGGATATGGGGCACATTATATTATATGGAGGACTATGGGGTGTGCATTTTACAATATGGAGGACTGTGGGGCACATTATAATATATGGAGGACTATGGGGTGTATTATACTAAACAAGCAAAATGCTGCATAGTCATTGAGTGATTGGATTGTTTATGCCGGAACAAAAATCATTGTTCTTAGCAGCACTTCGCCGGTGTAACCTGTAGATGTGCTGCTGATAACATGATACTGTATGGGGACAGATTGATCTAATTGTGATTGTTCTGCTCCCATCATTATTCCTCAGCCGGTGGAAAGAGGCCGGGAAACAAGTGCTGAACGATTTCAATATTGTTGATCACACTCATTTAGTGGCCTTAACTCAGTGCATGTAAATATAACCGAAATGCTTCTGTGTGATGTGCAATATGTTAGCATTTGGGGCCCCATTTTAAACTTTTGCCTAGGGCCCCACTTTACCTAAAACCAACCCTGGCAAAGGGTCTGAATACTTATGACCATGTGAAATTTTAGTTTTTCTTCTTTAATAAATTTGCAAAAATTTCTACATTTCTGTTTTCTATCAGTCAAGATGGGGAGCAGAGTGTATATTAATAAGAATAAAATGAACTTTTTTGAATTTACCAAATGGCTGCAATGAAACAAAGAGTGAAAAATTTAAAGAGATCTGAATACACTCCGTACCCACTGTATATTAGGTAGCACATAGTGCACATATCATTTATTTGACGGTAACAATGAATCATAATGAGCAATAAATCAGAAATTCAGAGCGACCAAGATATTATTCAAAGTTTACTTCAACAGTGCAAAGGATCCAATTGCAATATGTACTGACTTGTCTACTGTATGTAACCTTCTGATACATTCTAGATTGTAAAACATTGTATGTAATAATAACATTTATGTTTAGATCAATCAGTTCCTTTAAAAATGGTCCACTTTTTACAATTCATTTAAATAATATTATTATTATTATTATTATTATTAGTGTCTGGATCAAAGCAGAGGTCCACTGTAACAACTATGCTTAGGCTACTTTCACACATCAGGTTTTTTCCAACAGGCAGGATCCGGCTATTTGTTAAAAAACCGGATCCGGCGTAAATTTTGGAGAACTGAAGAAACGGATCCGTTTTTCTGCTGGATCCGTCTAACAGGTTTATATCTGTTTCCTGGGGGCTGGCCAATTGGATCTGAGCATGCGCAGACTTAAAAAACCGGATCCGGTGGCCAGATTCGTCTTTTTTCGGATCCGGCACCCATAGGCTTCTATTATAGCAAAAAAACGGAAGCGCTGTCCGTTTTTTTGCCGTAGACAAAAATGTTGCTAGAGACGTTTTTTCCAGACACCGGAATGAAACATTTAGCCGGATCCGGCGAAAACCGGAAGAAACGGAAGGCCATGCGGCACTATCCGGCGCTAATACAATTCAATGAAAGAAAACTGGATCCGGCGGCAGCTTTTGCTGTGAAAGTAGCCTTAGCGAATCACATTCAGAGGCTGTGCAGAAAAGATAATATCTTTGTTATTTATTAACTCTTTTATATTGCATCATGTTATTTATTAATGCTTTTATATGAATTCACCTTCCTAACAACCTGATGTGCACCATAAAATTAATAGAAGCCAAATGCTGCGGCATAAGCATGAGAGGGAGACTAATATCAGAGTTTTGGCTGTTCTGGGGAAGTAATAACTGTAAATATAGCCTATTATAAAGAATAGATAAGTGATCTGTTCTACTCATGGGAATGAAAATACGGTCACACATCAGTGTATGGAACAAGATACTGTTATACATAGGTGTAAACTATTCAACCTGAGCCTGTAGGAGCCGTACTGAAGGTGTACAGTATGTATAAAGTGTCATTCCATGGAAATCTATTTTAAGCACCGCCGCATTACCCAGCAGTCTTATTACCTTGTTAATAATCCCAAGGCTTTGCTTATCCAATAGAATGAAAAGCTAAACACCTGTTACATCTCCTGAGAGAAAATAAAACTGGCTTCCATCAGATAGCTAATAATACCGAATTGCATGTAGGGTTCTTAACGTCCCCGGCTACTGGAGAAACTGTTTCTTATTTATTGTTATTTTTCAGTATTGTTCTCACCAGCGTCAATCTAGGGTGTTAAATAGTTGACATTATTGTTGAGTTAGCCCTGTGGGCCTAAAGCCTCTGATGGCCCAAGCCTCACCCTAGCCACTAGCCCTGCCATGTGCATGCAGAACATTCCGCACATACAGTCTCTGTACTATATACGTCATCTCCGCCCAAACTGAAACTCAAATGACTTCATCTTTATTATTCCAAAAATTCATGTTTTACATGATATATTTCTGCCTTTTGCTCCAGACATGTGCTGGTTTAATTAATCTAATTAACCCTACCCCAATGCTTGTTTGACAGCCTTCATATTATACTCATTGTGTAGCACTGTTATGTGTTATACAGGCTGTCAATAACACATAAGGGGTGTGATTAGATGATCCAAGCCAGGACTGCTCTGGTGTAGGACTGATCCAGCCTCAGTAGCATAAGCGACACTAAGGAATAAGAGTTTTGTAATAAAATCCTACAACTTAAGTAAGCACAGAAAATTATTATTGTTCTTATTATTATTATAATATTATAATAATAATACTAATAAGTGGTTGGGAACAGTCATGGGACATGACAGATTAGCTTTAAAGGTACTGTCACACTTAGCGATGCACCACCTATCCCGACCAGCGATATGACGTGGTCAGGATCGCTGGTACATCGCTAAGTGGTCGCTAGTGAGCTGCCACACAGGCAGATCTCACCAGCGACATCGCTGGGGACGGGGGTCGCTACTTACCTGTCACACTAGGTGATCCTGCGTCCTCCCGCCCGGCTCCACGCTTGTCGCTCGTCTCTCCACAGGAAGCGCAGCAGGAAGCTGACAACGAGAAACGGTCCAGCTTGTTCTCGCGCGATCAGCGATAGCCAGCGGGGGAGACGGTCGTAGGTAAGTATCAGACACAGCGATATCGCTAGCAATATCGCTATAACGTCACAAGTTATAGCGATATTGCTAGAGATATCGCTTAGTGTGACAGGCCCTTAAGAGTGATTAATTGGAGATTAAAGACCACCATACACATTCAATTAAATTTGGCCAAGCCTGATAATTTTGGTTGGTCTGCACAAACTTCTGATGTTTATGGAGACTTCCCAAGTCAACAATGTCGGGGGAAAGAAGGATTCGGCAATTGTAATTTTAATGCCAAATCTTTTGTTCTCAGGGGAGATAAGCCACTGCCAGAAGTATCTGAAAGTGGCTTTTTCCTCTTTCCCAATTAAAAACATAAATAGACAGGAAGTAGGGAGGGATAGCTGTTAGCCAAATGATATGCTGTGTACAAGTTCCTTAATGAGTAACTAAACATTTCTAATTTGTTTTTATAATTTTTTACACATTTATTGCCTGCCGATCATGTGGGGGTCTGGGTCCTATCTCCAGAGCTGTCCTATGTCCAGAGCTGTTTGTTGCCATCAGTTTTTTCATTTAAGGGTTCGTTAGCTTGAGCAGATAATTGTTTAAAGATGAACAATGGGATTGTATCTCACAACAAGCAATAATGTCGGGAAGATTTTCGTGAATGAAATGGTCAAATAGAGAGCGTTGTGCACTGTGTTCATGCAGACAGATATTATGTAGTATACAATTGTGTTCAAAAGTTTACATACCCCGGCAGAATTTTTGTTTTCTTGGCCTTTTTTCAGAGAATATGAATGATAACACCAAAACCTTTTCTCCACTCATGGTTAGTGGCTGGGTGAAGCCGTTTATTGTCCAACTTCTGTGTTTTCTCTTTTTAAATCATAATGACAACCCAAAACATCCAAATGACCCTGATCAAAAGCTCACAAACCTTGGTAATTTTGGCCTGATAACATGTAGAGAAGTTGACACAAATGGGTTTGAATGGCTACTAAAGGTAACATCCTCACCTGTGACCTGTTCTCTTGTAATCATTGTGTGCATAAAAGCTGAGTGAGCTTCTGCGATCCAGACAGACTCTTGCATCTTTCATCCAGCCACTGACGTTTCTGGATTGTGAGTCATGGGAAAATCAATAGAATTGTCAATGGATCTATGGGAAAAGGTAGTTGAACTGTATAAAACAGGAAAGAGATACAAAAAAGATATCCAAGGAATTGATAATGCCAGTCAGCAGCGTTCAAACTGTGATTAACAAATGGAAAATCATGGGCTTTGTAAAAACAAAACCAAGGTCAGGTAGACCAACAAAATTTTCGTCCACAACTGACAGGAAAATTGTTTGGGATGCAAAGAAAAACCCATAAATAACATGAGATGAAATACTGGACTCTCTGAAAACTAGTGGTGTGGTTGTTTCAAGATGAACAATAAGGAGGCACTTGAATAAAAATGGGCTGCATGGTCGACTCACCAGAAGAAAGCCACTACTGCACAAATGCCACAAAGTGTCTCACCTACAATACGGAAAACAGCACAGAGACAAGCCTCAAAACTTCTGGAACAAGATCATTTGGAATGATGAGACCAAAATTGAAGTTTTTGGCCACAACCATAAACATTACATTTGGAGAGAGGTCAACAAGGCCTATGATCAAAGAAACACCATTCCTACTGTAAAGCAGGGAGGTGAATCGCTGATGTTTTGATGATGTGTGAGCTACAAAGGCACAGGAAACTTGGTCAAAGTTGAAGGAAAGATGAATGCAGCACATTATCAGCAAATACTGGAGGCAAATTTGCAATAATCAGCCCGCAAGCTGCACGTGGGACGTACTTGGACATTCCAACATGACAACGTTCCAAAACACAAGGCCAAATCGACCTGTCATTGGCTACAGCAGAGCAAAATGAAGGTTCTGGAGTGGCTATCTCAGTCTCCTGACCCCAATATCATTGAGCCATTCTGGGGAGATCTCAAGCGTGCAGTTCATGCTATACAGCCCAGAAATTTACAGGAACTGGAGGCTTTTTGCCAAGAAGAGTGGGCAGCTTTACCCTCTGAGAAAATAAAGAACCTCATCCACAACTACCATAAAAGACTTGAAGCTGTCATTGATGTTAGAGATGGCAAGGGGGCAATACACGGTATTAAGAAATGGGGTGTGTGAACTTTTGATCAGGGTCATTTGGATGTTTTGGGTTGTCATTATGATTTAAAAAGAGAAAACACAGTAGTTTGACAATAAATGGCTTCACCCAACCACTAACCATGAGTGGAGAAAAAGTTTTGGTGTTATCATTCATATTCTCTGAAAAAAGGCCAAGAAAACAAAATTTCTGCCAGGGTATGTAAACTTTTGAGCAAAACTGTATTTGTGTTCAATGTTCAAATCCAATAAGTGATACTAGTTATCTGAAATACATGAACTCAAAGTATTGTGCAAATATTTCCATTGATGACTTTTAAAGAAAATTCTATCAAATTGGGAAAGCGAAAAATTTGATAATCACAAATATTTAATCATTCCAATACCTTATCTCCCACTTTGAAGGTGACCCCTGACGAGTGCCTCCTATCGGCCTTCCGCTGCCACCAATGGTGAGCCACCCCAATATTCTTCCTCCAGATATCCCCCAGCTCTTGAATGGTGACATCCTTCCCAGGAAACCCAGAACTTATCCTGGAGAACTCACCAAAATGAGAATGAAGCCCGTAATTACAGAAAATCGGCGAGGTCCCCGTGGACTGATTGACCTGACTGTTGAAGGCAAACTGAGCCAGTTGAAGAAATGATGACCAATTCTCCTGCTGATCGGCGACAAAATATTTTAAAATTTGCTCCAAAGACTGATTTGTCCTCTCTGTCTGACTGTTAGTTTCAGGGTGATAAGCAGAGGAAAAGGACAAATTAATCCCCAATTTTTTGCAGAAAGCCCTCCAAAATCTAGAGACGAATTGCACATCCCTATCCAATATAATATTTAGCAATTGTATCACATGAATAATAAACAGTTTGGAGAGAGTTTCAGCATTGGGTAACCCAGATAATGGGATGAAGTGAGCTGGTTTGCTGAAGCAATCGACTACCACCCAAATAGCAGTCATCCCCCCAGACAGTGGTAAATCTGAAATGAAATCCATGGAAAAATGAGTCCATGGTCTTTCTGGAATTGGCAAAGGAGCCAATTCCCCCAGCCGGCAATGCTGTACTTTGACGCATGCACAAGTTTCACAAGCAGACACAAAATCTCTAATATTCTTATGCATAGCGGACCACCAAAAGAGTCTAGCAACTGCATTATGGGTGCCAGTGGCCCCAGGATGACCACTCAACACAGAATCATGGAATTCCTGCAAAAGGCGTAATCTTAGATACATAGGGAGAAACAGCTTGCATTCACGGGTACTGGGAGGAGCCAAGGACTGTGCAGTATGGATTTCAGCTTCCAGCTCAGAGGAAACCATGGCCACAACAATACCCTGAGGAAGAATGGAGGAAGGAGGTTCTGGAGGAGACACAGAATCAAAGCTACAAGACAGGGCATCCGCCGTCACGTTCTTAAACCATGGTCTGAACGTAATAGAAAACTTAAATGATGAAAAAAATAAAGATCATCGGGCCTGTCTAGGTGTCAACCGCTTGGCAGATTCAATATATTATTTTTGTGATCTGTCACCACGGTGACTGGATGAACGGCTCCCTCCAAAAAATGCCTCCACTCTTCAAAAGCCAACTTGACAGCAAGCAACTCCCGATTACCCACATCATAGTTTCTTTCAGCAAGAGAAAATTTTTTAGAGAAGGCACATGGTCGCAGGTTAGTTAGTCTCAGGACCTTGAGATAATACAGCCCGACCTCAGAAGCATCTATCTCCACAATGAACAGCCTCTGGAGGTCTGGTTGCACAAGAACAGGAGCAGACATAAAACATTTCTTCAAATTTTCAAAAGTCTCAACCACTTCTGGCGACCAAACATTTAGCTCCACCCCTTTATGAGTGAGGTCCGTTAGAGGCTTGACGATCTGAGAAAACCCTCTAATAAATTTTCTGTAATAATTTGCGCACCCTAAAAAGCACTGCAGAGCCTTGAGGTCGCTGGGTTGAACCCAATCAATGATGGCCTGAACTTTCGCAGGATCATCTTATACCGGGAGGCTGACACAATGAAACCCAAGAATGACAATTCTTGAACAGAAAAGGCACATTTTTCAATTTTGGCAAACAATTATCTCTCAACCTTTGCAGAAGCAAATGGACATGTTTATAATGTGAATCCAGGTCAGATGAGAAAATTAAATATCATTCAAATAAACCACAATAAATCTACCATTATGATTAGAAAAAATATCATTCATAAAATTTTGAAAAAACGCTGGTGCGTTCATTAGACCAAAGGCATGACAAGATTTTCAAAGAGACCTTCAGAAGTTAAAAATGCTGTCTTCCACTCATCACTGACACAAATCCGTATCAGATTATATGCCCCTCTGAGATCCAGTTTGGAAAATCATTTGGCCCCGGAAAGCTGATTATATAGATCTGGGATAAGTGGAAGCAAATAAGTATTTTTAACCATTATTTTGTTTAATTCTTGGAATTCGAGGCAGGGACGGAGACCTCCATCTTTCTTTTTAACAGAAAAGAATCTGGCAGCTACTGGCGATGAGGAAGGGCGAATATGACCTTTTCATAAACTTTCGTTAATATAAATTTTCATGGCTGACTGTTCAGTGCCAGACAAGTTAGACAAGTGAGCCTTGGGTAATTTGGCTTTAGGAATGAGATTAATAGCACAGTCATAGGGGCGGTGAGGAGGTAATATCCCAGACTCTTTTTCCGAAAAAATATCTCTGAAGTCTTTCAGGTATTCCGGAAGACCCTCCAGACTAACGGAGAAAACATGCACAGGTTTAAGACATTTTTCAATACAATAAGGACCCCATTTGACAATATCTTTCTGATTCCAGTCAATAATCTGATTACGCACACACAACCAAGGAATACCCAACACAATTCCAGCAGGTAAATTGTCCAAAACATAACAGGAGATTAATTCCGAAAGAAGAGACCTCACCTAGAGTATGAAGTCCACCGTAACTAACCGACCCAGATTTTTGAGCAACAGTGTTCTATCAATGGCCATGATTTGAATAGGGCTTTCTAGCTTAACTGTCCCTAGTCCTAACTTCAGAACAAGTCCAACATCAATGAAATTAGCAGCAGATCCGCAGTCAATACAGGCAAATGTGAACAGACACTTATCTTGAAAAAGAAGTTCAGCATTCAACAACACTTTATCGAAGGAGTAAAAGGGTACCTGTAAGTCTGAGTGACCTCCTTGACAATCACCCAGATTTAAGCGTTTCCCGACTGCTTGTTCGCTCTGTCTTTTTTGCAAGCTAAATATTCCCAAATATTCCCAAATCCTGCAACTGTTCCTCATAGGACATGGTTTGCAGACTGGTCACCATTCTGTTCGCTCTTCTCTGAACTTGCTCCAGTTTGTTGATGTCTTTTTTAAAATGTGGTGCCCAAAACTGGACACAGTATTCCAGATGAGGTCTGACCAAGGAGGAGTAGACGGGGGAGTAGATGGGGATAATGACTTCACGTGATCTAGACTGTATGCTTTTGTTAATACATCCCAGAATTGCATTTGCCTTTTTTGCTGCTGCATCACACTGTTGACTCATGTTTAGTTTGTGATCTATTAGTATACCCAAGTCTTAGTATTCCACCCATTCTGTATATGCTTTTTTCATTTTTATTGCCCTGATGTAGTACTTTGCATTTTTCCCTGTTAAAAATCATTCTCCTATTTTCTGCCTACTGCACCAGTTTATTTATATCTTTTTGAATCCTCTCTCTCTTCTCTAGTATTAGCTATCCCTCCTAACTTTGTGTCATCAGAAAATTTAATCAGTGTACCCTCAATTCCTTCATCTAAATCATTGATAAAGATGTTGAACAATACAGGGCCCAGAACAGAGCCCTGTGGTACCCCATTTGAGACATTCTTCCAACTGGATGTGCAGCTATTTATGACCACTGTTTGGGTCTGATCACTAAGTCAGTTATGAATCTACATCTACCTAACAGTTGCCTTGTCCATTCCATACTTAGTCATTTTTTCAATAAGGATGGTGTGAGATACTTTATCAAATGCTTTGCTGAAGTCAAGATATACTATATCTACAGCATTTCCGTGATCCACACAGTCAGTGATTCTGTCATAGAGAGAAATTAAGTTAGCCTGACATGACTTAGTTACAAACCCATGTTGACACTGGTTAATCACTTCATTCTTATCCAGGTATGTACATACATGTCGTTTAATAATTTGTTCAAAGATCTTTCCTGGTATAGAGGTCAGACTCACCAGCCTATAGTTCCCTGCGTCCACCTTCTTCCCCTTTTTGAAGATAGGAACATTTGCTCTTCTCTAGTCTTCTAGAACTTTGGAACTTCTGATCTCCAAAAATTTTCAAAGATTATGGAGAGTGGTTCAAAAATTTCTTCTGTTTTCTTCTTCAGTACTCTGGGTGTAATTAATCTGGACCTGGAGACTTGAATTCATTTATGCTAGCTAAGTGTTTCTTCACTATCTTTCTGTTTATAGATAGCCTGGATTTTTCTATTCCTTTAATAGGACAGTACTCTCAGGCTAGACCGCACATGGGTACTGTGTACAGTTTTGAGCACCGGTGCTCAGGAAGGATATATTGGAACTAGAGTGAGTACAAAGGAGGGCAACAAAATTATTAAAGGGCATGGGAGAACTACAATACCCAGAGAGATTAGCAAAATTAGTATTATTTAGTTGACTGAGGGGCGATCTATTAACCATGTATAAGTATATAAGGGGACAATACAAATATCTCTCCGAGGATCTGTTTATACCAAGGAAGGTGACGGTCACAAGGGGGCATTCTCTGCGTCTGGAGGAGAGAAGGTTTTTCCACCAACATAGAAGAGGATTCTTTACTGTTAGGGCAGTGAGAATCTGGAATTCTTGGCCTGAGGAGATGGTGATGGCGAACTCAGTTAAGGGGTTCAAGAGAGGTCTGGATGTCTTCCTGGAGAGTAACAATATTGTATCTTACAGTTTTTAGGTTCTTTAGAAGGACATAGATCTGGATGGACAAATGTCTTTTTTCAGCCTTGCTAACTACAGTATGTTACTATGTTACATTTCCTTTCTGAGAAAAAAACAGATGCAAAATTGGAATTTAAAAGTTCGGCCTTCTCAACATCCTTTCTTACCATTTCATCATTTTCATCTTGTAAAAATCCTATAGCATCTTTGACATTTCTTTTACTTTTGACATATCCCCAAAATCCTTTTTTATTGCTTTTGACGTCTCTTGCAAGCCTTAATTCATTGTCAGCTTTAGTTAATCTGATGCGTCTCCTTCAGGTTCTGCAGACAGCATTATATTCTTCTTTAGATATGCCTCCTTCTTTCCATTTGATAAACATTTCTTTCTTCCTTTTTAGCACGTGTTTAAGTTCTGTTTTCATCCACGTGGTTTCCTTAAATGCTTCCTATTCTTCCCTCTATTCGGAATTGTTAACGACTGTGCTTTCAGAATCTCAGTTTTCAAAATTTCCCATCCTTCCTGGACATTTTTGTCCTTAAGGATATACAGCCATTGGATTCCTCCAATTCTCTTTCTGAGTCCATTAAAATCTGCCTTTCTGAAATTTAACCTTGAAGTTTGAGTCTTCACAGGTCTTCCTCCTCTAGTTATCCAAAATTCTAAAATAGCATGGTCGCTACCTCCTAGGATCCCAGACACTCTTACCTCCTTAACCATTTCCTCCCTGTTTATAAGGATTAGATCCAAGGTAGCAGTTCCCCTTTGTGACATCGGCGGCTGTGCATCCTCTCACCTGCGCGCCCCCGTCCACGCGCGTGCCCGCCTTGCGTTCCGCCCTGCTGCGGCTCCAGGCATCAGCCCTCGGTCACGCGCGCGCACCCTCCCGCTCTCTTCCTCCAGCAGTGGGCGTCGCTGAGGGGCAGGGCCAGGGGACGCACTTCCAGGTGCTAGGATATTTCAGGTGTCCTCTCTATGAGGAGGGCGCCTGATGATCGTGTAGTCTTCCTGCACCCTCTGGCCGCTACAGTTCTCCTGTAGTTCCCTGCCGTCCTCAGTGTAGTGCATTCTCTTGTCTCCAGCCTGTCCTGCCTCAGTTCCTTGCCGTCCTCTGTGTTGTGCATTCTCCTGTCCTCCCTTTTAGCCCCGTCCACTATCCGTCAGTTGCTAATCCTGTTCTTGGGGATCCCTCATCTGTCTTCCCCCTCTCCTTGTACCTTTCCCTGCTACCTCTGACTTTCGCCCCTTCCTGCCCAGGAACCCTGCTCTGCCCCTCCTGGTTCCGTCTATCTCCCTTGTCCTTATTTTGTCCGTTGAGCCGTCCCTCTTGGTTCCGGCTGTCGCGCTTCCGTCCTCTGTGGTCCTGCCCCAAACGATCCCTGTATAGGGGTCGGTCTTCACCTGGTGTGCTCGGCCCAGGGGCTCCGGATCCACGTTCCAGAGGGTCCACTCTCTGACGTAGCTTGTACCTAAAACGTCACACCCTTGTTTTGTCCCCTACCTTTTGGAAGATAAAGTTGTCAGCAAGAGAGGATAAGAATTTGCTTGACCTGTTAGTTTTGCCTGAGAATCCCAACAAATGTCTGGATAATTGAAATCTCCCATGACCACTATCAGATTTTTTGGAGAACTTGGCCATTTTTTGCATAAAGAGTTCATCCATATCTTCAGCTTGCACAAGCGGCCTGTAATAAATGCCTACAATGGTGTCCTTTTCGTTGTTCTCTCCTTGTATTCTTACCCAAACAGTTTCCATAGAACTCCCAGGCTCTGATGCTTGGATCTCTGTGCAGGTATACGCTTTTCTAACATACAATGTGACACCTCCTCCTCATTTATCAAGTATGTTTTTCGCAAATAAGTTGTATCCTTCTAGCCTTGCATTCCAATCGTGTGTATCGTCCCACCAACTTTCAGTGATTCCAATGACATTATATTTATTTTCCTGCGTTAGTAGTTCCAGTTCTCCTTGTTTGCTGCCTATGCTATGTGCATTTGTAATAACGTGCATGAGAGATATATGTCACCACGGAACAGGCAGACCAACAGTAAAAGGGGAAGTTTATTTACGGGGGATGATACTGGTAAAACATACAGTATAACAGAGAAAATAATGTGAAAGGGTTATTTCGACAGAAGGAGAACTATACGGGGTTAAAACAGTAGAAAAAGAGTTATTCTCTGATGAGGCAAACTTAGGGATCTTGATTGGAGAAATCCTCTGGTCCAACTTTGGCACCGAGGCACCAGCGGTGCTTGATGTCCTCTGTCTCTGGGGTCCTTGAAATAGTCCAGCTGTAGTATAGGGGGTTTATTTGGGGGTCCAAGGGGTAGGAAGATGGCACTATCCCCCTGTGCTCAAGATCCTTGCCTCTGCTGCGTCCGCGGTGTTCTCCCACCGGGGTCAGGGACTCTGCCTCTCTCAGTCTCTCTCTGCAGGTCAGTGTCACGTTACTGAACGCCCCTTGGTCACAGGGGAACGTCTCAGCATATGCTCCGGTCTCTTTGCTAGGGAGCGTCTTGTCACGGTATGCGGTCTGTCTGTGTGGCAGGGTCTCCTCAAGGAGGGGAGTCAACAGCCTTCCTGTCGGTGCAGTGACAGGCCTCACGCGCCCACTGCACACCGCCTGTTTCCGCGGTATCCCAGTCTCCAGCCGCTGCACCCATCTGCTCTCTGTTCCTGCATTAGTGTCCTCCCACTTCTCTCTGCGCTGCTCTCCTGAAAGCGCGCGCAGTTCTCCCGCTCCCAGTCCTGTCCCCTTCCTGTTCCTGGTTGCAGTCCAGTCCCCAAAAGCCTTCCCCCCGGGGAACCTAACATCCTGCTCGATGGTTCCGGGCACGGAGCCAGGAAGCCAACTCCCCCTCGGCTCCTTTGGTGCTTCACCCCCTTACACATTTGTATAGAAACATTTTAGTTTGTGATTGGTTTCTCTTTCTCCAATATTTTTATTATTTAGATTTTTTTGTCTTTGTTCTTCCTTTCCACTTCTAGTAGCAGAGTTCTCAATAGTATTTGTCAGGTGTATGGTTTTTTCTGGCCTTTTGCTTCCCTTCCCACATTGTTCTAGTTTAAAGCTCTCCTGATGAGTGTAGCAAGACGACTTCCAAATACATGTTTTCTAGTCTTCGTAAGGTGCACCCTATCTCTAGCAAGTAGTCCATCATATAGCCAGTTGTTCGCCTGCACAATCTTATTCCACCTTTTTGTTCCATGGCCATCCACTGGGAGGAAGGATGAGAAGACCACCTTCGCTCCCAGTTCTTTCACTTTCTTACCTAAGTTTTCAAAGTCAGTGCAGATTGTTTCCAGGTCCTTTCTTGCGGCTTCACTTATCCCCACATGTATTAGCAGGAATCGGTAGTCATCTGTAGGTCTGAAGAGTCCTGATATCCTGTCAGACACATCTTTAATTTTTGCACCTGGAAGACAGCACATTTCTCTTGAGGTTATATCCGAGCTGCAGCGGCCTTTGTTCCTCTCAACAGGGAATCCACCATGACCACAATTCTCCGTTTCTTCTTCACAACATTTTTCTTTCTCCATCCACTGGTAAGATCCCTGAGGAATTGGCAACAGAGAGCTGCGTCATTCCACAGGACATCAGAAGACCACTGACGAAACTCAGTACAATAGTCTTCTGCTGTGCAGTTCCCCTTTGTCAGGTTCATGATCCTTGTCTCTGCCACCTTGACCCTGTCATATTCATCATAGATCTGTCCTAATGTGTCCAAAAAAGTCATCCACCGAAAGACGTTCAGGAGCAAGAGAGAGTAGGGAAAATGCCCAGGTCTGAGGGCCCCCTCCACAAAAGTGACATAATAATTCCCAGTAGCTGTGACTCATTCTCGGATGACCGCAAGGTAAACAATAATTTACAACTCTCTTTAAAAATTCTAAACTGATCTTTTTCTCCTGAAAATTTGTCAGGGAGTGCTATAACAGGTTCAGGGGGTTCAGATACGTCAGATGGTTCAGATGTCATAACAGTGGTCTGAAGAGAGAGACCACTGAGGGGCAGTAAGGCCTGTTTCACATTTCTGTTTTTTTTGATCAGTTGCAAGATGGTAAAAACGGATCCGTTTCCGTTGTGACACCAACGTATGACACCGGACCATTTTTTTGACGGATCCGCTGAAGCAGGAAATTTAAAGGAACCGCGTGAGAGAGAGATTTTTCCTGCTTCACAGCCTTTCTGGAACGTTATTCAGGGTTAAAAACCCTGGCAGAGCAAATGTGGCGGGCATGCGCAATACAAAATAGCGGACCGTCGCTCTGAAAAAACGTTTCAGAGTCCGTCTCCACCGCCCGGGAGTCGCTACAATTCTCACGGATCCGTCAAAAAACGGATGCGACGGACGACCGTCAGTCAAAATCTGCCGCTAATGTAAGTCTATGGGAGAAAAAACGGATCCGCCAAAAAAGGGGCGGATCCGTTTTTTCTAAAAGTGACAGATTTTGACTGACGTCAAAAAACGGAAATGTGAAACAGGCCTAAGAGTACCAGAAATCTCGTCCTGTAACTGAGCCTGTGAGGATGCCAGTTTGTGTTGTTCCAAGGCCAAATCTTAGACTAACTGTGTCAGATTCACCAAATGATCACACAAAGTACATAACGGATCCATAGGTGGGAAAAAGAGAAAATTTTACGGTCAATCGTAATGTGACCGCGAGTCGCAGAAGTGGAGAGAGACTGCAATACAGATAGTAAAAATATATACTACTTATAGAGTAAGTAACGGGAGGTCAAACAATCCGAGGTCAGGTCCAGAAAATGGCGCAGTACAACAAGGGAAAGTCAGAGACTTAATCAAATTCACGAGCCGAGGTCAGGTAAACCAGAAAGACAAGACAGATTACAGAGATCAGGCACAAGAGAAGTCAGGTCACAAGCCAAGGGTCTACGTCCAGGAAGAGAATCAAGTCAAGCTGGGTCAGGCACAGAGCACAAAGGGATCAGTCTTACATAGGCAGCAGCAAGTATACGATTGACACTGGGTGGAGAATCTAGCATGCTAAGTAGAAGACTAATCAAGGAAAGTGAACACACATGATTGCAGCACAGACTCAGCCCAACCAAAACAGACTGACAGCCCCCACACAAAGTAACATATCAGACAGGAACAGTGTGGAGATCTTGACAGTCTAATCATTGAATGAGTGAACAATCTTCATTTACATTACAGAATTTTAAAAAAAAAAATTATTTTGCTTGCCTAAATGATTTCATGCACAATTATCGGGCTTCTTTGGACACATTGTTCAGTCACTTGACCAATTTACATTACACAATCATCATGAACAATGTGTCGCTCGCTACTAGTGATGAGCGAGTATACTCATTGCTCGGGTGTCCTCCGAGTATTTTAGCGTGCTCGGAGATTTAGTTTTCGTCCTCTTATCTGCATGATTTGCGACTTGCAGACAGGCAGAATACATGTGTGGAATGCCTGTTTGTTAGGGAAAAATCTCCGAGAACGCTAAAATACTCGGAGGACACCCGAGCATGCTCGGGAAAACCCTAGCAACGAGTATACTCGCTCATCACTAGTCGCTAGTGTTAGAATCTGACAAATTATTGGCCAGTCTAAATGGAGTTTAAGATTGCTTACAAAAGTTTTATCCATGGCCAGTTGTCTCATGTCTATAGTTTTTCATCATGAATTAACATTTGAAGAAGCAACCAATCAGAACTAAAGGAGCATTTAAATTTTAACAAGGTATCATCAAATAGCCACAGTAGTGGCCATGCACGTTAAAGCTATGTGTCCACGTTGCAGAAATGCTGCAAAAATATCCGCAACATTTCCGCAAGTCCCTGTCATGGGTAAAACACATGCAGAATTTGCATGCGTTTTCCCTCAAAACATAAGCGTTTTGCAAGAGTTTTTAGCTTCCAGAATGCTTGCTCTTTCCAAGCGATTTGACGCATCGCTGTGTGGGGTTCAGATGCATGCCCCTACGGGCAAAAACACAATGTGAAAAGAGCATAAGATGGCAGGAATGAGCACTGTATTTCTGCACTAGGTTTCCAATAGCTACTGGACAAAACTATATTGCTTATGTAATCAACTGACAGTACTAAATCTAAGAAGACATTAGTATTTCTTTTTATGTAAAAAATAAATGAAGACCATAAGAGTTAATGTAATCAATGAATGTTGGAACAGCTGCTCTTTGGTGTACCCAAATAATAATGACATAAGCAAAAGAACAGCCCATGTTTATCATCTATATGTATGTGTGTAGCATCTGTGTGACATGTAGCAGAATAAAATGCATTGAAGAAATTACTGATTTTTATGTGTTAACCCCTTTCGAACATGTGACATAATAATCCATCCCTGAGCCCTGGGTCTCATTGACCATGGATGGATTATTACATCATCGTGATTGCCTGCGCACACGGGCTGTGCACGGGCGATTGCCACCGGGTGTCAGCTGATTCTGACAGCTGACAGCCGGCACTAAGTGCCAGGAGTGGTACCGCACAGCTCCAGGCACTTTAACCCCCTAAATTCTGCAATTGAATGTGATCGCAGCATTCTGAGAGTAGGCAGAGGGATGACAGCCCCTCTGCCTTTGGATTGGAGACCCCGCGGCGTGGCGCCGGGTCAGGATCATTGCCATGGTGACCCGATGTCATCATGATGACATCTGGATCACCAGAACTAGGAAAGTTGTTGATCATGCTCAGTGCATAATCATCAACTTCCGCTGACAGTGCAGAGCTGATAGTTTTTACAGCATGGGGATGATGCTGCATCCTCATACTATAAAAGCAATGAGCCTGCAAAAAATGATAGTCCCATAGTGGGACGTAGTAAAAAAAGTAAAAAAAACCTTTTTTTAAATAATTGTAAAAATATTTAAAAAAAATCAAAAATAATAAAAAAAGTAAAGATATTATATCTATGAATAAATATATGCATAAAAAATATAAACAATAAAAGTACACATATTTGGTATCGCTGCGTCCACAATGACCCGACCTATAAAACTGTCCCAATAGTTAACATCTTTAGTGAACACCATAAAAATAAAAAAAACAAGGCAAAAAACAATGCTTTATCATCATACAGCCGAACAAAAAGTGGAATAAAATGTGATCCAAAAATAGATATAAATAAACATGGCACCGCTGAAAATGTCATCTTGTCCCACAAAAAACAAATCGCAATACAGCTCCATCAACGGAAAAATGAAAAAGCTGGAGCTCTCAGAATAAAGCGATGCAATAATAATTATTTTTTCTAGAAAATAGTTTGTGTAGAAGCACCAAATCATAAAACAATATAAATGTGGTATCGCTGTAATTGTACTGATGTGAAGAATAAAACTGCCATATCAATTTTACCACACATGGAATTACATTAACCCCCCCCCAGTTTTTGTTTATTCTGCCTCCCAAAAATCAGAATAGAAAATGTCATGTGCCCAAAAATGGTACCAATAAAAACGTCAACTTGTCCCACAAAAAACAAGTCCTCACATGACACTGTGGGCCGCCAAGATATGGAAAAATTATAGCTCACAAAATACGGTGATACAAAAACTATTTTTTTCAATAAAAATCATCTTTTAGTTTGTGACAGCAGCCAAATATAAAAACCCGATGTAAATCTGGTATCGCTGTAATTGCATCGACCCGATTGGGTGTGTAAAAGTTCATGCATGTAGTAGTCAAATTATTGCACTTTTTCCCTCTTCTGAGCTTTTTTTTTGCAAAGTTGATAGATAATGTGAGTTGGCTCATCATTTGCAGTGTCAAAAAGGCCCAGGCTAGACAACCATTGCCGCCCCTGCGAGCTGCAGACCCACAATCACTGTTGGCCACAGCTATAGTTGTGGCTGAGGATGCAGTATTCATCGTGGTTGCATCACTCTGTGTCTGCACCGTACAACACAACGTAACCTCCTCGTCTTCCTCCTCCTCCAATGCCTCAGATGACCTACTCAGCTGTGTGCCTCTGGGATCACACCAAGTGGGATCTACAACCTCATCATCATCCTCTGTGTTATCCCATTCCTCACCTTTGGAGTAACCCTCCTCCTCTTCCTGCCCTGACAGCACAGTACAGTCTGCGTGAGACTCAGATATCCTTCCCCCCAGGGGTGAATGTCTGGTGACGAGGGTCAGGATGCTGATCGGACCCTCCTGCCCCAGATCCGAGCTAGCAAAAATTTGTACATTGGTGCAGGTGATTTTCTCCTCTTAAATCTGTGAATCTTTGGAGTACACTTCTGATGCCCATGTCATACAATGTGTGAACAGCTCTGCAGACTCACCCATCTGTGGTTCCCTACAGCCACTTCGGCAGTTGGAGAGTTGTGACATGAGGGGAAGCAAAGGTAATTGGGGTGTCACCTCTTTGGACTGTACTGTATGTGATGTTGAGGTGGAGGAAGAGTAGGAGAGGCCACTTGAAGCTGCGCTTGCCATCCACTCGAGCACATGGCCCTCATCAACAAGGTGTACCACTGTTCAGCTGCCAAAAAAAGGGAGTGGAGTAGCCCATTCAGTAACAGAAGGTGTCAGTTGTGTTTGGATAGGATGTGACGGAGTTGGTTCACGAGTGCTTTCACTAACATTACCACTTACCCCACGTTCACCTTGAACACCAAGTCTATTACCCCTCCACCTCGCTTTTTCCCAGTCATGTTGCTCAGATAGTGTGGTAGGAGCACACAATTAGCAACAAAAAATTAGATTTTTTACTCTGCACCAGCACTGCACACAGCTGAATTTCAGCAGAGCTAAATGACAATATAAAATATGGCGAATCATGTCAGTAATTTTTTTTTAGTGTGGATGAAGCCTGTGTAACATAGAAGATATGCTCCAAACAATTTCAAACTGACATCTCCGCTACTGTATCACGATATTAACAGAAGAAAGTATTTTTTTTAAACTGTGGATGAGGCCTGTATAACATAGAAGATATTCTCCAAACAATTTCAAAGTGAGATCTCCCATACTGTATCACGTTAGTAACAGAAGAAAGTATTTTTTTTTAGTGTGGATGAGGCCTGTATAACATAGAAGGTATGCTCCAAACAATTTGAAATTGACATCTCCCCTACTGTATCACGTTGCTAACATAATTATTATTTTTTTTTTTACTGTGGAATAGGCCTGTATACAATTGAATATATCTTCCAAACAATTGCAAACTCAGATCTAGCCTGCTATATCACGTTTGTCACAGAAAATATATATTTTTTTTTTACTGTGCATGATCTTTGCACACAGCTGAATTTCACCGCCACAAAATGAGAATGAGGGATAAGGCATGCTGTATCACATTTGTAACAGAAAAAAATATTTTTTTTTTACTCTGCAACAGCTCTTCATAAAAATGAATTTCACTGCCACAAAATGAGAAGGTGGGATATGGGGTGCTGTATCACATTTGTAACAGAAAAAAATAGTTTTTTCACTCTGCAACAGCTCTGCACACAGATGAAGCTCACTGCCACAAAATGAGAATGTGGGTATGGCGTGCTGTATTACTTAACAGAAAAAATATTGCTTTTTTTTTACTCGGCAACAGCTCTGCACACAGATGATTTTCACTGCCACTAAATGACAAGGTGAGATATGGCTTGCTGAATCACATTAGCAACTGAAAAAAATAGTTTTTTTTCACTCTGCCACAGCTCTGCACACAGATGAATTTCACCGCCACTAAATGACAAGGTGAGATATGGCATGCTGAATCACGTTAGCAACTGAAAAAAAAAATATTTTTTACTCTGCAACTACTCTGCACACAGATGAAGTTCAACAGCACTAAATTTCAAGGTGACATAAGCCTTGCTTAATTACGTTAGTAACAGAAAAAAATAGTTTTCTTTGCTCTGCAACTGCTCTGCACACAGATAACTAACTAGCTAAAATCTCTTAGCAACCACGTGCAGCATCTGAAGCAGCCTCTTTGCCAGGTTATACTGACAAATTGGCACTAAAACAAGATATCCGCTCTTTATATAGAGAGGGACATGTGATTTCAGCAGCCAATGACACAAGATCTTCTGTCTGGACACTGTGGATGGTTCATGCTCCCTGAGTGGCTAGCCACAATTTGCATACATAAAGTTAGAAAAAAAAATTGCAAGCATCGCTCCTCTGAGCTCTCCCCACATCAAACACGTCCCTCGCTCATCATACACAACCACTACACTAGCCAAAGTGCTAAACGCAATTATTTTCCCCCACACTTTTTACCGAATGGTACCTATTTTTTCCAATTTTCAGAAAAAAATGCTTGTGTTTCGGATCATGAATGTAAATGTGCCATATTCGTGACAAATTTATTTTTGGCAATCGTTTTCCGAACAAATTCATCTCTACTTTTGTATGCTTTGGGGTATGTTAAAAAAAAATGGGCTTTTTCAATGTGCAGGCCCCTCAAAGTCACTTCTAAATTGAATACTTCCCTAAAAAAATAAGTTTTGCAAATTTCTTTGAAACAATTAAGAAATTGCTGTTAAGCTTTTAACCCTTGTGATATTCTAACAAAATAAAAAGACATTTGATGAAAGATGCTGATGTAAAGTAAACATATGGTAAATAAATGTTATTTACTAACAGCTTTGTGTAGCAAGGCCATCTGATATACAGTATATATATATATACATATATGCACACAAAGTTTAAATTTTTTTACATTTTCATTAAATTTCTGATGTTTTTTTATAAATAAACAAATCGGAATCATTGGGATATATTGAAACATTCCAGAGTTATTACCGCGTAACATATTAGATTTGAGAAATTGGGCCTAGTCATTAAGCGATTAACCACGGCAGCATTTATTTTATATTGAACATTTGGGCTGAGAAATGTAGGATATACTGTACAAAGAATTTTATTTAGCGTTTATAAAGATAGCAGTCGATCTACCACCCAAGATCTAGAATGAATACTACATTTCGGGTTGGAGAAGTAGGTCATTGAAATAAAGGTACTGTCACACTTAGCTATGTACCAGCGATCCCGACCAGCGATATGACGCGGTCAGGATCGCTGGTGCATCGCTAAGTGGTCGCTAGTGAGCTGCCACACAGGCAGATCTCACCAGCGACATCGCAGGGGTCGGGGGTCGCTACTTACCTGTCAGACCAGGCGATCCTGCGTCCTCCCGCCCGCGTCCACGCGTCGCTCGTCGTCACAGCAGGAAGCACCGCAGGAAGCTGACGACGAGAAACAGTCCTGAACGTTCTCGCGCGATCAGCGATAACCAGCGGGGGAGCCGGTCGGAGGTAAGTATCACACACAGAGATATCGCTAGCAATATCGCTATAACGTCACTAGTTATAGAGATATTGCTAGCGATATCTCTTAGTGTGACTGGCCCTTACGAGTCACTCATTGACAAGATACAGGCAGTGGGCAGTGAGAAGAGAAGAGAGACAGCAGAGCTGGAATTACAGAGCCTGCTTGCTGCACTTGCGGCTCAATTGCTTGACAATTCAACTAAAAATTTTCTAAAACGTAATCTCAGATTTCTAGAATAAAGGTATGGATATAATCAATTTTACAATCCAATCTGGCACATGAACAAGCAAAAACAGATGAGACCAATTTTTAAAGAAGCAGTGCCATCAACATTTTAATCTTCATATTTTGCAATCATCATATTATTTAGCTTTGAATACTTACAATTGCTCATTTTGCCTTTCTAACAAGTAAATTCTTCTCATTTCCATTAGGTCTATGACATCACGTGATTAAAAACAGACTACCTGAATCCTTCTAAGCTCTATGTAGAAACAGGAGGTCAATTTTTCCTTCATGACTCATAAATCACAAAAGTCCTTGGCAGAGGCAGGAGGGAGCAGCTGGGTCAGGAGTTGAAGAGGCAGGGCCGGCCCGAACGTATAGGCGAACTACGCCCAAAGGGGGCACCAGAGAAAAAATAGAAAAAATTATAAAAAATCTTTTCAAAAGGCAAAAAGTTTTAGGGATGGAAAGAAAAGTGTACATATTTAAGGGCAAATATGACGCAAGAGAGGTTGGTTGGGTTGGCAACAATTTCGATAGAATCTGAAGTTGCTAAACAAATTAATCTCCGTGACTTAGTGTCATCCTTTTCAAAAAAAAAGGCAAGGAAACAAAAATTTTAATTACCTATGGTCGTTTTTGTTTTGTGTTATTGATTACTTTGTATATATTTGTCCTATACAACTTCTCAGAAGATTAAAGAGTTAGAGAGTTAATTAATCATTGTTGTTGAGGTTTATTTTGCTCCTAAATTTATATCCCAAGTTTTCATCTACTGCCAAGAATAGTAGGGGCGCAACAAAATAGTTTCGCCTAGGGCGCCGTAATCTCTCGGGCCGGCCCTGTGAAGAGGGGAATGATTTATGCAAGGAAAAGAGACTTCCTGTTTCTACATAACGTAGAATAAAAAAGAGAAGAATTAACTAGGTAGAAATACAAAATCGGCAATTGTAAGTACAATGTGCTATACAATATGATGACTGCAAAATATTAAGAGAATAAACAATTTAATGGGAGTGCTTCTCTTGCAAACCTATACATTTTACTCCAGTCTTTTCTATACTGAGATTAGCTTATAAAATGCTGGTTTTATTAAAAAGGTCCACATAATGCCTAAACATTAGATAGGATTAGAGCCAGTGCACCTTGCTCTTGTGGTTGGAGGTCTAGTCACGGTCTTCTATTGAGGTCAGATAAAGTAAATGTGACCACAATGCTGTTGCCCCCGTCCAAATTCTCTGACATTACCCACGAGCCTCAGCACTACTGCTGTTTGGCAGAAACATTTAGGCCTTGGATATGAGAATGAAGTTTGTTTCCTGACTATTTACAAAAAAGAAAAGCTTTTTATTTGCCCATGACATGACATTAAATAAGACACATGTCTTTTAGCCTAGTGTGTATAATTCTGCTCTGTTGGACAGAACAGTTTCTGGGTGACCTTAACTCTTTACCCCATGTCAGAGCTAGTAAGAACAAAGATAAGGACAAAGTCCCAATATGTCAACAGACTAGTGAGTCTATTAACCCATCCATATCTGAAAGTATCAAGACAGCTAAAGCTGGATATAGGTGGGAATTTGATCCTGATATTTCTTACTAATTGGATGCCATTCAATAAAGGAGCATATATGCACTACTATATCAAAAGACAGGAATGCTATGTAGAAAACCTCGCTATCCCTTATAGATAAGATATTATTAACACAGTGACTTGAGAAAATATTCACCCCCTTGGCTTTTTACCTATTTTGTTACATTCCAACCTACGTTTACATTTTTTGAAATCCGATTTGTGTGTGATGCATCAGCTCTAAATAGTCTAAGTTGGTGAAGTGAAGTGAGAAAAATATAGGCATAAATTAAATGTATGGGATCAAATAACTAAAAATTGGCATGTGCATATGTATTCACCTATTTTGCGATGAAGCCTGTAAAAATGTCTGGTGCAAGCAAAGAGTTCCCAAGCAGTGACTAGAGTATCTTTCCATATGACCACAATATGCCATAAAATCCAAAGAGGTGGCCTTTATGTAAGAGATGGCAGAAAAAAAGCCTTTACTTACACACAAAAATTGTAAGGCTCGTTTGCCAAAGAAGAGATCAAAATCTAGCTTTTTGGCCATCAAGGTAAACGCTATGTCTTGGGCATATCCCACACAGCTAATCACCCCAGAACACCATCGTTTTTTGCAGGGACAGGGAAAATGGTCTAAGTCAAAGGGAAGATGCATAGTGCGAAATGCAGGTGTAAGGAGGAAGACGGGTGCCTGCATTGATCCGGGTCCGGAACTGTCGAGGCTGCGTTTCATGTTGCCTGGGGGAAGAAATAGGGGACCGGACAGGTCCCATGACCCAGGAAGAGCGGGTGTGTTTAAGCCAGAAACAGAGCTGAAAGCGCACGAAGCAGCAGTCAGTCTCCCGCCGACAGCGTGAGCAGAAGGAGTCATGCGGCGCGCTCCGCAGGGTGACAGACAGCGCGGAGACGAGCCACGGCAGAGATTAAGCGAGCACTCCAGACAGTGAGTGTGCAGAGCCCCGCGCACCCGGCTAGGCAGAGGGCTGTGTTTGTGCTAAGGAGTATGTGCCAGGTGCAGGGTCCCAAGATGTGTCCCCCTCTCCAATAGATGAGCAGCAGCAGCACACGTGTTGGACAGAGGCTCCTGCAGCGCTCCCTACTTTGGCTGCACAGGTTTATAGACTAGGGGCTCAATGGGTAAAACTGGTGACTGCCCGTTGCTGCCAGAAGCTTGACCGTGATTCGCTGGATCCACCTAAGGACGCCACGTCGGCCATTGCCGGTATTACAACCCTCATGAGACTGCATTCGAATGAGGACTAGAGAAGACCACGATAAGTGCCATTTACGTAGCAGACTGTCGCGTTAACCCTTTTTTTAACTACCCTTTTACTATCCATTGGTTAATGTTATTAGCTCCCTGCAAGGAGACCATTGCCACCCTTTTCTTTGTTATCCAATTAAACAATTTTCTTATACAGCCTTGTTCTGCAATCCCTGCATTACTGCATTCCCGCAACTACTTAGGCTACTTTCACACATCAGGTTTTTCCCGACAGGCAGGATCCGGCTATTTTTAGAAAAACCGGATTCGGCGTAAATTTTGGAGAACTGAAAGAACGGATCAATAATAGTAAAGAACTTGGCACTCAAAAATGGAATGTGATTTAACAGTTCCTTTATTGTAAAAAGCATCCAGTTCAACACACTTCTTAAACGTTTTCAGTCATACAATCGACCTTCATCAGAAAAAAGAATTTCATGGTTGATTTAATGAGAATACGAATCCTGAGATGAGGTTCAAGTGAGCTTTAGTGAAGCTCCATTAATTCCATGGGCAGTGATCGAGAGTCCGTGGGTGAGTGTCAGAGTCGGCTATTACAAAATGGTGTATAGCCACCATATGTGAGGTTATAATTGGATGGGGTGAGTGCCAGGACAGATACCTGAAAGGAGCTGGGTATATGATGAGGTATGGAGAGGCAGACGTCTAACTGGCAGCGGCTAAGGAAGATGTGCGGACACTCTTGGTAGGTAAGAATGCAGGAGATGCCCAATCTACGGGAATTGTGCGTCAAAATATGAGGGCAACGGTGTTATCAGTATCTGGTGTATTTGCCCACAATTTAGCACTGTAATCTATTCAGATAGTGTGTCCAGCTCAGAGTATACAAGTGGATCACAGGGGAGGGAGACCGCGCTGGCATGTAAAGCACCGCAAGGGAAATGCACTTAGCCTGTGTCTAGAGAGTGTGTGAGCCACTGGCAGGGGAGACGCAGTGCACCTGATACTGATAACACCGTTACCATGTAGCAAAAAACCGGAAGCGCCGGATCCGGCACTGTCCGGTTTTTCGCCGCAGACAAAAACTGTTACTAGAGACGTTTTTTCCAGACGCCGGAATGAAACATTTAGCCGGCGAAAACCAGAAGAAGCGGAAGGCCATGAGGCACGATCCGGTGCTAATACAGTTCAATGAGAGAAAACTGGATCCGGCGGCAGCTTTCGCCGGATCCGGTTTTTTAACAAATCCTGCCTGTCGGAAAAAAACTGATGTGTGAAAGTAGCCTTACACAGGTGTAAAACCTGATTCAGTCTGTCAGTGATTTGAGACTGAGACGGAGGTTCACTTTCTAACAAGAGAATGACCCAAAGCATACTGCTAAAGATACACTCAGATGGTTTAAGGGGAAACATGTAAATGTTTTGGAGTGGCCTAGTCAAAGCCCAGATGTTAATTCAACTGAGAATCTGTGGTCAGACACGAAGATTGCTGTTCACCAGAGGAAACCATTTAATCTGAAGGAGCTGAACCAGTTTTGCCTTGAGGAATGGGCAAAAATCCCAGTGGCAAGATGTAGAAACCTCATAGAGACTTATCCAAAGTGACTTACAGCTGTAATTGGCCCAAAAGGAGGCTTAACAAAGCTTAGAGGGGAGAATAATTAAGGCCTCTTTCACACTTCCGTTTTTTACAATCAGTCACAATCCGCCAGGTTTTGAAAAAAAATGGATCCTCAATTTTTTTTTGAGGATCCGTTTTTTTCCCATTGACTTGCATTAATGGCGGATTGTGACGGATTGCTGTCCGTTGCATCCGTTTTTTGTGAGGATCCGCCAAAAGTTTCTGTCCGTCACCATCCTCAAAGATTTCAAAACGGAGCTTGTAACGTTTTTTTCTCTGGCGGATCCTCCAGACACTCATTTAACCCGAAATTCTTTCTGGGTGCCGGACAAAAAAATTCTCTCTCTCTCTCTCTCTCTCTCTCTCCCCGGCCAGCGATTCCTTTAAATTTCTTCATTTTCAGGATCCGTCTGAAAACGGATCCTGTGCCATCCGTTCACATCAGTTGAGAACGGATCCGCTTGTCCGCATTTTTGGCGGATTATAACTGATGCAAAAAACTGAAGTGTGAAAGAGGCCTTAGATACTGAAGTTTGCAGTTATTTTGTCCTATTTGTTGCTTGCCTCACAAGAAAAAAAAATAACACAAGTGTTCACAGTTGTAGGCGAGTTCTTTACATGAACTGATGCAAACCCTAAAAAAAGTGAAATTCCAGGTTGTGAGATAGCAAGACACACACAAAAAAGGGTGGTGAACACTTTTTCAAGCCACTATATTTATCTGGAATTGATCAGGACTATCAAATATGTAATTGTGTGTGTTTTACAGCTCCCTGAAAAGAATTATTATAACCCCATTTATTCCATGGTACTTTTCGTGTGAAACGGGGTATACATAATAAAGAACAAGTACAATAATCTTATTCAATACAAGTCACGACTGGTGCAGGAGGAGAGAGGACCCTGCCCGTGAGTGCTCACAATCTACAAGGGCTGGGTGAGTATACAATAAGTGAGGGCAGAGCTGGTCATGAAGTGGTTTGGTGGAGAGGTGGTTACTGCAGCTTATAGGATGGTCAGAATAGGCAGGTCTTTAGGTTCCTTTTGAAGGTTTCCACAGTAGGTGAGAGTCTGATATGTTGGAGTAGAGAGTTCCAGAGGAGGGGGGATGTGCAGGAGAAAGCTTGCATGCCATTGTGGGAGGAGGAAAAACGTGGACAGTAGAGAAGGAGATCTTGTGAGTATTCATACCCCCTGTAGTCTACTACCCCTAAATGAAATCCTGAGTGACTAATTGCCTCCAGAAGTTACATACCGTATATACTCGTGTATAAGCCAACCCGTGTATAAGCTGACCCCCCTAAATTTGCCACAACAAAACTGGGAAAACTTATTGACTCGCATAGAAGCCTAGGGTGGAAAATGCAGCAGCTACTGGTAAATTTCAAAAATAAAAATAGATACCAATAAAAGTAAAATTAATTGAGACATCAGGAGGTTAAATGTTTTTGAATATCCATATTGAATCAGGAGCCCCATATAATGCTCCATACAGTTCATGATGGGCCCAATAAGATGTTCCATACAAAATACGCCACATATAATTCTGCACAAAGGTTAATAATGCTTATGTATTTCTCTCACATATTTCTACCTATCTCTATGGATTTATGTACTGAATAAAATTTTGTTAGAATACTATCTTTAACCCCTTAAGCCCCAAGGGTGGTTTGCACGTTCATGACCGGGCCAATTTTTACAATTCTGACCACTGTCCCTTTATAAGGTAATAACTCTGAAACGCTTCCATGGATCCCGGTGATTCTGACAATGTTTTCTCGTGAAGTATTGTACTTCATGTTAGTGGTAAAATTTCACTCAAATAACTTGCGTTTGGCAAAAATTTTGAAAATTTTGCAATTTTCCAAATTTGAATTTTTATGCCCTTAAATCACAGAGATACAGCACACAAAAAACTTGATAAGTAACATTTCCCACATGTTTACTTTACATCAGCACAATTTTGGAACCAAAATTTTTTTTGTTAGGAAGTTATAAGGGTTAAAAATTGACCAGCAATTTCTCATTTTTGCAACACCATTTTATTTTTACGGACCACATCACATTTGAAGCCATTTTGCGGGGTCTATATGTTAGAAAATACCCAAAAGTGACACCATTCTAAAAACTGCACCCCTTAAGGTGCTCAAAACCACATACAAGAAGTTTATTAACCCTTTAGGTGCGTCACAGGAATTTTTTGAATATTTTAAAAAAATGAACATTTAACTTTTTTTCACAAAAAAAATACTTCAGGTTCAATTTTTTTTATTTTACCAAGGGTAACAGGAGAAATTGGACTGTAAAAGTTATTGTGAAATTTGTCCTGAGTACACTGATACCTGATATGTGGGGGGGAACCACTGTTTCGGCGCATGGCAGAGCTCAGAAGGGAAGGAGCGCCGTTTGACTTTTTCAATGCAAAATTGGCTGGAATTCAGATCGGACACCATGTCGCATTTGGAGAGCCCCTGATGTACCTAAACAGTGGAAACCCCCCACAAGTGACCCCATTTTGGAAACTAGACCCCCCAAGGAACTTATCTAGATATGTGGTGAGAACTTTGAACCCACAAGGGCTTCACAGAAGTTTATAACGTACAGCGGTACAATTAAAAAATCATATTTTTTCCATAAAAATGATGTTTTCACTCCCAATTTTTATTTTCCCAAGGGTAACAGGAATCTAAAAGTTATTGTGCAATTTGTCCTGAGTACACTGATACCCCAAAAGTGGGGATAAACCACTATTTGGGCACATGGCAGAGCTCGGAAGGGAAGCAGCGCCATTTGACGTTTTTGGCTGGAATTGAGATCGGACACCATGTCGCGATTGGAAAACCCCTGATGTACCAAAACAGTTGAAACCCCCACAAATGACACCATTTTGGAAACTAGACCCCCCAAGGAACTTATCTAGATGTGTGGTGAGAATTTTGAACCTCCCAGTGCTTCACAGAAGTTTATCATGCCTGGGCGTGAAAATAAAAAAATTGTATTTTTTCCACAAATATGATCTTTTAGTCACCAATTTTTTTATTTTCCCAAGGGTACCAGGAGAAATTGGACCCCAAAAGTTGTTGTCCAATTTGTCCTGAGTATGTTGACACCTCATATGTGGGAGAAAACTACTGTATGGGCACATGTCGGGGCTCGGAAGGGAAGTAGTGACGTTTTGGAATGCAGACTTTGATGGAATGGTCAGTGGGTGTCATGTTGCTTTTGGAAAGCCCCTGATGTACCTAAACAGTGGAAACCCCCCCACAGGTGACCCCATTTTGGAAACTAGACCCCCTAAGGAACTTATCTAGATGTGTGGTTAGCACTTTGAACCCCCAAGGGCTTCACAGAAGTTTATAATGCCCGGGCATGAAAATAAAAAAATCGTATTTTTTCCACAAACATGATCAATTAGTCCCCAATTTTTTTATTTTCCCAGGGGTAACAGGAGAAATTGGACCCCAAAAGTTGTTGTCCAATTTGTCCTGAGTACACTGATACCTCATATGTGGGAGAAAACTACTGTATGGGCACACGTCGGGGCTCGGAAGGGAAGTAGTGACGTTTTGGAATGCAGACTTTGATGGAATAGTCTGCGGGTGTCATGTGCGTTTGGAGAGCCCCTGATGTACCTAAACTATTGAAACTCCCCACAAGTGACCCCATTTTGGAAACTAGACCTCCCACAGAACTTATATAGATGTGTGGTGAGCACTTTGAACCCCTAAGTGATTCACAGAAGTTTATAACGCCCGGGCGTGAAAATAAAAAAATCATTTTTTTCCACAAAAATGATATTTTTGCCCCCAATTTTTTATTTTCCTAAGGGTAACGGGAGAAATTGGACCCCAAAAGTTGTTTTGCAATTTGTCCTGAGTAGGCTGATACCCTATATGTGGGGGTAAAACACTGTTTGGGTGCATAGCAGAGCTTGGAAGGGAAGGAGCACCATTTGACTTTTTCAACGCAGAATTGGCTGGAATTGAGATCCGACGCCATGTTGCATTTGGAGAGCACCTGATGTACCCAAACAGTGGAAACCCCCAATTCTAACTCCAACCCTAACCCCAACACACCCCTAACCCTAATCTCAGCCCTAACCCTAGCCCTAGCCCTAGCCCTAACCCTAATGGGAAAATGGAAATAAATACATTTTTTTTATTTTATTTTTCCCTAACTAAGGGGGTGATAAAGGGGGTTTGATTTACTATTTATAGCGGGTTTTTATGTTTGGCAGCTGTCATAGGCTAAAAGACACTTTTTATTGTAAAAATAGTTTTTGCATCACCACATATTGAGAGCTATAATTTTTCTATATTTTGACCCACCAAGTCATACGAGGTCTTATTTTTTGAGGGACGAGTTGACATTTTTATTGGTACCATTTTCGGGCATGTGACATTTTTTGATCGCTTTTTACTCCGATTTTTGGGACGCAGAATGAACTAAAACCAGCGTTTCATGAATTTCTTTTGGGGGGTGCGTTTAAACCATTCCGCGTGCGGTAAAATTGATAAAGCGGTTTTATTCTTCGGGTCAGTACGGTTACAGCGATACCTCATTTATGTCTTTTTTTATGTTTTGGCGGTTTTATGCAATGAAAACTATTTTATATAAAAAATAATTATTTTTGCATCGCTTTATTCTGTGAGCTATAACTTTTTTATTTTTTCGCTGATGATGCTGTAGCATGGCTCGTTTTTTGCAGGACAAGATGACATTTTCAGTGGTACCATGGATATTTATATGCGTCTTTTTGATCGCGCGTTATTGCACTTTTTGCTCTGCAGTATGATAATAAATCATTATTTTTTGCTTCGTTTTTTATTTTTATTTTTTAAGGGGTTCTCTAAAGGGGTTAACTAATGGGACAGTTTTATAGGGCAGGTCATTATGGACGCGGCGATACCAAATATGTGTACTTCTGTTGTTTTTTTCTTTTTTTATTTCCAAAAAATTAATTTATTGGGGAATATTTATTTTTTTTCTAATTTCTTTAGCGATTTTTTTTAAAATTATTTTTACACTTTTTTTTGTAACTTTATTAGGTTGTACCAGGGGGGACATCACTGTCCTGTGACAGATTGCTGATCTGTCACATCACAGATCTGTCACAGGCATAGACGCAGACTTCCTCATGCCTGCGCTTTGCAGGCACTGAGGAAGTCAGCTCCCTACAGGCCCCCGAAGGTCCCCATCACCATCTTGGATCCGGGGGCCTGTAGGGAAAGAGACCCCCGCAGCAGCGCTGCACATTGCGCTGCGGTGGGGGGCTCAGGGAAGCACGGAGGGAGCCCCCTCCCTGCCGATGCTTCCCTTTAACCCCCAGTACACCACGATCGTGTTTGATCGCGGTGTGCAAGGGGTTAACATGTCAGGGGCGGTCCGTGACCGCCCCTGACACATTGTGCCGGATGTCAGCTGTGATAGTTAGCTGACACCCGGCCGCGATCTGCGGCGCTCACCACGTGGGCGCCGCTGATCGCTGTGACGTACTATCCCGTCCCTGGGGATTAAGTCACAGGGCACATGGACGGGATAGTACATCACATGGGATTAAGGGGTTAAATGACATAGAGAATTACTCTATGTAAAAGCTAATGTTAAAACCGCATTGTATACGGATTACATACGCATATCATACGGATGTCATATGGATGCTAGGTGAGATAAATCTCATTGTTCTCGCATGACAAACATCGGACTTTACAGGACCAACATCGGACCAATTTTATTAATGCTGATAGGTATGAACCATTAGTTGTGTACTCCACAAATCTTGTCTTTATGAAAGAGTGGCAAGAAGAAAGCCATTTTTTAAATTAAGCCATAAGAAATCGCATTTGCACTTTGTATAAGAAGGTGCTTTGGGAAGAAAAGACCAATGTAGAACTTTTGAGGCTAAACGCTATGTGCGGTGGAAAACTAACACTGCACATAGTGGTAGCAGCATCATGTTGTGGGATGCTTTTTGTCAACAGGGACAGGGAAGCGGGTCAGAGTTGATGGGAAGATGGATTGAGCTAAATATAGGAAGAAAACCTGTTAGATGCTGCAAAAGATGAGACGGGTGTAGGTTTACCTTCCAGTAGGAAAACGACCCTAAGCATATAGTCATAGTTACAATGGAATGGTTTAGATGAAAACATTTCATGTGTGTCAATGGCCCAGTCACAGTCCAGTCCTAAATTCAATTGAGAAAAATCTCACTGAGCTAGATTTAGTTTGCAAAGAAGAATAGGCAAAAATTTCAGCCTCTGGATATGCAAAGCTGGTAGAGAACTACCCCAAAAGATTTACCTTGGTAATTACAGCAAAAGGTGGTCCTACAAAGTATTGAGTCAAGGGGTTGGAATACAAATGTATGTCACAATTTTCAGTTTTATATTTTTTCAAGATTTAGAAAACCATGTATTATTTCTTTTACAGTTTGCAAATACTTGCTGCTTTGTTTTGGTATATCACACAAAATTCCAATAAAACACATTTATATTTGTGGTATAACATGAAAAAATGTGGATACATTTATAAGGTTTGAATACTTTTCAAGGCAATATGTATACACATGTAGGTTTTTGAAAGAACTCACACATCAATGGGTCTATCATTCAAGCAAAAGTAGGCAGCTTCCACAAGCCGAAAATACTTTGCATTGTGTGGCACAAAGCAATTATGACTAGTGTTGAGCAGGAAAAGCGTCATTTTACATACAGTTTAGAGAGGACCTTTCACCAGTTTGAGGATGTAAGTTGATCACATCATGGAATAGTAGCGGCAGAATTAAATAAAACCTAGTTTTTCTATTTTAAAGTTTGAATGCTTATCTTTCCTAAGACCAAGGCGTTGTTAGCAGAGAGACCTTAAATTATGTTGCTCAGTCAAAAACAGGAGGTGTTATGCAAGTGGGAAAAAAAGAACACCCCCCCCCAGAGAATGTCAGACCCAGCTTTCTCTGGGGGAGACATGTAATAACACACATTTCTTGCAGCTCTCATCTAATAGTCAGTGTGGGAAAAGGGGAGTAGAGTGGAGCTGTGTGTCATTACAACCACCACTTGTAGCTCCCCTCTCACAACACTGGCAGCTCTGCTGTACTCACCCTTCAAAACACTGATTGCCTTAAAATGCAAGAAATGTTTAAAATGAATCACAGCTCTGACTGCAGTGAGATGAGAGCTGTAGCTGCAAAGATGTTTGCAATGACACACAGATCTGCTCTATTCCCCTTCCCGGCTTGTAATCACAGTATAGAATCATAGAATCATAGAGTTGGAAGGGACCTCCTGGGCCATCTGGTCCAACCCCCTGCTCAAAGCAGGATTCGCTAAATCATCCCAGTCAGATGTCTGTCCAGCCTCTGTTTGAAGACTTCCATTGAAGGAGAACTCACCACTTCTCGTGGCAGCCTGTTCCACTCATTGATCACTCTAACTGTCTAAAAGTTTTTTCTAATATCTGATCTGTGTCTCCTCCCATTCAGTTTCATCCCATTGCTTCTAGTCTTTCCTTGTGCAAATGAGAATAAAGTTGATCCTTCTACAATGTGACAGCCCTTTAGATATTTGTAGACAGCTATTAAGTCTCCTCTCAGTCTTCTCTTTTGCAAACTAAACATTCCCAAATCCTGCAACCTTTCCTCATAAGACAGGGTTTGCAGACCGGTCACCATTCTGGTCGCTCTTTTCTGAACTTGCTCCAGTTTTGTTGATGTCTTTTTTAAAATATGGTGCCCAAAACTGGACACAATATTCCAGATAAGGTCTGACCAAAGAGGAGTAGAGGGAAATAATGACTTCATGTGATCTAGACTGTATGCTTGTTAATACATCCTAGAATTGCATTTGCCTTTTTTGCTGCTGCATCACACTGTTGACTCATATTCAGTCTGTGATCTATTAGTATACCCAAGTCTTTTTCACATGTGCTGTCACTTAGCCCTATTCCTCCCATTCTGTATATGCTTTTTTCATTTTTATTGCCCAGATGTAGTACTTTGCATTTCTCCCTGTTAAAAACCATTCTGTTAGTTGCTGCCCACTTCTCCAGTTTATTTATATCTTTTTGAATCCTCTCTCTCTCTTCTCTAGTATTAGCTATCCCTCCTAGCTTTGTGTCATCAGCAAATTTAATCAGTTTACCCTCAATTCCTTCATCTAAATCGTTGATAAAGATGTTGAACAATACAGGGCCCAGGACAGAGCCCTGTGGTACCCCACTTGAGACATTCTTCCAACTGGATGTGCAGCCATTTACGACCACTCTTTGGGTCCGATCACTAAGCCAGTTATGAATCCACCTAACAGTTGCCTTGTCCATTCCATACTTAGTCATTTTGTCAATAAGGATTGTATGAGAGACTTTGTCAAATGCTTTGCTGAAGTCAAGATATACTATATCTACAGCATTTCCTTGATCCACCCAATCAGTGATTCCGTCATAGAAGGATATTAAGTTAGTTTGACATGACTTATTAGTTACAAACCCATGCTGACTCTGTTTAATCACTTCATTCTTATCCAGGTACTGACATACATGTTGTTTAATAATTTGTTCAAAGATCTTTCCTGGTATAGAAGTCAGACTCACCGGCCTATAGTTGCCTGGGTCCACCTTCTTCCCCTTTTTGAAGATAGGAACAACATTTGCTCTTCTCCAGTCTTCTGGTACTTCTCCTGTTCTCCAAGAATTTTCAAAGATTATGGAGAGGGGTTCAAAAATTTCTTCTGCTATCTCCTTCAGTACTCTGGGGTGTAATTCATCTGGACCTGGAGACTTGAATTCATTTAGGTTAGCTAAGTGTTTCCTCACTATCTTTCTGTTTATAGATATCCTGGATTCTTCTATTCCCTTAATAGGACAGTGAAGAACAGTTGATGTTACATTTCCTTTCTGAGAGAAAACAGATGCAAAATAGGAATTTAAAAGTTCAGCCTTCTCAACATCCTGTCTTACCATTTCATCATTTTCATCCTGTAAAAATCCTATAGCATCTTTGACTTTTCTTTTACTTTTGACATATCCCCAAAATCCTTTATTATTGCTTTTGACATCTCTTGCAAGCCTCAATTCATTTTCAGCTTTAGATAATCTGATTTGTGCCCTGCAGGTTCTGCAGACAGCATTATATTCTTCTTTAGATATGCCTCCCTCTTTCCATTTCATAAACATTTTTTTCTCCCTTTTTAGCATGTGCTTAAGTTCTGTGTTCATCCATCCTGGTTTCCTTAAATGCTTCCTATTCTTCCCTCTTTTTGGAATTGTTAACAACTGTGCTTTGAGAATTTCATTTTTCAAGATTTCCCATCCTTCCTGGACATTTTTGTCTTTAAGGATATCCAGCCATTGGATCCCTCCAATTCTCTTTCTGAATCCCTTAAAATCTGCCTTTCTGAAATCTAACCTTGACGTCTGAGTCTTCACAGGTCTTCCGCCTCTAGATATCCAAAATTCTAAAATAGCATGGTCACTACCTCCTAGGGTCCCAGCCACTTTTACCTCCTCAACCATTTCCACCCTGTTTATAAGGATTAGATCCAAGGTAGCAGTTCCCCTTGTTTTCTCCCCTACCTTCTGGAAGATAAAGTTGTCAGCAAGAGAGGATAAGAATTTCCTTGACCTGTTAGTTTTGCCTGAGAGAGATTCCCAACAAACGTCTGGATAGTTGAAATCTCCCATGACAACTATGTCAGTAGGTGGCGGCAATGAGATAAGTGGGAAAAGCAGAGCTGTGTGTCTCACAGAAAAAGCTGGGGCTTACCTCTTCTGGTAACATTTGCTTTTTACAACCCGCATGATGCTTCTTGCATTTGATTAGTCAATGTCTTACAGGGGAAGAAGTACCACCCCCAAGGAAGAATTTCTGCTCATGCCCCCTTGGTCTTAGTGAAAAATTAGTGAATAGTTGCAACTACCAGAAGAAGGTTCTGACCTTGTTTTACCTGTACATGTAAATGTATTTTCTTTATATTTGATACAGATTTCTCACACCAGTTGTTCAAATTCAAATCTATGCCAAAATCTATAACCTCCAGCATTAAAGGCAGCAATGCAAAAAACCTCCCATACTGGCAGCTGGGTTTATTTACTTAAGGAGGAGAAGTACCGTGTATGTTTGCGGAGAAAATGTCACCTTGACTTCCTGTTGCTTAAAATGTGAAAACCCACCACACCCTTGTGATGAAAACCCAATGGAACTAAAGGCTTCATTTAAAAGGCAAAGTCTGTGTTCTCTTTTGGTGTCAACAACTACTTATATTTCATCATGCAACTAAGAAAGACATATTATTGGCCAATGGACGTTCTACCGTAATTAGTCTTATTATCTAACTAGATGGAGACCCCATGTTATCGCATCAGGAGGGCGGTAACGTCATGATAGGGGCAGGCTTTGAAGTGTTCAGAATCTCTCCCCCCCATGGGCTCACCCACCTATTCACTCTCTCTTTCCCCATGTGCTGACTTCTCCCGTCTGTGCTCTCTTCTTTGACCTGTCTACTCCATGTGCTATCCCCTTTGTCTGCTGTCTCTCTCCTTCCAGTGCTGTGTTCTCCCCTCATGTGCTGTCCAGTTTGAGCTGTCTCCCCACTGTGCACTGTCTCTCTCACCCCTGTGTCTGACCATGTACAGAACATACCACAGCTCCTGGGCTTCCTCTGCCTGTAGACACATCGCGCATCTGCCACCAGGATCAGCCGAATTCCACGCAGGCACAGTGCGATGGTGTTCCGCTGGTGGTACCGCACAAGAGGCTGCATGAGTTTGAGTCTGAGTGTGAGAGTCTCAGTGTGAGAGTGTGAGTCTGTGAGTGTGAGTGAGGGTGGGAGTGTATGAGTGTGTGTGTGTGAGTGTGTGAGTATGAGTGTGTGAGTGTTAGTGTGTGAGTGTAAGAGTGTGAGTGTGTGTGTGTGTGTGGTGTGAACGGCCTATAGAGTGTATGTGGTGTGACGTGTTCCGCTGGTGGTACCGCAATAGGTTGGTACCAGCAGCAGTTTCCATATTGAGACACCCATCACTTGGGTGTCCCAATATGGCGGTCGGTGAACTTCCTCCGCTTGGAATTCTGGGATATGGTGACATCTGGACAGAACAGGAAATTAAAACATTACAAGGCAATTATATAAATAGATTAGTAGATTGTGTAGATTATCTATTTTCAAATTTCATATTTAAAATTCTAAATTTAGTGGTGGCATGTGAATAACTATTTTGGAGCTCAGTAACTGAAGTGGACAAGTTGTTCTATTAGTGATATATTATAGATGATGAGCAGTATCCTGTTGTGAGAACATGGCAAGCATATGGAGAAAGAAGTGAAAATCTGAAAGATTAAAGGTGGCTTTACGCTAGCCGTTAGATATCTGCTGATTGGCTACACATTTGCTTATGCATGTACATTTTATAGCCTGTCACATGCTGGGCTCCCATCCAATGCGCACAGAACAATCAGTAATAGATTGTTCTGTACCCTTAGGCTGTCATTGTTTTCGGCAGCGCAGGTCGTATTTACACAAGACGATGTGTTGCCAACTTAAAATTCATTTCACTGATGAACGAGCATCTGGTTTACTCAAAGAACACCTGTTCACTATAATTATCTTTCATAAATACCCTTAGTGTGCAAGAGAAGGAAAGTAATGGATTCACTTATGCTATTATGCCATCACACATCACACATCTTTGTGCAACCTTGTTACCGTAACCCCCTAACGACCAGAGGTATTTTTGGTTTTGCATTTTTTGCTCCCCTTCTTCCCAAAGCCATAACTTTTTATTGGCCATGTGAGCACTTGTATTTTTGCAGGACGAGTTGTACTTTTGAACAACACCATTGGTTTTAACATATCATGTACTGGAACCGGAATAAAAATTCCAAGTGCGGTGAAATTTTAAAAAAAGTGCAATCCCACAGATGTTTTTTTTTTTACCTTGTTTACTAAATGCTAAAACTGACCTGCCATTATGATTCTCCAGGTAATTACGAGTTCATACAAATCAAAAAACTAACCGTCACATCCAAACATGAATTAGGTGTGAACAGGTGCCTACATAGAGTTGCCAACTCATATACAATAAAAAAAGGCAGCACACTGCAAAAATGAAACAAGAAAATTGAATTGCATTACTGCACTAGAAATATGAAATACTGAGAATGTTTAGCGCATAAATTGGCCAATTCATGTGTACCTGGTAGCCACGGTAAGGCGATTCTCCTATACCAGGACCTAACAATGCCAATCCTCTGTTAGACAGTCTACAACTCTATGGGAACCTAATGTGAATTCTCTCCTAGACTAAAGTCTAATATCTTCGTGAAGGGGTAGTGATCCTGCTGTGATTAAAACCACCTGAGGCTAAGGGGTGGAGTGCTTTTTTTTATTACGAGTTCATAGACACCAAACATGTCTAGATTCTTTTTTATTTAAGTGGTGAAAAAAACTCCAAAGTTTGTAAAAAAAAAAAAAAAAAAAAAAAAAAAAAGTGCCATTTTCCGATACCGTAGCATCTCCATTTTTCATAATCTTGGGTTGGGTGAGGGCTTATTTTTTGCATGCCAAGCTGACGTTTTTAATGAAACCATTTTGGTGCAGATATGATCTTTTGATAGCCCATTAATGCAATTTAATCCAAAATTTTAATCCAAAAAAACGTAATTCTGGTGTTTTGACTTTTTTCTCGTTACGTCGTTTAGCGATCGGGTTAATTCTTTTTTTATATTTATATATAGATTGGGTGATTCTGAACCCGGCGATGCCAAATTTTTTATTTTTTTTTAAATTGTTTTATTTTGAATGAGGCGAAAGGGGCGTGATTTGAACTTTTTTTTTTATCTTTTAATATTTTTAAAAACATTTTTTTTTACTTTTCGCATACTTCAATAGTCTCCATAGGAGACTAGAAGCTACCATAATCCAATCATCTCTGCTACATACAGGAGATAATCAGATCACCTGTATGTAGCAGAATTGCTCACTTGCTATGAGCGCCGACCACTCGGAGGCACTCAAAGCAATCTGGCAGTGACAACAATAGATCTGCTGGAGACCTCTGGTTGTCATGCAAACCCATCAGTGACACGCGATCCTGTGACAGGGTCACCGATGGGCGGGATATCCGGAACGCTTGCAGGAAGAGTGCATTAAATGCCGCTGTCAGAGATTGACAGCGGCATTTAACTAGTTAACAGCCATGGGTGGATCGTGATTCCACCCACGGCTGTTACAGGAACATGTCAGCTGTTCAAAACAGCTGACATATGCAGGAAAAGATGTGGGCTCAGCGCCGGAGCCCACATCTAAGGGAGGGAGTTCTTCAACGTCGGCGTACTTTTATATCCAATGTCGGAAGGGGGTTAACCAACTTTGTCAAGGTAAAGCCCTCCATACACCTTAGATCGCTGTCAGCTGAACCATTATTTGGCCAGCAGCTATTTCAGCCATCTGTCCCATACATAGGAGCGCTTGGTGTTCTCTGTGAGAGAGCTGCTACAGACCTCTTGGCAGTAGCTATTCTCTAAAATAACAAAAGGATCATTAGTCCTTAATATAATAATAATAATAAATTTTATTTTTATAGCGCCGACATATTCCGCAGCACTTTACATTTCAGAGGGGATTTGTACAGACAATAGACATTACAGCATAACAATAATCACATACAGTAGATTATAACAAATAACAAGAGGAGTGAGGGCCCTGCTCGCAAGCTTACAGTCTATGAGGAAAGAGGTAGACACGAAAGGTGGGTGGTAACAGTTGCTCTGATTGTATGGACCAGCCATAATGTTAAGTGTGTAACAGTACAGACACAGAGGGCTAATGGATGCATAAAGCATGTGGGAACATGATGCTGGGAACCTGGTTATGGTAAAACTTTTGGCTCTGCCACACAGGGATAGGTTAGGTTAATGTGTTGAGGCGATAGGCCAGTCTGAATAAATGCGTTTTCAGGACACGCTTAAAATTGTAGGGATTGGGGACTAATCGTATTGACCTGGGAAGTGCATTCCAAAGAATTGGCGCGGCACGTGTAAGGTCTTGGAGACGGGAGTGGGAGGTTCAGTCCTTAATCTGTCATGCTGAATCCTTAACTCCCCCAACAATGTCTAGAGCCCCATACACATTAGACTATTGGCTGAACCCATCCATATTGGCATATAAATACGTTAGCTTAATATATATGAGGGACTTAAGGCAGGATTCACACCAACATTATCAATTCCATAATTTGGTTCCATATTAAAAACAGAATAATATAATTAATTGCAATTACCACAGCAGCACCAGACGGATTTCATTGACTACAATTTTCCGATAAGGTGCCTGTCATTTTACTTGAAAAGTCGAACAGAATGATTCAGTGCAGCTAGCTCAAGTCTCATTTAAAGGGAATATATTTAATCAAAAAATGGCATTTTTATATCACACAAATCTTCTATATATAAAAAATATTATCATCTAGAGTACTGTGCAAAAAGTTTTAGTCAGGTGTGGAAAAAATTCTGTAAGGTAAGGATGTTATAAAAAAAATACGAATGTATATGGCCTAAACTATTAACAAGTTTATTTTTTAAAGCATTCTTATTTTGCAGCATTTTTCCAACATTTTTCCTAAGTACTGTATTTTTAAACATATTTCTGAAATCTTGCAACTTTTACTCTTGACTACTTAGTTTTATGTTAGCCTGATGTTTCCTGTTCTTTATGGAACACTCTATCTGCCATGTCTTCGTCAGGAGGTGTGACAAAGACAGAGTGAAACACCGGTAGGGGCGGCAGGCCATGATCCTATTACTCCACACTCTAGTAAGTATTAGCCTAAGGTTTTGTGACACAACAGCGATCTCACCAGTGAGAGACCCCAGCCGGTATCGCTGATTGCTCTTGGAAAGCCCTGGACATTTCTTTGGTCTCTGGTCTCCCGCTGGCCAGCACGCATCGCTGCGTGTGACAGGCGGGAGACCAGCGATCAGCTGGTAACTAACGTACACATCAGGTATCTAAGGGACATGCGTCCCTTAGATACCCGATGTGTACGTTAGTTACCAGCTGCCTGCATCAGCGCGCTGGTAACTAAGGAACACAGCGACACCGCGTGCTCGGCGTCGCTGTGCTGATCGCTGGTGAAGCTGCCTGTTTGACAGCTCACCAGCGATCATGTAGCGATTCACCAGTGATCCTGACACGTTGATATCATTGTCGGGATCGCTGGTGGGTCGCTATGTGTGACGGGGCCTTAACACATGCACTTTACAAGATCTTCGTCTTCCACAGCATGCACTTTATCCTTATCGTGACACAATGTATCTGATCGCTATCTGACATCCTCCACCTCACATGAGGACATTACCCTTTGCCTGGGTTTCATGAGTGGGTGCAGTGTCGGACTGGAGCATCTTGGGCCCACCAGAGAAAATCATTCTTGGGGGCCACTATGTAGCTACATAGAAATAAATACAAGACCACCAATTGTGTGGTAAAACGCGCTAATATCAGGGTATAATATAAGGAAGTACATGTCTTAATTATGTAGCAGGGGTTGGGGTAGAATCATAGCGTGTAGCCCCCTTATAAAATATAATGTAGCCTCCCTTATAAAATGTAATGAAGCCCCACCTCATAGGGTATAATGCAGAACCCCAAAAAATATAATGCAACCCCCTCATAAGGTATAACGCAGTCCCCACCATAGAATATAATGTATCACCCTCATAGGGTATAATGCAGCCCCCCTCATTTAGTATAATGCAGCCCCACCACAGAATATAATGCTGCCCCCCCATAGAGTATACTGGAGCCCCCTCATAGGGCGTAATGCTGCCCCCCTTATATAGTATGATGTAGCCCCCTCAGAATATAATGTAGTCCCCTGAGAGAATAATGCAACCCCACCACAGAATATAATGCTGCCCCCTATAGAGTATACTGTAGCCCCCTCATAGGGCGTAATGCTGCCCCCCTCATATGGTATGGTTTAGTGCCCCAGAATATAATGTAGCCCCCTGAGAGAATAATACAGCCCCTCCACAGAATATAATGCAGCCCCCCATAGAGTATACTGCAGTCCCTTCATATAGTATGATGTAGCCCCCCAGAAAATAATGTGGTCCCTTGAGAATAATGCAGTCCCCCACAGAATATAATGTAGCCCCTTCATAAAGTATAATGCAGCCCCTCTCCACATCCATCATTGACCTCATCACCACCTCCATCATTGCCTTCTCCCCCACCACCCCTATCATTCTCCCCCACCACCCCATCACTGCCCATTCCACCACCTCAATCATTGCCTCCTCCCCCACCACCATCATTGTCCATTTCATCACCTCCATCATTGCCTCCCCCACCACCATCATTGTCCATCACCTCCATCATTACCTCCCCCCACCATCATCATTGTCCATCACCTCATCATTGCCTCCCCCATTGCCATCACTGCTCATCACCTCCATCATTGCCTCCCCTACCATCATTGCCTATCACCTCCATGATTGCCTCCCCCGCCATCATAGCCTCCCCCCGCCATCATTGCCTCCCCTCACTGCTATCATTGTCCATCACCTCCATCATTGCCTCCTGTTATGAATGGGTCACTGAGGAGGAAAAAACCTAAACATGCTAAGCCCAGAAAAACCAGAGAGGTTGGTAACTATGCAGATTGCAGATCCCTGATCTTACCACACAACTAGCAGCAGCCGTGGAGTGTGCCTACGATGAACCTAGACGCCTCGTCACGGCCGGAGGACTAAAGCCTAAAGCAAGAAAAGGGAAAACTAACTGCCCCAGAGCAGACCCCAAAGGAATAGACAGCCCCCACACATGTATTGACGGTGAAACAAGATGAAAACACAAACACAGGGAGGAAAATAGGCTGAGCAAACGATGGGGCCCAAACTAACTAGACAGGAGAGGAAAGGAAAGACACTGTCTGCAATCTGCCCAAAACCCTACAAAATAATGTCCAACACTTCTGATAGCAAAATTAACCCTGAAGTCACTAGACTTCTCCCAGTATATCAGCCCTCTGAAATATTCTGAGACAGAGCAAAAAGAGACCAAACTAGTAAGGGACAAAAAGCAAATTGGCAAAATACTGATAAATAAGAGTGGAAATTCAGCACAGCCCCCAGCCGGGGCTGGCTGAACACAAAAAAAACTGAATAGACCAACAAAATCAAGTGTGAACATTAGCAGAAAAACTTAACTTTAGATGACTGGAACAGAGCTGAAAACCAAGAGCTGACAAGCCAGAAGGAATCACCAGCAACTGAATAGGGCGTCGGCTGTCTTAAATCCAATCTGAGATTCCCGAGGTCCAATCGTCATCCTCATTCTCAGGTGGCAGATCTCCACCGATCAAACCAGCCTCACTACCTCCCATCACCACCAGAGGGAGTCCGGAAGGAGAACTCACAACTGGTGAACCAGAGAATGAACTCACAACAGCCTCCCCCACCATCTTTGCCTATCACCTCCATCATTGCCTTCCCCACCATCATTGACCATCACCTCCATCATTGCCTCCCCCATCACCCCTCTCTCTCACACACACACACAGAGCATCGCATCACTCTCTCACACACACAAAGCACCGCACCACATACACACACACAGACATACAGCACAGCTCACCTCCCCGCAGCACATCCCAGCATCCTGCTTTCTGCCCGGCAGCTTTCTGTCTGAGACAGTGCGCTGGATGATGATATCATCCAGCTGGGCAGGAAGCAGGCTGCCGGGATGTGCTGCGGGGAGGTGAGCTGTGCTGTGTCTGTGTGTGTATGTGGTGCGGTGCTTTGTGTGTGCGTGTGTGGTGGGGCTTTACATGCGGGCAGTGTTAGCTGCAACCTGCGGCTAACGCTGCCCGCTATTAAAAGAGAAATGATATTCATGCCTCTCCACGCCCACATGGCAAAGACCAGGACCACACAATCATGATCTCAGAGTGCTGATGGACTTAAGGAGGAAGCCCCCACACTCTGTTAACCATTTATATGATGTAGTCACTATTGACAGCAGCATCTAAAGGGTTAAACGGCCATGGGCGGTGTCAACACTGATTGTGGCTAATGTAGTAATTTGCCAGCTATAGTGTACAGCGGACAGCTGCTGGATTGTCACCTGTCGGAGGATTCTATTCTTTTATATCTTAGGTCAGTAAAAAGTCGTATTGGCTGTCATTAAGTGGTTAAATTACTTTAGTGGCAACACAATTATTTTTCCGATTTTAAGAAAAAATGCTTGTGTTTCCGATCACGAATCCGAAGGTGTCATAATTGTGCTGAATTTATATTTGGCGATCATTTTCCGAACATATTCGCTCATCTCTAATCTCTATCCCTACGTTATGCTGGTCTCAGATTAGGTGGTAAAAATCTGGTGACCGATTCCATTTAACGTCTTTTAACCGCTTCAGGCTTTGAAAGCTTTGAAGCGGCTAAATAAAAGTGACCTGACCATTTTTCTGGCAGCTTTCACCTATTTATAAAATACAGAATCTCTGCACAAACTGGAGGAAAGGTGAATTTTCCTGAAGTGTCTTCTGTTTTACAATCTTTGCCAGTATGTCGGCATCTGTAAGACACTGGGTGCACATAACTTAGCATTTAGTCTATAAACACAGATTCAGATTACTGCACTTATGACTACATAACTGTTAGATGTGAAGCAGTGAGGATGAGTCCCGTTAACTGAATGCCGTGGCTTATTTTTGTTAGCAAAGAGATATATTGCAGGAACATGTCTTTTCTCCCCAGAATATAGTGATAGAACTGTAACATCAAATCTAGGAAAAAAAACAAGAAAAACAAGAAGTACACATATATAGAATGCTGAAAAGTTTGAAAAGCTGTGAAAGCGCTTTATAGCACTGTTGTATTTATAGTATTTGTTAACATACATTTTAGGCCTTTGGATGCATGCTTCAAAATCTATTGCCTGAGGCAAATTTACAAAAAGAGCACAAATTTGTGAAATCTTGTAAATGTTTCATTTGTGTACCTACAAATAAACTCACAAAGACACTTTTTAAAAGCAAGCCCAGTTGGTCTCCTGTGTTACTCATGTCACTGCCATGAGAGTATGAATTATTCCTGTGCCATATTTTTTTACCCTTTAAGGAAGCCAATTTTGGTATGTGTGACATGCAGAAATAGTGCTAACTGCTGTTGCTTCAAAAGCATCCAGCAACTAGAGGGGTTAACACAGTCACAGGAGACAGGGAGTGGTTAGCAGAGCCCCAGGGGGATTATGGGAAATTTGTTTACATTCTGGCAGCAGCTGAAAGGAATGATTGGTGTATGATCTGTCTCTAAAATAAGTTCAGGCAAGTGAACCATAGGGACACAGAATTCCATTACAAAGTGGTGCTGGGATAATCCCCATACTGCTACTGGAGAAAGTCTATCAGGTGCAGGAAGATAAGTACGATAAGACGTTGTGTTGCAGGAATAATCTTCTCCCTTAGCCAGGGCCGTCATCAGGATATTACTGCCCTTACTGGTATATGGGGCCCCGATGACCAGAAGGGGCCCACATCGGGCCCCCTGTCCTCTGGTTAGCAGGCCCCAGCGGCACGCTTCTGCCAGCTCAGTAACTCCCCATGCGTCCTCAGACGCATGAGCTGTTAAAATTTGTTTCCGTGCAGGAGATTCCCGCACGGCAACAGTTAACAGCCGCCGGCCAATCATAGGCCAGCAGCTGATGTCAACGGGCACGTCGCCGTTGTATGACATCACTGTCATACGCCGGAATGACTCTGCGCGCCACAGATGTGTCGGGTGGAGGACATCGCTGGAGCGCTGCAAGGTAAGTAGGAAATTTTTTTTGTAAAGCTGCTGTATAGGGAGGGGAAGCGTTATACCCCTCATGAGGGGAGCATTATACCCCTATTGGGGGAGCATGATACCCCTATGGGGTGCATTATATTATGGGGGGAGCATGATACCCCTTTGGAGTGCATTATATTATGGAGGGAGCATGATACCCCCTGGGTGCATTATATTATGGAGGAGCATGATATCCCTGTGGAGTACATTATATTATGGGGGAGCATGATATCCCTGTGGGGTGCATTATATTATGGGGGAGCATGATACCCCTGTGGAGTGCATTATATTATGGGGGGGTGCATGATACCCCCATGAGAGGAGTATTATACCCCTATTGGGGGGAGCATGATACCCCTATAGGGTGCATTATATTATAGGGGAGCATGATACCCCTGTAAGAGGAGCATTAAACCCCTATTGGGGGAGCATGATTCCCCATGGGGTGTATGGGGGAGCATGATACCCCTATTGGGAGAGCATGATACCTCTATGGGGTGCATTATAATATGGGGGAGCATTATACCCCTATTGGGGAGTATTATACCCCATGGGGTACATTATGTTATGAGGGAACATTATACCCCTATGGGGTGCATTATGTTATGGGGGAACATTATACCCCTATGGGGTGTATTATGTTATGGGGGAACATTATACCCTTATGGGGGAGTATTATACCCCTATGGGGGGAGTATTATACCCCTATGGGGGGTGCATTATACCCATATGGGGGAGCATTATATAATAGAGGTGCATTATACCGCTATGTGGTTCATTATACCGATATGAGGCTGCATTATACTGCTATGGGGCTGCATTATACTGCTATATATGACTATGGGGCTGCATTATACTGCTATGGGGCTGCATTATACTGTTATGGATCTGCGTTGTACTGCTATATATGACTATGGGATGCATTATACTATTATGCATGACTATGGGACAATATGGAGAGACATGAGGCAGAATGGGAGGACACATGGGGAACAGAATATGAGGACATATGGGGTCCAGACTGAAGGATATTATTACTGTAAGGGCTAATTAAAGGATATTGTTTTTGAGGATACCATTTTCAGTGTGGGAGAGGTCCTGTTACTGTGCAGAGTGACACGGTCGCTTTTTTTTCATCTGGCTTAGTATAGAGGTTGGGGAATGTGCTCTAGATAACTGTGTTATTTCCTTCAGAGACGAGTTCTGGCTGGAAGAAGCGATGGCGGTCTGAACTGGATGAAGAAGAAAAGTAAAGATGAAGGGACTTCAACTAGAGACGTCACCGGTGAGTCAGTGTGTTACTTGTACACTAGCACTATATACTATGTGCTCTAGATAACTGTGTTCTTTCCTTCAGAGATGAGGCTTAGCTGGAAGAAGTGATGGTGGTCTGAACTGAATGAAGAAGAAAAGTAAACATGAAGGAACTTCAACTAGAGACGTCACTGGTGAGTCAGTGTGTTACTTGTACACTTACACTATATACAGAATTCCTGTGTATAATGTCATAGTGATCACGTTATTACCTGTACACTGACAATATATACAGATCTCCTGTATATAATGTCCCTGGGGATCCATGTCTTACCTATACACTGACACTATATACAGAGCTCCTGTGTAAAATATTTCTGATGATCCTTGTATTACCTGTACACTGACACTATATACAGAGCTCCTGTGTATAATGTCACTGGTGATCACTACATGGACACTGTATACTATGTACAGATCTCCTGTGTATAATGGCATTAGTATTGTGTTTTTTTATCAATGATCAGTATTGTAGTATTTGGTCACTATGTGGTGGTAATATGTGATCCGACCATGGTGTGGTGGTATGTGCTCCTTGTATGTGCTATTATTTAGTCGCTATGTGGTGGTAATTTGTGTCAGGTCATAGCGTGGTGATATTTGTCCCTTGTATATGGTATTATTGGTCTACATGTTGTGGTAATATGTGGCCTGGACATGGTGTGATGGTATTTGTTCCTTGTATGTGGTATTATTCGGTCACTATGTGGTGGTAATATGGTGTCTGTTCATGGTGTTGGGGTATTTGTCCCTTGTATATAATATTATTGGTCATTCTAAAAATTGAAAAATAAATAAAAATATACCTAAAATTGAATTGGCTATTTTAGCGAATGTTTAATAAGTTACAGTAGAGTAGAGCCAGCCAGAAGAGTCTACCTAGTCATGATGGCTATGTATGTGGTGATGGGAACTGTTAATGTGCGATTGGTGAGGACATGGTGTAGAAGTGGAGTTTTTCCAAGAGAGGGTGGTGGGGCTGTGGAAGGTTCGAGGGGTGGAGGCGGGGCTAGGGTGGAGCCTGGGCGGAGTTTCAAGGGGACCCCTGAAAATATTGCTAGTATGGGGACCCAAAATTCCTAGTGGCAGCCCTGTCCTCAGCAAACCCACCCCCCTCCTCCATCTCACTGTGCTCGCAGAAATGCTGTGTACTGCTGTGCCTTTGTAGAGTCTCGAACTGTACTAACAAAAATGACTGTAAATCAATGTGCCTCTAAGAAGCAGCTGTACTGTTATAAAGCCTGTGCTTAAGAGACTTGAATTGTACTGAATATGCTGTGACATTAAACTACACTGTTCATGTTCATGAGGACTCTATTAGTTGTATCTGGGTGAGCAAGTGCATTCATCTTGTGCCTAAGGAAGCTACGGTACATGGTCACCCTGAGTAACGATTCCCCCAGAGTTCCAAAGAATTCATGAGACCTGTTCCGCCCCTATCTGAACTTAGTGGCTTGCACGTAACATATGGTATAGTTGAAGATTTTGTACAACAGCAACTACAAATAACTCTCATGTTACAATGTATCAATATGAAAGGTAGGCTGTTTACTTATTAAGCATTGTCTACACTGGGAATGCCTGCATCCAGCAAACTAATATACTCAGTATGCAGTATGGTGAGAAATGAAATCACAAAATATATTAAAACGTTGAGAAACTTTTCATTGCATACAGTGATTAAAGTGGTATTCCAATCTCAAAAACATTTACGATATACTAGATTATGGCCCGATGCTATCGCATCGGGAGGATGCGATAGCATCACACCTCTTGCCGGCGACATGTTCTTGCGGCGACGCCATCTTGAGTATCGCGGGATTTCGCCGATCCAAAATAGCGTCGCCGCAGGAACATGTCGCCGGCGTGGATGCCGTCGGGATCCAAAATAGCGTCGGCGAATTCTCGCGAGATTTCGCCGACGCCATTTTGGATCCCGACGTCCTCCACGCCGGCGACATGTTCTTGCGGCGACGCCATCTTGAGTATCGCGGGATTTCGCGATACTCAAGATGGCGTCATCGCAAGAACATGTCGCCGGTGTGGAGGACGTCTGGATCCCGGATGGTGCCGGCGGAAGAAGATGTTGGGGATCGTGGATCAGCGGTGATGACGGCGTGAGTATGAGAGACGGAGTGAGAGAAAGGGTCGTATGTGGAGTGAAAGAGTGAGTGGACGTGAGTGGAGATGGTGAAAGGTGAGAGGAGTGTGTGTGTTGAGGAGGAGTGATGTGTTGAGGGTTAACATGGAAAGAGGTGTGCGGTGACGTCACCGGTTACAACTGGACGGAAGTTGTTACAACCGGAAGCTGCTTAGGGCATTTATTATTATAGATTTAAAGGGTATTTCATAAATGTCTCAAAGATGTCATGGGCTCAGATATTATCCTGGTGGATACCGTAAGCTGGACGTCAAAGTGAACAGCATGGACCAGAGGTGATGATGCAGCAGAAAAGGACAGCAAGGGCATTGGGTCGCCCGCCAGGGCAGTGGGGTATTCGGTATCGGGCCGGTATCTCAGAGGGAAGTGTCACAGTAGCGGTGACCCAGTCTGTGGCCCTGGGCGTCCATGTAAAAGGGGTTAAGCTTAGCTGATTAAAGTTTAGAAGTGGATGATACGTGACGCCACCTGTGGTGCTCGGCAATGAAGGGGTTAAGCCGACGCTGCAGGCTGATCCTCTGGGACAGATGGTATAAGGCAGCAAGATGTAATATCTCCCCACAGGTAGAGCTGTAGTCCCAGGGCAGTGGGAATAGGTGTTGAGGAAGAGGGTGCAGTGTTAGGCACAGAGATGTAGCAGTGCTGAAGGGGTTGCAGGAAGAAGGCAATGACACAACAGGGTGCAGTTTCCTTTACCTTTACTTTGCTTTGCAAGTGCAGTCCAGGATCCAGATTACAGATGGAGCAGGAGTTGGCCAGCCTGGAGGCATTTCAGGAATCTCTCTATGCAGATGGGTTGTGTAGCCTCGTTTCTAGTGCTTATCTGAGGTACATGCAGTACTGAGTTACACTGAAGTTCCTCTTGCTTGCTCTCTCTTAGAACCCCCTCGTATGGTAGACAGCTGTAGCCTCCTTCTTCTGGCTCACCTGTTGCTGTTGTGCCTCCGAGTCTTATGTGGGAACAGAACATTTACGGCTTCCTATTCCTCCGGTTTCTGCTGCAGGAACATCAATATCCATACAGCCTCGGAGACCAGACTCCGGACCATGTGCTACGCTAGACGTGAGCCTGAACTGTGCTCCATCCTCCAGCTCTTCTCCTCTCGCCCACACACTTCGCCCTCCTCACGCAAACTAACCAACTTCCCCTTCCCGGACCCCAGAGAGCAGCTCCTCCCCCAGCTTTGGTTCAGAGCTCCCTCTGCTGGCCTGGAGTGGGAACCGTGCTGTGTGTTGAATTTACCTGACAGAGAGACCCTTTATTGCTTCCAAGCATGACAACACAGGAAGGTAATGCCACATGAAGCGACCATACTCCTGGGGGCGCCACAGCATCAGTAAGGACCTGGACAGTAGGATATTCAAGACATGAGGTATACAAGTGAATATGGAAGCCCTAGATACTGCTGGAGGGAACTTACACATTGAAACAACAGAAAAGTAAATATGAACAAGAACTTGCAGCCGGGATAGCAGGTTAATAGCAGAAACTAGCTAGTTGCTTGAAGTTTGAGTAAGCAAATGTGGTATCCCAGTACCCGTTCTACTGCTGCTGAATGAGACAGTTGTCATGTGGCAGTAGATTTGTTCCAGTGTGTCAAAATTAGTTTTAGCACTGTGAGTTAGCAGATGTAATACATTGCACTGCATACTGACGATTCATGAGTGATTCATTAAAGGGGTTGTCCGGGCTTTTCACATAATCTCAGTGCATATCTGGGCAGCAGAATGGTGACAATAAGTAATTTACCTTCTGTCACCAGTTTGCAGGGTTTTCTAGATATCACTCTCTTGCTTCTGAGCAGAACGTCCAAGGGGGGTGTGTTCTGGCATTGAAATGAGAACTGGTCGTTTCCTCCTACTCTACTAAAAACCTGCCCTCTATAGCAACAACCCCACCCTCCATAGCAACAGGCCCACCACATCCACATGAACAAGCCCTCCTCACAGAGTAACAAATTCTCCACCTCTAGCAGCCTCAGTGCAGAGAGCAGAACCACCCAGCTGCTCCTTCCCCAGAAACACACTGAACAGTGAGCTATGGAAAGTGAAACTCTAGTGAGGAGGGAAAATCATCCTGTATTCTGGACCACTCCATGATTACAATACATAACTCACTCATTATCAGTGATTCCTTCCCTCAGTGTCCCAGGCTGCTGGAAGTGATGGGGCTTGGGCTGGCAGTGATGGGGCTCGGCTGCTGGCAGCAGTGAGAACAGACTGTGTGATGGCCAGTGATGGGGGTCTGCAGCTTCTAATCTGCACAGGGGATGGCAGTCACTGATGTAATCTGTTCTGTGGCAAAGCCTCTGCTGTGTGAATGAGACAGCTCTTTAAGTGATTATTCTCCTCACAACAAGCTGCCATAGAAACGGCTGGGAGGAGCCTCCCAGCTCAGGGCTCTCACACTTCCTGAGGTAACTTCAGTTCTGGGCGATTCAAGCTGCCTGAGGAAGCAAACACTACTGCTCCTAGCATAGTTTCCATGCCAGTCCACATTGGGGGAACATTTTTCTCCTGATAATCTCCTCCACAAAGTTGTGAAATCTCATCTATTCTGGAGAGATAAAGCTGCACATGTGCTCTACTGCATGCTGGTTATCGTGTTTGCTTCTAGCCAGGACCAGATCCACGTGGCTGCCACTCCACCGATTTTGTTTAACCTAACCCCTATGATAGGGGATAGTAGGCTCAAAACTGGTCTCCCGGTACTTTCCTGCACGCAACCTCCGATCCTCACAAGATCTCCTTATCTCCTCTTCCCACAATCGCATACAAGATTTCTCTCGCGCATCACCCTTACTCCTCTCTACCACAACATATCAGACTCTCACCTACCATCGAAACCTTCAAAAAGAGCCTGAAGACCCACCTCTTCCGACAAGCCTATAACCTGCAGTAACCACCCATCGAGCAAACCGCTGCATGACCAGCTCTACCCTCGCCTACTGTATTCTCACCCATCCCTTGTAGATTGTGAGCCCTCGCGGGCAGGGTCCTCTCCCCTCCTGTACCAGTTATGATTTGTATTGTTTAAGATTATTGTACTTGTTTTTATTATGTATACCCCTCCTTACATGTAAAGCGCCATGGAATAAATGGCGCTATAACAATAAATAATAATAATAACTGTACTTCCACACTTTAGTGTGTTTCCACAGAGAGCCAATCTGTGAAGGTCCATCCATCAGTTTAATATTTCTTGGTCTGCACATAGCATTTCCTCTAATAACAAGTGAAGAGCACTCTGCTCCAGTCGCCTGAGAGGCCATAACCTTGCTTGTCTCGTGGAGAGAACCATTACTTTCTTATGCATAATATACTGTGAACTTTGCCTTTAAGGCCGGGATCACACATGCGAGAAACACGGCCAAGTCTCGCATGTTAATACCCGGTACTGCCGCCGGCACTCGGATCAAAGCATGTGGCCGCATAACAATACATGCAGCCGCACGCTCCACTCCAATGCCGGGTATTAACATGTGAGATTCGGCCGTGATTCTCGCATGTGTGATCCCGGTCTCAGAGAGAGACTATACACCATTACTTCTTTCAGTAAAATTGTTATGTTTACAAGTTCACCTGCGTGTCTGGCTGCTTGAGATTGCACAAGCACGATGGGTGCTTCAAAACCTGCACCCAGATACCGCCACTACAGGAGTGCCCTCGGGGGGTCCTATACCATCCACAAGTGTCACTTCCTGCTATTGACAATTGTTGTGGACACGAGGGAAGTGTTGAGGGGTCCAGCAACCCACTTCAGCTACCGTGACAACATTATCATTATCTGCTGCCAGTGGGACTACATGCCCCAGCTGGCCCTCCAGCAACATCTAGTGCCTCCTCAGTGGCCCACCACACAGAGCTGAGAGAGGATTCACAGGTTTGAGCAAGGAAATAGAAATTAGATGCTGGAAAGCAAGTATGCGTTACTTGGAAGATAATTAGCCAGCTGGGAGGAGCAGAATGTTGAGGTAGTTGAGCTTAGCTTCGGCAAAAGCCTTTGGTGGCAGAGTGATATACTTTCATGAATATTCAGACATATATGGTTGCCTGAGCTGGCTTTAAAACACCACTTCAGCGTTTAACAGTCACAAGCTCCAAAACAAGGCTCTCAAAGACTTACATTGAAAAGTGACTTCCTGATCGCTACAGCAAACACTGGAGGGATCCGGAAGGCCACAACCTTCTGCAGACCAATAGGAGTGGTAGACGGTGAAAATGGCAGTGGGTAAGTGTAAGATTAGGTGCAGGGACCTTAGATTAGAAGCACCACTAAAGTTCTGCCATAAAAAATGCTGAACTGGTGCTTTAAGTGATAGCATCAGAGATACTTGCTGGTTTACTAGAGTAACCCAGTGTGGATTAGTACAGAGGGAGCTGGCCTTTATGTACTGTCACACTTAGCGATGTACCAGCGATCCCGACCAGCTATATGACGCGGTCAGGATCGCTGGTACATCACTAAGTGGTCGCTAGTGAGCTGCCACATAGGCAGATCTCACTAGCGACATCGCTGGGGACGGGGGTCGCTACTTACCTGTCACACTAGGCGATCCTGCGTCCTCCCGCCCGTGTCCACGCTCGTCTCTCCACAGGAAGCGCCGCAGGAAGCTGACGACGAGAAACAGTCCAGGACGTTCTCGCGCGATCAGCGATAACCAGCGGGGGAGCCGGTCGTAGGTAAGTATCAGACACAGAGATATCGCTAGCAGTATCGCTATAACGTCACTAGTTATAGCGATATTGCTAGCGATATCGCTAAGTGTGACATGCCCTTTAGAGAAGGGAGCCATGCCTGCACTGGAGCCAGGGCAGGTGAGTAGCAATGGGTAGGACTTGCACACTCTGAGACTCAATCCTTCCTCCAGAACATTCACAAAAGCAGCGAAGTTAGGACCCATTAGAAATTTCTGGCATGTATTGTTCATGTACAATAATACATTTATAGGTTTGTTCCTTTGACCCCTTCCCAACTTATTATATAATAGTACATCCTACATAAGGTCCCCATGTACGGATCTGTAGCTGATGCACTGCCTGCACCTTCCTATAAGAGCTGTGACCTTAATCTTATTGCTGCTATTTACATTTTCAAATTTATCTGACTGCAATATTTAAATGCTACGAATGCAAGTGAGTGGGTCCATTCATACCCATTAAACTAGTACACAACACGATTGCAAGGTGCCAATGGGTTGTCATAGTAGTCTGGGGCCTGATGAAGGCCATCCATGGCTTCCATCTTAGGCCTCCTATGAATGTCATATTTTTGAACCAGCAATAAATAATATCAGGTTCCAGTTCCTCTAGGGCATGGGTGGGGAATCTATTTCTGCCAGGCACCATTTGGATATTTATACCATCTTTAACAATTATCAATTTTAAATTTATCCTGCTATACTTGGTCAAGCATTTGGTTAACTCACCCCTAATGTAATGGCTGTAGCTGATTCTCTTGGTGTGATGTGTGATGATGTTACTAGTCGCAACTGCCTTTCTTGATTTGCATCAGGTTGGAGTCAACCCTTGAAAAGAACTCACAACAGTAATTTCTGAGCATAGGAGATACTGGGGGCATATATATATATATATATATATATACTAGATGGTGGCCCGATTCTAACACATCGGGTATTCTAGAATATGTATATAGTTTAAAGGGAATCTGTCAACGAAAGTTGCAGGCCTATGTAAATGGCCTGGGTCCGGTTTGATTGGCGGTGTTTCTTCTTTCTTCTCCACCCCATCCATGGCCCCCGTCCGCGCTCTTCTCTGGTATTCTTCTCCATCGTTTGTGCGTGCGCAAAGCAATCTTGCTTCGCACACGCACAGTATTCTTTGCCCAACCAGTATCCTTTGCCCAACTGCGGGCAAAGCCGAAAATCATTACTGCGCATGCGCCGGTACACTATGTCCCGAAAGTATTTTGCTGTGTTCGGAGAAGAGCGCGGACGGGGGCCACGGCTGGGGTGGAGAAAAAAGAAGAAACACCGCCCATTGGACCGGACCCAAGCCATTTACATAGGCCTGCAACTTCCGATGACAGATTCCACACTGAGCGAGATCACTAGCGCCGGTCGGGATACCTCCGCAGCTGGGAGATGACCTCCGTGGGGCAGGAGATGACCCGCGGCAACCGTAGCGGTGGCGTGCGTCATTCGAATTCTGCACCAATTCACGGCTTGACTGCGCCTGTCGTTGATTGGTCGCGGCCGGCCGGGCGCGACCAATCAGCGACGCGGGATTTCCGTTACAAACAGACAGACAGACAGAATTAGGAGGAGGGACTGGGGGCATATACATCACAGGAAGGACTGGTGGCTTATACCCATCACAAGAGGGACTGGGGGCATTTACATCACAGGAGGGGCTGGAGACATATGCACATCACAGGAGATGTTGGGGGCATATACACATCACAGGAGACGCTGGTGGCTTATACGCGTTACAGGAGGGACTGAGGGCATATACATCACAGGAGGTGCTGAGAGCATATACACATCACAGGAGATCCTGGGGGCATATACACGTGACAGGAAATGCTGGGGGCATATAGACATTACAGGAGTGGTTGGGGCATATATGCATCACAGTTGGGGCTGGGAGTATACACGCATCACAGGAGACTCTGGGGGTATATATGTATCAAAGGAGATTTTAGGGGCATATTGGCATCACAGGAGGGGTTGGGGGTATATACGGATCACAGGAGGTGCTGTGGGCATATGCACATCACAGGAGGGGATGGGGGAATATACACATCACAGGAGGGACTGGGGGATTATACACATCATAGGGGTTCTTGGGGAATATAAGCATCACAGGAGATGCTGAGGGCATATATACAGCAGAAGAGGGGCTGGGGGGCACATACGCATCACAGGAGAGGCTCGGGGCATATACGCATCACAAGAGGGGCTGGGGGCATTTACGCATCACAGGACAGGTTGGGGGACATATACTCATCACAAGAGGGGCTGATGCATATACTCATCACCGGACATGCTGGGGGCATATTCGCATCTCATGAGAGCTGGGCACATATACACATCACAAAAGGGGCTCGGGGCATATATGCATCACAGGAGGGGCTTGGTACATATACCCATCACAGGAAATGCTGTAAGCATATACGCATCACAGGAGACACTGGGGTAATATATGCATCATAGAAAGGGTTGGGGGCATATACGATTCATAGCATCATAGGAGGTGCTGGGGGCATATATGTGTAAGGGGTGGCGTTGCTAAGGACCGTAGAGACAAGCTGCCACTTTAAAAGACAGCACCCCCCTTGGTTAGAGCAGTGGGACGTTCTGCGCTTCCCTGCTGTAAAGACTGTTTGGTTTCTTCTGCCAGCACTGGAGAGGGGAGGGGCTGCTTTTCTGTGTGTGAGTAGAGAGCCGAGATTTCTGCAGGAAGGAGATGTGCCTGAGCTGTGAAGGAAAGACTTTGTAAACTCTTCTGTGGATAACAAGGTGGCTTTCCTGTGTTGCCGTGAGGAGCCACGAAGAAAAGACAAGAAAGGAATCCAGAGGAGGGAATCCACCATTTCTACGAGCATCACTGGACCTGCACACAAGGAAAAGACCACGTTGCACAGAGCTTCCAGGAAGAAGCTGCAGGGGCCCCCGGGATTGGACTGAGATACCAACGCTACTGTGAGTGTTAACCCCTTCTGTGCACATGCTAGGGTTTAGGATAGGCTGCAATAGATAGAGCATGGCAGCCATGTGGTCTGGTTAGCAAAGGCCAGATAGGTTATAGTTAGTGTAGCATCATACATTACTGTGTTGTCTTGCCAGTTGGATAAATACACTGAGTTGTGATAGTTGGTGCTCTGTGCTGTTTGATGGCCCAGCTAGAGAATATTATCCTTGTAAATTGTCTGTTTCCATAGCATATCCCTTTTTCAGCATTTTCCTAAACACTGCATTCCTTGCCTGTAAATAAATTAACCCTTTGTTGTTTGCACCTCATCTTGTGTACCGTAGTCTCCCTGCATTGTGGTGGTCCCCCGGCCATTGCTTCATATGCACCACAGGAGGGGCTGGGGGTATATACGCATCACATGAGGGGCTGGGGGCATATGCGCATCACATGAGGGGCTGGGGGCATATGCGCATCTCGTGAGATGCTGGGCACATATGCACATCACAGAAAGGGTTGGGGGCGTATACGATTCATAGCATCATAGGGGGTGCTGGGGGCATATATGCATCACAGGAGGGCTGGGGCATATACACATCACATGAGGGGCTGGAGGCTTATACGCATCGCATGAGGGGCTGGGGGCAAATACGCACCACAAGAGGGGACTGGGGGTATATACGCATCACAGGAGGAGCTTGGGGCATACACTCATCACAGGAGGGGCTGGGGGCATATACGCATCACATGAGGGACTGGGGGCATATATGCACCACACGAGGGGCTGGAAGCATATATGCATTACAGGTGGGGCTGGGGCCATATATACAGTTATATGTTAAAGTCTGGGCACCCCTATTAATGTTAACCTTTTTTCTTTATAACAATTTTGGTTTTTGCAACAGCTATTTCAGTTTCATATATCTAATGACTGATGGACTCAGTTATATTTCTGGATTCAAATGAGGTTTATTGTACTAACAGAAAATGTGCAATCTGCATTTAAACAAAATTTGACCGGTGCAAAAGTATGGGCACCTCAACATAAAAGTGACATTAATATTTCGTAGATCCTCCTTTTGCAAAAATAACAGCCTCTAGTCGCTTCCTGTAGCTATTAATGAGTTCCTGGATGAAGGTATTTGTGACCATTCCTGCTTACAAAACAATTCCAGTTCAGTTACATTTGATGGTCGCCGAGCATGGACAGCCCGCTTCAAATCATCCCACAGATGTTCAATGATATTCCGGTCTGGGGACTGGGATGGCCATTCCAGAACATTGTAATTGTTCCTCTGCATGAATGCCTGAGTAGATTTGGAGCGGTGTTTTGGATCATTGTCGTGCTGAAATATCCATCCCCTGCGTAACTTCAACTTCGTCACTGATTCTTGCACATTATTGTCAAGAATCTGCTGATACTGAGTTGAATCCATGCGACCCTCAACTTTAACAAGATTCCCGGTGCCGGCATTGGCCACACAGCCCCAAAGCATGATGGAACCTCCACCAAATTTTACTGTGGGTAGCAAGTGTTTTTCTTGGAATGCTGTGTTTTTTAGCCTCCATGCATAACGCCTTTTTGTATGACCAAACAACTCAATCTTTGTTTCATCAGTCCACAGGACCTTCTTCCAAAATGTAACTGGCTTGTCCAAATGTGCTTTTGCATACCTCAGGCGACTCTGTTTGTGGCGTGCTTGCAGAAATGGCTTCTTTCGCATCACTCTCCCATACAGCTTCTCCTTGTGCAAAGTGCGCTGTATTGTTGACCGATGCACAGTGACACCATCTGCAGCAAGATGATGCTGCAGGTCTTTGGAGATGGTCTGTGGATTGTCCTTGACTCTTCTCACCATTCTTCTTCTCTGCCTTTCTGATCTTTTTCTTGGCCTGCCACTTCTGGACTTAACAAGAACTGTACCTGTGTCCTTCCATTTCCTTACTATGTTCCTCACAGTGGAAACTGACAGGTTAAGTCTCTGAGGCAACTTTTTGTATCCTTCCCCTGAAAAGCTATGTTGAATAATCTTTGTTTTCAGATCATTTGAGAGTTGTTTTGAGGAGCCCATGATGCCACTCTTCATAGGAGAATCAAATAGGAGAACTACTTGCAAGTGGCCACCTTAAATACCTTTTCTCATGATTTGATACACCTGGCTATGAAGTTCAAAGCTCAATGAGGTTACAAAACCAATTTAGTGCTTCAGGAAGTCAATAAAAAGTAGTTAGGAGTGTTCAAATCAAGAAGATGATAAGGGTGCCCATACTTTTGCACTGGTCAAATTTTGTTTAAATGCAGATTGCACATTTTCTGTTAGTACAATAAACCTCATTTGAATCCAGAAATATAACTGAGTCCATCAGTTATTAGATATATGAAACTGAAATAGCTGTTACAAAAACCAAAATTGTTATAAAGAAAAAAGGTTAACATTAATAGGGGTGCCCAAACTTTAACATATGACTGTACATCACAAAAGGAATAATAATAATTGTTTTTCATATCCAGTTTGTGACAGGCATGCACAGAACCTGTTTTTTTTCACCTGCAGCTTTATAACAATTCATCACTAGCCCTTGCACCAATTTTTTGGATCTAACTGTAGAGCGTCAGTGTCTATCCACATTTATACACATCACAAAAAGAGCTGGGGCATATAGACATCCCAGGATGGGTTGGGGGCATATAGATATCATAGGATGGGCTGGGGGCATATAGACATCACGGGATGGGCTGGGACTGCCGCTGCTGTCGTCATCGTTGGTGGGATGAGACTGCAGAGTGCATTGACTCCAAGGTACGTCAGCGCATGCGCCACAGCATTCTGTAATGCATGCTGAATGTGGGTCACCCTTCCAGGGCTGTGGGGTACTCGGTACTGGGCCGGTCTCTCAGAGGGAGGTGTCACAGCAGCGGTGACCCGGTCCGTGGCCCTGGGTGCCCATGTAAAAGGGGTTGAGTGATGGAATAAAGTTTATGAGTGATTCATGACGCCACCTGTGGTGTTCGGCAAGGGAGGTGTTAAGCCGACGCTGCAGACAGATCCTCTGGGACAGATGGTGGGGTGCAGCGGTGATGTTATAGCCCTCCACAGGTAGAGCAGTAGTCCCAGGGCAGAGTAGATGAAGAGGATAGGTGTTGAGGAAGAGGGTGCAGTGTCTGGCACAGAGATGTAGCAGTGCTGAAGAAGTTGCAGGAAGAAGGCAAGGACACAGCAGAGTGTACTGTAGTTTCTTTACCTTTACTTTGTAAGTGCAGTCCAGGGTCCAGATTACAGATGGCACAGGAGATGATTAGCCTGGAAGCAACTTAGGAATCTCTCTGTCAGATGGGTTGTGTAGTCTCCTCTCTAGCGCTTACTTGAGGTACATGCAGTACTGTGTTACACTGACGTTCCTCCTTCTTCTTTCCTTTTGGATCTACCTCGTATGGCAGACAGCTGTAGCCTTCTATCTCCTTTGGCTCACACGTCGCTGTGGTGCCTCCGAGTCTTAGATGGGAATAGAGCATTTACAGCTTCTTATTCCTCTGGTTTCTGTTGCAGGACCGTCAGTATCCATACAACCTTGGAGACCAGGCTCCAGATCATGCGCTCTAGCTGGGAATGAGCCTCAACTCTCTGATCAATCTCCCCGCTCTTCTCCTCACATCGACACACTTTGCCCTCCTCACAGAACTGACCAAATTTCCCCTTCCTGGCCCCCAGAGAGTAGCTCTTCCCCCAATTTTGGTTCAGCGCTTCCTCTGCTGGCCTGGAGTGGGAACTGTGTTGTGTGTATTGAGTAACTGCTAGAGAGACCCTTCATTGCTTCCAGGCATGACATCACACTCCCTAGGAGGAAGGTAATGCCACTGTGGCGACCATACTCCTGGGGGCGCCACAAATGCGCATGCTCGCAGTCTCAAGAGCTATTAAAAGGCCCAAGGCCAGCAAAATACAGGCTTGAGCACTGAAGTCAACGGAAATGTGCCCAGGGGCCATAGAAAAGTGCCTGCGAGCTGGCAGTTCCCCACCCCTGCCCTAGGGACACAAAAAAGTAAATAGAAAAAAAGTTGAAAAAGTACCCCTTCCTTTACCCCCTTTTTAAAAACATGGATTAAAAAAATAAGCATGTTTGGTATTGCTGTATCCATAAAAGTCAGTTCCATCAAAATATAAAATTAAACAGTGAATACTGGAAATAGAAAGAAAAGTGTAAAACAGCAAGCCCAATGGTAAAATGAAAAAGTTACCATATGTCTTTGGGAAAAAGGGATGAAAAAACTAAAGCACAAGAACAAAAATTGACCATGGAGGGAATGGATCAACATATCATGCCTGTCTGCTAAGACATGACTTCAACCAAGTTATTTTGTTCTCTGGACTATATTTCCTCGTTGTCAGCTAATACAGTGAATGCTAGTGATGTAATATCGGTAATACATACTGCGTGGGAATAATTTTATAATGGACCAGAATCATATACTACGCGTTGAACTGATCTTTTCTTTCATGTCAGACTGTAACCTTTGGTGGTCTGGCCTGTGGGATATAGATTGCTTAATGCCTGATCTGTGTGCAGTGCTAATATTTGCCAGGGTTCTGTACGTTGCTGCTCGCTTGCACAACAATGTTGACACTTTCTCCGGAAATAACATCTGTTCTTTTTCCCTTCCTCTTCATTGAAATTTCCATAGAACTGTGTAAAAGTCACAATGGTTTTCCACACCCTTTCTGCTAAAGAAATGACCTCGATAGAATGTAAATTGAATAAATAATTTTGCCAAAAGTGGATGTGTTAGCTGATGACACAATCTTGAATTTGTTATGGTCTGTATAAGTAAAGTTTTCTTGTGATTTATTAACTTTTTAGATATTGTTATATGTAAACTCCAAAATGGCTACTAGACATACAACTTTAGTAGTTACTTATCTGTCAAGGGAACAACGATCCAGGTACAGTGCTCAGTAGTGTTGAGCATTCCGATACCGCAAGTATCGGGTATCGGCCGATACTTGCTGTATCGGAATTCCGATACCGACTTCCGATATTTTTTCAATATCGGAATTCGGCATCGGAATCGGAAGTTCAGTTGATTGACGGCCTGACGTCATCATGATGCGCGGTGTGTGCGCATCATGATGCGCCGTCATTTCGGGCCTTCCGGGGGTCTCTGCCGGCCTGCCGGGGGGCTGTGCCGGCCTGCCGGGGGGCTGTGTGGACTGCCCGGGGTCTGTACCGGCCTGCCGGGGGGCTGTGCCGGCCTGCCGGTGGTCTGTGCACCCTGTGGGGGTCTGTACCGGCCTGCCGGGGGGCTGTGCCGGCCTGCCGGGGGGCTGTGCTGATGTCCGGGGGTCTGTGCAAGCATCGTCCGATGGGACTACAAGTCCCATCGGGCGATGCCTGCTACCATGACAGTGATTGACACATTAGCCAATGATGGGACAGTAGTAGTCCCATCATCCGGCTAATGTGTTAAATGTTAAAAAAAAAAAAAAAAAAAAAAAATACTACATGCATGCTACATATATACTACATACATACTACATACATGCTACATACATACTGCATGCTACATACATACTACATACATACTACATACATACTACATACATACTACATATATACTACATACATACTACATACATGCTACATACATACTGCATGCTACATACATACTACATACATACATACTACATACATACTACATACATGCTACATACTGCATGCTACATACATACTACATACATACTACATGCATGCTACATACATACTACATATATACTACATACATACTACATACATGCTACATACATACTGCATGCTACATACATACTACATACATACTACATGCATACTACATATATACTACATACATACTACATACATGCTGCATGCTACATATATACTACATGCTACATACATACTACATGCATGCTACATACATACTACATATATACTACATGCATGCTACATACATACTACATACTACATATATACTACATACATACTACATATATACTACATACATACTGCATGCTACATACATGCTACATACATACTACATACATACTACATACATACTACATGCATGCTACATACATACTACATGCATGCTACATACATACCACATACATACTACATGCATACTACATATATACTACATACATACTACATACATGCTGCATGCTACATATATACTACATGCTACATACATACTACATGCATGCTACATACATACTACATATATACTACATGCATGCTACATACATACTACATACTACATATATACTACATACATACTACATATATACTACATACATACTGCATGCTACATACATGCTACATACATACTACATACATACTACATACATACTACATGCATGCTACATGCATGCTACATACATACTACATGCATGCTACATACATACCACATACATACTACATGCTACATACATACCACATATATACTACATACATACAATACATTCATACAATACATACATAGACATACAGTACATATAACATAGAGTAACATACTTACCAATACTTGTCACATTGTTCCCCGAAGCCATTGTCTATTCCGGGATAAATATTAACATAACAAACCACAAAAATACTCACCCACGATCCGAAGCAGTCCACGAGTGTGTCCCACGACGATCTTGGGTAGAGAACTGCAGCATCAGATGATGCTGCCGTTCTCTACGGGCTGTAGGAATCCAATGACGGAAGGTAGGTATCCTTCCGCACTGTATTCCTCCGCCACTTAAAAAAAAAAAGTCCCTAGTCTCACTTTATGCCATTGCTGTGTGGGAATTTCCCACACAGCAATGGCATAAAGTGAGACTAGGGACTTTTTTTTTTTTAAGTGGCGGAGGAATACAGTGCGGAAGGATACCTACCTTCCGTCATTGGATTCCTGCAGCCCGTAGAGAACGGCAGCATCATCTGATGCTGCAGTTCTCTACCCAAGATCGTCGTGGGACACACTCGTGGACTGCTTCGGATCGTGGGTGAGTATTTTTGTGGTTTGTTATGTTAATATTTATCCCGGAATAGACAATGGCTTCGGGGAACAATGTGACAAGTATTGGTAAGTATGTTACTCTATGTTATATGTACTGTATGTCTATGTATGTATTGTATGAATGTATTGTATGTATGTAGTATATATGTGGTATGTATGTAGCATGTAGTATGTATGTGGTATGTATGTAGCATGCATGTAGTATGTATGTAGCATGCATGTAGTATGTATGTAGTATGTATGTAGTATATATGTAGTATGTAGTATGAATGTAGTATATATGTAGTATGTATGTAGCATGTAGTATGTAGCATGCATGTAGTATATATGTAGTATGTATGTAGTATGTATGTAGCATGCATGTAGTATATATGTAGTATGTATGTAGTATGTATGTAGCATGCATGTAGTATGTATGTAGCATGTAGTATGTAGCATGCATGTAGTATATATGTAGTATGTAGCATGTAGTATGTATGTAGCATGCATGTAGTATATATGTGTTATGTATGTAGCATGTAGCATGTATGTAGTATGTATGTAGTATATATGTGGTATGTATGTAGCATGCAGTATGTATGTAGCATGCATGTAGTATATATGTAGTATGTATGTTGCATGTAGTATTTATGTAGTATGAATGTAGCATGTATGTAGTATGTAGTATGAATGTAGCATGTATGTAGTATGCATGTTGTATGTATGTAGCATGTAATTTTTTTTTTTTTTTACATTTAACACATTAGCCGGATGATGGGACTACTACTGTCCCATCATTGGCTAATGTGTCAATCACTGTCATGGTAGCAGGCATCGCCCGATGGGACTTGTAGTCCCATCGGACGATGCCTGCACAGACCCCCGGAGCCTGCACAGACCACCGGCAGGCCGGCACAGCCCCCCGGCAGGCCGGCACAGCCCCCCGGAGCCTGCACAGCCCCCCGGCAGGCCGGCACAGCCCCCCGGCAGGCCGGCACAGCCCCCCGGAGCCTGCACAGACCACCGGCAGGCCGGCACAGACCACCGGAGCCTGCACAGACCCCCTGGCAGGCCGGCACAGCCCCCCGAAAGGCCCGTACAGACCCCAGAGAGGCTGTACAAGGGCAGGAAAGGGTTTTTCTTATTCCGATACCGGAAGTCCCATAGACTTGAATGGGACTTCCGGTATCGGAATCGGCGATACCGATACTTTTTTTAAAGATCGGCCGATACCATCCGATACGATACTTTGAAGTATCGGACGGTATCGCTCAACTCTAGTGCTCAGCATTAATGTGTGCACCCAGATTTGTCAGAAAACTGTTAGTTTCCTTTCAGAATCAACATTTTCTATAGTATGCCATACTACAAGATACTATAAACAAAAAGGTTGCACTCTGTAGTGCTAAAGCATGTCAATATGAAAGACAGTATAAGAAATATGAATAGCAGTACTGCTTCTGGATACTAGGAAAAATTGAGATGCTCAGCACATAATTTGGCCAATGCCCAGCAGCCAACAACAAGGCGGTCTCAAATCTGCTGGGTCCTAACGTGTCTAGTGTGAATACCTCTCTAAAGGCCCCGCTAGCGAGATCGCTGATTTTGTGACGCCACAGCGATCTCACCAGCGAGATCGCTGTGTGTGACGGGGATCAGCGACCGGGCCCCCTGCCAGGTATCGCTGATCGTGCACGGCCGTTTTTTGATCGTTGCTCTCCCGCTAGCCAGCGCGCATCGCTGCGTGTGGCAGCGGAAGCCAACGATCAGCGATGCTCCCAGCGCTCTAAGCAGGAGCTGGTCTCTAAGGTAAATATCGGGTTACTAAGCGGCGCACGTCACTTAGTTACCCGATGTGTGCCTTAGAAACCTTCATGCTCGCAGCTCCCGGCGCGAGCACGCAGGTTTCTAAGGTACACATCGGGTAATTAAGTGACACGCGCTGCTTAGTAACCCGATATTTACCTTAGAAACCAGCGTCCTCACTGGTGCTGATCGCTGGTGAAGCTGCCTGTTTGGCAGCTCACCAGCGATCATGTAGCGATGTACCAGCGATCCTGACAAGGTCGTATCGTTGTCGGGATCGCTGGTGCATCATTTAGTGTAACGGGGCCTTAAGGCTAGTTTCACCTTTGCATTTGGAGGCGAAGCGTTGGGCTGCATACGCTCGCCGTGAAGCTCCACCCCTGCCACGCCTCCTCAGGTCAGCTCCGCCTATGTGCACATGCCGCTGCATGCGGCCTGCATACCCTATCTTTAGCATTGGGTAGGCAGGCCGTGCGCAGGTATGCGTTTGCTGTCGCATGCATTGTTTTGATGGTGCGGTGACTGCACCAAAATGCAACACGTTGCGCTTGGCGCAGGTCACCTCACGGTCAAAACGACGCATGCGGCAGCAAACGAATGCCTGCGCACGGCCTGCATACCCAATGGTAAAGATAGGGTACGCAGGCGGCATGCAGCGGCATGCACCCATAGACAGAGCTGACCGGAGGAGGCGCGGAAGGGGGCGGAGCTTCACAGCGAGCGTACGCAGCCCAACGCTTCGCCTCCAAATGCAAATGTGAAACTGGCCTAAGACTGAAGTCTGAATTCCTGGGTAGATGTCAATACCTCTCTTCAAAGTCTGATTTTATGGGTAGGTAGGACCCTGTTGCAATTAAAATACACCACATGCTGGAGGGCGGAGTGCTTGGTCAGAGAGCTAATATACAAATGCCAAAAGATTGACTGGCACTTCCAAGCTAATGTGAAGAGGTGCATATTAGGAGTAACCATCTCCATATACAATAAACAAAAAAAATTACACTTTGTAGTGCTAAAGCATATCAATATGAAATATATGAAATATGAATAGCAATACTAATTCTGGATATTAGGAAAAAATGAGACGCTTAGCACATAATTTGGCCACATCATTCATGCCCAGCAGCCAGCGACAAGGTGCTCTCAAATCTGCTGGGTCCTACCGTGTCTAGTTATTTGTTTATTGAATATGGAGATGGCTGCTCTTCAAGTATTGAATATTGCTAAACGCAACGTGCTGAGCAGCAGTGTGTAGAAACACTGAAAGGTCATAGAGATTTGTAAAGAACAACGCATTATGGGGTATAATGATTATATTTATATTTTAGGAAGGGGGGAGATAAGGTGTCCTGGGTGAATTTAGCAGGTAGTGAGCCTGGTGTAGGGAGTGAGCAGTACCAAATTATCCTCAATTATTATGGTCTGTTAGATCAAGAGACTGAAGGGCAGTCGGGCTTCAGGACTCAGGCGGATGGCAGTTAAGCCAAGCCCTGAAGGGACAAGGTGTTAGTTTGGGTAAATTGAAACAGGTAGAAAGGTTTGGGACCAACAGTCAACATTGAATTTGACATAGATCAGAGAGATTAACATAGTATTACATCAAACAGGTAATGAAAAGTTAAAAAAAATTAAGTCTCATATGTTTATTTGTGATTTTTCTTGCTTTTCTTATTTCTTCTATAGTTATACTACATTCTTAGGACCTCATTTGATTTTCCTTGCAGATTTATAACTAACCCAGCTGATACGTTTATAGCTAGAATAAATTATTATTAGTATTTTAGAAAAAAAAACAGGAAATAAAATACAATAATGGTCAATAAGAGGTTAAAGCGGTCACATTACAATTTTTCCTTGCTCATAAATTCATCCTTTTATTTGCTTTTCTTGTAGTTCTGGATCCACCCAGACCAGCTGTTGATAATAAGGTAAACTTTCCTTGTTTGATTATGGCGGCGACCCACAGAACTTCGTTGTGAGAGGGCTACTTGGAGGAACTTGACACATTTTCCATTGAAGGGAGAAACTAAGAATTTTTTATCTAACATTAAAGGGAGTCTGTCACCCAAAAATCAATATTAAACAACCTATACGGTGATATAGAGGACTTAGCCTCTGTAATAATCATGCTAACACTGTGCCTGTTAATGGTTCTGCATGCAGATCAGGGGGCTTCAGTGCACCATTGGCTTGGAGCCTTGGACAAGAGTTTGTTTCAACATTAGGCTCCATCTTTTTGCATGTTTAGGGTTCTGATTAACAGTAATCACTTCCCAGACCATGCATGGTCTGAACTCAGCGTGCGTGTGTGCACATTCACACTGACGCTGCCTGAGCCTATCCACAAGCATAGTGTCAGTGTTGACACCCAGTATGTGCGAACGCGTTCTCCTCCTCTATGGCTATGTGGACACCGTTGACTACACTTAAGGCCCCGTCACACATAGCAATCTCGCTAGCGAGATCGCTGCTGAGTCACAACTTTTGTGACACAACTGCGATCTCACCAGCGAGATCGCTGTGTGTGACAGCGATCAGCGACCGGCCCCCCTGCCGGTATTGCTGATCGCTGCAAGAAACCTCTGGACATTTTTTCATTGCTGATCTCCCGCTGGCCAGCACGCATCGCTGCGTGTGACAGGCGGGAGACCAGCGATCAGCTGTAAAATAATAAAAAAAATAAAAAATATTGTTATTCTCACCTTCCGGCGTCCTGCGCAGTCTTCCCGCCTCTCTCCACGCTCCCGGTCCCAGTAATCCTTTGCAAGAATGACCGCGAGACTTTGCGATCCTGCGAGAACGGACGTCATCGCGGTAATTCTCCCAAAGGATTACTGGGACCGGAGCGTGGAGAGAGGTGGGAATGCTGCACGGGACATCGGAAGATGAGAATAACAATATTTTTTATTTTAATTCTATTTTTGACATGAATATGGTATCAGCGCTCGGCATCGCTGTGCTAATCGCTGGTGAAGCTGTCTGTTTGACAGCTCACCAGCGATCACATAGCGACTTACCAGCGATCCTGACACGTTGATATCGTTGTCGGGATCGTTGGTAAGTTGCTATGGGTGACTCCAGCTTAAGACATCCAGAAGTGTAGCAAGTGTAGACATCCCTATACCACTATGTAGATAATTTCATTTCTATTTTGGAGGTGAAAAATCCCCTTTTGCCAACAGAAACTAGAAAGAAAGATCAAGAATTAAGTTATCTATACCAGTGACATGGCAGAAACAAAAAGCAAATGTTATATTTTAGACATTACAATTAGTCATAAGCGAATATACTCGTTGCTCGGGTTTTCCCGAGCATGCTCGGGTGTCCTCCGAGTATTTGGATGTGCTCGGAGATCTAGCTTTCGTCGCCTCAGCTGCATGAATTGTGAATGCTGAACAGCCTGAATACATGTGGGAATTCCCTTGTAAGGAATAAACCGTTCGTGGGATGTAGTGAGTAACTGGAGACAGAGAAGGGGTTAACAAGGATTTATTGAACAAGCAATAACAAGTAGTACTCCACGCAGGGAGGTAAAGACAATCAGGAAAAGAATATACAAAAACAAGACAACTTATCGGTTGCAGTTCTGGCAGGGGGAAGGCTGGAAAATCTCCCGGTGGTGTCTCAACTGATGTACAAAGTCTCTGGCTCTGCTACGGAGATACGAGTAGCACTGCCGCCCGACAGTGCTGATGGATTCAGTTCTGCTTGACTTGGGTGCGCCGGAAAGTGGAAACAGTCCATTATGTGGATTCCTCAGAAATGGCACCGGACACGGGTCGTGAGCACGTGTACAGGCCGCAACAGCCCCCAGTCTTTCGGAGTAGTCTCTAAACGGTTTGTCCTGTATCTCAGGTAGAACAGGGATATCCAACAGTGTGGGAACAGATGGTAACTTAATAGCGTCACGAGAAGTCTTAAGGTCAGCACACTGAGGTATTGGAAAAGTGGAGTTGTCAGTGCAAGCAGCGGAGAGGGAGTCAACTGTCTCTTGTCGCCTTCCCGCCAAGTCTGACCCGTTCCCGAGCTCAGGTCTCCTAATATACCCCGCGCCCCCTGCTGTCTGACAGAAAGGTCTCTCCCTTTCAGAGGAATCCTCCCCCGCCAACAGTGGTGAGTGACAGCACTGCACACAGCCGACTCCGTCTCGACTCATCTTCTTAAACTCTAACAGGCATTCCTCACATGTATTTAGGCTGTCCAGCAGCCACAAATCATGCAGCTGTGTCGACAGAAACTAAATCTCCAAGCACGCCAAAATACTTGGAAGTCACCCGAGCATGCTCGAAAAAAACAGAGCAACGAGTATACTCACTCATCACTAATTACAATGCCAAATGGTGCAACAAGGACCAAACTGATAGGAAGGCAGAAATCATAATTAAACATTAACTCTTTAGCGCCAGAGCCTGCTTTTGCCTTCGTGACTGGGCCAATTTTTTCAATTCTTACCAGTGTCACTTTATGAGGTGATAACTCTAGAACGCTTCAACGGATCATGGTGATTCGGACAATGATTTCTTGTGACATATTGTACTTCATGATAGTGGTAAAATTTCTTTGATATGACTTGCGTTTATTTGTTCAAAAATTGGAAATTTGGCGAAAATTTTGAAAATTTTGCAATTTTCAAACTTTTAATTTTTATGCCCTTAAGTCAGAGAGTCATATCACACAAAATAGTTAATAAATAACATTTCCCATATGTCTACTTTACATCTGCAGAATTTGGGAAGCAAAATTTTTTTTTGTTAGGAAGTTATAAGGGTTAAAAGTTGACCAGCAATTTCTCATTTTTACAACAAAATTTCCAAAACCATGTTTTTTAGGGACCACCTCACATTTGAAATGAGTTTGGGGGGTCAATATGACAGAAAATCCCCAAAAGTGACACTATTCTAAAAACTGCACCCCTCAAGATACTCAAAGCCACATTCAAGAAGAATGAATGGAATATGGAAGGAAAAAATAAACATTTATCTTTTTTTCACAAACATTTTACTTCAGAATCAATTTTTTTTATTTTCACAAGTGTAAAAAGAGAAAATGAACCACAAAATTTTTTGTGAAATTTCTACTGAATACGCCAATACCCTATAAATGGGGGTAAACCACTGTTTGGGTGCACAGCAGAGCTTGGAAGGGAAGGAGCGCCATTTGACTTTTTCAATGCAGAATTGGCTGGAATTGAGATCGGACGCCATGTTGCATTTGGAGAACCCCCACTGTGCCTAAGCAGTGGAAACCCCCCACAACTGACACCATTTTGGAAACTAGACCACTCAAGGAACTTATCTAGATGTGTGGTGAGTACTTTGAACCCCCAAGTGCTTCACAGAAGTTCATGACGTAGAGCTGTGAAAATAAAAAATCATATTTTTTCTACAAAAATGATCTTTTCGCCCCAAAATTTTCATTTTACCAATGGTAACAGCAGACATTAGACCCCCAAAGTTGTGCAATTTGTCCTGAGCACAACACCACATATGTCGGGGTAAACCACTGTTTGGGCGCATGGCAGAGATTGGAAAGGAAGGAGCGCCGTTTGACTTTTTCAATGCAGGATTGGCTGGAATTGAGATCGGACGCCATGTAGCGTTTGGAGATCCCCTGATGTGCCTAAACAGTGGAAAACCCCCACAAGTAACACCATTTTGGAATCTAGACCACCCAAGAAACTTATCTAGATGTGTGGTGAGCACCTTGCACCCCCAATTGTTTCCCTAAAGTTTATAATGTAGAGCCGTGAAAATAAAAAATCTTTCTTTTCCACAAAAATGATCTTTGAGCCCCCAATTTTTTTATTTTCACAAGGATAACACGAGAAATTGGACCCAAATAGTTGTTGTCCAATTTGTCCTGAGTATGCTGGTATCCCATATGTGGGATAAAACTACTGTTTGGGCACACGGTGGGGCTCGAATGGGAAGTAGTGACGTTTTGGAATGCAGTCTTTGATGGAATGGTCTGCGGGCATTATGTTGCATTTGGATTGCCCCTGATGTGCCTAAACAGTAGAAATCTCCCACAAGTGTCATCATTTTGGAAACAAGACCACCCAAGGAACTTATCTAGATGTGTGGTGAGCACTTAGAACCCCTAAATGTTTCCCTAAAGTTTATAATGTAGAGCCATGAAAATAAAAAAATAATTCTTTTTCACAAAAATGATCTTTTAGCCCCCAATTTTTTTATTTCCACATGGGTAACAGGAGAAATTGGACCCCAAAAGTTGTCCAATTTGTCCTGATTACGCTGGTACCCCATATGTGGGAGAAAACTACTGCTTGGGCACATTGTGGGGTTCAGAAGGGAAATAGTGACATTCTGGAATGCAGACTGTGATGGAATGGGTCTGAGGGCATCATGTTGCGTTTGCAGAGCCCCTGATGTGCCTAAACAGTAGAAACCTCCCACAAATGACCCCATTTTGGAAACTAGACAACCCAAGGAACTTATCTAGATGTTTGGTGAGCACTTTGAACTCCCAAGTGTTTCAGAGCCCCTGATGTGCCTAAACAGTGGAAACCCCCAATTCTAATTCCAACCCTAACCCCAACACACCTCTAACCCTAATCCCAACCCTAACCATAACCCTAACCACAACCCTAACACCAACACACCCCTAATCCTAACCTGTTATGATTGGGTCACCGAGGAGGAAAGAAAGACCAAGCTAAGCCACAGAAAACCAGAGAGGTTGGTAACTAAGAGGATTGCAGACCCCTGATCCTATCCACACAACTAGCGGTAGCCGTGGAGAGCACCTACGATGATTCTAGTCGCCTCGACACAGCCGGAGAACTAAATAAGCCTAAAGCAAGAAAGGGGAAATCTAAGCTGCCCCAGAGCAGACCCCAAAGGAATAGATAGCCCCCAAACATATATTATCGGTGAGACAAGATGAAAACACAAACGGAGGTAGGAAAATAGGCTGAGCAAATGATGGGGCCCAAACTAACTAGACAGGAAAGGAAAGACACTGTCTGCAATCACGCAAAATACCCTGCAAAAAATTCCCAACACGTCTGATAGAAAAAACGCTGAAGTCACTAGACTTCGCCCACTATATCAGCACTCTGGTATATTCTGAAAGCAGAGCAAAGAGAGGCCAATCTAATAAGGGACAAAAACAAACTGACACAAACAGTAACATAAGGATGGAAATTCAGCACAGCCCCAGCCGGGGCTGGCTGACCACACAAAACTGAAATAGACAAAACCAAATCAAATGTGACCAATAGCAAAAGAACACTTAGCTTGAGCATGCAGGGACTGAGTTGGAGACTAAGACCTCAGGAGGCAGGAAAAAATCACCAGTAGGGATAGAGGGAGTCTGCTGTCTTAAATCCAGTCAGAAACTCCCAATGTCCAATCGTCCTCCTCATTATCAGGTGGCAGGCCTCTGTTAATTAGATCAGCTCCATTACCTCCTGTAACCACTAGAGGGAGCCCGGAAAGAGAACTCGCGATCCCTCTGTCAATATAACCATCTCCACTACCTTCACCAGTAACCAGAGGTAGGCCAGAAAGTGAATTCACAACAGTACCCCCCCTTGAGGAGGGGTCACCGATCCCTCATCCACGCCACCAGGTCGATCAGAATGGGCCCGGTGAAAAGCACGAACCAATCTATCAGCATGAATGTCAGAAGCAGAGACCCAAGAATTATCCTGCTGGCCTTAACCCTTCCATTTGACCAAGTACTGGAGTCTCCGTCTAGCCAAACAAGAATCCAATATTTTCTCCTCCTCATATTCCACATTGCCTTTAACCAATACAGGGTCAGGAGGTGCCGCCATAGGAACTGCTGGCTCCACAAACCTCTTCAACAGAGATTTATGAAACACGTTATGGATCTTAAACGTAACTGGAAGAGAATCGAAAAGAAACAGGATTAAGAATCTCCAAAATCTTATAAGGTCCAATGAATCTTGGCTTGAACTTTGGAGACGCAATCTTCATGGGAATATTCTTTGACGACAACCAAACCATATCACTCACTTTAAACCGGGGACCAATGGTCCTATGCTGGATGGAAAACCATTGGGCTTTTTCCTGAGAGAGGGATAACTTATCCACCACTTGGTCCCAAATCTGCTGCATTCTCTCTACCACAGTGTCCACACTTGGGCAGGTCGAAGATTCCACTTGCCCTGAAGAAAATCGAGGATGAAACCCAAAGTTACAGAAAAAGGGCGACATCAAAGTGGCAGAACTAGCTCTATTGTTTAGCGCGAATTCGGCCAAGGGAAAAAATGAGACCCAGTCATCCTGATCAGCAGATATAAAACATCTCAAATAGGATTCCAAAGTCTGGTTTGTTCTCTCAGTCTGCCCATTGGTCTGAGGATGAAACGCAGAGGAGAAAGGTAACTGAATTCCCAGATTGGAACAAAAAGTTCTCCAAAATCTGGAAACAAACTGGACTTCTCTGTCCGACACAATGTTCACAGGAATCCCATGCAACCGAACCACCTGTTGTCAAAACAAGGGCACCAACTCTGAAGAAGATGGCAACTTTGGGAGTGGTACAAGATGGATCATCTTAGAAAATCTATCACAAATCACCCAGATAACAGTCATTCTCTGAGAGACAGGAAGATCAGAAATAAAATCCATTGAGATATGGGTCCATGGTCTCTTGGGCACCGGCAAGGGCATCAACAACCCACTAGAACGAGAACAGGGTTTAGACCGAGAACAAGTCCCACAGGACTGCACAAAATTCCTGACATCACGAGATAAGGCAGGCCACTAAAAAGACCGACTCACCAAATCTCTGGTACCAAAAACACCTGGATGACCAGCCAACGCGGAGCAATGAATTTCAGACATTACTCTTTTCCTCCACTGGTCAGGAACATACAATTTTCCCATAGGGCAACACTTAGGTTTGTCCTCCTGAAATTCCTCCAGGGCACGTCTCAAATCAGGCGAGATGGCGGAAAGAACCACCCCCTCACCTAGAATGGCAGTAGGCTCGGTCACAATAAGAGAATCTGCAAAGAAACTCCTAGAAAGGGCGTCCGCCTTAACATTCTTAGTGCCCGGAAGAAAAGAGACCACAAAATTAAAATGCGTGAAAAACAAGGCCCACCTAGCCTGTCTAGGATTCAAGCGTTTGGCTGATTCAAGATAAATCAAATTCTTGTGGTCAGTGAGGCCCAAAAGTTGATGTCTAGCTCCCTCCAACCAATGTCTCCACTCTTCAAATGCCCATTTCATGGCCAACAATTCCAGTTTCCATACGTCATAGTTACGTTCAGATGGGGAGAATTTTCGAGAAAAGAAGGCACAGGGATTCATTTTAGAATCTCAGAAGCATCTACCTCCACCTGAAATGGAAGTGAGACATCAGGTTGCTGTAGAACGGAGCAGAAGTGAATCTCCGCTTAAGCTCCTGAAATGCCGAGACTGCCTCTAGAGACCAATTCACCACATCAGCGCCCTTTTTGGTCAGATCAGTCAGTGGTTTGACAATACCAGAAAAATTACTTATAAATTTACGATAGAAATTAGCAAAACCCAAAAACTTCTGGAGAGCCTTCAAAGAAGTGGGCTGAACCCAAACATAAATGGCCTGTACCTTGGCCGGTTCCATTTCAATAGTCGACGGAGACAAAATAAATCCCAAAAATGAAATCCTCTTTACACCAAAGAGGCATTTCGATCACTTAACATACAGGGAATTTTCCCTCAAAATCCGGAACACAGTCCGGACATGTTCCACATGAGAATCCCAATCACTGGAAAAGATCAAAATATCATCCAGATAACTGATCAAAAACTTATCCACAAAGTCCCGGAAAATATCGTTCATAAAGGATTGGAAGACAGAAGGGGCATTAGTGAGCCCAAAAGGCATCACCAGGTACTCAAAATGTCCCTCAGGAGTATTAAACGCTGTCTTCCATTCATCCCCGTGCTTGATGCAAATAAGGTTATACGCCCCCCTGAGGTCAAGCTTAGTAAACCAGCAGGCACTTTTAACTCTGGAAAATAAATCAGAAATCAGGGGTAACGGGTACTGATATTTAACAGTGATTTTGTTAAGGGAACGATAGTCAATACAAGGCCTTAATGAACCATCTTTCTTGGTCACAAAAAAAAACAGCACCTAAGGGTGAAGAGGATGGTCTAATATGACCCTTCTCCAACGACTCCTTGATATAAGATCGCATAGCATCATGCTCGGGTACCGATAAGTTGAAGTGCCGACCATTGGAAAATTTACACCCGGGCATTAACTCAATTGCACAGTCATAACTCTTATGAGGAGGCAAAGACGCAGACTAAGGCCGGTTTCACATTCGCGCTTTTGAGCGCAGCGACGGCCTGCGCACGGCCGCCGCTAAGCCCCGCCCCCTGCCCCGCCTCCACCAGTATCTCCGCCTCCGGGCGCATGACGTTGCATGCGTCATGCGTCCCCTATCTTCATCACAGAGGGCGCAGGCCATGCGCAGTCTGCGCACAGTCTGCGTTTGGCGGCGCATGCGTCCTTTTGACGGTGCGCCGAGCACAACCAAAATGCAACAGGTTGCGTTTGGCGCTGCTCGGCGCACCGTCAAAAGGACGCATGCGCCGCCAAACGCAGACTGTGCGCAGACTGCGCACGGCCTGCGCCCTCTGATGAAGATAGGGGACGCATGACGCATGCAACGTCATGCGCCCGGAGGCGGAGATACTGGTGGAGGCGGGGCAGGGGGCGGGGCTTAGCGGCGGCCGTGCGCAGGCCGTCGCTGCGCTCAAAAGCGCGAATGTGAAACCGGCCTTACTCTCACTAAATACATCTGAAAAATCAGCCAAATAATCAGTAATATCATGAGACTGGGGAGAGGTGGAGAAAACAGGAGTGTCATTAAGAACACACTGACAACCCCAGGACAAAACAGGATTATGAGTTTGCAACCAGGGAAAACCCAGAACAACAGTATCATGCAAATTGTGCAGCACCAAAAGTTTACAATTTTCTTGGTGGTCCGGGGCGACCCGCATTATCACCTGGGTCCAAAACTGGGGTTTATTCTGCACCAAAGGAGTAGCATCAATACCCCTCAAAGGGATAGGAGTCCACAGGGGTATCATGGGAAAACCACAACATTTAATAAAGTCCAAATCCATCAGATTCAAAGCTGCTCCTGAATCCACAAAAGCCTTAGCGGAAAATGTAGATAAGGAGCAGATCAGAGTAATTGCCAAAAGGAACTTAGGTTGTACACTGCCCACAGCAAATGTGTGCGCAAAACGTTTCTCTTGTTTAGGGCAGACAGAAATCGTATGAGAGGCGTCTCCACAGAAAAAACACAGCTTATTACGCCTTCTAAACTCCTGACGTTGCGCCCTAGACAAAACCCTATCACATTGCATGGGTTCAGACGTTTGTTCAAAAGGCGGCAACGCCTCTCGTGTAGTTTTATGTTCACATAAACGCCGATCAACTTGAATGGCTAATGATATAGAATCATCAAGACCAGAGGGAACAGGAAATCCCACCATAACATCTTTTACGGTTTCTGATAAACCCTTCTGAAAGAGAGCTGCTAAGGTACCGTCATTCCATGTAGTAAGGACCACCCACTTTCGGAATTTTTGACAGTATAACTCAGCAGAATCCTGACCCTGGTTCAATGCCAATAGGGTTATCTCAGCTTGATCAATAGCATTAGGTTCATCATACAACAACCCCAAGGCTTGAAAAAATGCATCCACATTAGTCAGAATAGGATTTCCAGGTGTCAGAGAAAAAGCCCAATTCCGGAGATCGCTGCGCAGCAAGAAGATGACAATTTTAACCTGCTGCACAGAGCTCCCCGATGAGTTAGGCTTCAAGGCAAGAAATAGTTTACAATTATTCTTAAAATTCAAAAATTTAGACCGATCCCCAGAAAACACATCCGGAGTAGGGATTTTTGGTTCAACAGCAGGTGATTGAGCGAGATAGGTGGAAATTCCCCACACTTCAGCAGCGAGCTGCTCAACACGATCAGACAATTGCTTAATCTCCATTAGAGAAAAAAAAAATCCTCCTACGGCCCCAGAGAAAAAGAGGAAAAAATCTATATATATATAAAAAAAATTCTGACACTTTTTTGTTTTTTTTTTACAATTCTCTCCTGCTTTTGAGTACCCTAGAATCTGCGGTTTAGGCTGGTGATTCTGCTATGATTGGGTCACCGAGGAGGAAAGCAAGACCAAGCTAAGCCACAGAAAACCAGAGGGGTTGGTAACTAAGCGGATTGCAGACCCCAGATCCTATCCACACAACTAGCAGTGGCCGTGGAGCGTACCTACGAAGATTCTAGTCGCCTCGACACAGCCGGAGAACTAAATAAGCCTAAAGCAAGAAAGGGGAAATCTAAACTGCCCCAGAGCAGACCCCAAAGGAATAGATAGCCCCCCAAACATATATTGTCAGTGAGACAAGATGAAAACACAAACGCAGGTAGGAAAATAGGCTGAGCAAACGATGGGGCCCAAACTAACTAGACAGGAAAGGAAAGACACTGTCTTCAATCACGCAAAAAAAACCCTGCAAAAAATGCCCAACACGTCTGATAGAAAAAATACTGAAGTCTCTAGACTTTGTCCACTATATCAGCACTCTGGTATATTCTGAAAGCAGAGCAAAGAGAGGCCAATCTAATAAGGGGCAAAAACAAACTGACACAAACAGTAACATAAGGATGGAAATTCAGCATAGCCCCAGCCGGGGCTGGCTGACCACACAAAACTGAAATAGACAAAACCAAATCAAATGTGAACAATAGCAAAAGAACACTTAGCTTTAGCATGCAGGGACTGAGCTGGAAACTAAGACCTCAGGAGGCAGGAAAAAATCACCAGCAGGGATAGAGGGAGTCGGCTGTCTTAAATCCAGTCAGAAACTCCCAATATCCAATCGTCCTCCTCATTATCAGGTGGCAGGCCTCTGTTAATTAGATCAGCTCCATTACCTCCTGTAACGACCAGAGGGAGCCCGGAAAGAGAACTTGCGACCCCTCTGTCAATATAACCATCTCCACTACCTTCACCAGTAACCAGAGGTGTGCCAGAAAGTGAATTCACAACACTAACCCTAACCATAGCCCAAACTCTAACCCTAATTTTAGCCTCAATCCTAACCCAAGCTTTAGCCCCAGCCCTAATCCTAACTTTAGCCTAACATTAGCCTAACTTTAGCCTAGCCCTAACTTTAGCCTAACCCTAACCCTAATCCTATCTTTAGCCTAACAATAGCCCTAACTTTAGCCTAACAGTAACCCTAACCCTCGTCCTAACAGTAGCCCTAACTTTAGCCTGACAGTATCCCTAACCCTAACAGTAACCCTAACTTTAGCCTATCAGTAACCCGAACAGTAACCCTAACATTAACAGTAACCCTAAAAGTAACCCTAACCCTAAAAGTAACCCTAACTTTTGCCTAGCAGTAAAACTAACCCTAACAGTAACCCTAACTTTAACAGTAACCCTATCTTTAGCCTAACAGTAACCCTAACAGTAACCCTAACTATAGCACTAAATATAACCCTAACAGTAACCCTAACCCTAACAGTAACCCTAACTATAGCACTAACCCTAACAGTAACCCTAATCCTAACTATAGCACTAACCCTAACCTGCCACATTTGTTTTTTACTTTATAACAAAATCGCTGACTGACACTGCTGTTGCCATCAGCACTTGTCACACTGTTTCTCCTCTGATCTCTCACTGACATGAGATCAGAGGAGAAACAACGTTACTATGAGGCAGATCACCAGGAAAGTTCGTTGCTACAACAAACTTTCCATATGATCTCCCACAATGTCTGCTGTGTTGCTGACATCATCAGGACCTGAACCAATTAGGTCTCGATGAGGTTGGGGGTCACAGGAAGCATTGTGCGTTGGGATCCCCACGCTATAAGGTACGTGGCGGTCCCGGTGGGCACAAAAACGCCGACCGTAGACAAACGTCGGCGCTGCATAAAGCCCAGTAAGCGCCGACGTTTATCTACTGTCGGCGGTCAGGAAGTGGTTAAAACAAAATCTGATTAACCCAAAATCTGTAACAAATCTGGCTAATCTCAATGTTTTGCCCCTGAGCTTAAGTGAAATTTGAGAAAGAACCCCAGGGCACAAACCTAATCCCCAAGATTACCCCTGAAACCAAATGAAACCGGATGCAACAGTGAGGAGTCACATAGGTTACAAAAAAGACTTAAGTCCATCAAATTCAACCTTCCTTGATCAGTTATGCATTCTCTAATGATAGATTATAACCTACGATGCCAATAGTGTCTTCCATTACTATCTATTACGCTGGGCATTCCACTGTCTGGCTGATCTAACTGTAAAGAATCCTTTCCATTTAGCTGTTGGAATTGCCTATCCTTCACTCGTAATGAGTTACACTTGTTCCTTTGTAAGGTCCTGTAACCTGTGGGTTAGCAGCATCAGTGGCTATTAGAGTAGAGGTAGTGGAGAAGGAAATACCTTTTAATGTGCACGTTCAAGTGAGCTTTCAGTGATCTGGTCAAGTGAATGCAGTGAAATTCTTTATTTAGTTAAAAATCACCATATTAATGTTAACTACATTAAAATAAAAAGAAGAACAATATATAATTCTGTGTATATTTTACAGCTTCATGGACAATCACTCTTCCAAATCCAGATACTGGTGACCCATCTTTTGTTTTAAACCACCTACACGTGGTATTAATCAAGCCGAGACAGCGTAGCTTTGATGACCAGTACCTTCAAACTGTCTTGATGTCTTGAACTGTTACTTATTATGTTGCTCTTTACAAGGTGATTTGAACAACCCCCTACTTTTAAGGGGAGACTAAAGTTGACCATACACAATAGATGGTTGTTGGCTGAACGATTCTCTGGCCAACTGCCATCTCAGCTGAATGTCCCATACACATGAGAGCTCGCTCAGCCGTAGTTGCCCGTGTTGTCTATGAGAATGGTGCCAGCTGACATGGTACCTCAAGAAGAATGCAATCGGCAATCCAAAATTAGATGTTTGCAATAGACATATCAGTCAGCCGGCATCCCCATACACATTAGACCCGTGACCGAATCTGTCAATATTAGCAGATTCAGATGACATTAGTCTAATGTGTATAGGTGATTAAAAGTGGAAAACTCTTACCCAGATCTAAAAGTTCATAAAGTTCTAATTCTTAGCCAAGGGGACCCCAAAAAGATCCTAAAATGGAACAGTTTCCGGCAGCAATTGACCCTGATTTACCGGATAATGTACTGGAAAATTAGAAAAAAAAATTCCAAGAGTGGTGAAATTGCAAAAAAAAAAAAAAATGCAATTCTGACATTGTTTTTTGAGAATTGTTTTTACAGTATATATTGTGTCATGAGAATGAGCTAGCAAAATGATTCTCCAGTACTATTACAACGATATCAAAACTTGTCCAATTTTTTATTATTTTAGTGATGAAAAAAAAGCAAACATTGGGAAAACATTGTGTCAATTGTGTCGCCATATTCTGAGGCTTATAACACTTTCATTTTTCAGTCGATGGAGCTGTGTGAAATAATTTCCAAATTGGGGAGAACTCCAAATAAACCCTCACTAGAAGTCCATAAAATGTAACTTTTATTTCTATTAATTAAAATAAAGAATATGCAAAGGGTATAAAACGTTTTGTCCCTAATCTGTCTCAGAAGTCTGCAGTTATTTTATGAAGTATTTCTGCTCATTTATATTTAGAAATTTAGCACCAGCATTCTCCCAACATGTTTCATTGCTCTAGCAGCGTCATCAGGGGATGGGACATAGGCTTCAATACATGAGCTGTGTGAAGGCTTATTTTTTATAGATGGCAGTAGCTGCATGTGTCTAGCTTGCTGCTTAGTCCACAAATGCAAAAACTGCGACAGACATAGCCTACTTAAAAGTAAGTGGGGCTGCCATTAGTAGGAGGGGGTTAATTGTCAATATGTAATAGAATAAAGAGAGGACTAGGGCTAAAGGGCCCGTTACACATAGCGATATCACTGGTTTTGTGACATAGCAGCGATATTGCTAGCGATATCGCTATGTCTGATACTTACCTCCGACCGGCTTTCCCGCTGGTTATCGCTGATCGCGCGAGAACGTCCTGGACCATTTCTCGTCGGGCACTTCCTGCCGGGCTTCCTGTGGCACCGACGAGCGGCGCGTGGATGCGGGCGGGAGGACATCAGGATCGCCGCGTCTGACAGGTAAGTAGCAACCCCCGACCCCTGCTATGTCGCTGGTGAGATCTGCCTGTGTGGCAGCTCACTAGAGACCACTTAGCGATGCACCAGCGATCCATATCGTTGTCGGGATCGCTGGTGCATCGCTAAGTGTAACGGTACCCTAAGTCTAAACAGGAGTTGGAAGCATCATGCAGAAAGCAAGCCCTTACGAAGCACCAGGGATTCAAGGCTCTGTACAAGTGGGAAGTAGACTAGCTGAGTCCAGCCAGAAGGCAAGAACTGCCATCTTAACTCCCAAGATTCTTCTTGGAGTACAAGGTCTCCAACTGCAGTCTCTTGTAAGCCATACCTGCTAGTATCAGCTACAGAGTAGCCAGCTGGAAAGAGGCAGCTCAAGGTATGCATGGGACTTGGGTGTTACCACCAGATACTTTGGGGCATTATGAGGGTCTTGAATACAGAGATCAGTGAGGGGAATCATATACAAGGGTCGTTATGAGTCCAGGATGTACATAGAGACATATTGAACCTGCTGGAGAGCATTGTAATTACAGCCTTAACAGTGCTTATAATGCAAAATAAAAGAGAGAGTAGATTTAGTCAAAGTATTTGTCTAAGTCAGATTTAAGAAAACTTGACATGGGCTTTTATGTTTGGAGAGCTCTATAGGATTGGTAGTGGGATGGAGCTCTCCCTCCATTCTGAGTTTTGGGGGTGGCCCATGTCTACGAAACCCATTTAAACAGTTTTTTTGTTTGGTTTCACATGCAGCAGAGCTGAAAGTACTGTGGTTGTATGCCTGGCTGTGTCAAGCTAACACAAACCAGTGCCAGCGATGGGGACGTACATGGTAGCACCCGATAAATTACGGGGGTGCAAGTGCCAGCGACACAGGATTTTATTTTCATGTTCCCGGCTGCAATCTGGAGGTGAGCGATTGCATGCATGCAGTACTTGGACATTAAAGGACATTTGCTTAACTTGCTTTGGTCACTGTGTCACTAAATTCATTAGCGGAAACGTCTCTGCTCTACACAACACATTGGAAGATCATTCCAGAGAGCTCCTCTATGTCTATCATAATTACTGTATAAAGCTAATTAAAAAATGTACAATTATTTGTCATTATGGTCAAATCTTTGTTTAAAATTCTGAATAAGGACTCCAATAAGTAGACAACGAAAAAGAGCTGAGCGAGGACCATTATCAACAGGATGGGATTACTGCATGGTTTATTGACTGAGCATTATTTTCAAAGAAACCAACCACCCTGAAAGACAAGCTTTGTGAGAACGGACAATTTAAACCAAATTTAATGTTGATAACATGTCCAGGTTATGTTTACCAGAGTAAGATTTTCCAAAGCCCTTTATTTATACAAGTCGGTTATGTATTTCTAGTCATGCCAAGATCTCTAATGTGCCTCAGTGTGCTGAGAAACAAGACATGTGGAGCATGGAGAGAGGAAATATACACACAGTGAAAGACATTTAAATAAAGGTCATTCATTATGGGATTATTATGCGCCATTGAAGCGGGCAAATGGATAAAGCTGAAAACTAAACTTTTGTTTTCCCTGAGAAGTGCAAAAAATTCAGACGATAAAAAAAACATCATAATCCAGAGAAAATGAACAATTGAGAATACAGTGATATCAATGCACCCAGCTTTAGAGCTCACTTGGATTAGATAGCATATACAAGAACACAAGGATCACCAAGCTATGACTTGCCTACTTTGGACAGGAAGAGAGCAATCAGTGGAGAAAGACTTCATGGTCGGAAAAATAGAAGGAGCAAGGCGAAGAGAAAGACCAGGAACACGATGGATTGATGCTATCAAGATAACGGCGGAGAAGACCCTTGTGGACCTATGTAGGCTTGCACAAGATCGATCTTCCTACAGATCATTCATCCATCAAGTCACTATGGCTCGATATCGTCTGTTAAAAAATGTCTGTTAATGTCTGTTAAAAAAATAGAGTAGAAGAACACTAGCAAATTAGCTTTTTTATATAATGAAATCTATCTTGCAAGTACCGCCTACAGAGGTGGCTACCAAACTAGCAAACTCATATTCGAATGCGCATTTTACTTTGATATCTGTACTGATGTCTAAAGGTGCATTTATAATAAGAGATTCTTGTAATCTTGGCCTGACAACAAGTGATCAATGTTATAGATTCATCTATAAAACTAATAAGAACCCAACTGTACAATGCAAGGTGGAGATTACTTTAAACTGTCAGAAATGCTCATTATTGCAAGATATAAAACTACTAACTAGATAGCTAAGAAGGAGTACAAGATATAATTAAACTTGAAAGTTTTTCATTGCAAAATTGGCACATTTTAGGATCTTGTTCAAAATGATCTATATGTGAATTTTCAATTTCTTGGTTGTCAAAACACATTTTGCTAGATCCAAACTGATTAAATAAATGAAAACAAAACAGACATTACATAAGAAAACATACACAAAAGCTAATGTGTCTGATTTATAGAAAAGAAGGGGAAATTATAAAAAGTGACTGTTGCCTGCTTTATATTGGTTGTCATTGGCTTTGCATGACAGTTTGATCACGCGGAGTGGCCCATAAAGTCAGCTATGTGGCCAATAATACCAGTGTCCTTTAACAATACTTTCTAAGGCCAGAGAGGAGGATATCAATGGATGGAATTTTACAGATGTCCATAAGACACATATGAATATATTAGGCATATTAGGCTAACATTATAATAATAATAATAATAATTTTTATTTATATAGCGCCAACATATTCCGCAGCACTTTACAATTAAGCGGGGACATGTACAGACAATAAATTCAATACAAGTTAAGACAATTCAAACAATGACATTAGGAGTGAGGTCCCTGCTCGCAAGCTTACAGGCTAACACATTTTAGGCTAACATTATCTATGTAAGCGGAAAAGGCCAACAGTGCAATCTCTCATGGCAGAGAAGGATCTGGCATGTCCGGTTCTGTAGTGCCAATCCTTTCACTCTCCAGGAGATAACTTTCTGTTAGAGGAGTGCGGCATTGGCATTGACTCTCTTCTTAGACACCATAGGCGTGCTCAGCCACACTCATCTCAGCAGGTAGATACAGAATTCTGCCATTTTTGAGCAATTTAGAAAGATAAGGTCTTCAAATTGAGGAACATATCACTGGTGACGAAGACACGCTCGTACATAGTTTGGTCTTTTCTGTGGTAATATACAGATGTGAAACATGGGCAATAAAGAAACAAGACAGGAGAAGAATCAATGTCTTCAAAATATGGTGCTGCAGAACAATGCTACCAATACCATGGTTGACAAGAAGAACAAACAAATCGGTCTTGGAAAAAATCAATCTAGAAGTCATTCAAAGGAAGGATCACCAAGCTACAATGTGTCTAATTTGGACACATTATACGAAGAGGACAATAACTGGAGAAGGACATCATGGTCGGAAGAATAGAAGGAACAAGGCAAAGAGGAAGACAATCTGTTCTGTCTCCGACATTTAATTCATAATCCCTGATTATCTGCTTGTTAATGTTTACAGTGTTTCCTGGCTCCATCTAGTGACCAGAGTCATAACCGCAGTGTTATTGTGTGTTTTACTTTCACTTTCTATTTCCCTCCGTTTACAGTGCATTCTGGTAAGGTTGCAATGCACCCTGGTAGCCTTTTGCAAAGGATTATGGTTAGTTCAGCCCCCATTTTCCCTCCAGTCCACCATTTTCCTTCTGCCTGCATTCAGGAAGCATCTCATTTCTCTTCTCCACTTGTGACAGCATCACTGGTATGCACTTATGTTTCCTGTATTAAATTCCTATCTCATATTAGTCTGCTTAGTTAGTTCTCCCCTGGCTAGCTATTAGTGCAGATGATGTATTATGTATATATGAATCCCTGATGAATCCAGTATTGATTGTATGCATATATGTTTTTGTTTGTAGTTTCACCGCGCCAATATACCATCACGTTTAATGAAGCACAGATTCAACCTACAGTCTCCTTATTGGACCCCGGTATAGCGGTTTAGCTGCCTGTATAAGCTACATGAATTCTGCTTCATTTAGTGAGGACAGAACACCATCAACCCGATGGATTGAAACTAGCAAGATAATGGCAGAGAAGACCCTGATGGCTCTATTTAGGCTTGTACAAGATCGATTTTCCTATAGATAATTCATCCACCAAGTCGCCATGGCTCAAGATTGAGCTGAAGTCCATTAAATAATATAATAATAGAGAGATAAATCAAAGGGCATTGCCTTTTTTCTCTTTTCTCAGGAATATGGTTATACATGATAATATATATTCATACATGATGAACTCAGACTGAACCTGTAAAGGGAATCTGTCACCAAATTTTAACACCTTATCTGAGGGAAGCATAATGTAGAGACAGAGACCCTGATTCCAGTGACATGTCACTAACTGGGTGGCTTGCTGTAGTTTTGATACAATCGCTGTTTTATCAGATTATCATCAGATGACTAGTAAACCTTCTGCCAGGTAGTCAAGCATATTTGTGATCTCTGTATAACCCCACCCCCTCCACTGATTGGCAGCTTTCTTGGTACACTGTACATAGGTAGAAAGCTGCCAATCAATGGTGTGGGCAGGGTTATACAGAGCTGAGCATTCAGAGAACTGGTAGATCTGCAGCAGATAACTAGAGTGATTTTATTAAGAGGACAGCAAGCAGCTCAAAAAATGATAACATGCTGGAATCAGGGTCTCTACCCCTACAGTATGCTGCTCTGAGGTGGAGCAGCCAAAACTTTTCTTTTAACTAAGCATCTATGGATTATAACAAGTAATTATATAAGTCTATGTCTATTGGAGTCAGATCTATCCTCAAAAATGTATTTCATACATAAAAGTTACTGAAACAAGACACATATATACAGTAATACTAGATGGTGGCCCGATTCTATCACATCGGGTATTCTAGAGTCTCTGTTAAAATTAAAAAATAGTTATATACTCACCTCCCGACGGCCCCCGGACTCTTTCTCTCCTCTCACCACGCTCCCGGCATCTTCCGGTCCCAGTAATGCTTAGTGCGAAACACCGCTGATGACGTCGCTCTCTCGCGAGAGTGACGTCATCTCCAGCCCTTCTTGCTAAGCATTACTGGGACCAGAAGATGCCGGAAGCATGGTGAGAGGAGGGATAGAGTCCGGGGGTCGTCAGAAGGTGAGTATGTAACTATTTTTTACTTTAACAGAGACTCTAGAATACCCGATACGATAGAATCGGGCCACCATCTAGTGTATGATACTCCTGTTACACCCGGAACTGCTGTCACTGTTCTGCTGTTACCTAATGTATTGTACTCCAGTTACAGCCAGAGCTGCAGTCACTGTTCTGCTGTTACCTAATGTATTGTACTCCAGTTACACCCAGAGTTGCAGTCACTGTTCTGCTTTTACCTAATGTATTGTAGTCCAGTTACACCCAGAGCTGCAGTCACCGTTTTGCTCTTACCTAATGTATTATACTCCTGTTACAGTCAGAGCCGCAGTCACTGTTCAGATCTTACCATATGTATTCTACTCAAGTTACACCCAGAGCTGCTGTCACTGTTCTGTTGTTATCTAATGTATTGTATTCCAGTTAATCCCAGAGCTGCAGTCACTGTTCTGCTTTTACCTAATGTATTGTAGTCCAGTTACACCCAGAGCTGCAGTCACTGTTCTGCTGTTACCTAATGTACTCCTGTTACAAACAGAGCTGCAGTCACTGTTCTGCTGTTACCTAATGTTCTCCTGTTACCCCCAGAGCTGCAGTCACTGTTCTGCTGTTACCTAATGTAGTATACTCCAGTTACACCCAGATCTGCAGTCACTGTTCTGCTGTTATCTAATGTATTGTACTCTAGTTACTCCCAGAGCTGCAGTCACTGTTCTGCTGTTACCTAATGTACTCCTGTTACACTCAGAGATGCAGTCACTGTTCTGCTGTTACCTAATGTAATGTACTCCAGTTACTCTCAGAGCTGCAGTCACTGTTCTGCTGTTATCTAATGTATTGTACTCCAGTTACTCTCAGAGCTGCAGTCACTGTTCTGCTTTTACCTAATGTATTATACTCCTGTTACAGCCAGAGCTGCAGTCACTGTTCAGATCTTACCTATGTATTGTACTCCAGTTACACCCAGAGCTGCAGTCAATGTTCAGATCTTACCTAATATATTGTACTCCAGTTACACCCAGAGCTGCAGTCACTGTTCAGATCTTACCTAATGTATTGTACTCCAGTTACACCCAGATCGGCAGTCACTGTTCTGCTGTTATCTAATGTATTGTACTCCAGTTACTCTCAAAGCTGCAGTCACTGTTCTGCTTTTACCTAATGTATTGTAGTCCAGTTACACGCAGAGCTGCAGTCACCGTTCTGCTCTTACCTAATGTATTATACTCCTGTTACAGCCAGAGCTGCAGTCACTGTTCAGATCTTACCTATGTATTGTTCTCCAGTTACACCCAGAGCTGCAGTCACTGTTCAGATCTTACCTAATGTATTGTACTCCAGTTACACCCAAAGCTGCATTCACTTTTCTGCTGACACCTAATGTATTGTACGCAAGTTACACCCAGAGTTGCAGTCACTGTTCTACTGTTACCTAATTACCTAATGTATTGTACTCCAGAATATGTACAGGACTGTGCCTGTGTAATGAGCTACGCAGCAGTGATGCCTTTAACGGCTGTAATGTGCCTGTACAATAAGCAATGCGGCTGTGTTGCCACGACGACGAAGCAACTGTCGCTGAATGGTCACTGCCAACTGCCACGACCAATCAGCGAGGTGGGATTTCCATTACAGACAGACAGACAGAATTAGACAATTATATAGTAGATACAATCTACATGGACAACTTGTAATTTTTAATTTAGGCTTCACTAAAATGTAATTTTTGATACCTTTCTGACTTTTCTTATCTTGAAATTCTTCTAATAATTATATTTTAAAAAACGTGTAAGAGATCAGAAAAGCGGAACACAGCTACTGAATGACAGGAACATGAGTAAAGTTTCTGTATCTCACTATGAAATGTATATGAGAGATGAGACTAACCATACACCGCACAGCAGCTGTCAGGTGGTTGCAGCTTTCGGGGGAACTTAGAAGACACTAAGCAAAAGTTCTCAATCCTAAAAATAACTAGAAATTTTGACTATACTTAAAGGGAACCTGCCATGTCCTTTTTAGCATGTAAACTGTCCCCAGTGCGTTGTTATTGATGCATTGTACATCACTAACATGCTTTTTTCATTAAAACCATCGGTCTAATCATGTGCAAAAGGCAGTTTATATAGAAAAATTATACCTGCTCATTTAGTCATAGGGGTGTGCGTCATTTGATTCAGTCACGGTTGTGGACTCTCACACAATTTGAATGATTTTCCCGGGGTTGCACCGATGTCACTTGAATCCGCTTTGAAAAATCCCACGCTTACACAGTGCACTGTGGAGCGGCGCTTGCAGCGTGTATCATGGAGCTGCACATGTGCCGTGATGAGCAGCTCCCCGCACTTGTGTCATGACGAACTGCTTCGGCCGCACACAGTCAGTGAAGCTGGGTACTACACACAGCTTCAGTGTGCACACACACAAGATACACACTGCGCAAGCGCAGCTCCATGATACACACTGCGCAAGCACGGCTCCAAGATACACACTGCGCAAGCGCGGGATGTTTCTAAGTGGATTTGAGTGACATCAGAGCAACCCCAAGAACATCATTCAAATTGCTTGGGCGGCGACAACCATGACTCAATGAAATGAAGCACACTCCTATGACAAGATGAGCAGGTATGATCTAACTATATAAAGTGCTTTGTACAGATGATTACAGTTAAAAAGGACATGGCATGTTCCCTTTAAAATGTTCCTTTCTGAAGGATGGTGACTATTGCAGCTGTTTTATTTATAAGAACTGCATTAGGCCTCATTCAGAGGTCAGTTTTTGGATACGAGTTCTGTGTTTTTCACCGAAATAACTCATACCCATTATAGTCCATGTCCAATAGTACCATTATATTCCTGGTTACATGTCGGTGTATTTTCATAGGCTGAGCGGTCCAAACTAAATGAGGGGAGATATGTCTGGTTTCGATGCAAGTTACATAATAATCTTACTTATGCAAGTCTATGAGTTCGTAAAGAAATCAGACAGCATTTAGATGCCATTCAGGTTCTGTCCATTTGCTATGAGAGAGTTGAGAAATCGTTATAGTTCTTTATCATTTATTTATTAACTAGCTGAAGAGCCCGGCGCTGCCCAGGCATAGTAGCTAACTGTGGTTGGAGGATAATTATATTTTGCTATAACTAACCACAGTTAGTTGGTTAGTTATAGCAAATTATAATTATCCTCCATCCCATAGTCCTGTGTCCATATACCCATCATACATATCCACGATCCCATAGGCCCGTGCCCATATACCCATCATACATATCCTCCATCCCATAGTCAAGTGCCCATATACCCATCACACATCCTCCATCCCATAGTCCCATGCCCATATACCCATCACACATCCTCCATCCCATAGTCCCATGCCCATAGACCCATCATACATATCCTCCATCCCATAGTCCCATGCCCATAGACCCATCATACTTATCCTCCATCCCATAGTCCCATGCCCATATACCCATCATACATATTCGCCATCCCATAGTCGAGTGCCCATATACCCATCACACATCCTTCATCTCATAGTCCCATGCCCATATACCCATCATACATATCCTCCATCCCATAGTCCCGTGCCCATATACCCATCATACATATCCTCCATCCCATAGTCCCGTGCCCATATACCCATCACACATCCTCCATCCCATAGTCCCGTGCCCATATACCCATCATACATATCCGCCATCCCATAGTCCCGTGCCCATATACCCATCATACATATCCGCCATCCCATAGTCCCGTGCCCATATATCCATCATACATATCCACCATCCCATAGTCCCGTGCCCATATACCCGTCATACATATCTTCCATCCCATAGTCCAGTGCCCATATACCCATCACACATCCTCCATCCCATAGTGCTGTGCCCATATACCCGTCATACATATCCTCCATCCCATAGTCCAGTGCCCATATACCCATTACACATCCTCCATCCCATAGTCAACCATTATGACATCATAATGAGCGGTGGGGCTTGCAACCTATGATGACATCAGCGTCACCATGGCAACCATTATAACATCATAATGAGGGGCGGGGCTTGATACACACACTTTTTCCCCATTATGTAGATAGGGGCAAAATTGTTTGGTGAATTGGAACGCGCAGGGTTAAAATTTCTCCTCACAACATAGCTTAGGACGCTCTCGGGGTCCAGACGTGTGACTGTGCCAAATTTTGTGGCTGTAGCTGCGACGGTGCGGATGCCAATCCCGGACATACACACATACATACATACATATATACATACACACACTTGAGCTTTAAATATTAGATTTATTAATCCATCTGTGAAAATCGTCGATGAAACTCTGATGGCAAAAACTGACACACTGGTCAAACACTGATGAAACTCGGATCCAAACCACCGCTGACACTTGGACCACTTTTTTGCACACCTGAAAAATCACTGATGTCTGAATGAGGCCTAATAAGGCTGTATTTGCATTAAAAAGCTTAAATGGGGTTCAGTCCTAGGAGACCTCTGAGTTTTTACACTTTTTTTCTGCTAATTAGAAGCTTGTAGTATTGACATTCTCAGTGAATTTACTTGCAGCACATAAGATTCACCGAGGGGAAAATTCACCGAAAGTGACAAATTCAAATTTTACGCAGTTTGACCATTCCTAATGCATAGACATCATTACTTTCAGCGTTTATGGTACAAGTTCTGTCTGTACATAAAATATTTACTGACTGTTCATTGTCAAATGAAATCACGTGACTATTACATGAGGAGCCTGCGTAGTTTTTACAGTTGAACTAGCTTCCTTTTCACAGGCATTTGGCCAAAACATGCAAATATTGTAACCGTCCTTGCCATCTGATGCAATCATTCAAAGAAAACATTTTCAGAGAGCTGTGAGGCCATGAGGAAACTTCTCCACTGTCCACATCCAGTCTATTACTTAAATGTAAGGACAGTTTACGCAAAGCGGAGATAAGATTCTATATCAAACTGTCAGATCATCTAGTGGCGAACACACCAAGTCTATTTCACTAAATCTAGGCCACATTTACTGCTTATGCAACTACCACTAAGTTCAGCAGCTCAGAATTGACATTATGTCGGGGTCTGGCAGATTTCCCTCTCAACAATCTCATTATCCGTCATTGTGCTTAAAGAGAACCTGTCATCAGGATTTTATACCCCAAACTAAAGCCACACCTTCCAGCTTCTGAACAACAGAAAGAGGTACAAACTATGTGGTGCACATAGTGCCGAGTGGCAATTACCATTTCTTCCTATTCTGGCAGAAGTAGATGTCAGAGGAGCTGTGGCAGTGACGGACATTCAGAAGATGTCCGGGACTGCAGTGCTACAAAGGAGGCCTTCATACATTGTGGTGACTACTAAGGGGGCCATCATACAGTGTGGGGGCTACTAAGCAGGCCCATCTACTGTATATCAAAGGGTTGCTTAGCTGGATCATCAATCAGAGTGGAGACTACCACTACCAAGAAAGGCCATAATACAATGTGGGGCCAATAAGGAAGGCCATTGTACACTGTGGAGGTTACTAAAGGAGGCCATCATACAGAGTGGGGGCTACAAACAGGGCCATCATTCAGTATGGGGATTACTAAGGGGACCATCACACAGACTGGGGCTACTAAGAGAATCCATTTTAGAGAGTGGAGGGCTGCTAAGGAGGCTTTCACACAGTGTATGGGTCCCTAAAGGGTGCCATAAACTGAGTGGGAGCTTCTAAAGAGGCCACCATCATACAGCTTTGGGTGTGAGGGGAGCCAGGGCCAAAGTCTTGGCTGACATAGATTGCTCAATCACACCCTGGTCTCTGGCCACAGGCATACAATGTCCCCTTTGCAGCGTACCTTTTGTAACACCTTCTGAAACATCAGGGTCCCATCTGGGCTGTTGTGGGTTCACTTCTAGATGGTTTACACAAAGAGAGAGCGTCCAGTTTCAACTTGTAACAGACAACTTTACATGCATTCTTTCGCAGCTCGTCCAGTTCAGTTACAGCTTCAACATAGGATTCAACACAGAATATATCCTTCCCTTGCCCTGTGCTCACCCACACGTCTTCCAGAATTCTCCCGGGTCATACTGGCTCGTCTGGTACCGCTGCGCTTCCTCTGTATAGCTTCACTACTTTTAGGAGTTCCCCTGTTCATTTCACCCCAGACAAAAGGGCTTCAGCACAAATAGTAAGCGGCCACATCCTGGAGCTGCCATGCTTTCTGCTAAGCTGAGACTTCTATAGGAAAAAAAATGGGGTATATGTGGACTTATCCTGCATTGCTGAATAACTGAAGAATCCGATATATTATCATCGACATCTAGCCCTTTTTTTTCCTATGGATGGTCATTAGTAGACCGGTGGATCTGCTACAGCGAATATTCCTACAAGCTCAATCATAGCTCCATCTGGTGAGTACAATTCAATTGTATCAAACCATTTATATCTTGGATAAAACCCTATTTGCGCTATTTTCTCCAGCAGGATTGATTAAGCTGAGACTTCTTCCCCACAGGCCCTGGAGAACTGGGCTTCAGACCTTAAGTTGCATAGCCAACCGCTTTAACCGGGCTCTAAGGCCCTACTGACTCTAATCAGGATATCCTCTTGGCTTACCCACGGTTGGCTCCTCCTATGTTAACTATTTACACTAAAATATCCCCATCTAGTGGCCTATTTGCCATACTGCACTTTCCCTAATAATAGTGTACATTCAACAGTAAACAGGCATAAAACATTATTTACAAGGTAAAACATTAACCATCAGTTTAAAGTGACAAATGTGGGGAATAATTATTTCTTGTGACCTCTTACATGGGGATGCTACAGGTTCCATCATATAGTATTGGGACTGCTAAGAGGTCAATCATACATTGTGGGGGATACTCTGGGGCCATCTTGCAGAGCGAGGGGCTGGTAAAGGGACAATCATACAGAGTAGGGGCAACAAAGGGAGCCATCATGCAGCATGGAGGCTACTAAAAGGGCCATCATACAGCATGGGGACTAATGAGGGGGCCATCCTACATCATAGGAGCTATTAGGATGGCTATCATACAGCAATGAGGCTCCTAAGGGGGCCATCAACATGACTATCATACAGCATTGAGGCTCCTGTATGAGTGGGGCTGCTAAGGTGGGCTATCACAGTCTGGGAGCTACTAAGGGGGGCCATCAAACAATGTGGAGGCTACTAAGGGAGGCCATCGTACAGAATAGGGGTGACAAAGGCGGAAGTCATACAGTGTGGGGTTACTAAGTAGGCCATCATACAGAGGGGGTCTACTAAGGGGGTCATCATACAGTGTGAGGACCATCATACAGTGTGGGGACTACTAAGGGGGCCATATAACAGACTTGGGGATGCTAAGGGTGCAATCATATAGTGTGGTTACAGATTGTGTGCTATTGAGGGGACTACTAAGGGGGCCATCAAACAGAGTGAAGTATACAAAGGGGGCCATTTTAAAGCATGTGCTCTACTAAGAGGATTATCATACAGTCTGGGGGTCAACATACAGTGTGGGAGCTAATAAAGCGGCTATCATACAGAGTTTGGGCTGCTAAGGAGGGCTATGAACAGCATGCAGACTACTAAGCAGGATCATCAATATGATAGGTGCTGCTAAGCTGGGCCGAACTACAGTGTGGGGGCCATAATACAGTGTGGGGCCAATAAGCATGGCCATTGTACAGTTTGGAGTGTTGTGAACACTTTTGACCTGGTTTCTGAGTTTGGGCTCCCTCTGGTGGTTGCTGCGGGTAATGGAGCTGGTCTAGCTGACACAAGTCAATCACCTGAACACGATGATTGGAGGTCAGGTGTTACAGACTGGGGAGATTTAAGTGAACAACCTTTCCTCAGCTCTTGCCGGTGATTTGGTTTGCTTCCTGAGCATATTTTGAAGTCAGCTTGTCTCCTGCTCCGTCCTGCATCTTTCAGATAAGTTATTTGTCTTTTTGAATCTCTTTTTGCATTGGATCCATTTTTGCTTGTCTCTGATTGTTGCTTAGTTGGTGTGAGTTCAGCTTGGTTCCCTGCTGGGACCAGTGCTGGACCCTGTTCCATATGCCACTGCATATGTTAGTCTTTTTAGTAACCAGTTCACCCCAGAGTTCTGATTTAGTGGGGGAGAGGTCGTGTGGCCTCAGTATTTTTGCATATCAGACGTGTTGGATTTCTCTTAGGGTTTTTTTGTGTGATTGCAGACGGTATCCTTTCCTGTCCTGTTCTATCTAGACAGTTTGGGGCCCATCATTTGCTTACTCTATTCTCTGCCTGTGTTTTGTGTTTCATCTTTACTCACCGGCAATATATGTTCGGGGGCTATCTATTACTTTGGGGTTCTACTCCGGGGCAGTTTAGCTTTCCCATTTCTCTCTTTAGGCTTAGTTCATTCTGTGGCTGTGCCGAGGCATCTAGCGCATCGTAGGTACATCCCATGGCTAATTCTAGTTGTGTTGTCAGTTTAGGGGTCTGCAGTCTGCTAAGCTACCAACCTCTCTGGTTATCTGGTTGCCTAGTCTATTCCCCTGTTATCTTCCTTGGTTACCTAATCATAACAGTGGAGGCTACTAAAGGAGGCCATCATACAGAGTGGGGGATGCAAAGGGGCCATCATAAAGTATGGGGACTACTAAGTGGGCCATGATACAGAAGGGGGCTACTAAGGTAAGCGATTATACACAGTGGGGACTTCTAAGGGGGTCTTCACACAGTGTAAGGGCTCCTAACATCATCATACCCATCATTAGTACATGAATACGTCACCAAGCTCAGTATAGTGATCAATCCGAGTGTCAGTTCAGCTCCATTTACAATTTTAATGGTATGGAGATACTGGAAGTTGTTGTTAACCATCATCGTACTGTGGACCATCTGGGAACCGCAGTACTAACGAGACATAATCCATATCAAAAATAAAAAATTACATCCTTGTTCTTTATAGATGACACTGTCTCTGATTGGAGTCATTCTCTTTCTTTTCTTCTCCTTCTGGTCCAGATGCCATGAGGACTTCAACCATACATAGCCTGTCTCTGCAGACTTCCATCTTCTCCAGTCTTCTGCAGCACATCCCAACACGGTTCCTTTAAAAACAACAATGTTGTTATAATGATCCTGAATAAAAATACAGTATCTTCCCTATGCTGTGCCCCTGAATACATAATTTCCCCTCACTATCCTACATGCACAAAATATGACCCCCACACTGTCCCTCTTTTGAAGCACGGTCCCCAAACTGTCCTCTTCAATAAAATATTGCCTCCACACTGTCTGGCCTCTCAAACCCCACTGTTCTCTCTTATTAGCTATAACTGCCACACTGTTCTCTCTTATTACCTGTAACTGCCACACTATCCAGCTTTGTTCACTATAACCACCTCAGTGTACGCATTGATTTGCTATAACCACATTTCCATACTGGACCCTCTCTTCACACTATTCTCTCACACTGTGCCTCAGCTATACGGCCCATTCTCTAAACTGGAATATGGAGAAAGAAAAAGCCAGCTCACCCCTCTGGTAATCCAGGAGCTCAAGCATGGAAACATGCAGTGCAGCAGGATCAATGTCCAAATGAATAGAAGAAATCCAGCTTCCCGTTCCTGGAGAAATTTCCTTTATTGGACAAAGTATATAAAATACAACTTCACCTCAGAATATTGTCACCATCGAAGGTGGGACAGAACAGACGCGTTTCAAGCTTAGCAGCTCTTAATCATTGACCACACACCCCCTCTCCATACTTTCCCCTCCTTGCTGTGCACTTATATTGCCAGGTAATGCCACCCACAATGCCCAGTCTCTATACTGTGCCCCCTCAAACTTTCCCCCATAGGGCCCTTCACACTTTTCGCTCATGATGTCCCTTCACACTTTTCCTCCGTACTATCCCCGCAAATCCCTCCCATACTATTCTCTTACACTTCCCCCACACCGTGCTGTAACATTTTTCCCCCATAGTGTCCCCTCACACTTTTTTCCACCTGTCCACTTACACTTGCCTTATACTGTCCCCTCAACATCTTATCACATCTCCCTCATTTATGGTGTAGGAGTCTTGTTAACAGTGTAATAAGCTGATGCTGTTGATGTAACTATTAGTGATGAGGAGTATACTCGTTATTCGAGATTTTCCGAGCATGCTCAGGTGATCTCTGAGTATTTAGATGTGCTCGGAGATTTAGTTTCTGTCACCTTAGCTGCATGATTACGGCTGCTAGACAGCGTGAATACATGTGGGGATTTCCTAACAAACACATAGCTCCCAACCGTCCCGTTTTTGACCCCCCACACCCGCGTTCTGCCCAGGATGCTATTTTTCCCAGACTGCACAGAGCCACCACGCCCCCCCATGCACAGACGCCATCCTCACCCTCCCAGAGACCCACCGCAGCCTGCAATGATGTGGCTGGGATGTTCTGTGGCTGTGCTCACAGGACCTGTGATGAGGTCACAGGAGGGGAGGAGTCAGGGGTCACATGATCAGGGGCCTCTGTGTATGCTGGTTGTCATGGTGCTGGATGGGATAAGTTTCTGTGATGGGTCAGGAGGGGTTTATTACAGTGTGGATGTAGCAGAGCTGTGTGTGTATGAGGTGTATGGAGTAGAGCCGCATGTGTATGAGGTGCACGGAGCAGAGCCGCGTGTGTACGAGTTGTACGGAGCGGAGCCGTGTGTGTAGAGGTGTATGGAGTGGAGCCGCGTGTGTACAAGATGTACGGAGCAGAGCCATGTGTGTACGAGGTGTATGGAGTGGAGCCGTGTGTGTACGAGGTGTACGGAGCGGAGCCGTGTGTACGAGGTGTATGGAGCGGAGCTGTGTGTGTACAAGGTGTACGGAGCGGAGCCGCATGTGTACAATGTGTACGGAGTGGAGCCGCGTGTGTATGAGGTGTACAGAGCAGAGCCACGTGTGTGAGGTGTACGGAGCAGAGCCACGTGTGTGAGGTGTACAGAGTGGAGCCGCGCGTGTACGAGGTGTACGGAGCCACATGTGTATGAGTTGTAAGGAGCGGAGCCGCGTGTGTACGGAGCAGAGCCGCGTGTGTACGAGGTGTACGGAGCCATATGTGTATGAGGTGTATGGAGCGGAGCCGCGTGTGTACGAGGTGTACGGAGCGGAGCCACGTGTGTATGAGGTGTATGGAGCGGAGTCATGTGTGTACTTGGGGTACGGAGCGGAGCCACGTGTGTATGGGGTATGCAGAGCGTGTGTGTACGCAGTGGAACCATATGTGTACGGGATGTACGGAGCGGAGCCAAGTGTGTACGAGTCATACAAAGCGGGCTTTTCCCACAGACACAGGAGTATACGACGGAGCCCCGAGGAGCACTTTAAAACTCGCACATGACAGTCCACTGGAAGTGATGTGCTGGATGCTGACCGGAAATGAGTTAATTCCATGAGGAGATTGTGTCGGAACCAGGAATGCTTCAGATCCATCACCATGTCCTCCTCCGACAGCGCAGACAGCAGGATCGCCTTGGAATCGGGGATGCCGGCCATGTGAGCGGATCATGATATGTCCTGCACCGGGAGGCTCAGGTAAGCATTACAATGGGAGCCGAGCTGCTTTAGTATCTTTATAGAATCTTTCTTTCTCTCTCTCTGTTTCTCTCTTTCTCTGTTCTTTATTTCTCATTCTCTGTTCTGTCTTTCCCTCTCTTTTTCTTTCTCTCTCTCTGTTCTTTCTTTCTCTCTCTGTTCTTTCATTCCCCTCTTTCTCTCTGTTCTTTCTTTCTTTCTTTCCCCTTTCTTTCTCTCGCTCTGTTCTTTCGTTCCCTCTCTTTCTTTCTCTCTCTCTGTTCTTTCTTTCTCTCTCTAATCTTTCTTTTTTCTTTCTCTCTCTGTTCTTCTCTCTCTCTGTTCTTTCTTTCCCCTCTTTCTTTCTATTTCCCTCTTTCTTTCATTCTCCGTTCTTTCTCTTTCTTTCTTTCTTTACTTCTTTCTTTCTCTCTCTCTGTTCTTTCTTTCATTTAACTCTTTCTTTCTCTCTCTGCTCTTTCTTTCTTTCCCCTCTTTATCGCTCTCTGTTCTTTCTTTCTCTCTCTCTGGCCTTTCTTTTTTTCTTTCCCCTCTTTCTTTCTTTCTTTCTCTCTGTTCTTTCTTTCCTCTTTTTTTCTCTCTCTGTTCTTTCTTTTGCTCTCTGTTCTTTCTTTCTCCTCTTTCTTTCTCTCTCTCTGTGTTCCTCTGTTCTTCCTTTCTCTTTCTCTCTCTGTTCTTTCTTTCCTATCTTTCTTTCTCTCTCTGTTCTTTCTTTCTCTCTCTCTGTTCTTTTTCCTGTCCCCTCTTTCTTTTTCTCTGTGGTCTTTCTTTCTTTTTCTTTCTTTTTATCTGTTCTTTCTTTATTTCCTCTCTTTATTTTTCTCTGTTCTTTCTTTTCCCTTTCTTTCTCTCTCTCTGTTCTTTCTTTCGCTCTCTGTTCTTTCTTTGCCCTCTTTCTTTCCTCTGTTCTTTCTTTTTTCTCTCTCTGTTCTTTCTTCTCTCTGTTCTTTCACTCTGTTCTTTCTTTCTCTCTCACTCTCCTTTCTTTCTTTCCTTCTTTCTTTCTCTCTATCTGTTTTCTTTTTTTCTCTCTCTCTGTTTTCTTTCTTTCTTTTCCTTAGTACCAGTCAGTGTGCCCACAGTACCAGTCACTGTGCCCATAATGCCAGCCACTATGCCCTCAGTACCAGTCAGTGTGATCAGCAGTGCTAAATGGGTGCAATTGGGCGTGGACATGTGCGTGACTAGTTGTGAAATGGGTGTGGTCGGGGGCGTGGCCTAAAATTTTCAACCTTTGTCCCTCTTTCCCTTCTTCAAAAGTTGGGAGGTATGCAAACAGGCAATCCCCACATGTATTCAGGCTGGCTAGCGGCCGCAAATCATGCAGCTACGGTGACAGAAACTAAATCTCCGAGCACATCCAAATTCTCAGAGATCACCCGAGCATGCTCGGGAAATCTTGAGTAATGAGTATGCAACACCCGCTAGGGCCGGGGGGTACTCGGTCCGGGCCTTAGTCAGTTCTTCAGGGGTTTGGTCACGGCAGCGGTGATCCGGTCCATGGCCCTGGGCGTCCAATCAAATAAAGATGGGGAAGTTAGTTTAAATAAAGTTGTGACGCCACCCGTGGTGTTCGGCAATGATGATAAAGTAGACGTTGCAGTTCAGATCCACTGGGGCAGTTGGTGACAGAGCAGAGTTGGCACAGCTCTCCACGGGTAAAGCTAGGCCCCAGGGCAGTTATGGTGTAAAATGTGATGATGGTGGTTGTAGTGCAAGGCAGGTGATGCTTTAAATAAGTTGGAGGACACAGTGGAGTGCAGTCTTCACACTTTTGCTCACAGTTCTTCCAGTTACAATCCTCAGCTGGGGTGCTGTGTCCTCTGGCTCAGTGGTCCAGCCAGCTCTCAGGTAGTTTGGGGTCCACTGTACCAGCACCCCCCTTCTTATGTTCCTTTCCTGGCCATCTCTCTGCACTGGCTCCCACCTCTCCTGCCCTGCACCTTCACACACAGTGTCCCAAACCAGCAGCCTCACATCCTGTCGAGCAAAGTTCTCTTAGGCTGGTTTCACATTTGCGTTAAAACAACGCTGTGCCCTGTGTCGTTAAGCCCCGCCCCGATCTGGCTTCTTGCCCGCCCCATCCGGGATCACCGCCTACTTTCGCATTTGCACGCATGCGATCGGCGCACCCTATCTTTAGCATAGGGTTCGCAGATCATGCGCTGCCAGTGTGAAAGTAGCGTGCTGCGCACTTTTGACGGTGCGCTGTGCGCGCCGAAATGCAGCATGTTGCATTTCGGCGCGCACGGCGCACCGTCAAAAGTGCGCAGCACGCTACTTTCACACTGGCAGCGCATGATCTGCGCACCCTATGCTAAAGATAGGGTGCGCCGATCGCATGCGTGCAAATGCGAAAGTAGGCGGTGATCCCGGATGGGGCGGGCAGGGAGCCGGCTCGGGGCGGGGCTTAACAACGCAGGGCGCAGCGTTGTTTTAACGCAAATGTGAAACCAGCCTTAGTCACCTTGATCCTATCTGGCTGCCTTTTCAGCGAATATATATGGAGTTGGCTGTAGCACATACAGTCGCTACAGCCACTGGTTTGCTAGCTGAATCCTTAGTTTCTCCACTAGACAGGGGCCAGTCCTCTAGCGCGACCTGGTCCCTCCACCTGACTACGGTCGGCATGGATTCAGGCGCCACGGGTGGATTCCTCACTTCCCGTGATTCTAGGACCCCTTCTGTTCATTTCTCTCTCTTCTTTAGTCTAGTCCAGTCTAGGGATGAGCTCCTCACAGCTTCAGTCCCCAGAACCAACTGTCTTCCCTTCCTCACCCCTTCTTACTCCTCCCACACCTGTCACTCCTATTACCATGGCAACTTCCCACTACCAACTGTCAGCTTTCTCTCTCTAGCTGTCTTATCTCTATCTACTTCCTCCACCCACACCCTCTACCTAGTTCCTCCCTGGCCTAAAGAGGTCTACTGTTGCGTGCTGGTGTGTGGGTACTGGGTAGTGCCCCCTCCTTGCCCGAGAGCGGAGTGCCACACCTCTGGGTGAGGTGCGTTACCTCTGTGGCGACAGGACCCTCAGGGGCGCCACAAGTATACTCATCACTAGTTACTATAACCCAGGTAGTATCGGCATTCAGGGCTTCAATTACACCTGAACGACACAAGTTTAACTGAATTTAGCGACCTGGGATTTTACATGTTCTCTGAGCATGTCAGTCTGACAACCGACTCAGAGAGCAGTCACTTCTCACTCCCAGCATAATGCGGCTATGAGGGAGTAACCTCTTAGGCTACCTCCAGGGCTGATGTCTGACCTGCTTCCCCCTGTCCACTTGCCTTGTTTATTTAGTTCCAAGATTTCTAGAGTAAAATAACAAAAATGTGTTGCAATTTAGGACATCTGGAAAGTTATATAATTTCAATTATTGTCTTTTTAATTTGTCAGCATTGTCATTCGGATCCAGCACAGCATCAAATAAATTTGTCTTTACCACATTATGGCACATTAAAAAAATACAGACACACTTTCACAGCAATAAAAGTATTTACAAAGGTATGGCTTGTTTTATTAATGGGAGGGACATGTAAAGAGTTTGCTTGGTTTCCTATAATTGATGAGAATTGTAAATTATCCCTGACGTCAGAGATATGGTATAAGTTTAGTGTAAGTCCATGGGACAAGGCTACTTGTGTTTTCACACATTAAGTTTCCTGTTTCGCAGACTTCTCTAGTTACCTTCGTATCGCAGACTGTTTAAACTGCGAGCCCTGGGTGTGGACACATATTAAACAGAGACTCATTCATACAGGTAAAAAAATAACAAGGCATTATTCATTGCTTATTGCACACCTTTGGCTCATAGAAAACCCAGCTTCAATAGTCATTTGATTACATCCTGATATGGATATCTAAATCAGTTTATGGTAGAAGAGTATTAGGATCTGTGAACATGATATATTTTTCAGATGGGTCGACTCCAAAACCTGCCTGAAAAAGCGTTCAGAAATCACTCAAATTAATGAACATATGAATTTCTATGTAAAAGACTTATTGTTCATCTTATCAGTGTTTTGAGCGTGTTTTAACCGTTTCAGGTATCCAAAGATGCCAAGCAGTTAAAAGATCTGAGAGAACAATTCTTCACATGTTTTCCATTGTGAATATGTGAAGGAGAATGGAGCACAGGATATAAAAAGCTGCAATGCCATATGGCTTACAGACCTGAGCAAAACCCTGCAGAACTGATCCAGAGGAGAGAAGTTGCAGAAGGGACGGAATTAGCCAATGCTCTGAGTCAGATGATGGCAATAAAGCCAGCCTTGGATACGAAAGGCCAGTGCGCAAAAACAGAAAAAGTAGTGGCTGTGATAGTTTACCGCAGCCATGTGTACCAGCAAGGTCCAGACTCAGATGATGGCAGCCAAGCACCGAAGACGAGAGCTACGCTAGTCAAGGACCAGACTTCACCCTTTGACGGTCAAGTATCGAAAACCCGAACGGCGCTGGTCAACAGCCGAGGACCAGCCCCCATTAATACGGACCAAGGAGACTTTCGTCAACCGTCAAGTACATAAAAAGCCCTGAGGATACTCGGCAAGAGACACATGCCTCGGCCGGTGATCGAAGGAGATGTGTGGGACGGGCCGTCACTTTCATCAGAGACTGACCGTGCCCGGGCTTGGACAGAGAGAGGGCTGCGTACCAGACTGTGTCGGACTGACGCTAGAGCGGCCCAGAGAGAACTATTAGACTTTGTTCAGAAAACGTGTGGCTAGTGAGATGGAGCAGCAGCTCCTATCGAGCCCAGTAAGCCAAGGAAGTTCTTGCAGACTGTTCCCGCCAAGTACAGCGTCTATCCCCCTTCCAACTAGAATTAGGTTGGACCATAGACTCTGAGCTTATCCTGATTTTACCCATTGTACATTAACCAATATATTCCTGTTTATATAATTATTTTGTCATTGATTCTGTGAATACGGTGTCTGTATAATCTGCCTCTAATAACAATCTTTTATTCATATTATTTGGTTAAGCGAATAAAAATAGATTGCTGTTCCGCCTAAGAAATATGCTGCAAAAAATCACCTGCTGACAAAAAACAGACTTCAACTTCCTCATGAAAGTATCAGCGGGTTTGCCTTCCAGAAAAAGAGGTTTGTGTATGTTCATGCAAACTTTTTTTAGGCTCCCTTATTGGGGAGTTTTTGGATGAGCTTTTATTTTCCAAAAAATATTTTCAGAAGAGGTTTGAAAGAGTTTATCAGAAGCATTCTTTTCAGCCATTTGATTTGACAGTGCCTAGTTCGGAGAGATTTTCTTCATGATTTGCTTCAAAGTGACATGCATTGTTTTTTTGCCACCAGGCATTTTTCAACACCTCTCCAGGAAACAAAAAATCTTAATAAAAAATACTTATGTGAACAAGAAAATGGATTTCCAGTGGAAATTATTTGGTACAGTTTTCCAACCATTAGGAAGTGACACTGTCGGAAGTCTTGAGAGAACAAGCGGAAAACATAATAGAAAATAAACTGGATAGTTAGTAAAAATATGTTTGTTCTTTCAAACTTGTATACAGCCATTTATAAGTAATCTTAGGCCCCATTTCATAAAAATGGTTCTGCCAAAAATCCTATGTAAAACACCTTGTAAAGTTCTTGTAACGTGCAGTTGTGCAAACATTTTGCAGCTTTTAATGTTTTTTTGGCCTGTTTCAGGCAACTCCACCAGAACGGGGGCAGAGGTCAGGCGCAGCCAAGGCGTAAGTACACCTGCCTGTCAAATTTATGAAAAGTGGCGGCATTTCTTAACCCAGAAATGTTACTCGTGTCTGACTGAAGTATAATTTCTGGCGAGGCACATGCCACTGATGCGCCAAATTCAATAAGTGGCGCTCTTCTTAATGAATTAGGCACATCTTATTCCTTCACGCACCTCATTAAGTCCGGTGTGCAAAACAACAATCTTAATTAATTGGGGTTTTAGTCTCCAACACAGGTACCAGAAATTTGGTGAAGAGTAGACCAGTAGTGACAGCTGGTACTGTGTTACTAGGGGTTGTCTATAGTAGAGCCAAGTAGGCTGTCAACTACATCGATACAGCTGGATTGATGGTGTGGATTCATCAGGAACAGCAAAGCCGAGTTGGTAGTAGGACCTACATTCTGGAAAGCACTCAAGCTGAGCAAATAATCAGGTACATGGCTGTAGTAGAGCTAACTGGGAAGTGTGGCTTCACTCCTGAAAAGCATGTGAAAAAACCCTAGGCAGAAACAAAATAAACACATAATCTGCTGGAAATAAATAAGTAAAAGCAATAATGCATATAAATAACATTGGGTACACCATTTTTGATTAAAAAAAGCATAAAGGTCATCCTACCAGCATCCCAAATTAGGGATAGTACTAACCTCTTGTATTAAAACCTTACCATGCATCATAGTGACGTCAGTGTGAATGAGAAGCTGTGAAGGATCAGGTCCCGAATATGGACACACATCAAATGGAAAGCTATATAAATGTAATGTCCAGCTCAAAGGAGGAACATGAAACTAAACTGAAAAAATGAATTGGAGTGTACGTTGGCATGCATACAAAATAGGAGCATGTTCACACTGGCCATCAAACAGACAAAACCCAAGACAGAAACATTGGATTAGCCAGAAAACTGTGACGCGCCTATGATGGTGGAGGGTGTAATTGGACCATGTGATTATGATGTAGCTAATTTCTATTGGATAACATGGATGAGTCTTCCTTACGCTCTGGTTATTCTTTGGTGAGCGGGAGTACAAGCTGTCAAGCCTCCATTATCTAATTGGTGAAGGGGTGTTGCCTAATTGGGTAAGACGGGGAATTCAAACCTTTTTAAGGATTGTGGTTTAGCCTCTGAATGCTGCCAGCAACCATGCTGACATGCTATCGCTGTACATCATGAAATCTAATGCACACATCACTTTATCCAATGCTAGCTGCTGATGAGTCAAAGCAGTGACAGTTTATGGATGAAAAGTGTAGGGCTTATCCTCTTGGGCTCTTAGAGTTGATAATTAGATGGAGTATTTTTAGTGCCTACTACAACTACTGGTCACTTTCAGTTAATAGCATGGTAAATGTGGCCAGCAAGATGAGCGGCCATTCTTTCACATAGGGGTTACTCGTAGACTGGAACGGGTTACGCACAATCATCAAGACTAGTGGTTGTCCTTTTGTCCTTTGAAACATGATACATAAAATATGTATCGATTATAGCCACCAAGCTGAGTTATTATATTTGCATATAATCTGCCATTTATTAGGTTTACAACTATTATTTTACGGTGATGACCTTGATTACCAAGTTTAGGGTCGCGAGCCCTTATAGAGCAGTTTATTCTATATCCAGTGGAGATTACTATTTATTGCTGGGTGATTATAACTGAGTCCCAGCAACTATGATTGTACCTATCTATAACAGATAATTTAGCGGAATCTCAATTCTTTGAGAGGTCATCACAAATTAGTTCCTGTGATGAATTGTACATTTAATTGGCTCCTTTGAGGAAATATGGTTATGTTTGTGTGTTCTTTTTGTTGCTTTTTTAATATATGCATTAAAAGTTATATTTTAATTATTACTCCAATTGGTTTTGACTGTGAATAGTCTTTTTATGTGGAATAACATTGGTCCTGAGAGTATTTTATGTTGGATGAAATAGTGACTAGTACTTTGGTCCCACTGGAAAAGTAAAGATTATGAGGGCAAAAACATTAGCATGGCCACTAGAGCTTCATTTTATGAGGTAAACAGTATTAATTAGTAAATCAATGATTCTTAAATTATTAATAGAAAATCGAAGTTTACTTAAGCATGCAGCATACTACTGCTAGCCTGTAAAGGCAGTCATAAGACACTGGCCTTATCTACTTAGCATTAGATGTTAGCAGTATAGAAATTACTCCAAATTCCTGAAGCAAATTTCCTTCCTCTATCAATTATTTTTATGTTTGAGAAAATTGCTAGGCTACCTTCAGACTTTCCTCCTTTTCTCAGACCTTGGCTTTTAACACCACATCCATGCACATTTTTTTGCCAAGTGCGATAATCAAGCAATTTATTTATCCTTTACTATAACTAGAAGCTCCTTAAATTGGACAAGTACTAGAGCATGAATGTACACGTCTTCACATGCAAGAATCTTTCGAAGAACCATCAATGAGGATCTGATGGCTATTTCCATGAATGTAATGGAAAGAAGCTTTCTCTCAGCTAGACAAGGAGCATCACTGTTGTCTATAAAAAGCTCTTGTCTTGGTATTTTGACTCACTAGGCACTAAAGATTAACTATAGTAGTATAAAACTTGATTTTAAGGTTAAAATTTAGATCATTCACCTCTTTTCCACCAAAAATTATATCTTAAACTCGATTAACCAAGTCCCACAACTGCGCCACTATCAAGGAGAATATAAATACACGCCTGATTTAGCGAATAATTGATAATATTGTATCATGGCTCCAATAGGGGTGCATAAAATATCCCAAATAAATTTTATAGAGGGGTGGCTAAGAATTTGTGCGTCTACATATGTTGTAGAAAGAGCTAACCACTTCTGATACTGTTCATATGTGGACATTTTCTAAAGTGTCACCCCGGCTTAATAGATATAATAGCCATGAAAGTCCAAGAAATAAATATTAATTCTTATAATTAGTCAGCTAGGTCAGGCTTTGTTCATATCAGCGACATCCCCTCTGTTTAATCCTGAAGCCACAACACAGGATCTGTCATACCAGGGATAGCACCAATGCCGAACTAACCTCACAATGGGACCTTTTGTTGCCTTAATTTCTCAATAAGATCAGATATTCAGGGTGCTTTCACTCAACATATTATTAACAAAATAAAATTAATTTATACAGTGTACTCATGTAGAAATTATTAAAAAAGAAAAACTGAAATATCACATGGTCATAAGTATTCAGACCCTGTGCTCAGTATTGAGTAGAAGCACCATTTTGAGCTAGTACAGCCATGAGTCTTCGTGGGAATCATGCAAGTTTTTCACACCTGGATTTGGGGATCCTCTGCCATTCTAACTTGCAGATCCTCTCCAGTTCCGTGAGGTTGGATGGTGAATGTTGGCAGACAGCCATTTTCAAGTCTCTCCAAAGATGCTCAGTTGGGTTTAGGTTAGGGCTCTGACTGGGCCAGTCAAGAATGGTAACAGAGTTGTCCTAACAATAATCTTTATTTTTTATATAGCACTAACATATTCCACAGCGCCTTACAGTTTGCACACATTATCATTGCGGTCACTGATGGGGCTCATAATCTAAATTCCCTATTAGTATGTCTCTGGAATGTGGGAGGAAACCGGAGTATCCAGAGAAAACCCATGCAAACACAGGGAGAACATACAAACTCCTTGCAGATGTTGTCCTTGGTGGGATTTGAACCCAGGACCCCAGCATTGCAAGGCTGCTGTGCTAACCACTGAGCCACCATGCTACTCCCATTCTGAAGCCACTCCTTTGTTACTTTTGCTGTGTGCTTGGGGTCATTGTCTTGTTGGAAGGTGAACCTTCGGCCAAGTCTGAGGTCCAGAGCACTCTGTAAGAGGTTTTCATCCAGGATATCTCTGTACTTGCCACATTTATGTTTCCTTCAATGGCAACCAGTCATCCTGTCCCTGCAGCTGAAAACCACCCCCATAGCATGATGCTGCCACCACCATGTTTCACTGTTGGGATTGTATTTGGCAGGTGATGAGCAGTGCCTGATTTTCTCACACATACTGCTTAGAATTATCACCAAAAAGTTCTATCTTCATCTCATCAGACCAGAGAATCTTATTTCTCATAGTCTGGGAGTCCTTCATGTGTTTTTTTAGCAAACTCTATGCAAGCCTTCATATGTCTTGCGCTGAGGAGAGGCTTCCGTCAGGCCACTATGCCATAAAGGCCCGACTAGTGGAGGACTGCAGTGATAGTTGACTTTGTGGAACTTTCTCCCATCTTCCTACTGCATCTGTGGAGCTCAGCCACAGTGATCTTGGGGTTCTTCTTTACCTCCTCTCTCACCAAGGCTCTTCTCCCACGATTGCTCAGTTTGGCTGGACGGCCACGTCTAGGAAGACTTCTGGTGGTCACAAACTTCTTCCATTTAAGGATTATGGAGGCCACTGTGCTCTTAGGAACCTTGAGTACTGCAGAAATTCTTTTGTAACCTTGGCCCGATGTGTGCCTTGCCACAATTCTGTCTCTGAGCTCCTTGGCCAGTTCCTTTGACCTCATGATTCTCATTTGGTCTGACATGCACTGTGAGCTGTGAGGTCTTATATAGACAGATGTGTGCCTTTCCAAATCAAGTCCTATCAGTTCAATTAAACACAGCTGGACTGAAATAAAGGAGTAGAACCATCTCAAGGAGGATCACAAGGAAATGGACAGCATGTGACTTAAATATGAGTATCTGATCAAAGGGTCTGAATACTTATGACCATGTGATATTTCAGTTTTTCTTTTTTAGTAAATTTGCAAAAATTACTGGCATATGGGGCCCGATGAGCAGAGGGGGCCCACAGTTCTGTTCTGCTCACCGGGCCCGAGCGTCAGGATCCTGCCGCTTCAGTAACTGACCGTGTAAGAGAGTGGTCAGCCATAATATACTGAGCTGCCATGAGCGACCAGGCAGCCATTTTAGGAAAGTTAGGAAAGAATATATTCAACTTTTACAATAGAAATAATACGATGTACTCTGTTAAAGCAGATGGAGGATGTAAAATGAGATCATGCCCATTAGCCAATTTAGTAGATGTGCCTACAGGTAAATTTGATCAGCCTTAGGGCAATGAGAAACTAAAACCAATGAATATATGGGAAATATGTGTATTCATGATAGTGTTAGTAGGAAACAGACTTCTGCAATTGTCAAATGTATGAATTTATGGGTTTAGTCTAAGAGCAGTAATAAGATTAATGACAGTAGTTAGAGATAATATTGGATTTATGTGTTTTTTAATGTGGTCTGGTGAAAAGTTAATTACTGATGTAATGTTGTGCCACTTCTCCATTTGTCCAAAAAGATATGATGTAACCATACACGCCCTTTTGCTATAATATGTATACATCTTTCTTTGTTTGCATAATGTATAAAAAGCCCCTGTTACTGTTGCTCAGGGCCATTCCATCGCCATCATGCCACTGTGCCTCACCATGGCCAGGGCACAGAGCCTTTTCATCGCCAGACTACCTAGCGAATTTCTGCCCGTCTGAATTCCTGTTTTTGCCCGCATATTTCAACTTCTCTGACTATATGTTCTGTTTTGCCGTGTATCTCTGAATAAACTTCGACCTCAGCTTTAGAAGATTGTCTGCAGTTTGGTCCGGCTCTTCCAACTCTCCAAATTAGGACTTTCTCTAACAGACCGCACATCCTCCGATGCATGATCAGTTAAAATCTGTTGCCGTGCAGGAAATTCCTCCCACACAGCAACAGTTAAGAGCCGCCAGCCAATCACAGGCCGACAGCTGACATCAGCGTGCACGTCACCGACGTATGATGTCAATGTCACACAGTGGAACGACGCTGTGCGCCTCTTCAGAATCATAGTTGAGGACATCGCTGGAGGTCTGTCAGGTAAGGAAAATTTTTTTTTGTAAAGCCGCGGTATGGGGCATATTATACTGATATGGGAGTGCATTATACTACTATGGGGGAAGGGAAAAGGGATGCATTATACTATGGGGTGCATTATACCGCTATGGGTGCATTATACTATGGGGCTGCTTCATTATACTATGGGGATGCTGCATTATACTAAGGGCCTGCTGCATTATACTATGGGGGTGCATCATACTCCTATGGGTACATTATACTATGGGGCTGCTGTATTATACTATGGGTGCATTATACTGCTATGGGGCTGCTGAATTATACTCCTATGGGGCTGCTGCATTATACTCCTATGAGGCTGCTGCCTTATAGTACTATAGGGTCCATTTGTCATGGTTAGGACATGGTTAATGTCCTGTTCTCACAGGGTTAAGTTTTGCCGGCCTCTCTTTGGATCTGGGAGGGGTATTTATACTCACTTCAGACTAGCATTCTCTGTTTGATTGTGCTATCGATTTAGTACCTGGAGCCAAATTACCCAAGGCTCGTTTGCTTAATTTGTCTGGGCCTGAGCGCCAAGCTATGAAAGAGTACATCAAAGAGAGCCTTCGCAAGGGGCATATTCGGCCCTCGGTCTCACCCATGGCAGCGGGGTTTTTCTTTATAAAGAAAAAAGATGGTGGGTTGCGACCGTGCCTCGACTTTCGGGAACTGAACAAAATTACTGTTAAGAACACGTACCCTCTCCTGTTGATTCCTGATCTATGCAACCAACTCGCAGGGGCCAAATGGTTTTCTAAGCTCGATTTACGAGGGGCTTATAACCTTATAAGGATCCGGGAGGGGGACGAATGGAAAACAGCGTTCCTGACAACTGAGGGGCTGTTTGAAAACCTGGTTATGCCCTTCGGCCTCACTAACGCTCCTGCTGTTTTTCAGAACTTCATTAATGTTGTTTTTTCTGACTTGATTGGGCGTTATGTAGTCATCTACTTGGATGACATCTTGATATACTCTGAGGACAGTCAGTCACACTTGCACCATTTACGTACGGTTCTTATGAGACTCTGGGAGAACCATTTGTATGCTAAGCTGGAGAAGTGCTCATTTTTTATGCAAGAACTGTCTTTTCTGGGTGTAATTGTATCCGGGGAGGGATTCCGCATGGATCCAGGGAAGGTTCAGGCCATTACCGATTGGGTGCAGCCTCATGACCTGAAGGGGTTGCAGCGATTTCTGGGCTTCGCTAATTATTATAGGAAGTTCATTAAAGGGTTCTCGCAGGTGGTGAAACCCTTGACGGACCTCACTCTTAAAGGGGCAGATGTAAAAAATTGGTTCGTGGCCGCAAAAAATTCCTTCCTTACATTAAAGAAATGCTTTACTTCAGCCCCTGTGTTGGTACAACCCGATTCGTCAAGACCTTTTATCGTCGAGGTCAACGCTTCGGAGGTGGGGGTGGGGGCAGTATTGTCACAATGCCCCTCTACCCTGACTAACCTCAGACCCTGTGCCTTTTTCTCTAAGGCCTCTTTCAGACATCCGGTCTCAGGGGTCCGGCGGCCTGCGGCGAATAGCCGGGCCGCCGGATCCGGCCTGCAGCGGTGACACCGGATGTACATGCGGCCCCTGATGCGGCTTGGAGGACATTTAAAGGAGCCGCAGCACCGGGGGTCGAGAGAGCCAGCCGGAGAGAGATCGGGAGGCGAGAGAGCAGCCAGAGAGACAGCGGGGGACAAGAGAGCAGCCGAAGAGACAGCGGGGGACGAGAGAGCAGCTGAAGAGAGAGCGGGGGACCAGAGAACAGCCGAAGAGAGAGCGGGGGACGAGAGAGCAGCCAGAGAGACAGCGGGGGACGAGAGAGCAGCCAGAGAGACAGAGGGGGACGAGAGAGCCAGCCAAAGAAAGGTATGGAGCGTATGGAGAGAGAGAGAGAGAGAGAGAAGGGGAGGGGGAGAGAGAGAGAGAGATGCGCGCCGGGCACTTGTGGGGTTAAAACTCATAGTGCCCGGGCATGCGCAGTTGAAAAAGCCGGTCCGGCGCTGCAAAAAAACGTTGCAGCCAACGTTTTTTGCAGACGCCGAACGGCGCATGTTTGCCGTATCCGGCAAAACCCGGAGGCGCCGCATGTCCATCCGGCATGATGCGGCGATCATTATATTCTATGTGAAAAAACCGGATCCAATTCCGGATCCGGTTTACACAAATTTCGCCGCATCATGCCGGATTTAAAAAAACGGATGTGTGAAAGTAGCCTAAGAAGTTCTCTTCAGCCAAGAGAAACTATGATGTTGGTAACACGGAATTGTTAGCGGTTAAATTGGCCTTCGAAGAATGGAGGCATTTTTTGGAGGGGGCCGCTCATCCCATTACGGTCATCACTGATCATAAAAACCTGGCCTATATCGAGTCTGCTAAGAGATTGACCCCCAGACAGGCTCGGTGGGCACTTTTTTTTCTCGATTTCATTTTACCATCACATTCCGACCAGGGTCTAAAAATGTAAAGGCAGATGCCTTATCCCGAAGTTTTGATTCTGTGTCCCCTCCAGAACCTCCTTCCTCCATTCTTCAACCGGGAGTGGTTGTAGCTGAAATCTCCTCTGAGTTACAGAGAGAGATTCTGGAAGCACAAGCACAAGCTCCCAGAAATAAACCCCCAGGTAAATTGTTTGTACCCGAACAATTCCGTCTCACACTCCTTCAAGAATTTCATGATTCTGTGTTAAGCGCACACCCTGGTATTGAAGCTACCCGGGGGGGCAGTAGCTAGGGGTTTTTGGTGGCCCTCTATGGGTACTGATATAAAAAGGTTTGTAAATTCTTGTGGTGTGTGCGCACGCTCTAAAACCTCTCAGGTCCGTCCGGCCGGGGAATTGGTGCCTTTGCCAATTCCGGATAAACCATGGACACACCTGTCCATGGACTTTATCACTAATCTTCCATCTTCCAAGGGAAACTCAGTGGTATGGGTACTGGTTGATTGATTTTCTAAGCAAGCTCACTTTGTGCCATTACCTGCGTTACCATCTGCTGAAACCTTGGCCCGCTTGTTTATACAGCACATTGTTCGATTGCATGGAGTGCCCGTTACCATGGTGTCGGACAGGGGTGTGCAATTTGTGGCCAGGTTTTGGAGAGCGTTTTGTATGAAGTTGGGGGTCACGTTGTCATTCTCCTGTGCCTATCACCCGGAATCCAATGGACAGACTGAACGCACCAACCAGTCGTTGGAGCAGATTCTGAGATGCCTGGCCTCCTCCAGACAGGAAGACTGTTGTGAGGTATTGCCCATGGCAGAATTTGCATTCAACTGTTGTATTACTCAGTCTACCGGAAAGTCTCCATTTCAGGTCAATTATGGGTTCGTTCCGCAGTTTGGGGAATTTTCCCGTATGGATTCGGATTGCCCTGGTGCCGAGGGGATGGTGCAACAGTTAAAAACCCTCTGGAGGGAGGTGCAGGGGAACATCTCCAAAGCCCAGAAGAAGTATAAACATTTTGCGGACAGGAGGAGGGGGTTGGGTCCTGCGCTAACAGTGGGGGAAAAAGTCTGGTTGTCCACCCGTAACATCAAACTTAAAATACCCTCTATGAAGTTGGGCCCCAAATTTATTGGCCCATACAAGATTGCAGAGGTGATCAACCCGGTGGCATACAGATTACAGTTGCACACCTCTTTCAAAATATCTAACGTCTTCCACAGGTCCCTATTAAAACCTGTGGGGACAGTTAGAGAAGATCCCTCATCTGTGGCTCTACCAGTGTTGGTAGAGGGTCAACTGGAGTATGAGGTAGGGCGCATCATTGATTCACGGTGGGTGCGCCGGAGACTTCAGTACCTTATTCATTGGAAGGGATATTCCGTGGAGGATCGGTCATGGGTTCCGGCCAGTTCGGTGCACGCTGATCGACTGGTGCAGGCTTTTCATGCCAGATACCCTGAGAAACCTGGGGGTCCAGTGGCCCCCCATTAAGAGGGGGGTACTGTCATGCTTAGGACATGGTTAATGTCCTGTTCTCACAGGGTTAACTTTTGCCGGCCTCTCTTTGGATCTGGGAGGGGTATTTATACTCACTCCAGACTAGCATTCTCTGTCAGCTATACTGTTATTCTGGCTGTGTGTCTGACCGACCCCCCTGGTGTGCGTGTATTCTGCATTGCTTGTTTGATTCCCGTGTATGACCCGGACTGTTCCCTCACTCTGTACTCCGTCTCTCGTTTTGGTGCTATTGTCTTCTCCGGTTCTGACCTCCTGGCTTGGCTATTGTTACTCCGTTGCAGTTTGTCCCTATTGTACCGTCCATTGCCCATTCTGGCTTTCTGATCTATTGCTGCGTCCTGACTATTCGATCTGTCTAACCCTTTGGTACTGTCCTGCTATCTCGTGCTTTGACCCGGCTTGATCTGGTTTCTGTCTCTGTCTATGCCCCTTGGTAACATTGCCCTGTAGTTACCTTTCTAGGAGTTTCCCTGTGGCTCCTAGCTCTGTGGAGCTTAGGCCAAGCCCCCAGCAGTCACATGCTTCAGGTCCCGGAGCATGCATCGTCACCGCTGCTGCCCGCTCCACAGGTATCTTTGAGCACTGTTTTTGTACTCAGGATACGCGCACTGGCTCAGTGAGCAAGTGCAGTGTGGTGTTCCTGACACCATTATAGTGCTATGGGTGTGCATTATAGTGCTATGGGGCTGCTGCAAAATACTATGGGGTATATTATACTCCTATGGGTGCATTATACTTTGGGGCTGCTGCATTATACTATGGGTCTGCTGTATTATACTATGGGGCTGCTGCATTATACTATGTGGTGCATTATACTCATATGGGTGCATTATACTATGGGGATGCTGCATTCTACTATGAGGCTGCTGCTTTATACTATGGGGCTGCTGCATTATACTATGGCTGCATTATACTATGGGGCTGCTGCATTATACTATGGGGTTGTTGCTTTATACTATGGGGCTGCTGCATTATACTATTATTATCATACATTTTTATAGCGCCATTTGTTCCATGGCGCTTTACATGTGAAAGAGGCAGATATAGACTAGACAAGTACAATAAACATGAGCAAAACAAGGCACACACAAGTACAGAAGGAGAGAGGACTCTGCCCACGAGGGCTCACAGTCTACAAGGGATGGGTGAGGATACACTAGGAGAGGGTAGAGTTGGTCATCCGGTGGTTCAGTAGACTGAGGATCACTGCAGGGTGTAGGCTTGTCAGAAGAGGTGGGTCTTCAGGTTCTTTTTGAAGATTTCTGTGGTAGGTGAGAGTCTGCTGTGTTGGGATTAAGCGTTCCAGAGTATGGGGAAGCACCAGAGAAGTCTTGTATGCAGTTGTGGGAAGAAGAGATAAGAGGGGAGTAGAGAAGGAGATCTTGAAAGGATCGAAGTTTGCGTGTAGGTAAGTACCAGGAGACTATGTCACAGATGTTTAGAGGAGACAGTTTGTGGATGGCTATGTATGTCATAGTTAGGGTTTTGAACTGGAGCCTCTGTACAATAGGAAGCCAGTGAAGGGCTGGGGAATAACGGGGAGACAAGTGGATTAGTTGGGCAGCAGAATGTAGGATGGAATGGTGCCAGAGTGCTAGAGGGGAGGCCAGAGACTAGGAGGTTGCAGTATTCGAGGTGGGAGATGATAAGGGCGTACACTAGTGTTCTTGTGGTTTCATGGTCAAGTAATGCACGGATCTGGGAAATATTTTTGAGCTTGAGTCAGCAGGAGGAGGCAATGGCTTGGATATGTGGTTTGAAAGAGAGGACAGAGTCGAGGATCACCCCAAGGCACCAAGCGTGTGGGACTGGGGAAAGTGTGCAGCCCTGACATTGATGGATAGGTCTGGTGGAGGGGTAGAGTGAGATGGGGAAAGATGATGAATTCTGTTTTGTCCATGGTTAGCTTCAGAAAGCGAACAGAAAAGAAAGCTGAAATAGCAGACATTGTGGGATTTTGGTCAGTAAGGAGGTAAGGGTCAGGTCAGGTCCAGATAGGAAGATCTGCGTGTCATCGGCGTAGAGATGATACTGCAAACTGTGGAATTCTATGAGCTGGCCCAGGCCAAAGATGTAGATGGGTGTATTATACTGCTATGGAGCTGCTGCATTACACTATGAGGGTATTATACTATGGGGCTGCTGCATTATACTCCTATGGGGCTGCTATGGGGGTGTATTATACTGCTATGGGGGTGCATTATACTGCTATTTGGGTGCATTATACTATTTATGCCTATGGTACATTATACTGCTATGGGGTGCACTATAATAAATAATAATAATAATCTTTATTTTTATATAGCGCTAACATATTCCGCAGCGTTTTACAGTTTGCACACATTTTTCATCACTGTCCCCGATGGGGCTCACAATCTAAATTCCCTATCAGTATGTCTTTGGAGTGTGGGAGGAAACCGGAGTGCCCGGAGGAAATCCACGCAAACACGGGGAGAACATACAAACTCCTTGCAGATGTTGTCCTTGGTGGGATTCGAACCCAGGACCACAGTGCTGCAACGCTAACCACTGAGCCACCGTGCTGCCCATATATATATGACTATGGGGTGCATTATACTATTATGGAAGACTATGGGGGAAATATGAAGAGACATAGGAGAAGTTTGAAGAGACATGAGGCAGAATTGGAGGACACATGGGGTCCAGAATGTGGGATATTATTACTGTAGGGGAAAATTAAAGTATATTACTTTTGAGGATACTGTTTTCAAGTGTGGGGAAGAAGATGTCCTGTTATTGTGCAGGGCGACATGGTCGCTTTTTTTCTTCATCTGGCACAGTGTAGAGGTTGGGGAAAAATTGGGAAATGTGCTCTAGATAACTGTATTATTTTTTGCACAGACGAGTCCTGGCTGGAAGAAGTGATGGCGGTGTGGGCTGGATAAGGATGAAATGCGAAGATGAAGTACTTCAACTAGCGACTTCACCAGTGAGTCAGTGTGTTAGGCCTGTTTCACACTTCTGTTTTTTTTGGCGTCAGTCAAAATCAGTCGTTTGGGGAAAAAACGGATCTGACGGATTTGCCTGACGGATCCCTCTTTTTCCCCATAGACTTGTATTGGCGACGGATTGTGATGGGTGGCCTTCCGTTGCATCCGTCATAAAATTGGCATCCGTCAGCCAGAAAAAACGTCCCTAGGAACGTTTTTTATCTGTGTCGAAAAGATGGCTGGTGACGGATCTATTGCCATCCGTCGTCTGGTATAATGGACGCCTATGGGCGGCGGATCCGTCGCAGGACGGAATCCGTTGATGGATTCCGTTTTTCCAAACAGCATGCCTGGAAGAATTTCCCTTCCATAAATTTAACCCCAAAATCTGTTCTGGCACAGAAAAGTCTCTCTCTCTCTCTCCCTCTCTCTCTCCAGAATTGTGTAACTTTAAATTTCCTACACTAACTTCTGTGACGGATCCATCAAAAAAATGGATCCGATGCATCAGTTTTTTCCAAATATGTAATGGATCCATTTTTCAACACTTTGGCGGATTTTGACTGATGCCAAAAAACTGAAGTGTGAAACAGGCCTTACCTGTACACTGGCACTATACACTGTATACTATATACAGAGCTCCTGTGTATAATGTCATTGGTGATCATTGTATTACCTGCACACTGACACTATACAGGGTGGGCCATTTATATGGATACACTTAAATAAAATGGGAATGGTTGGTGATATCAACTTCCGGTTTGTGGCACATTAGTATATGGGATGGGGGAAATTTTTCAAGATGGGTGGTGACCATGGTGGCCATTTTGAAGTTAGCCATTTTGGATCCAACTTTATTTTTTTCAATGAAAAGAGGGTCATGTGACACATCAAACTTATTGAGAATTTCACAAGAAAAATAATGGTGTGCTTGGTTTTAATGTAACTTTATTCTTTCATGAGTTATTTACAAGTTTATCCTTGTTTACAGAAATTGACATGTCGCAGAAGTTAACACTTGAGGAGCAGATAGAAATTGTGTTGAAGTCTGGTGAAAGCAATACCTGGGTCATTGCAGCAAATTAAATTTAAATTTTGTCAAAAACTTTGTGTAATTATTTCATTGAAAGAATTTTTAATTAATGTGTATGTCTTTTTTTAACCCTTTACTACTATAGGATTAATAATGGATAGATGTCTTATTGACACATCTCCATTATTAACCCGGCTTAATGTCACCCTTAAATAGCAAGGTGACATTAACCCATTATTAACCCATGAGCAACCGCTAAAGGCAATGGGAATAGAGAGGCTAAGTGCCAGAAAAGGTGCATCTTATAGATGCGCCTTTTCTGGGGTGGCAGGGGGCAGATGTTTTTAGCCGGTGGGGGGGCAATAACCATCGTCCCCTTTTAGGCTATTAATATCTGCCCTCACTCACTGGCTTTCCCTCTCTGGCGGAGAAAATACCGCAGGAGCCCACGCAATTTTTTTCCATGATTAAAGCCTTTAATTTAACCCCTAGAGTTCCATTTTTTTCCTAACACACACTAAACAATTTAATAAACACTGACATATATAAATCATTTTGATATGACATGGTTTACTATATGTAAACCATGTGTCTTATCCTGTCGGGTTCTGCAATTATTTTACAGAACCCGACAATTGAATTAACGGCTATTTTGCTATATATATCTCTAATAAATATATATATATACATACACACCTATTCTCTATGTGTTCTAGTACTTTTTTTTTAACATGTCAGTGTGATTTTACAGTAGCCGCATATGAAATGCTGGCTTTTCTAAGGACACTGGTGCGTTAAAAATGGAGAGCACACGCATGGTGCGTGTGCTGTGCATTTTTTTCTCACATCCATTGACTTCTCTTCCGAGAATCGCAGCAAATCACAGCATGCTGCGATTTTTTTCCAGCACGATCGTGATCCGATCCGAGCTGGAAAAAAAACGCAGATGAAGACACAATGATAGATTAACATTGGTACGAATTCAATCCGATTTTTTTATCGGATTGAATTCATCCAATATAATTGCAAGTGGTCATGAGCCCTTAACAGTTTTTTTAAGGTGTAACTTATCCGGTCCAGACGACTCCAGCTGGAATATTCACAGGACAGGAGATGATGCCAACAACAGTCAGCGCGAAGAGAACACAGTATAGTTCTGCAGACGTTGATGATCCGGGTTCCGACAGCAACGTTCAGTCTCTGATTCCTTTGGCTGGTTTCCTGGTCCGAAGTTCAGTGCAGAGAGTAAGGCACAGTTTACAGTGCTGCCGAAGCCTAGCATGGCTTGACAGATATGACAGATATACAATGGGGTTCAGGAAAAGGTCCTCGGTCACACTCCCAGTCCCTCTTGGGCGGCACGCGCGCAGTACTAACTGTAACGGAACGTTTGGCACCTGGCTGTGCGGTAGCTGCCGTGCACATGGCTAGGTTCTGCTTAGAGTCACTGCAGGGAGTAATCGTTATGGCCGGGAGTGGACTTGTGCTTCTACCAAGCTGTAGAGCAGGAGCTCTCCCTTTTTCCAGCTGCGCGCTGTGTCTTCCCGCCAGAACTGCCTTTTCCCACATGTTCTGCTCCTGCTTCCCTCGCTCAACCACGCGCCCTGAGGCTAAGTGCAAAGGTCAGTCGAGTTGATTAAGCTCTTCCTCAGACAACAGAGGAGACAGCCCCGACAGTTCTGGAACAGGCACAAAGCTGGTACCCCCGGCCCGGTCCTTCTGCCTACATCTACACAAACCTTCACTAAGCATTTGCATGACTTTAGGCTACGAACCAGACATCCAGATGTTTCATTAACCTCGAGCCACTGTTCTCATATGCTATCATAGTGCAGAGCATAATGGTAACAGAGGCTGTTATCGTGTTCTATCCTCTTAAAAGATGAGTTATCCTTTTGCCTTGGATGCAATAACAGTCAGAGATTGGTCTGGACACCATATGGGCAATGCCATGAAGAGGCTTTCATCAGGCAATAAGAAAGTGTTCCAGGATCCGTTTTTCAGCACGATAATTCCAGACCGCATATTTCTTCTGTTATGTGAGCAACTTGCGTTGCCTAAATGTGCTACCATGACTTACAGTGTCTGCGAACTTGTCTCTTGACAACCTCATTGATAGTATGCTGAGGCATGTAAGTACCGTACTTATATTTCTGTGTGTTGCGCACATACCAAATATTGAATAAATTGAGATGTTTTGTAAATTTAGTTCCCATTTTTTCATCATTTGCATCATTGACATGTCTATCCATCCTGTGATTTTTACAACTCCATGACCTTTCCTTCTTGGTGCTGTAATTTCAATGTTAGAATCATAGAATCATAGACTCATAGAATGGTAGAGTTGGAAGGGACCTCCTGGGCCATCTGGTCCAACCACCTGCTCAAAGCAGGATCCGCTAAATCATCCCAGACAGATATCTGTCCAGCCTCTGTTTGAAGACTTCTATTGAAGGAGAACTCACCACCTCTCGTTGCAGCCTGTTCCACTCATTGATCACTCTGTCAAAAAGTTTTTTCTAATATCTAATCTGTGTCTCCTCCCATTCAGTTTCATCCCATTGCTTCTAGTCTTTCCTTGTGCAAATGAGAATAAAGATGATCCTTCTGCAATGTGACAGCCTTGAGATATTTGTAGACAGTAATTAAGTCTCCTCTCAGTCTTCTCTTTTGCAGGCTAAACATTCCCAAATCCTGCAACCTTTCCTCATAAGACAGGGTTTGCAGACCGGTCACCATTCTGGTCACTCTTTTCTGAACTTGCTCCAGTTTGTTGATGTCTTTTTTAAAATGTGGTGCCCAAAACTGGACACAGTATTCCAGCTGAGGTCTGAACAAAGAGGAGTAGAAGGCAATAATGACTTCACATGATCTAGATTGTATGCTTCGTTTAATACATCCTAGAATTGCATTTGCTTTTTTTGCTGCTGCATCACACTGTTGACTCATATTCAGTCTGTGATCTATTAGTATACCCAAGTCTTTTTCACATGTCCTGTTGCTTATCCCTATTCCTCCCATTCTGTATATACTTTTTTCATTTTTATTGCCCTGATGTAGTACTTTGCATTTTTCCCTGTTAAAAACCCTTCTGTTAGTTGCTGCCCACTTCTCCAGTTTATTTATATCTTTTTGAATCTTCTCTCTCTTCTCTAGTATTAGCTATCCCTCCTAGCTTTGTGTCATCAGCAAATTTAATCAGTTTACCCTCAATTCCTTCATCTAAATCGTTGATAAAGATGTTGAACAACACAGGGCCCAGGACAGAGCCCTGTGGTACCCCACTTGAGACATTCTTCCAACTGGATGTGCAGCCATTTACGACCACTCTTTGTGTCTGATCACTAAGCCAGTTATGAATCCACCTAACAGTTGCCTTGTCCATTCCACACTTAGTCATTTTTTCAATAAGGATTGTGTGAGATACTTTGTCAAATGCTTTGCTGAAGTCAAGATATACTATATCTACAGCATTTCTCTGATCCACCCAATCAGTGATTCTGTCATAAAAGGAAATTAAGTTAGTCTGACATGACTTATTAGTTACAAACCCATGCTGACTCTGTTTAATCACTTCATTCTTATCCAGGCACTGACATACATGTTGTTTAATAATTTGTTCAAAGATCTTTCCTGGTATAGAAGTCAGACTCACTGGCCTATAGTTGCCTGGGTCCACCTTCTTCCCCTTTTTGAAGATGGGAGCAACATTTGCTCTTCTCCAGTCTTCTGGGACTTCTGTTCTCCACAAATTTTCAAAGATTATGGAGAGCGGTTCAAAAATTTCTTCTGCTATCTCTTTCAATAGTCTGGGGTGTAATTCATCTGGACCTGGAGACTTGAATTCATTTAGGTTAGCTAAGTGTTTCCTCACTATCTTTCTGTTTATAGATATCCTGGATTCTTCTATTCCCTTAATAGGACAGTAAGAACAGTTGATGTCACATTTCCTTTCTGAGAGAAAACAGATGCAAAATAGGAATTTAAAAGTTCGGCCTTCTCAACATCCTGTCTTACCATTTCATCATTTTCATCCTGTAAAAATCCTATAGTATCTTTGACTTTTCTTTTACTTTTGACATATCCCCAAAATCCTTTATTATTGCTTTTGATGTCTCTTGCAAGCCTCAATTCATTGTCAGCTTTAGATAATCTGATTCTTGCCCTGCAGGTTCTGCAGACAGCATTATATTCTTCTTTAGATATGCCTCCCTCTTTCCATTTTATAAACATTTCTTTCTTCCTTTTTAGCATGTGCTTAAGTTCTGTGTTCATCCATCCTGGTTTCCTTAAATGCGTCCTATTCTTCCCTCTTTTCGGAATTGTTAACGATTGTGCTTTGAGAATTTCATTTTTCAAGATTTCCCATCATTCCTGGACATTTTTGTCCTTAAGGATATCCAGCCATTGGATCCCTCCAATTCTCTTTCTGAATCCCTTAAAATCTGCCTTTTTGAAATCTATCCTTGACATCTGAGTCTTCACAGGTCTTCCTCCTCTAGTTATCCAAAATTCTAAAATAGCATGGTCGCTATCTCCTAGGGTCCCAGCCACTTTTACCTCCTCAACCATTTCCTCCCTGTTTATAAGGATTAGATCCAAGGTAGCAGTTCTGTCCTTGTATTCTTACCCAAACAGTTTCCACAGAACTCCCAGCCTCTGAAGCTTCAGTCTCTGTGCAGATATACGTGCGACACCTCCTCCTCGTTTATCAAGTCTGTTTCTTGCAAATAAGTTGAATCCTTCTAGTCTTGTATTCCAATCATGTGTATTGTCCCACCAAGTTTCTGTGATTCCAATGACATCATATATCTTTTCCTGCGTTAGTAGTTCCAATTCTCCTTGTTTGTTGCCCATGCTTTGTGCATTAGTATAGAAACATTTTAGTTTGTGATTGGTTTCTCTTTCTCCAATATTTTATTATTTAGATTCTTTTGACTTTGTTCTTCCTTTCCACTTCTAATAGCAGAGTTCTCAATAGCATTTGTCAGGTGTGTGGCTTTTTCTGGCCGTTTTCTTCCCTTCCCGCATTGTTCTAGTTTAAAGCTCTCCTTATAAGTGTAGCAAGGCGGCTTCCAAATACATGTTTTCCAGTTTTTGTAAGGTGCTCTCCATCTCTAGCAAGTAGTAGCAAGTGTTAAGTGCATATACTTTAACATAATAGTTTTTTTGGTATATTTAAGAAAATGGACATATTGCCCAACGTTTCCCCTTGAAGAACACGTATATTGTGGTATTACGTAATGTGAATTGGGCTATGTGTTATCCGTGTTAATGATGTGTGATTTTTGACATTAGGTTAAGTAAGAGTTAAAGGTTAGAAATAGCCAGATCGGGAGGATCTAAGTTAAAAGGACAGAGGTAGTTTCCCATCAGGAAGTTAGATAGGGGGCAGTGTGCATTGAAAGAGGACTTAACCCCTTTCTGCCATGTGACGTACTATCCCGTCCATATGCCCTGGGACTTAATTCCCAGGGACGGGATAGTACGTCATAGCGATCAGCGGCGCCCACGTGGTGAGCGCCACTGATCGCGTCCGGGTGTCAGCTGATTATCACAACTGACACCCGACACAATGTGTCAGGGGCAGTCACGGACTGCCCCCGACACTTTAACCCCTTGCACACCGCGATCAAACACGAATGCGGTGTACCGGGGGTTAAAGGGAAGCATCGGCAGGGAGGGGGCTCCCTCCGTGCTTCCCTGAGCTCCCCACAGCAGCGCAATGTGCAGCGCTGCTGCAGGGGGCTCCATCCCTGCAGGTCCCCGAATCCAAGATGGCGACGGGGACCTTCAGGGGCCTGCAGGGAGCTGGCTACCTCAGTGCAGTGCAGTGCCTGTGACAGATCGCTGATCTGTCACAGTGATCTGTGATGTGACAGATCAGCGATCTGTCACATGACAGTTATGTCCCCCTTGGGACAATGTAATAAAGTTAAAAAAAAAGTGTAAAAACAATTTTTAAAAAATCGCTAAATAAATTAAAAAAAAAATATTCCCAAATAAATTCATTTTTTGGAAATAAAATAAAAAAAACAATAAAAGTGCATATATTTGGTATCACCGTGTCCATAACGACCTGCCCTATAAAACTGTCCCATTAGTTAACCCCTTAAGCGAACCCCTTAAAAAATAGAAATAAAAAACGAAGCAAAAAATAATGATTTATTATCATAATGCTGAACAAAAAGTGCAATAACGCGCGATGAAAAAGACGCATATAAATATCCATGGTACCGCTGAAAACGTCATCTTGTCCCACAAAAAACGAGTCACCACACAGCATCATCAGCAAAAAAATAAAAAAGTTATAGCTCGCAGAATAAAGCAATGCAAAAATAATTATTTTTTATATAAAATTGTTTTCATTGCATAAAAGCGACAAAACATAAAAAAACGACCTAAATGAGGTATCGCTGTAACCGTACTGACTCGAAGAATAAAAGGGCTTTATCAATTTTACCGCAGGCAGAACGGTGTAAACGCACCCCCCAAAATAAATTCATGAAACGCTGGTTTTTGTTCATTCTGCGTCCCAAAAATCGGAATAAAAAGCGAACAAAAAATGCCATGTGCCCGAAAATGGTACCAATAAAAATGTCAACTCATCCCGCAAAAAATAAGACCTCACATGACTCGGTGGGTCAAAATATGGAAAAATTATAGCTCTCAATATGTGGTGATGCAAAAACTATTTTTACAATAAAAAGCATCTTTTAGCGTGCTACAGCTGCCAAACATAAAAACCTGCCATAAATAGTAAAACAAACCCCCCTTTATCACCCCCTTAGTTAGGGAAAAATAATAAAATTAAAAGAAAATGTATTTATTTCCATTTTCCCATTAGGGCTAGGGTTAGGGTTAGGTATAGGGTTAGGGCTGAAATTAGGGTTAGGGGTGTGTTAGGGTTAGGGTTGGAGTTAGAATTGGGGGGTTTCCACTGTTTGGGCACATCAGGTGCTCTCCAAATGCAACATGGCGTCGGATCTCAATTCCAGCCAATTCTGGGGTGAAAAAGTCAAATGGTGCTCCTTCCCTTCCAAGCTCTGCCATGCGCCCAAATAGTGTTTTACCGCCACATATAGGGTATCAGCCTACTCAGGACAAATAGCAAAACAACTTTTGGGGCCCAATTTCTCCTGTTACCCTTAGGAAAATAAAAAATTGGGGGCAAAAATATCACTTTTGTGGAAAAAAATGATTTTTTTATTTTCACGCCCGGGCGTTATAAACATCTGTGAAGCACTTGGGGGTTCAAAGTGCTCACCACACATCTAGATAAGTTCCTTAGGGGGTTTAGTTTCCAAAATGGGGTCACTTGTGGGGAGTTTCAATAGTTTAGGTACATCAGGGGCTCTCCAAACGCACATGACACCCGCAGACCATTCCATCAAAGTCTGCATTCCAAAACGTCACTACTTCCCTTCCGAGCCCCGACGTGTGCCCATACAGTAGTTTTCTCCCACATATGAGGTATCAGCGAACTCAGGACAAATTGGACAACAACTTTTGGGGTCCATTTTCTCCTGAAACCCTTGGGAAAATAAAAAATTGGGGACTAAATGATCATGTTTGTGGAAAATATACAATTTTTTTATTTTCATGCCCGGGCATTATAAACTTCTGTGAAGCCCTTTGGGGTTCAAAGTGCTCACCACACATCTAGATAAGTTCCTTAGGGGGTCTAATCTCCAAAATGGTGTCATTTGTGGGGGGTTTCCACTGTTTAGGTACATTAGGGGCTCTCCAAAGGCAACATGACACCCGCAGAGCATTCCATCAAAGTCTGCATTCCCAAAACGTCACTACTTCCCTTCCGAGTCCCGACGTGTGCCGATACAGTATGCTGATACAGTAGTTTTTTCCCACATATGGGGTATCAGCGTACTTAGGACAAATTGGACATTACTTTTGGGGTCCAATTTCCCCTGTTACCCTTGGGAAAATAAAAGAAATGGGAACTAAAAGATCATGTTTGTTGAAAAAATACGATTTTTTTTATTTTCACGCCCGGTCGTTATAAACTTCTGTGAAGCACTGGGGGGTTCAAACTGCTCACCACACATCTAGATAAGTTCCTTAGGGGGTCTAGTTTCCAAAATGGGGTCACTTGTGGGGAGTTTCTACTGTTTAGGTACATCAGGGGCTCTCCAAAAGCAACATGACACCCGCAGACCATTCCATCAATGTCTGCATTCCAAAACGTCACTACTTCCCTTCCGAGCCCTGACATGTGTCCATACAGTAGTTTTCTCCCACATATGGGGTAACAGCGTACTCAGGACAAATTGGACAACAACTTTTGGCCTCCAATTTCTCCTGGTACCCTTGGGAAACTAAAAAAAATTGTGACTAAAAGATTATGTTTGTGGAAAAAATACGATTTTTTTATTTTCACGCCCGGGCGTTATAAACTTCTGTGAAGCACTAGGGGGTTGAAAGTGCTCACCACACATCTAGATAAGTTCCTTGGGGGGTCTAATTTCCAAAATGGTGCCATTGGTGGGGGGTTTTCACTGTTTTTGTACATCAGGGGCTTTCCAAACGCGACATGGTGTCCGATCTCAATTCCAGCCAAAAACGTGAAATGGCGCTGCTTCCATTCCGAGCTCTGCCATGCGCCCAAATAGTGGTTTACCTCCACATGTGGGGTATCAGCATACTCAGGACAAATTGCACAATAACTTTCCCTTGGAAAAATAAGAATTGAGGGTGAAAAGATCATTTTTGTGGAAAAAATATTATTTTTTAATTGTACGGCTGTACGTTATAAACTTCTGTGAAGCCCTCGGGGGTTCAAAGTTCTCACCACACATCTAGATTAGTTCCTTGGGGGGTCTAGTTTCCAAAATAGTGTCATTTGTGGGGGGTTTCCACTGTTTTGGTACATCAGGGGTTTTCCAATCGCGACATGGTGTCCGATCTCAATTCCAGCCAAAAAAGTCAAATGGCGCTGCTTCCCTTCTGAGCGCTGCCATGCGCCCAAATAGTTGTTTACACCCACATATAGGGTATCAGGGTACTGAAGACAAATTGCACAATAACTTTTAGGGTCCTGTTATCCATGGGAAAATAAAAGTTGGGGGTGAAAAGATCATTCTTGTGGAAAACATATGATTTTTCAATTGTACCGCTGTACGTTATAAACTTCTGTGAAGCCCTTCTGGGTTCAAAGTTCTCACCACATATCTAGATAAGTTCCTTGGGGGGTCTAGTTTCCAAAATGGGGTCACTTGTGGGGGTTTCCACTGTTTAGGCACATCAGGGGCTCTCCAAATGTGATATGGCGTCCGATCTGAATTCCAGCCAATTTTGCATTGAAAAAGTCAAACGGCGCTCCTTCCCTTCTGAGGTCTGCCATGCGCCGAAACAGTGCACAATAACTTTTGCGTCCAATTTCTCCTGTTACCCTTGGTAAAATAAAAAAAATTGAACCTGAAGTATTTATTTTGTGAAAAAAAAGTTAAATGTTCATTTTTTTTTAAATATTCAAAAAATTCCTGTGACGCACCTAAAGGGTTAATAAACTTCTTGAATGTGGTTTTGAGCACCTTAAGGGGTGCAGTTTTAAGAATGGTGTCACTTTTGGGTATTTTCCATCATATAGACCCCTCAAAGTGGCTTCAAATGTGATATGGTCCGTAAAAATAAAATGGTGTTGCAAATATGAGAAATCACTGGTCAACTTTTAACCCTTATAACTTCCTAACAAAAAACTATTTTGGTTCCAAAATTGTGCTGATGTAAAGTAAGCATGTGGGAAATGTTACTTATTAAGTTTTTTGTGTGCCGTATCTCTGTGATATAAGGGCATAAAAATTCAAAGTTGGAAAATTGCGAAATTTTAAAAATTATTGCCAAATTTCCATTTTTTTCACAAATAAACGCAAGTTATTTGAATGAAATTTTACCACTAACATGAAGTACAATATGTCGCGAGAAAACACTATCAGAATCACCAGGATGAAAGGAAGTGTTTCAGAGTTATTACCTCATAAAGGAACAGTGGTCAGAATTGTAAAAATTGGCCCGGTCATGAACGTGCAAACCACCCTTGGGGGTTAAGGGGTTAAGGTCCGATTCGAGCAGTGCTGCATTACTTGGGTGTCCCTAACAAGAGAGGAGACAAAACAAAAGATAGAGAGATCCTAACGGAGATATCAAAAGAGAAGTGACCGAAAGTACAGAGTGTTCGATCGGAAATGAGTCCTGGGTCAGGACGCATAGCAGTAGAATCATAGAATCATAGAGTTGGAAGGGACCTCCTGGACCATCTGGTCCAACCCCCTGCTCGAAGCAGGATTCGCTAAATCATCCCAGTCAGATGTCTGTACGGCCCAGAGTTTACAATTCACAACGGAAACATGCTTGGACAGAACAGAGTACGTAAGACGAAGAGAGTTCCCAAGGCGGGAGTTCCAGAGCATCAGAGAGAGAGAGAGAAGATAAGTCCTGGCAATACTGGCAATATAGTTGCCTAGAGGGAAAAGAAGATGCACAGGTTGCGTAAAGGATTTTTGCTAGCTGAACTGTAGTACTGAGCTGGGCTGTAGTGAAGTAGAAAGGAATGGTAAAGATAGAGATCAAGCAAGTAAAAAGGAAAGAATTCTTTTACTGGACTGTCAAATACCTAGTCCTAGCCAACCCAAGTCATCAATTACATACAGCCTGCAAGGGCATAGCGCCACCCCCAACTTCACGTAACGAATCGGGGAGTAAGAGTCGAGTAGTTCGCTCCCAGCTACCGCCTCACGCCACTCTATATACTGTATATGTCTCTCTAAAGCATCTTACAGTCATATGTTAACGTTTGGGCCCCCCTATTAATGTTAGCCTTTTTTCTTTATAACAATTTTGGTTTTTGCAACAGCTATTTCCGTTTCATACATCTAATAACTGATGGACTCAGTTATATTTCTGGATTCAAATGAGGTTTATTGTACTAACAGAAAATGTGCAATCTGCATTTAAACAAAACTTGACCGGTGCAAAAGTATGGGCACCTCAACATAAAAGTGACATTAATATTTCGTAGATCCTCCTTTTGCAAAAATAACAGCCTCTAGTCGCTTCCTGTAGCTATTAATGAGTTCCTGGATCCTGGATGAAGGTATTTGTGACCATTCCTGCTTACAAAACAATCCCAGTTCAGTTAAGTTTGATGGTCGCCGAGCATGGACAGCCCGCTTCAAATCATCCCACAGATGTTCAATGATATTCAGGTCTGGGGACTGGGATGGCCATTCCAGAACATTGAGACATATATATATATATATATTTTTACAATGTGCGCAGAATTATTAGGCAAATGAGTATTTTGATCACATCATCCTTTTTATACATGTTGTCCTACTGCAAGCTGTATAGGCTTGAAAGCCAACTGCCAATTATGTAAATCTGGTGATTTGCATCTCTGTTAAGAGGAGGGGTGTGGTCTAATGACATCAACACCCTATATAAGGTGTGCTTAATTATTAGGCAACTTCCTTTCCTTTGGCAAAATGGGTCAGAAGAGAGATTTGACGGACTCTGAAAAGTCAAAAATTGTGAGATGTCTTGCAGAGGGATGCAGCAGTCTTGAAATTGCCAAACTTTTGAAGCGTGATCACTGAACAATCAAGCGTTTTATAGCAAATATCCAACAAGGTCGCAAGAAGCGTGTTGATAAAAAAAGGCGCAAAATAACTGCCCATGAATTGAGGAAAATCAAGCGTCAAGCTGCCAAGATGCCATTTGCCACCAGTTTTGCCATATTTCAGAGTTGCAACATTACTGGAGTATCAAAAAGCACAAGGTGTGCCATACTCAGGGACATGACCAAGGTAAGGAAGGCTGAAAACCAACCACCTTTGAACAAGAAACATAAGATAAAACATCAAGACTGGGCCAAGAAATATCTTAAGACTGATGTTTCTAAGGTTTTATGGACTGATGAAATGAGAGTGACTCTTGATGGGCCAGATGGTTGGGTCCAAGGCTGGATCAGTAAAGGGTAGAGAGCTCCACTCCGACTCAGACGCCAGAAAGGTGGAGGTGGGGTACTGATATGGGCTGGTATCATCAAAGATGAACTTGTGGGACCTTTTCGGGTTTAGGATAGAGTGAAGCTCAACTCCCAGACCTACTGCCAGTTTCTGGAAGACACCTTTTTTAAGCAGTGGTACAGGAAGAAGTCAGCATTGTTCAAGAAAAACATGATTTTCATGCAGGACAATGCTCCATCACATGCATCCAAATACTCCACAGCGTGGATGGCCAGTAAAGGTCTAAAAGAAGAAAAAATAACGACATGGCCCCCTTGTTCACCTGATCTAAACCCCATAGAGAACCTGTGGTACCTCATAAAATGTGAGATCTACAGGGAGGGAAAACAGTACACCTCTCGGAACAGTGTCTGGGAGGCTGTGGTGGATGCTGCACGCAATGTTGATCGTAAACAGATCAAGCAACTGACAGAATCTATGGATGGAAGGCTTTTGAGTGTCATCGTAAAGAAACGTGGCTATATGGGTCACTGATTTTTTTGGTTTGTTTTTGAATGTCAGAAATGTTTATTTCTAAATTTTGTGTTGTTATATTGGTTTACCTGGTGAAAATAAACAAGTGAGATGGGTATATATTTGTTTTTTTAATAAGTTGCCTAATAAATCTGCACAGTAATAGTTACCTGCACAAACAGATATCCTCCTAAGATAGCCAAATCTAAAAAAATCCCACTCCATCTTCCAAAAATATTAAGCTTTGATATCTATGAGTCTTTTGGGTTGATTGAGAACATAGTTGTTGTTCAATAATAAAAAGAATCCTCTCAAATACAGCTTGCCTAATAATTCTGCACGCAGTGTATATTTCATAGAGTTCTACATAGCAAAATAGCCGCTAAATCAATTGCCGGCTTCTGTAAAATCAATACAAAACCCAACATGAAATGACACATGGTTTACATACAGTAAACCATTTCATTTCATTTAGTTTTTTATATGTCTTTGACTAATATTAGATTAGGGATGTGTGTAAAATTTGAGACATGTAGGTGTTAAATTAAGGGGTTAATTCATTGAAAAAAAATTGCGTGGGCCCCCGCAGTAATTTCTCCACCAGAGAGGGAAAGCCAGTGCATGAGGGCAGATATTAACAGCCTAGAGAGGGACCATTGTTTTTACCCCCCCGGCTAAAAAAATCTACCCCAGCCACCCCAGAAAAGGCGCATCTATAAGATGCGCCTTTTCTGGCACTTAGCCTCTCTATTCCCATTGCCCTGTAGCGGTGGCTAATGGGTTAATAATGGGTTAATGTCACCTTGCTATTAAAAGGTGACATTAAGCTGGATTAATAATGGAGAGGTGTCAATAAGACACCTATCCATTATTAACCCTAGAATAGTAAAGGGTTAAAAAAAAACACACAGACATTAATTAAAAGTTATTTTAATGAAATAAACACACCAAGTTTTTGACTACATTTATTCATCTGCTAATCAAAAAAAAGCCATGGATCTGTAAAAAAATAAAATAAAAAAACAACAATATACATACCTCTCCGCTGTTCAGTCAGGTCCCCAGCTACAATCCATCAGAAGGGGTTAACTAGTTTACAATGGGGACTGGTGCTAATGCGACCGGCCCTGCTGTAAACCACTGCTGAATGAATTAATTAATCTCTGCACAGCCTCCCTGGCTGACTGGAGATGAACTAATAAGCGTGGGAAAGTTCCTGAACTTTTTCCCACGCTCATCAGTTCACCTCAGGTCAGCCAGGGGACTCTGTGCAGCCTCACTGACTACTGCAACATTTTTGGACATGCGGAATTGCATCAAATCCACAGTGTACTGCACAGCCAATGTTAGTCAATGAGAAATTCAGAATTGGTGTGCACATGCTGCGATAAAATACGTGCGGATTTGCAGCGTTTTATTTTCCGCAGTATGTCAATTCTTTTGCGGATCTGCAGCATTTCTGCACCCATTGACTTCCATTGAGTCAGTCAAATCTGCAGCAAAACCACAGGTGTAAAAAGATCTGCAGTTTTGCTGCGGAGTTGCATGTGAAAATGCTGCAGATCAGGAGGAGGAAGAGGGTGTGGGCGGAGACTATGTATGTGGGCAGAGGCTATGTGTGTGCGGAGAAGATGTGCGGGTGTCTGTGTGTATCCATGTGTGTGTGTGTCTGTGGGTGTGTGCGTGGCTGTGTGTGTGAGTGCGGGTCTGTGTGTAGGCAGGCATCCGCACCCTGCCCCTTATTCAGAACCCCCCCACCTGCTCAAGGTCCCAGCATTTTCAATACCTCTCACCCTTTTTGCGTTGCGTCATCTACGAGTCTCCTGACTCTGATGTTACAGGCCAGAGGGCGCAATGACGTCAGTACTGTGCACTCTCTGCCTGAACAGTCAGTGCAGAGTCCCGAGCAGAGCAGCGGCCAGCGAGGAAAGGTGAGTATTTCATTTTTTTTGCTTGAATCATCATATACTGGAGTATCATACGGGGCTCATTATATATGGAGCATCAAATGGGGCCATCATATACTGGAGAAACATATGGAGCCCATTATATATGAAGCATCATATGGGGCCATCATATATTGGTGCATCATATCGGGCCCATCATATACTGGAGCATCATATTGGGCCCATCATATACTGCAGCATTATATGGGGCCCATTATGTATGGAGTAATATATGGGGCTCATCATATACTGGAGCATTATATGGGGCCCATCATATACTGTATGGAGCATTATATGGGGCTCATATGGAGCAATTTATGAGGCCCATTCTGTATGTAGCATTATATGGGGCCCATCACATACTGTTTGGAGTATTATATGGGGCCCATTATGTATGGAACCTTATATTGGGCTCATTATGTATAGCGCAATATATGGGGGCAAATATTCTGTATGGAGCATTATATGGGGTCCATTATACTGCATGGAACACCACTATATGGGGCTCATTATAATGTTTTGGGCATTATATGGGGCTCATTATACTGTATGGAGCATTGTATGGGGTCCATTATTCTGTATGAAGCAATATATGGGGTTCATTACTCTATGTGGAGCAATATATGGGGCACATTATACTGCATGGAGCACTATATGGGGCCCATAATACTGTATGGAGCAATATATGGGACTAATTATTCTGTATAGAGCATTTTGTGATGCCCATAAGACTGCATGGAGGACTATACTGTCCGGTTTCTGAGCTATTGATATCACAAATATAATGTAAGAAGTAACTGAAATCTTTGGCATTGTACTACACCTATATTTCTCTGCCATATATGTGCATCCCTAATCGTGGTACGTGTTAAAGGTGCCCACTGAGACTCTTTCAACTGAGGCACTTAAAAACCTGAAGCCGGCACTGCTTGGGGGCAACCAAAGACGTCAGAAGGGTGTGTATGATCTCTCGTCTGCCACATTTGACATAGTCTCATCCCACTCTGCTCTATTCACTTTTAGGTATCGTTTTCCTCATTTACATTCCCTCTAGACCTCACTTCCTGTGGATGCATTCCTGTCTACAGTGTCATGATCTATGATGGATCAGGACTGATAAAAGCACAGGTAACCCTTTTTTTCTTAAGCTGTGCTTAAGTTTGGTTTTTGCCCCCGGTGGCCATTAGGATTATTGCACTGTGGTGTCGTTTGTTCTAAGTTTGCCCCCGGTGGTGGTGAGCGTCATTGCACTCTGGTTTCTTTAGTTAAGTGCACCTGATTATAATGCAGGTGTGATTGCTCCGGCTCTGCTATAAAAGAGTCACAGGTGTTGCAATCAGGGTTGGTGATAGTGTTCATTTCAACCATCCTTGGTGGAGGATGGAGCTGGAGAGCGTTCCTTGCAGCACTGTCTTAGCCCTGGTGTGGAAGGAGTCATAGGAGATTTCCTTGTAGCTCTGACAGAGCTTGGTGGCAGCGATTCAGGAGGAGAGCTGCATTCTGGTGGTGGACTCTGCTGCCAGGAGCAAGAGCAATAGAGTAAAGCTAAGTGGTGTTTCCCTGTTTGTGTTTTTCCTTAGTGTGTATTAGTACAGCGGTGGGGCCAGTGCCTGCGCCACCCAGCTCCCTAGCAAGGGATAGGTGTAGGGTGTGCTAGGGCGACAGGTTCCTGATTGGCGCCCGATGTGGAACCGGCATAGGGAACGTTAGGAGCGTTAGGGACACTGACTCAGGGGAGTGCAGGAGGTCTCCACGTCCCCTTTCCCTATCGCAGGGCCCACTGTTTTAACTGTGTCCCCTTTCTCCGTGTCTTGTTGTTTTAGTTACTGGCCTGCGGACCGTGTCACACAGGACAGTATCACGTGCCGCGTCTTGTTGTTTTAGTTACCGGCCTGCTGGTCGCGTCACACAGGAAGGGTCATCGTGACATTATCACCAACCAATAACTTTTTTTCTGCTGAGCCATGGACCCAGTTCAGACCTTTGCCCAAATGCTGCAGACCCTTACTGAGGAGATTAGGGGTCTGCGCGGTGAGTTGGTGCAGCAACTGCAGCAGTTGGTGGGCTTTGGGGGCTTGGTTCAGAGACAGGCTCAGCCAGAACCTAAGATATCCCTCCCTGACAGATGTTCTGGAGGGAGAGATCAATTCTTGGTGTTTCAACAAGCCTGTAAATTGTATTTCAGGCTGTGCCCTCGTTCCTCAGGGAGTGAAGTGCAACGGGTGGGAATCATTATGTCCCTTCTTAAAGGGGATCCCCAATCCTGGGCCTTCTCCCTACCGGACGATTCTCCATCATTGGTGTCTGTGGACGAGTTTTTTGCAGCTTTGGCGCTTGTGTATGGGGATCCTGATGGCGTCGCCCTGGTGGAATCCCGACTCCGTAGGTGTAAACAGGGAGCCCGGGTTGCTGAGGAGTACTGCTCAGAGTTTAGGAGGTTGGCCACTAACACTCAGTGGAATGACCCTGCACTTAGGAGTCAATTTGTACAGGGTTTGTCTCCAAGGTTGCAGGATACTCTGGTGCAGTACGCCGCCCCCAGGTCGCTGGAGGCCGCCATGTCCCTTGCATTCCGGGTGGATAGACACCTTTAGGAAAGACATATACAAAAAGTTCCCCCTGATGTCCTCGCTAGGGAGGAGGACCCACCAGTGCGGACGGAGGAACCCAGACAGCCAGGTGTTGTTGATACAAAAAAGGGTGTGTCTGCGGCTCGTCATGGTGGGGGGTATGCTTTTCCTGTGCGAAGCCAGGCCATTTTATGAGAGCCTGCCCAGTTCATGCCAAGTCTCCAGATGAACCCATGCAAGTAGGAGGAGCTAGTTTGTTTTCGGAGCTGCCTACGGTTCGGGGAGTGGTGTCGGCATGTTTATACTGTGGGCAGACTGGTCATGTCCTGAAGGCTTGCCCATTGCACGCCAAATTATCTGTGCCATCTGAGAAGCCGCATTCCCCTGGTCGCTTGGAGGAAGGCGACCAGGGAGTATACATTTCCTCCATTTTGCCCTCCCAAGGTACCATGTCAGCAGAGGTCTTGGCTGGCGGGGTACCGGAGGTGATACCGGTGCTTGTGGACAGCAGAGCAGGAGTAGGTCTGGTGGATGCTCGCTTTGTCCAGACTCATGGTCTGAGGTGTATCACGCTAGCCCAACCTATTAGCGTCCAGGCCATAAACTCTGTTCCACTGAGCCAGGGGAGCTTGACCCAAGTCGTAGAGAATATCCATCTGCGTATAGGACATCATGAAGAGTCCTTGTCATGCTACGTCTTGGAGGGAATGCCAGTACCTATTGTTTTAGGCCTCCCTTCGCTGAAAAGACACAACCCGGTAATAGATTGGCGGGCGAGGGGAGTGGTCAGCTGGGGGCAGTCATGTGAGGGCTGCTGCCTAGGAACTACCGTCTCTGCCGTCTCTCTTCAACGGACCCCTTCCTCTCCGGTGAAATCAGCGGATGTGCTGCAGGAGATTGGGGGCAGGTCTCAACACTCACCATTGGCTAACCCTGGGAGGAGCAGACCTCGTGGTGGAAGGGGTTGGAGGGTGGTGTACCCTGTTGTGAGTTCATTTTCCCCTTCACCATTGAGGTCTGATGAACTCCCTCTTCTGGTGAAGGAAGGTAGTGAGGCTGATTACAAAGCATCTGAGCAGAATGATGATGACTGGGTGACTGGGATTGCTGACTGGATATAAGGCAGCCGACACCCTTCTGCCTTGCGGGTGATTTCTCTGAGGGATTCTAGGAGACCAGTCTGATTCCTGCTCCTCAAAAGCTAAGTTTTCTGCTCTGTTTTTTGCATTTGTGTTTTGGTTTTGTTTTGCCTTGTTTTTCTGAATTTCTGCCTTCCCCTGCTGGGTGAGCTGAATTCCTTTTTGCTCTGTCTTCAGAAAATACCTGAGTACTGATATAGTCTTTTTGAAGCCTAGCGTCTTCAGGGCTTTTTTCCCTATCAGTCTGTTGGCTCTTGTTTTTGAGAGGGTTTTGGTGGATTGCAGACAGCAGCTTTTCTATTCTGTCCTATTTAGTTAGCTTGGGCCCTATCATTTGCTCAGCCTATCTTTCTATCTGTGTGAGTGTTTTTTCATCTTGCTTCACCGTCATTATATGTTGGGGGCTGCCTATTGCTTTGGGGTCTGCTCTGGGGCAGTTTAGATTTCCCTTTCTGTCTTTAGGCTATGTAGTTCTCCCGCTGTGATCGAGGGGTCTAGGGCACCGTAGGAACCCCCCACGGCTACTGCTAGTTGTTGTTGTTAGGTTCAGGGGTCTGCAATCCGATAGCTGCCAACTTCTCTGGTTTTCTGGACTTAGCTAGTATTTCTGTTTTTGCCTCCTACGGTGACTCATTTATAACAGTACCCCTTGGTGAAGTGCGGGGGTGTGAGTGTGGTGACACAGGGGGACACCTCTGTTGGCAATCCCAGAAAGAGTTCTCCAAATGGTGACAAACCAACGAGTGGCAATAAACGTTCAGGTCCGGACCTGTGTGTGAACGAGCGTGTATAGATGGCCACCAAAAAACATCCAGTGGAAGTGTGTTGTGGAGTGTTACCAGCTCATACCAAACATACACATACACAACCCGTTCCCCAGGTCAGCGCTTCAGAGATGTGTGTTACCTCCAGAACATACGTTGCCAATACCAGCGGGCTCGTTTGTCATCAACCTGACGTGCAGGTAGTTGCTGGGGTGAACTCTGGGTCTGGGCACCCCCGCTGTAGGTGGTTCCCTGATGAGGAGCGGTCTTGAAGGTCCAGAGGCCCCTCATTAAGGGGAGGGTACTGTTATGATCCATGCTGGATCAGGACTGATAAAAGCACAGGTAACCCTTTTTTTTCTTAAGCTGGGCTTAAGTTTGGTTTTTGCCCCCGGTGGCCATTAGGATTGTTGAACTGTGGTGTCGTTTGTTCTAAGTTTGCCCGCGGTGGTGGTGAGCGTCATTGCTCTCTGGTTTCTTTAGTTAAGTGCACATGATTATAATGCAGGTGTGATTGCTCCGCTCTGCTATAAAAGAGTCACAGGTGTTGCAATCAGGGTTGGTGATAGTGTTCATTTCAACCATCCTTGGTGGTGGAAGGAGCTGAAGAGCGTTCCTTGCAGCACTGTCTTAGCCCTGGTGTGGAAGGAGTCATAGGGGATTTCCTTGTAGCTCTGACAGAGCTTGATGGCAGCGATTCAGGAGGAGAGCTGCATTCTGGTGGTGGACTCTGTTGCCAGGAGCAAGAGCAACAGAGTAAAGCTAAGTGGTGTTTCCCTGTTTGTGTTTTTCCTTAGTGTGTATTAGTACAGCAGTGGGGCCAGTGCCTGCACCACCCAGCTCCCTAGCAAGGGATAGGTGTAGGGTGTGCTAGGGCGACAGGTTTCTGATCGGCGCCCGGTGTGGAACCGGCATAGGGAACGTTAGGAGCGTTAGAAACACTGACTCAGGGAAGTGCAGGAGGTCTCCATGTCCCCTTTCCCTATCGCAGGGCCCACCGTTGTAACTGTTTCCCCTTTCCCCGTTTCTTGTTGTTTTAGTTACTGGCCTGCGGGCCGTGTCACATAGGACAGTATCACGTGCCGCGTCTTGTTGTTTTAGTTACCGACCTGCTGGTCGCGTCACACAGGACGGGTCATCGTGACATACAGATTTGGAGTTGTTCCATTATTTTGGCATCTTTGCGCCAATTTTTCCCCTTGCCAACTTTGTATTCCTTCTTTTCTTTCCTCCATTGCCCTATGGGTACCCCTGGTCTCCCTTGTACACCCTCAGCACTTATTGTCCTCCGTGCCTCTGCCACCATCCTTTTCACTGGAGATGCTGCACTGGGCATCACTATCTGTCCACAATGCTAAGCATGCTGCATTATATTCTCCGTTTTGCATTTTCTCCTGTCCTGGCTGCTTTGTATTCTTCGAGCTTCCAGAAGTTTTCAGTCCAAATGTCCAAATGCTGCCCTGCCATCAGTACTTTGGAAGAGACAGTTTCATGGTTTTACGGAACCTCTCCTTTCTCCATTTTCATTTTTCTACAGGCACAATTTCCTCTTTCCAGAAACAAACCCTCAAGAAATCCCTGTCACACTGGTAACATATTTAGTTTAACAAAAACTTGATTCCAGCTCACCCAGTTGCTCTATGGTCATCAACCTGGGGCTCAGACACCGGCTTCACCCAAGGATAATAGAAAATTTGGAGTCCGGCTCAACAGGACTGGATTTTTCTTTTCTTTCTATTTTTCAAAAGAAAATATAGTGTGTACAAAACAAAATTTTCATGGTCAACATGACCCAGTCACTGCTTAGTGCAGTCGAAACGCGTCGACTGGGTCATGTTGACCACAAAAATTTTCTGTTGTATGCACTATATTTTCTTTTGAAAATGTTGAGCCGGACTCCAATTTTTTCTATTATCCTACATATTTAGTTTATTTGCACTTCAATGAATGTTTACCATACTGTCATCTAAGCTCCCTCTGTTACCAGTGAATTAACACCTCACCAGGTTAGAGCTCCTTATATCCTTCTTAAAAGCTGAACCCCCGCTTCCGAATGGGTTAAGTATTTGACCCAAGCTATATGTGACCTGGCCAGCCTTTCCCATTATATGGTTGATTCAACAGAGCCCTTGCCAGACTAGCTGCTCGTTAGTGTTCAGACACCTTGACTTTATTTAATGTAATGCCCCCCTCTCGCCTCTATAGATGCTTATAGATCTTGTTCCATCTCCTCAGATCACTCCCAGGAAAGAGACAAAGCAGGTGAGATTGCTTTTCCCTCTGCTCAGTCCAAAAGGGACTGCTCCAACTAAGTCTTTGAGTGTATGAGCATGAGCTGGATATTAATAATAATAAAATTGGACATGCATGACTTTATCAGTGCAGCAGGCAGGAGAGGCATGCTGAAAACAGATAGCACAGATACTGGAAGCCGCAGACAGATAGCATTGGTATTGAAAGCCGCAGATAGATAGCAGAGATACCGGAAGCCACAGACATGTACTGTATCTGAGGTACTAATGGCCACAGGTAGACAGATAACTGAGGTACTGGAAGCCACAGGCAGGCAGGTAGGTAGCTGGGGTATTAAAAGCCCCTGACAGACAGGTGACTCAAGTTAATGGAAGCTGCAGGCAGACAGGTAGCTGAAGTGCTGGAAGCAGCAGGCAGGCAGGCAGGTAGCTGAGGTTCTGGAAACCACGGGAAGGGTAATGTGCACAGACAAACTAAAAGTCTTAATACCAAGACACAGGTGTGTGTTTTGTTGAGCTTTATATAGGCCCAGCCAGATGATCACATGAGATCATGCTGGGCCATATGCAAAGTCTGACATGAAGTACAACAGAATTTAGCAGATTGGGGTGAGGGAAGCAAAGCTTGGATCTGAGACTGGTGTGTAACACACTACTTGCCCCTTTCTGATGCAGCATCCCTTAGTCACCTACTGAATAAGAAGATAAACTCCCTCTCAAAGGCGATCTTTTCGGGAGCAAGTTCCATATTGCATCCTATTTTGGGTCAGCAAGGCCTTCTTAGCCTGAACTAAGAATCTTCATCAGGGTATCTCTTAGGAGGATCTTCTTGATCTCTCTTGCTGCATGCCTTTATATTCTATTTATGAGACTTTCCTTAAGTCTGTTTCAGCGCTTTCCGTGGTGCAAATTTCCAGCATGGAAAACTGGGTTATGGACTTTCTCAACCAAGAAACACTGTATCTGGGAGAGTGGGCTCTCTTACCTGAGGTCTTCAATTAGCTTTGTCTTTGCTGGAGCACTCTCAATGTAGACCTCTTATTGTCCCTTCTCAATCACATGGTTCCAACCTACTGTATGTCACCAGTTCCCAAGACCTTAGAACTTACACAACAGATGCACTGAAACTACTCAGGCAGAAGTGTTGGAATATGTTTGGCGCAGCAACTCCCATACTGTCTATGAGTGTTTAGTTGCTAAATTTGTATGCTGTTCATAAAGTTAGAACAAAAAAAAACAAAACACCCAGAGGCTCACACAGGGAGAGCATGTGACTGTATTTCCTGTTTTTCCTGTGTCTGTGTATGAGATAAGCAGCCTCTTTTAGATGCTGCATAGATAGACACACAAAGAAGCTCTGCTGTCACACACTTGGAGAGTATCTTGAATAATCCGCTGTCAACAAGAAGCTTTTCAACTCTATCTATTCCGCATTTTTTACGGGGAATCTGTCAACCATATTTCGTGATATCATGTAAAGATATCACCCAATTGCGCGTCCCATAAAGATTCTATTAGGGTTTTTGACTCCCCCGAACCCGCACCTTTGAGGCATAAATACCTTCCCCCAACTATAGGCGAAGCATATAATCGCTACTGCGCATGCGCCAGTATTTTCCAACGCGGTCAATGCCCCGGAAGTCTTCACAGTTGGGCAAAGCATACTGCGCAGGCGCCGGTGGCCTTTACAATGCGCAAGCGCGGAAACCAACGTTATCTGTGCTATTCACAGATGAAGATTACGTGCAGCAAGCCGAGGGGGGGAGAAGGTGACTAAGCTACGCCCATCGGACGATTTGCATACATCCCCAACAAGATAAACAAGGTATTTATGCCTCAAAGGTGCAGGGTCGGGGGAGTCAAAAGCCCTTATAGAATCCTTATGGGACGCGCAATTGGGTGATATCTTTACATGATATCACGAAATATGGGTGACAGATTCCCTTTAAGTTGCAGATGCCACAAAGTTCTTTCAGAAGGTCCTTTGCTCCCTCCACATTACCTCAGTTGCATTTAACAGAGTGACAGTTTAAGCCGATGTTCTGAATTCTAAGAGTCTTTCTGACCCTGGTTTACCACCGTTCCAGGATTTCCATTTCTTGCTTATTTCATTCCTCAGCATCTTTCCTTTTTTCAGTCTGGTCTTGATGTAAGGGCCCCGTCACACATAGCGACTCACCAGCGATCTCGACAACAATATGAACTTGTCAGGATCGCTGGTGTGTCTCTATATGATCACCAGCGATCAGCACCAGCGACGACGAGCACGTGCGTCACTGTGTACCTTAGATACCAGTGCGCTGGTGCAGGGAGCTCGTATCCAAGGTATACAACGGGTTTCTAAGCGCTGTTCGGCGCTTAGAAGCCCGCTGTTTACCTTGGTTACCAGCTCCCTGCACCAGCGCGCTGGTATCTAAGGTACACTATGGGTTTCTAAGCGCCGCGCAGCGCTTAGAAACCCGCTGTTTACCTTGGATACGTGTTGGGAGCTCGCTGATCGTTGCTCTTCCACCTGCCACACGCAGCGATGCGTGCTGGCCAGCGGGAGACCAACGATCAAAAAAAAGTCCAGGGCTTTTGAACATGATCAGCGATATCCGGCAGGGGGGCCGGACGCTGATACCTGTCACACACAGCGATATAGCTGGTGAGATCGCTGTTGCGTAACAAAACTTGTGACTCAGCAGCGATCTCGCTAGCGATCTTGCTGTGTGTGATGGGGGCTTTAGCCTCAGTATTGCTTCCTAGGGGAAAGATTTCTGCCCATTCAATCCTTTTTCAGCATCTACTGGCTTTTCGCAAACAATGTAAGACTTTATTCTAGAGGTGGCATATTGTGTTCCTCTTTAAAGGTGTAAGCAGGTTGAGAGATGCAGTGATGCATGAAAGGCAGAGCAAAGGGTAACAATTTAATTTAATAGTAAAGATCCTCCTCGCAGGGAGATGAACAGTTAAAGGGGCAAATGATAGGGAAACAGACAACCACAATGTGATAACAGTCCACGCATTCAACTTATCGTGTTCGTGGCTTCCTCAACCGCAGATGATCAGACGAGGGTTGTAGTCCCAGTAACAGCCGGCGCAATGTCTTCAGGGAAGATTCCACAGCTCACGGTATATCTTCTGGTGGCAACGAGCAATCTCCGGTTTTTACCTGTTGAGCCAATTAGTCCATAAACTTGTGCAGCCAAAGTCAAGGGAGTTGCGTACAGTCTATTAACAAGGGGGGGTCTGCGGTCTGCTGTCCTGCAAAGAGGGCCACAAAGAACAGTCCTGAACATGGCCCCCGTTCCTATGCCCGCATGCAGCACTGAACTTAATGGAGCCCACGGCTTTTACTCTGCTGCTGGGCTCAGAGGCGTGCTCATGTGCAGCTGTCCACAGTATGTTGCATGGCTGCTGCAACCGAGCGGGGCACGCTGCGCACACACCTGCTCAGTCACCGCCGGTGGGAAACTGCCTGTCGCTGCGTGTGCTTTTTTGTTGCCACGCCCACTGCTTCTGGGTGACAAGGTCTGTCCAGTCTCCTATTCTTTCCCCCGGACAACCTGGGATGCAGCCTCGACAGGTCCGGACCCGGCGCAGTACAGGTGCCCGCAGCCCGGTCCTTCTCCTTACAAAGGCATCTGTTGGAAACTTGAGACCTCAATCAGGTTGCGTCTGCCCCTCAGGTGTCTCTCTTCTTCACTTCCTTAAAATTCCTTTCCTGGAAAGTACCTTTTCTGGTAGCGAACATCACAATTAGCAGAGTGTTTCAACTCGCTGTCCTTTCTTGCAGGTCTCCCGTCCTTGTTTTTCATTAGTAAAAGGCAGTTTTATACCCAGGGTCTTGCATTCTTCCAAAGGAGTGTTTGACTTTCCATATCAATGAAGACATAGTCCTCCCATTCTCTTACCTATTTATCCCCAAGAGCATTCTCTCCAACATTGAAGCCTTTCAACATTCTGATTCTCTATTTGTTATCAATGAAGGGGTCTCCAGGATGACCAATTCCAGGAGAATCAGGTTGCATATCGTGGAAGCCTACAAGGTTAAGGGCCTCCTGGGTGTTCAGGCATTAGGCCTCTTTTTCTCAGGTCTGCTACCAGTGTCTCTGTCCATACCTTGATAAAATTTTACAAGATTCACTTTATGGACTATGCCAACATGGCTGCAAGCTGCTGTCTTCTAGCCCGATTGGATGGTCAGCTGTTATTTTTCCCACACACTACTGTAGGATTCTCAACAGTCCTGAGTCCATAAATTAAGAAAAAGATATTTTCTTACTTACTAAAAAATCTCTTTTTTCATTGAATACATTGGCGAACACAGTTTCCACTCCTTCCTTGTTTCCCTGTTTTTCTGTCCCGGAGTCAACTCTAGTTACCTGTTGGCATGGTTTCTTTCCTGAATTCTGGTTAATGTGGTTCCTGGTTGGTTGCTGTAACGTAATTTTTTTTCCTGTTTTAGGTTGCTTTTCTACTGCTTTTTTCACTTAACTCAGAGGACTAGTGTCCTAGAAGAGTGTATAGCCCACAAGGATAAGTTAACACTTTTTGTCCTAGTGTCAAGCCTCCAGATTTGTGAATTTGTTGTGGATTTGCTGCAGATCTCACATAGTTCTTCACAAGCCGTGAAATTTGTGATGAAAATCAATTACAGAAATTGATATGTTGCAGACTTAGCCTTTGTTTACACATACAGGTGCTGATCACAAAATTAGAATATCACCAAAAAGTTAATTTATTTCAGTTCTTCAATACAAAAAGTGAAACTTATATATTATATAGAGTCATTACAAAGAGAGTGATCTATTTCAAATGTTTCTTTCTGTTAATGTTGATGATTATGGCTTACAGCCAATGATAACCCGAAAGTCATTATCTCATTAAATTAGAATACTTTATAACACCAGCTTGAAAAATGATTTAAATTCCAAAATGTTGGCTTACAGAAATGTATGTTCTGTAAATGCACTCACTACTTGGTCGGGGCTTCTTTTGCATCAATTACTGCATCAATGCAGCATGGCATGGAGGCAATCAGCCTGTGGCACTACTGAGGTGTTATGGAAGCCCAGGTTGCTTTGATAGCAGCCTTCAGCTCATCTGCATTGTTGGGTCTGGTGTCTCTCTTCTTCCTCTTGACAATACCCCATAGATTCTCTATGGGGTTAAGGTCAGGTGAGTTTGCTGGCCAATCAAACACAGTGATACTGTTGTTTTTAAACCAGGTATTGGTGTTTTTGGCAGTGTGGACAGGTGCCAAGTCCTGCTGGAGATTGAAATTTCCATCTCAAAAAAGCTTGTCAACAGTGGAAAGCATGACGCGCTCTAAAATTTCCTGGTAGATGGCTGCACTGACTTTGGTCTTGATAAAACACATTAGACCTACACCAGCAAATGACATGACTCCCCAAACCATCACAGATTGTGGAAACTTTACACTAGACCTCAAGCAGTTTGGATGGTGTTCCTCTCCACTCTTCCTCCAGACTCTGGGACCTTGTTTTCAAAATGAAATGTAAAATCAACTTTTATCTGAAAACAACACCTTGGAGCACTGAGCAACAGTCCAGCTCTTTTTCTCCTTGGCCCAGGTAAGATGCTTCTGGCATTGTCTATTGGTCATGAGTGGATTGACACAAGGAATGCGACACTTGTAGCCCATGTCCTGGATACGTCTGTGGGAGGTGGCTCTTGAACCAATGGCTTCAGCAGCAGTCCACTCCTTGTGAATCTCCTCCACATTTTTGAATGGCCTTTTCTTAACAATCCTTTCAAGGCTGTGGTTATCCCGGTTGCTTGTGCACCTTTTTCTACCACAATTTTTCCTTCACTCAACTTTACATTAATATGCTTGGATACAGCACTCTGTGAGCAGCCAGCTTCTTTAGCAATGATCTTTGTGGCTTACCCTCCTTGTGGAGTGTGTCACTGACTGACTTCAGGACATCTGTCAAGTCAGCAGTCTTCCCCATGATTGTGAAGCCTACTCAAACAGACTATGGGACCGTTTAAACGCTTAGGAAGCCTTTGCAGGTATTTTGTTTGTTAATTATTCTAATTTAGTGAGATAATGACTTTGGGGTTTTCATTGGCTGTAAGCCTTATTCATCAACATTAACAGAAATAAACACTTGCAATAGATCACTCTGCTAGTAATTACTCTATATAATATATGAGTATCACTTATCAGCCTGATGAAGGGACGTAAGCAGTCCCGAAAGCTTGCTTTGTAACAACATTCACTATTATTGTTAGCCATTAAAAGGTATCATACCCACAAGATTCCTATTTTGTTTCTCTCACTGAGAGCACTTTATATATTTTTGCAATGAAGAACTGAAATAAACGAACTTTTTGATGATATTCTAATTTTGTGAGAGCACCTTTAGTTTTTTGAGGCATTAAAAACAACACATTTTTCAAGTGGACACTTTCAGGATATACTGCTTTTTTGGGAGTTTTTCTTTGTTCTGGAGCATTTTCTGATGCTGTGTCAAGTTATATGCACATGACATACTTTTCAGGCGGCGAGCACATGGAGTTTTTCAGAAACAATCAAAGACACACTCAAAAAGATGCTTTTTAGCAAGTTCTATTGGTAGTTTCTGGAGAGCTTTTTGTCATTTTTGACTGATGGCAGGTTTTTTTGAGCATTTTTCCAGCACTTTTGGTTTTTTTTTTACTACTAGTGTTTTCCACAATTATGTTCTACATCTGGTCATCTATTGAGCGTTCCCCGTGACTTCATTTGTACACTATAGAGCATTTTCAGAGTGGAAGATGCATGGAAAATGGTCTGTTTACCAGAGCGTTCAAGCTGCATAGAAAGACATGCAGCCGCACATTCCTGTCCCGAGTGCCGGAGGCAGTGCCGGGTATTGGTGCGAGAGATTCGGGCGAGTTTCTCGCATTGCACTCACAAGTGTGACTCCTTCCTTACATAGAAATGCATAAGTTCATCCTTTTGAGTGATTAAGTAGCCCTTTTCATATATGGATTTCAGAACAGGATCCTCCTGAAAAAGACGTTGAGTGCACATACCTTCGAAGTGATTTTGAAGAGTTTTGTCTACAATGTTTAGGGTTTGTTTTTGCAGCCTTTTCAATCTGGCATTTTTCAAAACTTTTTGAGAAAAAAAGTATGAGATCACACTTCCCACCAGCAAAACGGATTTCCTATAGAAATAGGAAAAGTTTTCCAACTGTTTTTGAAAAAATTTTTAGTTTGTGTGTTATAGGTTTTGAAACAGATTCATTCCAGAAAATTCCTCAAAAAGCCTTTGTGAATTTAATCTAAAAATACATTGCATGGATTCTATTTATTAAAACTGAGTCCACCCTCCAACAACGGTAATATGCTGTGGATAGTTCACCTGCAAATCCGGACAGTAGTATCCTTCCCTTGTGAGCATACTTTTGGGGATGTGGTAGGTTTTAGAATAACTTTTGCCTTTGCTTCATACTTAAGTCAGAGATTTGTTCAATAGAACATGTTGTGAGTTTTGTCACTTCTAGGTTTCCATAACTCCTATGATTTTCAATTAAGAGAAGGTTGTGTATGCGTAATCAATTATTCTCAGTATCATGGTTGATTTGTCCTGGACATTTGTCACGTTCCCATGGTTCAGGCTGCAAACATAGTAACATAGTTATTAAGGTTGACGGAAAACTTTAAGTTTAAGACCTTCCTGAAATGTTTGTCATTGTAAGTCTATAGGCTGCTAAAATAAAAACTCAGTACTGATTATGTAATATTAAAATAATTTATTGTCATATTGTAATCTTTTTTCTAATAAACTTTAATTAAAGAGTGCATATCGTACCCTCACTTCTCTGTCTAATTGCTTTTTTTTACGACTTCCTCTTTAATGATACTTTAATTGAGAATCCTTTTGCATGCTGAGATAGTCAAACCAGTCATCATTAGGGGGCAGAGGCTGTGGATAGTCGCTGTTGAAACCTATTTCACCATGTGAAATGAAGAGTCATCAGTGACGCTCAATTAAGGGGCTGCGCTAGTCCCTGATGTACTTGGAGCGCCCGCCAGGGCAGTGGGGATACTCAGTACCAGGCTGCTTCTTAAAGGGATGTGTCACAGCGGCAGTGACCGGTCCATGGCCCTGGGCGTCCAAATAAAGGGGATATTTACAGGGGAAATAAAGAGTTTATAGTAAAGTGTTTGTGACGCCACCTGTGGTATCTGGTCAGAGATGACCAGCGCTGCGGTGCAGATCCTCTGGGACTGATGGTGTGATGCAGCAGAGTTGAAATAGCTCTCTACAGGCAGAGCTTTTGTCCCAGGGCAGAAGGTGTAGGTAAAGATGTTATGTTTGATGTTAGTAGATGTAGCAGTGCGTGTTGAGGAAAGAATTCAGAGGACACAGCTGGGTGCAGTTTCAAATCTTTTCTCATAGTTCTGGTGCGCCCAGATGCCCGCTTGGTGCCGCGTCCTCCAGGTGAGTGATCCAGCAAACTTCCAGGCACCAGGCAGATGGAGAACACCTTTCCAGAACTCCCCTTCAGTGTGTACCTTTCCTGGCCGTCTCTCTGTGTTGATTTCTACTCCTCTTCTTTCCCAGTGGGTCGCCCTCCCAGGGCTGTGGAGTACTCGGTACCGGGCCGGTGTCAGGGGGATGTGTCACAGCAGCGGTGACCCGGTCAGTGGCCCTGGGCGCCCAAATCAGTGGTGGTTTTTAATGTAGTTTATATGAATAGTTCGTGACGCCACCTGGGGTGTTCGGCAAGGAAGGTGTTAAGCCGACGCTACATGCAGATCCACTGGGACTGATGGTGTGGTGCAGCAAAGATGGTGTAGCTCCCCACAGGTGGAGCTGTAGTCCCAGGGCAGTGTAAATGTGGTTGGCACGGGGATGTAGCAGTGCCGACTGGGTAGGAAGCAGACAAGACACAGCGGGGTGCAATTTCTGTACCTTTACTTGGTAACTGCAGTCCAGGGTCCTGATTACAGATGGTAACGGAGCAGGCTAGCCTGGAAGCAACTCAGGGATTCTCTCTCACGGGCTGTGCAGTCTCCATCCTAGCGCCTTGTGGTGTGAAGCACTCCAGTACTTAGATACTCTAGAGTTCCTCCTGTCAGATGTTCTCAAGAATCTTACTTGCACAGCAGACAGCTGTAGCCTATCTCGGGGGCTCCTGGCTTCTGAGTCCCGGCTCTCTATCCAAGCTGCTGTTGTGCCTCATGTCTTAGATGGGAGTAGTGCATTTACAGCCAACTACTCCACCGGTGTCTGCTGCAGAACCATAAGTGTCCATACAACCTCGGGGACTGGGCCCCGGCCTTGCGCTGAGAACCTATAGGCAGGTTTCCTATCCAACCCACTCCTCCTCTCTGTTCTCTCTCCTTCTTCATTCCGTACTTGTCTTTCTCTCTCTTATGGAAATGCAGGTAACAGTTCTGCGTCTCTCTCCTTCTCCTTCCTTTCCCGTGCCAGCTGGCTCAAATCACAGAGGCAGCTGCAGCACTCCTTCTTCTATTCCTTTCCTCGGGAGATCTCCACTAAGACCAGTCCTCAGCCTCTCCTGACTGACTGTCTTTCCTCCGCCTGACCTCCTGGCAGGCTGACCTCCTGTCAGCCTGCTCTCTTCCCAGCGATCCGACCAGCGATCCGACCCGGTCAGGATCGCTGGAGCATCGCTAAATGATCGCTAGTGAGCTGTCACACAGGCAGATCTCACAGCGATGCAGCAGCGACGCAGCGCACGATACTTACCTTTCACACACAGCGATCCTGACGTCCTTCCGCCCGCCTCCACGCGTCGCTCGTCTCACACAGCAGGAAACCCCAGCAGGAAGCAGACGACGAGAAATGGAGCCGGACATTCTCGCTCAATCAGCGATGGACAGCGGGGGAGCCGGTCGGAGGTAAGTATCACACACAGCGATATCGCTAGCGATATCGCTATAACGTCACAAAATCGGTGACGTTATAGCGATATCGCTATGTGTAAAACCCCCTTAACTCTCCGGTCAGACTGACTGACTGAACTGAACTCTAGATCCTGTCTTTCCCCTTCTTTTATACTAACTCCACCCACCTCCCAGCACATCTCGTGTTACGAAGCAAGGACCCACGAAAGGTGCTCTGCTACCCTCTAAGCATGGAGCTGCAATCTGGTCCTCTGCTGAACTATCCTGTGTGTGGGATGCAGATGTTGGATTGTGGCAAGGAGTTCCCACCTTACCTGGATGGTGGGGCACTACACCTTAGGAGAAGGTGCAGTACCTCTGTGGCGACTGAGCCTCAGGGGCGCCACACCAGCACCTCACACTCAGTGTCTCAGCAGCCGTGGACCTTGTCGGGTAACGTCCTCTCTGAGTTCCATTGCTCCCTTATGGCTGCCTTTCCGGAGAAGATAACTGTGGCCTGTGGCTGAGGTACCTAAAGGTGCCTCTGCCTCTGGATTGCTAGTTGGTTCCGTTGTTCACTCCACTAGGCTAGAGTGCCGGCAACCCCGTGCAACCTGGTCCCACCGCTTACGGATCGGGCCCCACTGAAAGCATGGTCGCTTATCTGTGCACCTAGGACCCCTTCCCTCTTCAGGGAGATTCCTTCTGTCTGCTACCTTCCCAGCAGCTCCTGCTGACAGGGAGCTGCTGCACACACGTCCTCTCACTTCCTCCCCTCAGGGAAGACTCTTTAGCTCTAGTGCTCTTCTCCTGTTCTGAACCTCTTAGCTCCACCCACCTCCCTTTCCTACCCAGCAGGGATGAGAGCATCCTCCCTTAGGGTCCATCCAGGTGCCCTGCTGCTATAAGTGTGTGTTGGATGCGGGTGTTAGAGTCATGTGAGGTGCCTCCACCTTACCTCGGAAGTGAGATACTACACCTCTGGGTGACGTGCAGTACCTCTGTGGCGACTGAACCCTCAGGGGCGCCACATACTGAACATGCATCGGTTGTCAATTCTGATTTATAACCAATAGATTCTTGCAGTCTACATCACTTGTGGGGGTGGCACTGGTCTCTGCTTTTCCTGCGCGCCGAGTCTTCTTACCTTGCGCACTGACAATGCACTCTCTTGCTGGCTCCTTACTTCTGATCAGAACCGGTGAGTAAGCACACTGTCACTGTGCATATGGAACAGTGACAAGAATCTCATGAACATATATTGCAATCGCCAAGTCACACATGCTCAGGAGAGGAGAGACTAGCTCAGTCCCTGAAACAGATGTCACTGATAATGCTTCTGTAATGTGAAAAGTGCTGTAGTCATGCATTGCCACACCTTGGCACCCCACAAATAAACAGTGTCCCAGTCCATTAGTGTCATGCTGTGTACAATGCAGTGTACTCACATTCAGCAGCAGGCCTCCGCTGTCTCCATGATCCCAGATCCAGGAACAGCTGCACATAAATCACATGACATTAGCTTTATTTCAAACAGTTCATCTTTACTTAGCAGTCCATGTTCAACTGATTATACAGCACAATACATTTCCATGTTCTCTGTATGTTCAGCATGAGATATTCCTTTGCTTAATGGCTCCCTCAGTCCCTGGGCTCTACATGGCTCTACAGTTCTCATGAGACCCATCCTGTCTCCCTCATGCATCTCCTCATCCAGTTTCCACTTGTTGGAAGGGAATAAGGCACACTTTTTAGTGCCTCGTTCGGACCATAGGCTTCGAACATTGCAGGGATGTCCTCTGAAGACAGTAGTCGGCATTCCTGCTGCCCAAACTGTGCATATGGGATGCCCCTCACACCCAGGGCTGTGGGGTACTTGGTACCGGGCCCGGTGGATCTCAATGGAAGTTGCCACGGTAGCTGTGACCCGGCCTGTGGCCCTGGGCGCCCATTGTAAATGTTCAGTGTGAATGAATATGTCATGACGCCACCTGTGGTGTTCGGCAATGTAGATGTTAGGCCGACACTGCAGACAAATCCTCTGGGACAGATGGTGTTGTGCAGCAGTGATGGCATAGCCCTCCACAGGCAGGGCTGTTGTCCCAGGGAAGAGTAGGTATGGTGACACTTAGGTGGGGTAGTGTCAGGCGCAGGGGATGTAGCAGTGCCGGGCAGGTTGACGAGGGAATAAATGGAGGACACCAGGGCATGTAGTTCCAAAGCTTTACTCACAGTCTGTTGTACAAACAGGTGCCCGCTTCCGTGCCGTGTCCTACAGGTCTGGGACTGAGAAAACCCCCAGGCCAGATGGAATACTCCTTTCCAACACTCTGCCAACTTGTGCCTTTCTGAACGTCTCCTCTTATAGCGCCTTTAGATGAAGTACTCCTAGTACTGAGTTACACTGGAGTTCCTCCTGTCTGATGTTCCTATGAACTCTACTTGTACGGCAGACAGCTGTAGCCTACTTCGGGGACTCCTTGCTACTAAGTCCCGGCTCACTATCCAGTTGCTGTTGTGCCCCCAAGTCTTGTATGGGAATAAAGTGGTCACTACTTCTATTCCTCCGGTGTCTACTGCAGGACCATTAGTACCCGTACAACCTCGGGGACCGGGCCCCGGCCTTGCGCTTAGAACTTCTAGGAAGGGTTCTCTTCTCACCAACGTCCTCTATTCTCTTTTACTCCTCACGTTCCATACTAATCCTTTCTTTCTATGGAGAGTCAAGCTTTCAGTCTATGTTGCTCTCTTTCTCCCTTTCCCGTGCCAGCAGACCCAGATCACTGGGATCTGCTGCAGCACTTCCATCCATCTATCCCTCTCTCTAGGGATCTTCTTCAATCTCCAACCAACTACTGACTGCCTCACCTAAACTATTCCTGCTCCTTGAATTGTAATCTAACTCCACCCACCTCCCAGCACGTTTCGTGTTCCAAGGAGGGAGCCACCAATGGGTGCTTTGCTATACTCCAAGCAGGGAGCCGCCGAAGGTGCTTTGCTACACTACTTTGTGGTGTGGGGTGCAGGTGTTGGAGCGTGGTCAGGAGTTTCCACCTTACCTGGATGGTGGGGCACCACACCTCGGGAGGAGGTGCAGTACCTCTGTGGCGACCGAGCCTCAGGGGCGCCACATACCCCCCCGTTAACCACAGCACGTCCACGGGCTGCAAGGCAAACAAAGTTGACAAACACGGGAACATACAAAATTTTTGCAATGCTTAGTAAACAATTCTTATCTAATCTTCTCAATGTGAGAGGCACTCTTTCTTGAACTTTGCAAACAATTCTTAATTAACTACCTAAAGTCTTAATTTAAAATTGCAAGTTTCATCATCAACATATTTCTTCATCATCTTTCCTTTTTCACATTTTCTACTTTTCTGTCATTAGCTTAAAGTGATAACCCTTAATACCTGGTTCATCACCTACTTTTTCCAAATCTTCATTCTTTATTCAAATCTCTCATCTCTTTATTAAAACATTCCTACATCTTATTTGGTATCGCCGCATTCAGAATCACCTGATCTATCAATTAAAAAAGTATTAACGTGATCGCTTAACGGCGTAGCGAGAAAAAAAGTAAAAACGCCAGAATTACGTTCTTTTGGTCGTGAAAAAATGCAACAACGGTCGATCAAAAGGTCGCATCTCCACCAAAATGGTATCATTAAAAATGTCAGCTCGGCACACAAAAAAATAAGCCCTCACCCAACCAGAGATCACGAGAAATGGAAATGCTATGGATATCGGAAAATGCAACAATTTTTTTTCTTTCTTTTAACAAACTTTGAAATTTTTTTTCTCCACTTACATAAAAAAAATCTAGACTTGTTTGGTGTCTATGAACTCATAAAGACCTGGAGAATCATAATGGCAGGTCAGTGTTTTAGCATTTATTAAATCTAGTAAAAAAGCCAAGCAAATAACACGTGTGGGATTGCACTTTTTTTTTGCAACTTCACCGCACTTGGAATTTATTTACTGTTTTCTCTTAAATGACATGTTAAAATCAATGGTGTCTTTCAAAAGTATAACTCGTCCTGCAAAAAAAAGCCCTCCCGCTGCCATATTGACGGAAAAATGAAAAAGTTATGGCTCTGGGAAGAAGGAGAGCAAAAAACGAAAACGCAAAACCGAAAATACCTCTGGTCATGAAGGGGTTAAAGTGTATTAGAAAAGAGATTTGATAGGCATTTAGGAGTAAAATTAATTTTAGTTCCAAACCATTCTTTAATTAGCAAGAAGCATTTCTTCCGACTCAAAGATGCATGTTTATAATGGAACGTAGCGAGCATTCATCCAGGTTATCTTATATTTACAGACTGCTTAATAAATGCAACTTCACCATCTGTCTTCTGTAATAAAGCAGTAGGCTTTCATGTATTAGCTCATTGTCAATTGGTTAGATACTTACATTGAACACTAAGTCTGTGTAGATGCCTACGACTAGAAAACACCAGAAGGTAGTGCGGTTAATAGTTTCCTTTATGCTTTGAATTTCAATAATGATAGTTTACATAATCCCATTTGTCTCTGTATGAATACTTTGCTGCATGATCTTTCTAATGGAAAGATGTGACCTGTTATCAAAGATGAGAAAACTTGCTTACTGCAATCTTATGTATCATTGCTGCTTCTGATAATGTGGAGCTTGGCATGGTCACTTTATTGATTATACATGTAAATGTTGACACAGTAAAGTCAAATTAATATTTATATTAATATTTTGACAACTTACTATGGGAAGATCTTTTATGTGCCTTACCGCTTCTGTCAAATGTCTAACATCTACAAGATATGTCTTATTATGAAGTATAAAAAAAAAAAAATATGTGCAGTTTATTTTTTACTTTTTATTTCAGGATATTTGTGCTTTTTGCTTTCTCTTATTATGAAGTATGTGTGAATATAGCTCAAGTGTAATGGCAATACTGGCTTTAACTTGTATAAAGCACATGAAGAGGGCTATGTCACATTGTCTACATATACATGTCCTGTGGTCTGATAAAACTAAAATTGAACTTTTTGGGCATAATGACCATTGTTACGCTTGGAGGAAAAAGGGAGGAGCTTGGAAGCCGAATAACACCATCCACACTGTGAAACACGGAGTGGCAGCATCATGTTGTGGGGTTGTTTTGCTGCATGAGGGACTGGGGCACTTCACAAAATAGATGACATCATGAGAAAAGAATATTATGTGGCAATACTGAAGCAACATCTCAAGACATCAGCCAGGAAGTTAAAGCTTGGGCAGAAATGGGTCTTCCAAATGGAAAATTACCCGAAGCATACTGCCAAAATGGTAACAAAGTGGCTTAAGGATAAGAAAGTGAATGTTTTGGAGTGGCCATCACAAAGACATGATCTTAATCCTATTGAAAATTTATGAGCAAAGCTGAAAAGGCAGGTGCGAGCAAGACGACCTACAAACCTGGATCAGTTACACCAGTTTTGTCAGGAGGAATAGGCCCAAATTCTGACCAACTATTGTGAGAAGCTTGTGGAAGGATATCCCAAATGTTTGACCCAAGTCTTTCAGTTTAAGGGCTATGGTACCAAATACTAATGAAATGTATGTAAACTTTTGACTTTGCAGTAAGTAATAAGAATGCCTTAAAACATTCTGTCTCTCAAAACAGGAAAGGTTTATTCTGATTTCATTTCAGATATTGAGAAAAACATGCATATGTGTCTTTTTATATAGTGTATGTAAACTTCTGTATATGGCTCAGGCAAACATGGGATCACACCCATACCAATGACATCTGAGTGAAGTCCGATTTCTGTGCTCTGACGCAATGGGGAAGATGGAGAAATTTTGTTCTCCATCTTCTCCTCCTAGCAGCATATTGATAATGTAATTTAATAGAGAAACAATGGTGGTTAGAAACCACAGCCAGCTCACCGACCAGATTCACAGGTGCACAGAACTCCGTCTTGACAGGACGTGATAAATATAATGAAGAAAGGGAAAATGTTCCAGCAGATCTGCAAGTGATGTACAGTACCATTTTAGGCTATTTAAAAAAAAAAAAGTTTCCGGATTTTTCCATGCAGATTTGCATTTTGACACCTGCTCCATTATAGGAATTCGCAGGTGTCAAAACACAGGGGAATTCCGCATAAAAACTGCAGAAAATCCGCTGTAAATCTGAACTAAATCCGCAGGTAAAATGCAGGTAATTTTACCTGCGGATTTAGCAAAATCTGCATGGAAAATTCCACAGCAGAATCCGCAACGTGTGCACATAGCCTTAGACTCTGCGCCCCTTGTCTCCCCTTTTGTATCTCTTCTGATATCCTTGTGAGCCACTATATTAAATTCTGATGTCATGTTTGCACTCTCACTGCAATTCCTTTTATGTCTAATGTATTCCCCTACCGATATGGCCTTAATAGTGTGCTTCGGAAGGCTGCTCGTTGCAGGTAGTATAGTATTTCCACTAAGGAATTTTAGTGGAAATAATTTTATCTTTCACTCCTTTAAGATCCAAATCTAAGAAAGAAATTGGATCAGAACTGTTTCTGTAAGTGAATCTGATATTGTACTTGTTGGAGTTGATGTACCCAATGAAATCCGGTATGGCAGATACATCACCCTCCCAAATAATGAAGATATCATCAATGTATCTGCCATACCAAACCAAGTCATAAGAAAATGAATTGACATCAGAAAAAATAAATTCATATTCCCAAAATACTATAACCAAATTAGCAAGCGACGAAGAAAATTTGGCCCCCATCGCTACACCCGTTTTTTGCAGAAAATAATTATCATCAAAGGAAAAAAAAATTGTGTGTTAACAAATAATGAGCCATCTGCAAAATAAATTGATTAGATCTTGAGTATACCCACTATATTTTGTAAGATGAAATTGTAGAGACCGCATAGACAGATTGTCTGTAATATTGGTATATAATGAAATAGCATCACAGCAGAACCAGGTATATTGTGGAGACCACATTTTTTGAAAAAAATTTCTAAGTATGTCCCTAGAATCTTTAATATACCCTGGAACTCTGCATACCAACGACTGTAGCAGGGAAACCACCCATTCCCCCAGATGTTCATTAGCTGAACCTATGCCCGACACAATGGGTCTCATGGGGGAGTATACCTTCTCCCTTATGAATCTTTAGAGATCCATAAAGTATAGGGAGAACTGGATCAGTGACAGCTAAATATTCCGCCTGTTTTTTTGAGAGGACACTCAAACTAATTACATCCTTGATGATTTCCTTAATTTCTCTCACTAGTCTAGATGTAGGAATAGTGCTAAGCTTCTCATATATCATCAAATCAGACATTTCAATCATATTTTCCCGATAATCATCAGCATTGAGTATAACCACTACCCCCCCTTTATCCGACATCTTTATAGCAATATTATGCATATTTTTAAGTTCCAGTAATGCTATTTTTTGTTTGTAAGAAAAATTACTTTTGCTATGAGTATGATTGTTAATGCTGGCTATTTCTGTGTTTAGCAACTTGAGTTCTCTTTCCATAGTTTCTTGGAACTTATCCATACATTCAGTTCTTGATTGTATAGGATAAAAATAGGGATTTTTTACATTGAAATTTTTTGATTGGCTGATGGTTATTTGGTCTGTGTCCTCGGCAGAGTTCAGATGTTGCAAAGTAAGAAGTGTCATCTGTTCTTTGAAATCCAGATTCTGAAACTTATTCTCATAGGGAATAGATACCTGATCTTGTATATCAGGATCATTATTGCAAAAATGTTTTTTAATTGTTAAATTCCGAATGAACTTATTAAGGCTGGTTTCACATTTGTAGTTGTGTCCGCAGCATTTCTGCCGCATACATCTGCATGCGTCGTATTTTCCTATCTTTAGCGTTGTGGACGCAGGTACATGTGTTTGTATGCTTTGGGCCGCGTTGGACTATGCATGCGTTGTTTCGGCTTGTGCGGCTGGGCGTGGCTAACGTAACATATTGCAAATTTGAAGGCGGCAATTTGCCGCCGCCATATGCATGCGGTCGCTTGTGGAAGGAATGCATCAAAACCATGCATTACAGTCTATGAGAACGCATGCGTTCACAAGCACAAGCATTTGCTAGCGTTTTCGCATGCATGTGTTTTTCCAGAGTAAACCTGTCTAGACACTGATTGGCCACCCCCACACAAAAATAGATAAAAAGAGGGTGTGGACACTGGCAGTCCACTACTCTACAGACTGGGAACCAGACTGGAACCTGTGCAGATGTGAAGAATCACAACTTTGGATAATGTGAGTATAAAAGTGAATGTCTCTCTGTCCTTTTTGTCTCTTTAGTGTGTACTAATTTCTGTCTCTTTTTTCTTGCAGCATTCATAATGTCTTCATCTTGTTCTGAGGAGCACCCTGGCCCTGAACGTGCTGGACGGGAAAGTGAAGTGTGTACATTCCCTACTGATTGGTAAGTATTCTCTGTCACATATACACATGTGGCACAATCATTTTTTTTACTTTTTCAGAACAGTTCTTCCACTGCAGCAGAGGCAGAGCAGGAGCAGCCAGCACAAGTTCGGGTGGCAAGATGGCGTGTAAGTGTGCTTGACTAATTGTACCTTTTTTTATTTTTCCTTACTGTACTATTCTTGCCTGGTTTTTATTTCTTCACTTTGCTTCTTTCTTCCCTTTTTTGTCTTGACTACTATTTTTTTTCGTGACTTTACTTACTCTTTCCTGTTTTCTGTATCTCTTGTTTTCTTTCTTTTTCTTATCTTTACAACATTGATGTCTTTCTTTCTTTTCTAGGTTCCAGAACGGGATGAAGACCTAATTGATAATGACCTTCTAATTTCCCTGGTCAAGGAGCGAGTCCCGTTGTGGGACACCCGGGTTTAGCAGCACTCGGACGCTGTGGTGATCTGGCGGCTGTGGAATGAGGTGGCCCGAGCGGTGATGAATGGCTGGGACAATGCCCTGCCACAGGTCCGCAAGGCATTTCGTAAGTATTTCAATGTTGTGTAATGCGGCAGTGACCTTGGCTGGGATAACTCAACTGTGTGTGATGCGATAAACTCTTGCAAGTTTCTCGCATCACACACAGTTGTGTGATCCCGGCCGAAAGTGCATTGTCTAAGAAATTTTTCTTTTTTTCACAGTGAACAAAGTCAGAACCCGTTGGCGTTTGATGAAGGATCGCTTCAACAAGGACCTTCGTCAGGAGAGCCAGGTTCGCAGTGGTGCTGGAGCAAGGATGAGAAAATATAAATATCACAGCATGCTGGCGTTTTTGAGACCGGTCCTTGCTCAGAGAACGTAAGTTTTTTTGTGGAGTATTGTATTTTGTTGTATTCGCTAATCTGTATTTTTCTATTCCACAGGAGTTGACTTCTTTACTATTGTAAATTTTTGATACTATTGTTTTTCTTTTCTTTTCACAGAACCTGGAGCAGCACCCTCGAATCTGAATCTGGAGCGGTCCTTCATCGATCAGCTACGGAACCCGTCCCAGCCATCCACCAGCGAAGCAGCAAGTGGGCCGGCAACACAGACTGGAGACCAGGAAGCTCGTCCATCAGGTGTTCCCCTGTGCCAGGCCTCTGCCACTGTTTTTTTGGGGTATTCCAGCCAGCGGCAGAAGACCTCCGACAGGACACTCATGCCCGAGTTCATTCACTTGAGCTCAATCTTCCAGAATGGCCTCAAGGCGCTGGGAGACAGACTGGAAAGTGGTTTCAACCATATTCATACACTTTTCCAGGATGTCAACCAACGCCTTGACCATCTGAAAGCCAACCTCCAGAGACCGACACATCATTTTTTCAATCATATAGAACAGGGCATGCCAAAACACCTTACTCCTGACCTCCAGCTTAGTCATGCAGGCCTGCAATGCTGCTTACATTCAGGCTATGCAGCAGACTCGGTACTTGCAGCAGTCAGTTGTGGCATTTCCACCTGTGCCAACACTGACACGCTTGACCTCAATACCAAGTTCTGCTGCATACCAATGCACAGCCACAACCATTCTAAGCCCTGCCGGACACCACTACAGCGCCACCACCATGCCGAGTGCTGCTGCTGCACAGTCCACCGCCACCACCATGCCAAGTGCTGCTCCTGCTTGGACCTCCTCCACCACCACCACCGACATGCCGCAGCAACTGGACCCTGGCAGGACATCCACCACCAGCATGCAGCAGCAGCAACTGGACCCTGGCAGGCCGTCCACCATCACCAGGCCGCAGCAGCAGCACCAGCACCAGGATCCTGCCAGGCTGTCCACCAGCACCAGGCCACAGCAGCAGCACCAGGATCCTTCCAGGCCGTCCACCTGCACAATGCTGCCAGAAGACACCATGCCGACGCTCCCCAGAAGACAGCACCGCAGAACACAGGACAGGGTCAGGAATAAAAAAAAAAACAATGGACTCTTGCAATCGCTCCCCCCTCACCTCCCAATGTGTCTGTGATGTCCGGTTTGTCTCTCCCTTCCAGTGTGTCTGTCCCGTCCCATGCCTCCAACCCCATCCCTGACCTCCCTGACCTCACTAGTTTCATCGCCCCTTCCCCTGCAACCCCTTCATCGTCTTTACCCAGTCAGTCATCTCAGCTCAACATCCCCCAGTTTCATCGCTTTACCCCAAGCCGCTGCAGTTAGTAATTTTTTTTTTGTAAATAAATTTGTTTTTTTGCTCCTACTACTGTTTGGTTCTTTGTGCATTTCGCGCCGCCGGCAACACACAACGTGCGCTGACTAAACACACTTTGTGTTTTTGCCACCTCATAGCTCCAGGAGTGAGAAAACTTGAACACTGCAGCTTTGCTTCTTGTGTTTGTCATGGAGCTATGAGTTGTCAAAAACAAATATGACTTGTATTTTTTCCAGCATCTCGTCAGTCTGAGTAATCTATTGGATGCAGAATGAAGAGACGATGGAGGTAATACAAGGCATATCTATACTCACCTGGCCAGGTGTCAGAAATAGTGAATTCAAGATGCACAAAACCCAGCATCCTGATAGGCATTTGTTTTGAAATATTACATACCTTAATGTGACCAAGAGACGTTCCTCAGCAGGAATCGCTCCACGGAGCTGGGTGTCCTGTCTCCTGATGACTCCTTGGACACGACCAAGCAAATCCTGGAAGATCTCTTGAGACACTCTTGTATATTCTGCAAATTTCTCCGGGTTGGCATGGAGCTCGCTGTATAGGGTGTGGTAGGCTCCACAGCTCTCTCGGACTTCGATAATGGGGTGTCTCCAGAAACACCGACGCTGTGTTCTCTGTCTTTCTCTGTTTCTTTGTTGCTCACAAGCAAACGCAAAGGCAAGAAACAGCTTTATATCCAAATCCAGGTTGAAATAAGAATTGTAGAGAAGAGATCAAATTTCTGGTTTAGTACAAAATTTAGTCCTAATGAAAGGACATTAAGCTGATCCTCCTTTAATTGTTGTGATGACAAATTTAACACATTGCTATTTGTAGTTATTTGTTCAATTTCTTTTTGCAGGTCAAGAGGTCTGAATGTGGGGAGATGCCGGGTGGTGTCTGCTCATGTGTGAAGCCTTTTGGATTTACAATCTGAATACCAGAGTACCGAACGGACTTAAAATGAGAAATGAAATTATGTTCCATTATTGAAATTTTGTTATTATCTGTTGGATATAGTTTTTGTATAATTTTTACTTTAATTTGTATGTCTTTTTCATATGAATTTTATGCATAACAATTGTATTATTATAGTGTGTGGTGTGTTAATAGGACCTGATTTTAGGTCACATGACCTCATTTAAATCTTACAATTGGTCCAAACATACAATATAACACCCACATTGCCATTTGGTATTTAGCTTGGAAAAAGATCTTATGACAGATCGTTAGGTCCAGGGTGGTGATACATCTGGCTGACCCTAGCCCCTCAATAAGCTCATTAACCCAGGGCATCGGATAAGCGTTGAACGTGGACACCTCATTGAGCTTCCTGTAATCAATACAAAAGCACTACTATCCGTCCAGTTTCGGCACAAGGACAATAGGGCTGGATCATCTGCTGTTTGACTCCTCGATGACGCCCAGGCTCAACATTCTCTTCACCACTTTGGAGATCATCTCGCGGCCAGCTTCAGGAATTAGATACGGCCTTTGATTCACCGTCACATGCGGTTCAGTCAGGATTTTGTGCTCCATAACCTGTGAACATCCTGGTAACTCCGAAAACAGGTCTAGGTTCTGCTAAAGCAGCTCACAACACTGTTGTTTCTGGGCCAGTGACAGTGTCTCTGCCACTGTGACATCCTCGACCTTGGCTTCAGAACTGGTTCCTAGGAATATTGCTTCTACCAGATCCCTGTCTTGCCACGGTTTCAGCAGGTTTTTATGGTATGCCTCATATGGTTTTCTTCTTCCCGATTGTTGGACCCTATAGTTGACATCACTCAACTTCTTGACCACCTCGTATGGTCCATACCACTTGGCCAGTAATTTACGTTCAATGGTTGGGATCAACATGAGCACCCGGTCTCCAGTGCTTGGGCCTCTTTTGCTTGGAGGAGATTCTCCTTCACAACCGGCATCACACTCGCGATCCGGTCCTGCATCTGGGCCATAAGCTTAATAATGCTTCGGTGGGGTGTTACCTCTGCTTCCCAGGTGTCCTTTGCAATGTCCTAAGACCTCAAGGGTGGCAGTGAGAACCCCATAGAGGCATATGGGCCTTCTCTGATGGAGAACAGTAGATATGGCAGGAGGCAATCCCAATCTTGGCCATCCTTCTCCACGACCTTCTTCAGCATAGATTTCAAGATTTTATTGAACCTCTCCACCAGGTAGTCTGTTTGCAGATGGTACACCGACGTCCTAAGTTGGGTAATCTAGAGGGCCATACACAATTCCCTCATTACCTTAAACATGAACGGTATTCTTTGATCTGTAAAGCTCTCCTTCGGCAGGCTCGTCCAGGAGAAGATATGCACTAGCTCCCATGCTATACTCCGGGCGGAAGAGTTTCTCCCTGGTACCGCCTCCGGGTACCGCATAGCATAGTCCATTACTACCAGGATGTCTTGATGATGTAACTAAGGGTCCAACCAGGTCCATGGCTATCCAGTCAAATGGGACTTCAATTATGGCTAACTGAACTAGGAGACTGCGGAAGTGGGATACAGGGGCAGTTAGCTGACAGGTAGGGCAGGACCAGCAGAAATTAACAATGTCCCTGTAATACCCAGGCCAGTAGAAACTCTGAAAGACTCGATCTTGGGTCTTATCTACACCTAGATGTCCCCCCAATGCAAGAGCATGGGCCAGATATAGTACCATATGTGTATAGGGTCCCGGGACTAACAGCTGCTTTAACACTTCCCCTCAACGTTTAGTGACCCGATATAGCAACTCCTTATTGACTGCAAAGTACTAGAACCTGCTGTGAGCCCCCAGCTTTTGGGCAACCCCATTTATCACAGTCACATTTTCCAGTACATTTTTCAAAGTCTAATCCTGCATCTGGGCAGTCCCAAAATTCCCGCTAGAAACCCCAGTTCAGGAATTTTTGCCTCACTGGTCACTAGGGTGACTGGATCTCATATGGGGGGGAAAAAATGTCAGAATCTTGTTCGTCTGGACCCCACAAAACGATTCCCCTTTCCAGATATTGAGAGAGACAAAATTTGAGCTCGATCAAACGACGTTAACCCGTGCCGCTCGTCGCTCAAAGTTTGAAAAAATCCAAATTGAGGTATTTTAAGATTTAGGTATTTTGCATAGTCTGTTAGACTATAAAGAATGTGACAACAACATTGCAGAAATAGCCCTGACCAAATTTTCGAACCATTTGTGGTATTTGAATGCAGAGTTGGTGGGATTATCGTTTTTTGATCCCACCATTACAGACAATGAAAAGTTGTTAATGGCTAATAAATTGCTCAGTAGCACAGATGAACCATCAGAGCACGCTAACCTACATGAGTTGATAATTTTACATAGTTATCTAATCTATTCTAGAGCTTTTGTTAAAGTAGTTTTTGAAACGTCAGAATATAATGCTCGGCATTTGCTTACAACTTGCAGGACATATTGCTTTTGTTCTTCATCTTTTGTCAGAAGGTCGTTAAAGTCGGTTACTTCCTACCTCTTTTAATTTTTCTTTCCTAACTTTTGGATTTACAACCCTAGCGTGCTCTGATGGTTCATCATCAAAAAACGATAATCCCACCAACTCTGCATTCAAATACCACAAATGGTTCGAAAATTTGGTCAGGGCTATTTCTGCAATGTTGCTGTCACATTCTTTATAGTCTAACAGACTATGCAAAATACCTAAATCTTAAAATACCTCAATTTGGATTTTTTCAAACTTTGAGCGACGAGCGGCACGGGTTAACGTCGTTTGATCGAGCTCAAATTTTGGCTATCTCAATATCTGGAAAGGGGAATCGTTTTGTGGGGTCCAGACGGACAAAATTCCGACATCGATTTTTTGCGGTCACCCTACTGGTCACCATCTCATCTTAATCACCAGCCAGGACACACAAGGGGAACTCATCCATCTCTGACTGTGATGAGGTTCAATGTTTCAACAGGGTTGAGCTGGCTCCTGTCCGTGTGCTTTGGTATCTCCGCCTTTCCCCACAATTCCCAGAAAAGTCCCATCCGAGAGGTGCATGCGCAGGACTCAATGGTAGCAGACATGCGCCGCTGAGCTCCGCTCAACAGCAGACTAAAAATAGCCCTTATTAGAATCCGGACCATAGCGTTCTGAATGCCGGGGAGGTCCCTGCTTACCCAGGACCTTTGGAGTGAGATACCGGCGAGGAGGGACCCTGCATGACTGGTGACACGTCCGATTTCTGAACACTTCTCAGGAGGCAGGAAATCCAAAATGGCCGCCGCACCCATGTCTTCTACTTCTTCTCCTGCTTCTCAGTCGCAGGTAATCACAGTAGCTGGTGGGGGTGATCTCCCCCTCCACCGGGACACCGCAGTACACACAGCAGAGCTGAGTAAAGCCCTACAGGAAATTTTTAAAGCTGAATTAGCCTTGGCCATGCAGACTATTACCTTAAAGTTACAGGACATTGCACAAAGAACCTCTGCATTAGAGGAAAAGATGGATGCAGTAGCTGATTCTTTGGAGGGGGACCAGGGTGCCCTTAAACACCACATGGAGCGTATCACTGAACTGGAATTGAAGTGTGAGGATATTGAAAACAGATCCCGCAGGGAAAATCTACACATCCAGGGCCTCCCTGAGGAAATCACAGCCCTTAATGATACAGCCGCCACACTGTTTTCTGCTCTGTTCCTGCAAACAGAACCAGCTCTGCTGCACATCACTAGAATTCATAGAGCTGTGGGGAAATCAAGTTCAGACAAAAACCCCAGAGACGTCATCCTTGAACTGCTTCATGAAGAAGACCGAGATTTAATACCATCGGTGACAAGAGGTCTTCATACGCTGCCTGACCTCCTGGGCTTGGTACAAGTTTTTGCAGACATAGCACCTGCCACTATGACAAGGAGGAGAAATCTAAGACCGGTAACTGTGATGCAGCAGCAAAAAAGGCAAATGCAATTCTAGGATGTATTAACAGAAGCATACAGTCTAGATCACGTGAAGTCATTATCTCCCTCTACTCCTCTTTGGTCAGACCTCATCTGGAATATTGTGTCCAGTTTTGGGCACCACATTTTAAAAAAGACATCAACAAACTGGAGCAAGTACAGAAAAGAGCGACCAGAATGGTGACCGGTCTGCAAACCCTGTCTTATGAGGAAAGGTTGCAGGATTTGGGAATGTTTAGTTTGCAAAAGAGAAGACTGAGAGGAGACTTAATAGCTGTCTACAAATATCTAAAGGGCTGTCACATTGTAGAAGGATCATCTTTATTCTCATTTGCACAAGGAAAGACTAGAAGCAATGGGATGAAACTGAATGGGATGAGACACAGATTAGATATTAGAAAAAACTTTTTGACAGTTAGAGTGATCAATGAGTGGAACAGGCTGCCACGAAAAGTGGTGAGTTCTCCTTCAATGGAAGTCTTCAAACAGAGGCTGGACAGACATCTGACTGGGATGATTTAGCGAGTCCTGCTTTGAGCAGGGGGTTGGACCAGATGGCCCAGGAGGTCCCTTCCAACTCTAAGATTCTATGATTCAAACTGCCGCCTTACAAGCAGCCCAGATTAAATATCGATGGGGATTCCCCTTCGCCCTGTCCTTCTCAGCGCATAGCAAAACCTACATGTGCAGGTTGTTGGAGGAAGGTAACCTGGCACTGAATCAGGCAGGCATATCAGAAATGGATGCCCCCCAACCACTAGCACCCCGACACCCAAGGTCTGCGAGGGAGTGGACAGAGGTCCGTAGATCGGGCCGCCAGCAATCGAATGTCACTTGATTAGCTTCACTCTACACTCATACCCAAGTTGGGGTATGAACTTTTTCTCTTTTTGCCAGTGGACCTCCAGTGGAACGAGCAGGTCTTGATGGAACTGTTGGCACCTCCCGATTATGACTGATTCTTATCTGTTCCAGCTGTTTTGATCTATTTACAAAAGTGTTTGCTTAATGCATTTGAGACTGCCTTGGTTGCATGAGATGGTCCTGACTGTTACAGAATTTTAATATAAGCAGGGGCTTTGCCTGTTGGGATATTACATGTTGCCCACATTTGGTGATTTCTGGTTTACCCTTGATATTAAGGGACACCAGATCACTATGCGAATTGGACTTGCAGTCCATTTGATGTTATCTGTTTACTGTTTGATTGGTGTCTATGTCTCCCTTCCCTCCTGTTTTTTCCTTTTGTCTCCACATAGGATTGCTTATATTTGCTGTTCTTATTGGTTCTGAGATCTCTACAGGGTTACTGATTTGAATTCCTGCTCCCATGCATACGGGGTGGTCGGGGAATCTCATTTTTTGGCATCCCAAAATCTGGACAAACATGTGCAGGGTTCTATCACATAATGTAAGGGGCTTCAATTCCCCTTTAAAACGCAAAAAGCCCTTCCTGGATTACCAAAAACATAGCCCAGATATTATTTGTCTCCAGGAGACTCATTTCTCCAGCTCTTCATGCCCAAAATACTTTGAATCTGCCTATTCTTGTTTTTTTGTGTCGGCCTGGGATCATAAGACAAGAGGTGTAGCGGTCTTCCTTAAAAATAGCTTTCCCTTACAGCCGGTAAACACCTACACAGATCATGAGGGTAGATTTTTTATTCTTCAAGCAACGTTACAGGGACAAAATATTTGTATTGTCAATAGTCATCTCCCAGCCTCGTCCCAATTCTCAGTCTTCAAATTAATCCTAGCCAAACTCAATACGTTCTCATTTAACCATGGTGTGGTGATTTTAATTTTTACTATTAATCCTTCTCTAGATAGTAGCGCTGCAAAACACTCTGATATTGCTAAAATAGAGAGGAAGAAAATCTTTTGTCTCATGAAGGAGAATCACTTAGCAGATCTTTGGAGGGAACGTAATGGGACTTCAAGGGGTTACACTTACTACTCTCCAGCACACAAAACGTATTCTAGAATTGACCTACATTTGACCACAGCTACCTCACTCACAACGGCTCTTTATACACGCCACATACCCGCCTCGTGGTTGGACCATGATGCGATTATGTCAGTTTTTAAATTTAATATAACCACGTCTAGGCTCTATAGATAGAGGCTAAACGAGTCTGTCCTTGCTGACTCAGTTAATGTATCCGCTATAAAAGCTTGGAGCAATTTGGCTTGCGCACAAAAAATATATTACCAGTTCTCTGATTAAGTTAGCAGCCAACAGGAAAAAAGAAAGGTCTGAATTACAGACCAGATTGGAAAACAAACTGCAGAAGTTAGAATTGACCAATCAATACTTATCTAAAGAAATTCAAGATACGAAATTACAATTAGATGCCATTCTTACTACCAAAACAGAGAGGGCCCTAACTTGGACTAAAGCCACGTTTTATAAACATGCCAATAAGCCTAATAAGATGTTAGCTCATAAGCTTAGAATGAAAGAGTCACTTAATATAATATGCTCTATTTAAGACCCTAAGGGTCAGATCTCAACCCACCCCGATGTCATTTATAACACTTTTAATGAATACTACCAGAGTTTGTATTCGGCTCCACAATCACCCCCCCACTACTGGAGTCATTCCATCACAAACTTCATCTACCTAGATTGACTGAGTTCGTGGCACAACAACTCCATTTAGACATCTCTGAGGCGGAAATAGTTTCAACAATCAAAAAAGTAAAAAAAAGAAAGGCTCCAAGACTGGATGGTCTTACAGCAACATATTATAACAAATTTAGCGATGTGCTGATACCACATATAAAAAACCTCTGTAATTCGCTACTAAATGGCTCACATTTTCCCCCTGAGCTCTACGTGGCGTATGTAACCGTAATCCCTAAACCTAAGAAAGAACATCCCCTCACAAAAAATTCTAGACCTATATCCCTCTTAAACATTGACTTAAAAATCTTTACACCCATTGTGACTAACAGGATCAATAAAATCCTCCCTCACCTCATCCAACGGGATCAGGTTGGTTTTATACCAACGCAACAGGACCCAGATAATATTAGAAGAGTGTTAAATATTATTCATACAACTAACCTACAACGAAAGTGACTTCTACTGCTTGCATTAGACATTGATAAGGCTTTCGATTCGGTGTCCTGGACATATCTTTTTACGGTTCTATCAGAATTTGGATTCTCCCCTAAACTTATAAAGTGCCTCCAATTGTTATATGATAGCCCTATTGCTTATTTAAAACTCCCGTCAACACATCCCACTCCAATTAATATTCAGAGGGGTACCAGGCAGGGCTGTCCTCTATCTCCGGCTCTTTTTGCACTTGCAATGGAACCCATTGCGGAAGCATTAAGGAGAGATCAGAATATCCTGGGCCCTGAGAATATGGGAGACCAATATAAAGTCAGCCTCTTTGCGGATGATCTCTTGCTAACATTAATAAGTCCCCACACTAAACTCCCTCACTTGTTTTCCCTCCGTCATTAATTTGAGAAGATCTCAGTGTTAAAGATTAACATTGATAAGTCTGAAGCATTATTTGTAAATTTTCCTAAGACAGAGCAAACTAATATAGCATCCCATTCTGGGTTTATACACAAAGAACATTATCTAACATATCTGGGTATCAACTTAACAGGTCAACTCTGTTAAGGTGGAATTGCACTCCACTCATCCAAAACTTCCAGAGGGATCTGGAGAGATGGGCTTCCTCAAAGTTATCCAGGCTCGGCAGAATACATGCATTAAAAATGGTGTCACTGCCTCGCTTCTTATATCTATTTAGGTCCTTCCCAATTATGGTACCAGCCAGAACGTTTACTCATTTACATTTTATGATGTATAAGTTTCTTTGGCTAGGAAAACAACCCAGAATTGCGCAGAAACTTATGTTCCGTCATAGAAAAGAAGGGGGTTTATCCCTCCCTAATTTTACACTTTATTACTAGTCGGCACAGATTGCTCAATTAATAAGTACGTATTCATATCCCAATAGTCCGAGATGGGTTATTGTGGAATCATTTCTCTCTAAACCATTCTCTTTATCAGGCCTAATGTGGACCACAGACAGACTTCTATGGGGGTTAAAGAATGTGGCTCCTTTTACAGTCCACTTGTTGCTTCTTTGGAGGAAAGTCCGGTTTAAATATAACTTACAATCAAGCCCTTCTCCCCTGACAGTTATATTACAAAACTCCATGTTCCCACCAGGCCTTGAGTCACAAATTTTTTCTTGGTGGAACATGAAAGGTATTCATATACTTAAACATTTGTGTTCCCCATTTAATATCTTACTTGACAAAAATTTGAACCTCCAGTTAGGGAGGTAATGCGATTGAATCAAATCTTCCACTTTGCAAAGCAGATCCTCCCGAGCGGTACTACTCTCAGGGCAACGAGTTTTGAAAATAAATGTCTAAGTGACCCTTTGGGCAAGGGAACGATCTCATTGATCTACTATGCTATAAATTCTCCACAAGATGATAAAAAACTGAAATATATGTTACAATGGGAGGAGGATCTGGGGTTTGAACAATCAATTGATGAATGGTATCATAGCTGTGACACTCTATCGAAAGGTAGTCACCAGACTTCCCTTGTGGAGACCTCCTTAAAACTATTGCACAGAGTCTATTATGTACCGGAAAAAAATCACAGCATTTTTCCTAATGTCTCGGGAGACCATTTTAGGGGCTGTGGAATATCTGGTGACATGAAACATATTTGGTGGTCTTGTACAGTGGTTTCTAGGCTTTGAGAGAAGGTGAAGCGTCTGATAGCACAGATGTATGGTGGACCGGTTGAACTGGGACCTTCTACCCTTTTACTGGGAACCAGGCCTTCCCGGCTTCCAAAAAGGTTTCAGAAGCTAGTAAACTACTTATGTATGGCCACTAAAATCCACATTGCGGCAAAGTGGAAGTCGCCCTCACTGTCAATATCTATGGTGAAAGATAAGATGAACGACATTATGTTATATGAAAGAATAGAAGCAACTAGAACTGACACGTGGGATTCTTTCTTCAGGGTTTGGCATCCCTGGATGGAGCGTCACTCAGATACTCGACTGGATCATGCAGTGAGGCTCTCTCTGTAGCCAATTGAGAACTGATCACGGCTTGGAATGGGATTCATATATGATCCTACAATAGTGGGTTGAATAACCACTTTAAACGCCCTGGATTGGTTATTGATGATACCATTATAGATTATTGGATATCATATAATTAAATCCTTTGTGCCTTTCCCTACCCCTGTCTATGTGCTGTCTTCCCTTATATTATTTGAAGTTTATTGAAAGTATATTAAATTGTTAGTTTACACTCCCTTGCATGGAAGTTCATAACTTGGATTTGGTTTAATAAGTTTCTGAATAAAAATTTATAGAAACTAAAGTCCCATCCGATTATCACGGGGTGTAGCAAACCTTTGACTACTCTGACTCATGGGACACTGTACCCTGGCTCGTTTTAACTGACACTCTGGCAACTGGATAATCTTAGGTGTCCCCATGGATACAGCGGATGCACACGTTTCCTTGGGATCAACTGGTGGGGGAATATCAGGGTCACCAAACTCCAAGAGTCCTGACACCAGTACTCCATTTATTGTCACGGGACATGACTGCGGCCCCTCTCCAGGCTGATAGTCCACACTGCAGGTGGGATAGGCATAGTAGGACCAGTGCCTCCCTAGGCTGCAGTCTATCTCTTCGGAGGACAAGGGACAGAGGGCTGCTATGTCCCGGACCATGACATCTTCAGCACAGCAAGTCTTTACCCATGGCCTTGGACAACCTCTCAGCGACCACTTGGGATCTAGGACTCCCCCAATGGTGGCTCTACTACCCCTCTTTGGGGGCTCAGGTTCTCGCTTGGTACCCCAGTATGGGGATGCACCACCCCTTGACTTTCTTAGTGACCTCTCGAACCAACTGAAACTGCTTCACTAGGCCAACCAGTTTGTCCACATTTCAGGGATCTCCCTGGGCAACCCAGGTCTGCACCAGACTAGGAATGGAGTGCACAAATCTGTTCATAACAATGTGCTCTACCATCCGGGCTGGGGTGGAAGATTCTGGCTGCAACCATTTTTGCACAAGATACAATAAATCAAACATCTGGGATTGAGGCGGTTTGTCCCCATAATATGTTCAGTGGTGAACCCTTTGTGCTGTCACTGACATAGTCACTCCTGCATGGGCTAAAATTTCAGTTTTTAACTTGGCATACACCTGCACATCCTGTAATGCCAAATCATAATAGGCCTTCTCATCAGTCAGATAGAGGGCCAGCACCTCCACCCACTGCTCTGGCAGTAGCTTCTCACACTCCACCACCCACTCGAACACTGTCAAAAATGCCTCCACATAATCACCTGGGTCATTTTTTGCATGACTCGTCTTACCATCTTCTGGACATGTGTGTTGTCAACTGGACTTGGGGGAGGGGCTGCCGGTCTTCCACAAACCACCTTTGAAGGCAAGTCAATCTGCTTCTGATGCTGTTGCTGCTGCATCTGCTGTATAAGCAGTTTACTCATCTCTTGTTGTGCCATCTGTTGCTGCTGTAATTATTGCTGGTGTTGTAGTTTCTGTTGCTGCTGTGCTTGTAGCAGATGTTTGAGCAGGTCCTTCTTCTTGCCTGGTGTTGTACGTGTCTGTTGGGAATGCTGCCCGCATTTCTAACTCCACCTGTGGTAGATCGGCTTACTCAGCTGCACACGGAGGTAGACATAGGTACACTGTGACTTTAAGAACTTCCTTTGGATTATTATAGGCAGCATAAACCAATGTGTAGTAAAGCAAATACAGCCCTCTGGGCAAAAACAGGAAAACAAAAGGGACGTTTAGCATACGCCTTTCTGAAGTGTTTCCTCTCCAGGCACACACTCAACACTGAAAGCTTTGTCAGCCAGCCATTTAAGCCACAGACCATGTGACTGATCACTTGATTGTGACATCACCAAGGTCCTGTTAGCACACGGCAGTGCTCGGCTCTGTAGGTGGAGATAAGGTGGATATTCTTCCACCCGCACAATGAATGTCCACATAAAAACCAGCCTATAAGATAACTTTAATTTACCCCTCACAACATGTAGTGTGCTGGAGGAAAGTACTCGGATTTCACATCACTGCGCAGTGACACATATCTCCCCTCCATCACTTTACCACTGACACTGTCACAGTCCCTAGGACACAGTGGGCAGTGGGATGTGACAGTGAGAACTTAAAATCACAATGACATATTGCAACATTGGATGCAACAATTCCCTATGGTGTAGGGTTGTGACCTACTGTGACATACTGCGGCAAATGTTGCATGTTTCCAAATGTGTTGGGTTTTCTGTCACTGAACTCTTGACAAAGCTACTATATAGTAGCGATAGGCATGGCCACTCATACTATCAATCAGTCATATCTTGTTTCCATGGCTTCGGTACGTTATGTTGCTATATAAGCCTCCAAAAACTTGTTCCAAATTTATCGGGATCATATTATGCACTCATAGGGTATTACATCTTGTTGGGTACATTTTGTTGCTATAAAATCCTCAGCAAACTTGTTAAGCAAATTTATTGGTATCATGTTGCTTACCCATAGGGTATTGCATCTTCTTTGGTACATTTCGTTGCTATAAAAGCCTCCAAAAACTTGTTAAAAAATGTATCGCTATTATAATCCTCACCTATAGACTATTCCATAGTCTGGAGTACATTTAGTTGGTATAAAAGCCTTAAAAAAGTTGTTAAAAAGTTTATCAGTATTATATTGCTCATCTATAGGGTATCAGATATTCTAGGGTACATTTTGTTGATAAATAACGGCATATTTTGTTCCCCTGGTTTCGGTACATTTTGTTGTTATTTAAGCCTCACAAAACTTATTCAAAATGCATTGGTATTATATTGCTCACCTGTAGGTTATTACATCTTCTTGGGTACATTTTGTTGCTATAAAACTCTAAAAAAAACTTGTTCAAAATTTTTTGGTATTATATTGGTCGTTGTCAATTTGGTATTACATCTTCTTTGGTACATTTTGTTTCTACATAAGCCTCCAAAAACTTGTTGAAAATTTATCGGTATTATATTGCTCGCCCGTATGGTATTACATCTTCTTTGGCAGCAGCATGTCAATTCTCTGTGTTTTTGCGTTTTTCACCATTGACTTCACTCAAATCAATAAAAAACGCAGGCTAAAACTCACCTAAAATGTGCGTTTTTGCAGCTGCGTTTTTCCTACCAAGACATGCAGAAACGGTGTAGAAATTTTACTCAACGTTTCCATATACCCTTCTTGGTATTATATTGCTCATCCATAGACTATTCCGTGGTCTGGAGTACATTTCGCTGGTATATAATCCTCAAAAGTGCATATCCTTTATGAGTCTAGGAGTACCAATACAAGACAATTTGAACACAGTGTGTATGATATGAGGCCCTCCTTTATATCTAGTGCAGGGTATATGTGAGTCCCATATTTTTGGCAGTTCTTGCTTCCTTCATAAATTAAACTGAAATTTCCTATTTTATAATAAATAAACCAATTTTAGTTTACTTTAATTGTATTTTTTACATCCTTTTTCAATTTTGCTTTATATACAAGTCATTATAGAGAAATAAATATTTCTTAACATTTTTTTCCTGTAAAAATACAATTTCTCGTCGGTTTGGAATGTTTTATTGTTACTCCTTAGGGGATGTGCCCACGATCTGGAATATCAGCATTTTGGACACAGCTCACCTGCGCTGTGTTCAAAACGCTGCGTTCTAAGTTACAAGCACAGTGGATAGAATTTATAGAAATCCCACGCCCATGCTTCTTATCATGTTGCTGCAAATGCAGGTAGAAGCTAGCTCCACTAGGGGGCGAAAGAGTGGAGAGAGGTCCAGCACACAGATGAAGCAGACCTGCCGTGCAGCAGCGAAGGTACCACCAGGTGGCAGCAGAGAAGTCAAACAAGTCAGGTCAAATCCTAGACTGTAGTGCAGTACCAAAGGAATAAGCAAACTCAGGGTCAGAGACAAGCCAGGGATTAGTAACAGTCAGGAGCAGATATGCCAGAGACAAGATACAAAAGCAGATCAGAGTCCAAGCCGAGTTCAAGTACCAAGAAGTCCAGACACAAAGGGTACACACAGTCGGTACAGGGAGCAGGAAATAACACAGACATGGGTCGAGTCAGGAGTTACAGCAGGACAAATCAGGGTGTAACAGAGTCAACTACTCACGCCGTAGGCAGAACTATAACTGACATTGCCTGCAGGAAGCAATGGCGATAAATAGCAAACCTGAACCCAGACAGAGGCTGAGAAATAATAACCCCTGAAATGACCAGACCAGCAACATGGAAAGACAGGACTCAAAACTCAGTCGGGATGCTGACACTTCGATTTGACGCTACGTAAACTCACACGCAGCATGTCATTTATCTGCAGTGGAGGCGCTAGTCTCCACTGCGTAGTCTCACCCATAGTCATTCATTAGATGTGGTAAATTCACTCGGTTCAACAAACACATGCATGATTGGAACACAGAATTTTGGATGCAGCAAAAATATGCTGTGTTCAAAATGCTGCTATATCCTGATTGTGGGCACATAGCCTTAAAGTGGAGCATATGTGTGATACCATTGTTCTCAGCAGCGATCTGTGAGTCAGAGATGCTTCCAGGGGTCGTCCCTATGCTGTTCTTCTTCCAGTCAGAGTTTTTCCCATCCATTTGAACATTTTCACTGCCCCCTAGACCTCTTTTTAGAGTCTGACGGAAAAAAGCTAAACTTTACCATTTACTCCTATTATACTTGTTAATCGAAACAATTATTTGAGTATTAGGAATTGTTCGGTTCAGGCAACGAGCAACCAAGCATTTTAGTGTTCACTCATCCCTAGTGTGCACTATTCATTCTGTGCAGATCTTTTCTTTTAAAACTCTAAAATAGCTGCGCAACGTTTTAGTGGATTGCTGTTGTGTGACACATGTCACGTGGCTCTAGCGTGATCCGCACAGCAAGAAAGTCTTACGGTTTTCAACTCTGTCCGCATTATGAGGCTGTGGATAGCATTGAAAGTAGCACTCTCCAGGCCCGATCACCGTTGCGACCTCTGTGACCATGATCATAATGGCGCTCACTAATATATTCCGTGCACCTGTTGCTTACCCTACTATAACATAATCCACTTTATAACTTTGTCTCCAGTTCTGAAAAGATGAGAACATTTAATGCATTCATGAATAATCATCTCATGTCATCAATTATTTATAATTTTATTTTTGTGCCGAACCTGGTGATGTAAATCAGTAAAAAGGTCAAATACGCATAAAACATTCAAACCTAACAATCAGCACTGTACCAGATGTCGGAAAAAAAAAAAAAAACATGACAGTTTTACTGAAATACAATGAGGCTGAACAGAAGGGGGTTATTTGTGTTACATATGACATTTGTGTTACTAATACATGTGAACTACTATTACAGTGATGGTTTTATAAGGCACCATTGCCTCCAGTTATTTCAGGTAAATTGCTAGTTTGGATTCCATTCTCACAGGGATTGAATGTAAATGAATCTTTCAGCCACAAATTCTAATAATTATGTCTTTGTTATTCACAGAAATATAGAAATCTTGGAGCATTAGAAATGATATGCTACATGTGCAGGAGAGTAATGATAAATGGATCATTTGTACTGAGCCGAAAAGGAGACATTTCCCTAGAGATACCGTAAATATCCTTCTTACATAATGTTGTTACTACACTCACATTTCTTACTATGTGGTAAACTGGGTGTAATATTACTGATAATACTATCATCTACTAACAGTTTAACTGATTAGGCTGCATTTCATTATTCAACATCCATTGCATTGACAAGGTTTTGAAAGATTTAGTCTTTTTTTAAAGTGGGGGACCACGGGGTGGCTATTTTAGAGAGCATTTTTGAATTTCATTCTTTTTGACCCACTATGGATCAATTCATCAATCATTTGATTACTTGTATAATACTTTTGAAAACATAGTATTTAAAGGCTTTATTGTCTGTCAGTTGTATATTGATGGTCAAGCTGTTAAGCCCCCATACACTTTAGATAGCTGTCAAACAAATTATAGTTTAGCCCAGGGGAAAGCAATTAATTTTCCCAAGAGGCCATATGAGAAAACATAACTGTTGTGGAGGGCCGAACCAGTAGGCTGAAATTAAATGGAATCTGTCACCCTCTGGGATGTAGATGACCTAATAATATGGGCATATAGGTAATAGAAATGTTACACCAGTCCTACCTGTATACCTCATCTTAATTATCTTGTTGTGGAGAAATGTTATATTCTGTCTTTATGGTAATGATTTATTCCAGGATTCGGGGCGTGTGGTGCCTGGAAGAAATCCCTGCCTCCTGTCTTCATTGTAATACTACCCCCTGCCATGCAACGTCAGTTTTGGCCCTGGAATCCCACGCCTGCACCCTGCATTCGCACCACAATACATACCTTTTCCTCCTGGCAGGAGACAGACAGTATGTGTGGTGCATACACTAGAGAGAGGGACAGCCCCTTTTCCAATGTCCAGAGGCTCCATAGTTAAAGCATAGTTGGTTGTCTCTGTGGTGTCTTTTCTCTCTTTCCATCATCGAGATAGCCCCAACCTCCATGGGCTCAGGGATGGACGCAGTGTCACACAGGTTGGAGTATAATGAGGTAATGAGGTCTCCTGCTGCATCACTCCTCTAGCACGAAGCCTCCGGTCCATACGGACCGCCTGCGTCATGGCGTCCTCCAGGGTATCGGGGGGAGAATGTAATGCCAGAGCGTCCTGTAAGCAGTCGGACAGGCCCCTGCGGAACAACCCCTTCAGGGCAGCATTATTCTAGGATACTTCAGTGGCCCAGCGCCTAAACTCTGAGCAGAACCATTCGGTTGAGTGCCTCCCCTGTGTTTCACTCATCACCTTATTCTCTGCCAGATGCACTCTATTAGGCTCGTCATAAATGTGCCCCAAAGCCTCAAAGAACAGGTTCACCAATATACGTTCAGAAGCAGAGGGAGAGAGAGAGAGAGAAAGCCCATGCCTGTGGAGCCCCCCTTAATAAGGACATAATGATCCCCACCCTCTGTCTTTCATTACCAGAAGCTCGGGGACGTAAATCAAAAAACAACTTACATCCCTCTTTAAAAACCCTAAAAAATTTTTTATCCCTGGAAAAATTGTCAGGTAACTTTACCGGTGGTTCGGGGTCCACTAAGGACACATCAGTAGGGCACCCATCCCGAGTTCCCAATGGAAGAGGAGCCTGTAGAGTGCCCGCCACATCTCTCTGCACCTGTTGGTGTGAGTGAACCTGGGCTTGCTGCTGCATAGACAGCTTTTACATCATCTGAGTGAGGCTATTCACCTGCTCAGAGAGAGCATGCAGCGAATCCATGACCAGGGAAAAAAAAAGATGCAAATCCTGTTTAAATGTTATGGTCAGTTATAATGTCAGGAGACAGATAGTCTGCGCAGTGCATACACACTAGAGAGAGAGAGAGAACAGTACCGAAGAAGACTGTGTTTACTGAGCACACTCTCCAGAGGGAGAGGGACAGAGATAGTAGCAGGCAGAAACTGAGGTGTGCAGAGACACAGACAAGGACCTAGCGGGTCACATGACCAGAGCAGGAAGGTCCTAAAGGCTAGAACTAGTACTCATGTGAACTGGGTGTCATGGTCACGTGTGTCTGGACGCAGATGTTTCCGCAAGGCGAACCCATAACACACGTGACCCTGGATACAGCGCCTCCAGTGGGGCGAATTTAAATAATAAAACGTGCAGATGGATACACCGCCTCCACCTGGCGAATTTAGGAATTACACGTTATACATACATTCTGGAAACCTCGCCTCCAGTAAGGCAAATTAAATAATAAGGGGGACCTGGGAAACATTAACAATGGTGGGCCCTGCGATAGGGAATAGGGAAGTGGAGACCTCCTGAGCTCCCCTGAGCCAGTGTCCCTGCACTCCTTACGTTCCCTATACAGGCTCTGCACCTGTCGCCGCACGCGAACCTTAAACCCTTGCTCGCCCTGAACCTAAACCCTCACTAGGGAGTAGGCCGGTGCGGAAACTAATCCCACCACTGCACTAATAACACACATGAGGGAAAGAGACAATACAGGGGGACACCACTTAGCTTTATGCTCTGTGCTTATGCTCCTGCAACAGAGCCCTCCACCTGCGTGCATCTTCTCCTCCACCCGGATCCATCACCATAACAGGATCCTTCACCATAGTGCAGCCTTGGAGCAGTCCACCACCAGTTGCTGCTGCTTAGTAACAGAGTCCCAAAGATGAGTTCAGCTTCTGCCACGAAGGCAAGCATGCTTGAGTCCAGCTCAGCAGCCAAGTCCCACATGGTGAGTGCCACTCTCCATAGTCGCCACTCCACCAGTCCATGCAGACACTTCCTGCCGACACCATCACTGCGACCCCACCACGCCATGCCAGCCCTTCGTCCAGACACCATAGCTGACACACGTCCCCCCTGGCTAAGCTGCGCAGGACTCCTCCTCAGCTCCATCCTTCCACCAGGCTCTCACCAACTCAGAATCAATGAATGAATCTGTATCACCAGCAGTGATTACACACCCTGAGACTCATTTATAGAGCCCCACACCTGATTCATAATTATGTGCGCATTAAACCTAAAGTGCGATACCACTAACCACCACCGGGGACAGTCAAGTCACTTTGGCAACTTGCCAAAAGGAAAAAAAGTTCACTCTGTGCTTTTAAAACTGTCAGATCAAATTCAGATCATGACAGTACCCCCTCCTTAATGAGGGGCCTCTGGACCCTCAAGACCACCCCTCATTAGGGAAACACCTACAGCGGGGACGCCCAGATCCTGAGTTCACTCCACCACTACCTGAATTCAGGTTTATGACAAACACACTGCTGGTATTGGCAAAAAAGTTCATTTTGGAGGCACCACTCGTCTCCACAGCGCCGACCTGGGGAACGAGTTTATGTATGTGTATGTTTGTTATGAGCTGATCAGGCTCCACAACACACTTCCACAAGATGTTTTTTGGTGGCACCCATACACGCTCGTTCACACACAGGTCCGGACCTGAACGTTCATTGCACACATTTGTCATAATTGGTGAACTCGTTCTGAACTAGACAGCAGAGGCGTCCCCCTGTGTCACCACACTCACACCCCCGCTATTCTCCACGGGACACCACCCTCCAACCCTCTTTACCATGAGGTCTACGCCTCCCAGGGTTGGTTAATGGCGAGGGTTGAGATTTGTCCCTACTCCCCCCAGCACACCTGCTGCTCACACCAGGAGGAGAGGGGACCGGATATGGAGGAACATCAACTCGCTGGTCACCTCCACACGACCAGGAGGGGGCGGCATTAAAGATTTGGCGTGAGCCCCGTGGACTCTACACCAGTCTGCTCATCACTGGAACGTACCCCTTCACCTCGGGGAATACCAAGCAGCTCCGTGGGGCACCATTCCTCCCACCTGCCTGGGTACGCCCGCGTGCATGAGCAAGTCCCGCTGCCCAGCAGCGACTCTAGGGGCTCTTAGCCAGATCACAGCCGCCATTTTTTTTTTTCTCAGCAGAGGCCCCAGACCCAGATAACTGCTGCTGCAGCGGCTTAAACACACCATGCCGCTCCCAGTCACCTCAGTGAAGCCCAGCAGCAACTGCTCACAGGTCACCACATGGCCAAAGGCCCCAAACCCTGACAATTACTCACAGGTCTCCACAAGGCCAAAGGCCCTAGACCCTGACAATTGCTCACAGGACTCCACATGGCCAAAAGCTGCTCAGAGAACCAAAAAAAAACAAAACTGCATGGGCTGGTGATAATGTCATGGTCACGTGTGTCTGGACGCAGATGTTTCCGCGAGGCGAACCCATAACACACGTGACCCTGGATACAGCGCCTCCAGTGGGGCGAATTTAAATAATAAAATGTGCAGATGGATACACCGCCTCCACCTGGCGAATTTAGGAATTACACGTTATACATACATTCTGGAAACCTCGCCTCCAGTAAGGCAAATTAAATAATAAGGGGGACCTGGGAAACATTAACAATGGTGGGCCCTGCGATAGGGAATAGGGAAGTGGAGACCTCCTGAGCTCCCCTGAGCCAGTGTCCCTGCACTCCTTACGTTCCCTATACAGGCTCCGCACCTGTCGCTGCACGCGAACCTTAAACCCTTGCTCGCCCTGAACCTAAACCCTCACTAGGGAGTAGGCCGGTGCGGAAACTAATCCCACCACTGCACTAATAACACACATGAGGGAAAGAGACAATACAGGGGGACACCACTTAGCTTTATGCTCTGTGCTTATGCTTCTGCAACAGAGCCCTCCATCTGCGTGCGTCTTCTCCTCCACCCGGATCCATCACCATAACAGGATCCTTCACCATAGTGTAGCCTTGGAGCAGAGTCCACCACCAGTTGCTGCTGCTTAGTAACAGAGTCCCAAAGATGAGTTCAGCTTCTGCCACGAAGGCAAGCATGCTTGAGTCCAGCTCAGCAGCCAAGTCCCACATGGTGAGTGCCACTCTCCATAGTCGCCACGCCACCAGTCCATGCAGACACTTCCTGCCGACACCATCACTGCGACCCCACCACGCCATGCCAGCCCTTCGTCCAGACACCATAGCTGACACACGTCCCCCCTGGCTAAGCTGCGCAGGACTCCTCCTCAGCTCCATCCTTCCACCAGGCTCTCACCAACTCAGAATCAATGAATGAATCAGTATCACCAGCAGTGATTACACACCCTGAGACTCATTTATAGAGCCCCACACCTGATTCATAATTATGTGCGCATTAAACCTAAAGTGCGATACCACTAACCACCACCGGGGACAGTCAAGTCACTTTGGCAACTTGCCAAAAGGAAAAAAGTTCACTCTGTGCTTTTAAAACTGTCAGATCAAATTCAGATCATGACACTGGGGAGCACAAGGCGGAAAGTAAGAACCGGGAGCGGGATCAGACTAGCCAAGGTCAGTAACAGGAGGACAGCACAGGACAAAAGAAATGAGACAAAAACGTAGTCAGGAGACAAGCCAAAGTCAATTACCAAAAGAGCTGAACAATGAGGTACAGAATTAACAGGCAATAGCAAAGTGAGGGACAGACTGGATCAGAACCAGGGAACATACACGCAGTGCAGGCACAAGGCACAAACACACAAAACACGAAGGTCAACTTAACTCACCTGAGGGCAGAAGTATAACTGACAGAGAACCCTAGTCCAGCCTGGGTATAAATATCCCTCCTAGATCCAAAAGGAGGCCACAACAATTAACCCTGAGAGGGCAGGGCATTAACCTCCCTTCTAAATGCTATAGTCAGAGATTAATAGTGTTGTTTAAATGGTTAAAAGTGCAGCTAGAGCTAATCATAGATGCCAGCTATTTAATATATATCAGATATCAGCTCTTGAGCACTCTTCACGCAGAAAATCCCACAATCATGTACGTGTACATGACATTTTTAAAAACACCACTTTTCATAAAATACATTTTTTTTTTCAGAGTCTATACAAACTATGTATGCCTTTGTCTACTTTTTAGATATCTTTGAATAATCATCAGATCTAGGGAGACCAGTTTTATACAGGAAAATTCTGGTTTTCTACTGGAAAATTCAAGTCTGGCATGTGTTATCTAACAAAGTAACAACTTTGGAATGTATATTTTTTCATGACACATTTTACTTTACATTAATAGTAAATTTAGGTAAATGCGGTATATTTTTAATTTATTAAACAAAAGATTGAAACAAAAATGTTTTTATAATATAATATACTAGCTGAAGAGCCCGGCGTTGCCCGGGTATAGTACCTAACTGTGGGTCCCGCTGGCTTCCTTAACAACCCCGCTCTCCACCCGCCATCACGCTCTCTCCTTCTGCAGCCCCGCTCTCTACCCGCCGTCCCGTTCTATCCCTCTGCAGCCGTGCTCTACATCCGTGTCCCGGTGTCCCTCCACAGCCCCGCTCTCTTCTTCCACAGCATTGCTGTCCTGCTCTCTCCCTCCACAGCCCCGGTTTCTTCATCCACAGCCCTGCTCTCCCGCTCTCTCCCTCCACAGTCCCGTTCTCTTCCTTCACAGCCCTGCTCTCCCTGTCCACAGCCCCGTTCTCTTCCTTCACAGCCCTGCTCTACCGCTCTCTCCATCCACAGCCCCGTTCTCTTCCTTCACAGCCCTGCTCTCCCGCTCTCTCCCTCTACAGCCCCCCTGTCTTCCTTCCTCCACATCTCCACTCTCCATGTGCAGATTGTTCTTTAGGCCGGAGTGGGCGGAGCTGGGTGGAGCTAGAGTGGAACTGCAGCGCATGTGATTGGGCGACCTGCGGGGGCGTGGCCTAACGTGGGCAGACAGAGTGGGTGGAGCTTGTCAGAGTGGGCAGAGCTAGAGCGGAGCTGCAGCACGTGTGATTGGGCGGCCTGTGGGGGGCGTGCCCTAGCACTGTAGTAGGCCGCAGTAGAAGCCAGGGACTAAATTTAGGCCGGGAAGCTGCAGTGGAGAGGGGGGATAGCTCAGTTAGCAACGGGGAGCGCCGACTGAGCCGGGACAGGGTTGGGAGGGTGCCGCACTATTCGGGCCCTGTCCTGAAGACTGTCTTCCTCCACAGCCCCGTTCTCCATGCACTTTCCTGCTGTATCCGTCCTCACCCCCACTCTTCATCCACGTCCCAGGCTGCTGCATCGTAATTGGTTGGTGTCCCAATCTGCTGCTTCGTGATTGGTTGGTGATACACACACACATTCAGATTTATATATAGAGATATTAAAAATATAGCTGAAGTCTTTAAAAACCTGTATAACAAAATGCCTATATAACATACTAAACACTATTCTGAATACTAGAAAAGGTTCATTTTTTTAAAGTGGTGTAATTTTTAGGTTTTTTAATATATAGATTTTTATATGTATATGTTTTGATATATAGATTTAGATATATTTCCTGGACGTCCTCTGACAGCAAACAATGGGTTAACTTGCTAGCTCCCTACTTAGAGGCAGAAGACATGTTACACAGTAGTAACTAAAGGCCCTGTCACGCTAGCGAGATCGCTGATTTTGTGACACATCAGCGATCTCGCCAGTGAGATCGCTGTGTGTGACGGGGATCAGCGACCGGCACCCCTGCCGGTTATCGCTGATCGTGCTCGAGCGGCCTGGGCCATTTTTCGATCGCTGGTCTCCTGACTGCCCAGCGCGCATCGCGGCATGTGGCAGCGAGAGACCAGCGATCAGCAACGCTGGACGCTAGTTGCTAATGTAAACGTCGGGTATCCAGGAGCCGTGGCTCCTGGATATCCGCTGTTTACCTTGGAAACCGGCGTACACGCTGGTTTCCAAAGTAAACGTCGGGTATCCAGGAGTCGCGCGACTCCGATGTTTACCTTGGAAATCAGCGTGTATGCCGGTTTCCAAGGTAAACAGCGGGTATCCAGGAGTCGCGCGGCTCCTGGATACCCGACGTTTACATTAGAAACCAGCGTCCAGCGTCGCTGGTCCTGATCGCTGGGGCTGTCTATGTGACAGCTCACCAGCGATCAGCCTAATGATGTCCCAGCAATCCCATCGTGTCGGATCGTTGGTGGGATCACTGGGACATCGTTTAGTGTGACGGGGCCTTAATAAGATATGTAAATTAACCTACTGACCCAGCGCCCTGTGCACCCAATGTAAAGAGACTGGAAACCACAGGATATAGTATTTTTATTCTTCTTACTGGTGCACAAGTTAAGTTCTAATGTCTCAACAGATTGTGTCCTGCTTCTTGGCCCTACCTGCCTGCATACATGACTTTGACTGTCTGAATGCATACATGAAGTATTCGCATGTCCCTCAGCTCTTCTTTCTTTTCTATGAGTGTTAGAATATGTTTGGTGCAACAACTTCCTGTCTATGAGTGTTTAGTTGCTATATTTGTATGCTGTGCATAAAGTTAGAACAAAAAAAACACCCAGAGGCTCACACAGGGACAGCATGTGACTGTATTTCCTGTTTTTTCCTGTGTCTGTGTATGTGAGAAGCAGCCTGCTGTAGATGATGCACATATAAACACACAAATGATTTATTCCTGATCTAGTAAGCTTATCATATATTGTTACTGAATAAAGAAGCTCTGCTGTCACATGCTTGGAGAGTATCACGCTTGGATAGTATCCTGAATAATCCGCTGCCAACAATGAGGTAAGCTCAGCTTGGGTCACTGTATATACCGTCCCGGCAACTTTTTTTGCTCCTGCCACGTAGGACGCATACGCAGTCCGTTCTGTAGCCACTGCAACACAGCCTATGATGTTTTTTTCCAACTTGCACAGGTGCTCTGCAATTGTGACGACATCTTACGAGTCCTGGCACGTGAGATGCCTGTTCTTGGTATCTCTCTGTCCTCTCTGTGCATGCACAGAGCTCATACAGTGGTCAATTTACAGTGGCCTGTTCTCAATACTGCTTTTGCATGCCAGGCAGCAGATCCCTCCCTGACTTAGAAGTTCAATTCTAGGAAAAGAACAAGAAAATCTAGGTTCTGCTCATCTTATCAGATGCAGTATGTCACTCTTGCTTCATTCTGAGACAGCGGAGTTCCTCCAGTGGTTTAAAGAGCAACTCTCAGAAACCTCCCAATAATTTAGGGGAGATTCTATGATGCCTAAAAGGGGTCATAGGCATACACAGACACAAGTGGATATACAGTCATATGTAAAAGTTTGGGCACCCCTATTAATGTTAACCTTTTTTCTTTAGAACAGTTTTGGTTTTTGCAACAGCTATTTCAGTTTCATATATCTAATAACTGATGGACTCAGTTATATTTCTGGATTCAAATGAGGTTTATTGTACTAACAGAAAATGTGCAATCTGCATTTAAACAAAATTTGACCGGTGCAAAAGTATGGGCACTCTTATCATTTTCTTGATTTGAACACTCCTAACTACTTTTTACTGACTTCCTGAAGCACTAAATTGGTTTTGTAACCTCATTGAGCTTTGAACTTCATAGCCAGGTGTATCAAATCATGAGAAAAGGTATTTAAGGTGGCCACTTGCAAGTAGTTCTCCTATTTGATTCTCCTATGAAGAGTGGTATCATGGGCTCCTCAAAACAACTCTCAAATGATCTGAAAACAAAGATTATTCAGCATAGCTTTTCAGGGGAAGGATACAAAAAGTTGTCTCAGAGATTTAACCTGTCAGTTTCCACTGTGAGGAACATAGTAAGGAAATGGAAGAACACAGGTACAGTTCTTGTTAAGCTCAGAAGTGGCAGGCCAAGAAAACTATCAGAAAGGCAGAGAAGAAGAATGGTGAGAACAGTCAAGGACAATCCACAGACCACCTCCAAAGACCTGCAGAATCATCTTGCTGCAGATGGTGTCACTGTGCATCGGTCAACAATACAGCGCATGCATAACGCCTTTTTGTATGACCAAACAACTCAATCTTTGTTTCATCAGTCCACAGGACCTTCTTCCAAAATGTAACTGGCTTGTCCAAATGTGCTTTTGCATACCTCAGGCGACTCTGTTTGTGGCGTGCTTGCAGAAACGGCTTCTTTCGCATCACTCTCCCATACAGCTTCTCCTTGTGCAAAGTGCGCTGTATTGTTGACCGATGCACAGTGACACCATCTGCAGCAAGATGATGCTGCAGGTCTTTGGAGGTGGTCTGTGGATTGTCCTTGACTGTTCTCAGCATTCTTCTTCTCTGCCTTTCTGATATTTTTCTTGGCCTGCCACTTCTGGGCTTAACAAGAACTGTACCTGTGTTCTTCCATTTCCTTACTATGTTCCTCACAGTGGAAACTGACAGGTTAAATCTCTGAGACAACTTTTTGTATCCTTCCCCTGAAAAGCTATGTTGAATAATCTTTGTTTTCAGATCATTTGAGAGTTGTTTTGAGGAGCCCATGATGCCACTCTTCATAGGAGAATCAAATAGGAGAACTACTTGCAAGTGGCCACCTTAAATACCTTTTCTCATGATTTGATACACCTGGCTATGAAGTTCAAAGCTCAATGAGGTTACAAAACCAATTTAGTGCTTCAGGAAGTCAGTAAAAAGTAGTTAGGAGTGTTCAAATCAAGAAAATGATAAGGGTGCCCATACTTTTGCACCGGTCAAATTTTGTTTAAATGCAGATTGCACATTTTCTGTTAGTACAATAAACCTCATTTGAATCCAGAAATATAACTGAGTCCATCAGTTATTAGATATATGAAACTGAAATACCTGTTGCAAAAACCAAAATTGTTATAAAGAAAAAAGGTTAACATTAATAGGGGTGCCCAAACTTTTACATATGACTGTATGTAAGTTCTACCTCTGCCATCTCCTCTGAAGGGGAATCCTCATATAATTCAGATACTGTGATGGATGACTTGTACCTCTTCCATAGTGATAGAGCACCAAATCTCTTGAAAGAAGTCAAACATACAGTTGAGTCAGCAAAAAATACTGAAAATAAACCAAAGAAACAACATTTCTTTTATTTTCCCCTAAACAGCGAAAACGTTTCCTAGGGCAGCGGTTCTGAAAGAATGCCTGCAGAGAAAATGGCTTAAACCTTATAAGTTGACTGACCAAGGTGACAAATTTAAAGCACTTATAAGCTAGATCCCAAAGAGGTGGCAGAATGGGTTTCCTCACCTAAATTTAGTCTTGCTGTAGCTCGTTTATCAGAGAAGTCAGTTTTCCCTTGGATCATAAGGCAGATTCTTTTTTGATTCTTTGGCTACCTTTATTTAAAAAATTGCTCTGTCAACAATGCCTGTGGCTAGAGATCTCAGAATCTGGTTTAGTCAGTTATTTTCAAATATTCAGGAGGGGGTGTCCAAGGAAGAACACTTCTAAACCACCTCCTTTTCAAGTCAGCAGCAGATTTCTTGTGTAACTTACCCTTAGATATTTTGAAGTTTACCTCTAAAACTGTGGCCACTTCTAATGCGGCAAAAAGGGTTTTATGGATTAAAGAATGGACAAAGGAAATCCTCTCTAAATATTATTGGGGGACCTGAGGATATTATGAGGGAAGCCTGAGGACATTATGGGGGAAACCTGAGGATATTATGGGGGGACCTGAGGATATTATGGGGGGACCTGAGGATATTATGAGGGAAACCTGAGGATATTATGGGGGGAAACCTGAGGATATTATGGGGGAAACCAGAGGATATTATTGGGGAAACCTGAGGACATTATGGGGGAAACCTGAGGATATTATGGGGGACCTGAGGACATTATGAGGGAAACCTGAGGATATTATGGGGGGACCTGAGGACATTAAGGGGGAAACCTGAGGACATTAAGGGGGAAACCTGAGGATATTATGGGGGAAACCTGAGGATATTATGGGGGAAACCTGAGGATATTATGGGGGGACCTGAGGATATTATGAGGGAAACCTGAGGACATTATGGGGGAAACCTGAGGATATTATGGGGGGACCTGAGGATATTATGGGGGGACCTGAGGATATTATGAGGGAAACCTGAGGATATTATGGGGGGAAACCTGAGGATATTATGGGGGAAACCTGAGGATATTATGGGGGAAACCTGAGGACATTATGGGGGAAACCTGAGGATATTATGGGGGGACCTGAGGACATTATGAGGGAAACCTGAGGATATTATGGGGGGACCTGAGGACATTATGGGGGAAACCTGAGGACATTAAGGGGGAAACCTGAGGATATTATGGGGGAAACCTGAGGATATTATGGGGGAAACCTGAGGACATTATGGGGGAAACCTGAGGATATTATGGGGGAAACCTGAGGACATTATGGGGGAAACCTGAGGATATTATGGGGGGACCTGAGGACATTATGGGGGAAACCTGAGGACATTATGGGGAAACCTGAGGATATTATGAGGGGAAACCTGAGGATATTATGAGGGAAAACCTGAGGATATTATGGGGGGACCTGAGGATATTATGAGGAGAAACCTGAGGATATTATGGGGGGACCTGAGGGTATTATGGGGGGAAACCTGAGGACATTATGGGGGGGAAACCTGAGGACATTATGGGGGAAACCTGAGGACATTATGGGGGAAACCTGAGGATATTATGGGGGGACCTGAGGACATTATGAGGGAAACCTGAGGATATTATGGGGGGACCTGAGGACATTATGGGGGAAACCTGAGGACATTAAGGGGGAAACCTGAGGATATTATGGGGGAAACCTGAGGATATTATGGGGGAAACCTGAGGATATTATGGGGGAAACCTGAGGACATTATGGGGGAAACCTGAGGATATTATGGGGAAACCTGAGAACTTTATGGGGGAAACCTGAGGACATTATGGGGGAAACCTGAGGAAATTATGGGGGAAACCTGAGGATATTATGGGGGAAACCTGAGGACATTATGGGGGAAACCTGAGGACATTATGGGGGAAACCTGAGGACATTATGGGGGAAACCTGAGGATATTATGGGGGAAACCTGAGGACATTATGGGGGAAACCTGAGGATATTATGGGGGGACCTGAGGACATTATGGGGGAAACCTGAGGACATTAAGGGGGAAACCTGAGGATATTATGGGGGAAACCTGAGGATATTATGGGGGAAACCTGAGGACATTATGGGGGAAACCTGAGGACATTATGGGGGAAACCTGAGGATATTATGGGGAAACCTGAGAACATTATGGGGGAAACCTGAGGACATTATGGGGGAAACCTGAGGACATTATGGGGGAAACCTGAGGACATTATGGGGGAAACCTGAGGACATTATGGGGGAAACCTGAGGACATTATGGGGGAAACCTGAGGATATTATGGGGGAAACCTGAGGACATTATGGGGAAAACCTGAGGATATTATGGGGGGACCTGAGGACATTATGGGGGAAACCTGAGGACATTATGGGGAAACCTGAGGATATTATGAGGGGAAACCTGAGGATATTATGAGGGGAAACCTGAGGATATTATGGCGGGACCTGAGGATATTATGAGGGGAAACCTGAGGATATTATGGGGGGACCTGAGGATATGGGGGGAAACCTGAGGACATTATGGGGGGGGAAACCTGAGGACATTATGGGGGGAAACCTGAGGACATTATGGGGGAAACCTAAGGACATTATAGGGATAAGTGGGGATAAGGGAACATAATGTGTGGGGGGATTTTGAGCGGGGAGGGCGGAACATAATGTGTGGGGGGATTTGGAGTAGGGATATTTAATGTGTGGGGGATTTGGAGTGGGCATGGGGGATACTTATGTGTGTGGGGAGATTTAAGGACACAAATGAAGAGTGTATGTATGAGGAAACAGTATGGGGGATGGGTGCAGGCACAGTATGGTGAGTGGGGGATGGGTGCAGACAGTATGGGGAGCCAAACGGGTAAATGTATGTGGACACAGTATGAGTAGCGATGGAAAAAATCTATGTGGACACAATATGGGGAGTGAGGTGATGGCATGTGTGCAGACACAGTATGGGGAGTCAGGGGGTATGTGTGAGCAGGCAGTATAGAGAGTGAGGGGGTAATATGAGGAGACAGTATGGTGAACAGGTAGGCTGTTAGAGGAGACAGTATGAGGAGGGGAATAGTGTGAGGAGACAGTATACACTGTATTGCAGATATTTTTTTTATTTAGGAGCATTATAATGACACTTCTCTCTTTAAGGGCATCATGTGGAGATTTGCTGCAGAAGACCGGAGAAGATGGAAGTCTGCAGAGATGAGATGTGGATGAGAAAACTCATCAAGGGGTCTGGACAAGAAGAAAAGAAGGAGACCGACTCCAGAGACGACGTCATCTATAAGGTACCTGGATGTAAATATTATTTGTGATACTGACTAATTCTCATGTTTTTTATTTATGTCAGGAGCATTACAAGGGTTGTCCAGGTCTGTGCTGAGTCTGCAGACATTCTATGTGACTGCAGACTTCTGAATTCTCACAGTGCTCAATGAACGCTGTTAGGATTCTCTCGTGCCGGTAATTTACATACATGCGGTCACATGCTGACTAGACATGTGTGGCCTCACTCAATGATAATGACAGAGCGAGGCTGGGCACGTCTAGTCGGAATGTGGCCAGAAGTATATAAATCACATACTTGTGCTGACATGACCGTGTACTCTAGCCATCTTGCCACCAGTACGGGAGAATCCTAAGTGTGCAGTGCATTTGTTGTGAGAATTCAGAAGCTGCAATGTCAGGATTCAGCTCTGCAGGTTCCAGTAGTCATCACATGGACACTTCACTATGAAAATCGCATACTTATGGTCTTGTGACGAGCTTCTCTTCCTGCTTCTTTCAGTTTTTCATTGAACATTGAGATTATTAGGGAGAGCAGCTCGTCAGTACATGACCAAGTTTGGAAATCGCTTATGTACTGGGGGGGGGGGGGGGGGGCGCCGAACCGACTTATTGCCCCGGGTGCCAGAAAGCCTAGATACACCTCTGACTTTGGGACTGCTCAACTGAAGAACCTTGTGCTTAAAGAGGCGTTTTTGATAATGTCATTGTGTTAAACAATAGAGCTGGGCCCGACACTAGGTTTCCATACTTTGCAGTAAATGGGGATTTGCTATATCGGATGACTAAGCTAGGGCGAGAGGTATTAGAACAATTGGTAGTACCAGGGCCCTATAGGCGTAGGGTGTTAGACATGGCTTATTCTCATGTCCTAGATGGTCATCTGGGTGTACACAAGACTCAAGAGTCATGTTACCCATTATAGAGGTCCAATTTGACCACATTGTTTCTTGGTAAAGTCCGCCAGGGGGCATCAATATATTCTGGTGGTACTGGACTACGTAAAACTGTATCCAGAAGGCGGTACCTCTAAGAAACTCCTCCACCAGAAGTATAGCCTGATAACTGGTCCATATTTTTTCCTGGACCGGCCTCCCAAAGAAGATTCTGATGGATCAAGTAACTGCATTCATGTCCAAAGTCATGAGAGAGTTATGTAGGACCCTCCAGATTACGCGACTTAGGACATGAAGGCACCTTGCACAAGTGGATGGCTTGGTGGAGAGATTTAATAAATCCCTGAAGGCCATGCACAAGAAAGTTTTGGAGAAGGAGACTGGGACTCCCTACTCACGTATCTGCTGTTTTACATCAGTGATGTTTCAAACGTCTCTACGGGTTCTCTCCATTTGAGCTGTTGTATGGCTGGCACCCTCGGGGTCTCCTGGATGTTGCGAAAAAGACTTGGGAAGCAGAAGTTACACCCCACTGAAGTATCATCAAGCATGTGGTTCAGATGTAGGAGAGAATGCCAGAGGTAATGACGATTGTGAGAGAGAACCTCATCCGGCACAAGAGGCCCAATCAAGAGTCTACAATCGATCGGCAAGGTTGAGACAGTTTAGCCCTGGAAATTGAGTCATAGCACTGATTCCTACAGTGGAAAGTACATTTCTGGCTAAGTGGCAAGGGCCATATGAAGTGATTGTGAAACTGAGTGAAGTTAACTATAAAGTCAGGCAGGGAGATGAAAACCCTATTACTGCAGGTCTACCATGTCAACCTGCTCAAGCCGTGACAAGATAGGGAGCTAATGGAAGCTCCATGCTTGGGGGCCAATTCCGGAGCCAATATCGAAGATATCGAGGTGCCTGAGACTTTATCACTGGCCTAGAAACAATAGTGCCGAGAACCCCTTCAGTGAAACAGAGACCTGTTTTCAGAGTTACTAGGATGTACTCAGACCATGGAGTACAAAGTTCTGATGGAACCACATGTACGGGTAAACCTTCTGCCATATCTGTTACGCCAACCGTGGTGCAAGTTGATTTGTGGTCCCTCTTGGCCACAGGGCCAGACCTACCCAGGAAGGGCATAACTTAGTTGCAACCTTAGTGTTCACTGGAGCCTCTAGTAGTGAGGTCAGTCTTGTGCGGCAGGTAACCTCCAGGTACTACTCCTGGGCAGAGCCTGGAAATGCAGCTGTTGACCTCAGGGGTCAGGTAAGCTAACACTGATAAGAGGAAGGTTCAGACATGCTAGGCTAAAATACAGGATCAGGATTTGGCTACACACGAATCGAGGGACCAGGTTCTGACACTGGCTGCTCCTGGACCAGGGAAAGATGGTCAGCCATTGGTCGCTCTGGGATCAGGGGGCTAGGTTCAAGCACTGGCCGCTCCGGGACCAGTGGACGAGGTTCAGGCACTGGCCTCTCTGGGACCAGGGGATGATGTTCAGGCACTCGCCTCTCCGGGACCAGGGGACTGCTGATAAAGGACTGGCCACACTGGGACCAAGGGATGACAGCAGCGTCGGACTGGCCCACCGGAGAACCGGTGGATTCTCCGGTGGGTCCTGGCATCTGGTGGGCCCTGGCACCTGCTGGCATACAGGGCCAGCAGTTGCCTAGGGCCCCCGCTGCTCCAGGGGCCCCCAGCCAGTGGTGTGTCGCACACCATGCAGCTGCTATGGGGGCCCGTGCCAGCGGAGCAGCAGCGGGTGTCAGGAGGCAGGAGCCCCTGTCCCCGCTGCTAAACAGAAATGAATATTCACTGCGAAGCAGTGAATATCATTTCAGGACTCCACACCCCCAGAGGCCCCGCCCCCAGCCCAGTAAGCTGCTCTGCAGACTACAGCTGTAAATCAGGGCCGGCGCCGCCCTCAGTCCTCTCTGCTACTGACTCACAGCCAGTGCGCGATGACGTCACTACATCGCGCACCCGCTGTGTGTCTGGCAGAGGGGGCAGCTCCTGACAATGAAGCCGGCTGCCGGAATCAGCGTGGGAGCGAGGAGGAGAGGTGAGTATTGTGTTTTGTTTTTTTTTTAATATCTCTCTCGCTCTCTCTATCTGTCTCTCTCTCTCTCTATCTATCTATCTATCTATCTATCTATCTCTATATATCTCTCTCTCTATCTCTCTTATATCTATCTATCTTTCTATCTCTATCTATTATCTATATCTATCTATCTCTATATCTATCTCTATCTATTATCTATATCTATCTATTTCTATATCTATCTCTATCTATCGCTCTATCTTTATATCTATCTTTCTATCTCTACATCTATCTCTATATCTATCTATCTCTATATCTTTCTATATATATATATATCTCTATATCTATCTATTATGTCTATCTGTCTATCTCTATATCTATCTATCTTACTCTATCTCTATATCTATTATCTCTATATTATCTATCTAGCTACCATCTATATCTATCTATCTTTCTATCTCTATCTATTATCTATATCTATCTATCTCTATATCTATCTCTATCTATTATCTATATCTATCTATTTCTATATCTATCTCTATCGCTCTATCTTTATATCTCTACATCTATCTCTATATCTATCTATCTATCTATCTATCTATCTCTATATCTTTCTATATATATCTCTATATCTATCTATTATGTCTATCTGTCTATCTCTATATCTATCTATCTTACTCTATCTATCTCTATATCTATTATCTCTATATTATCTATCTAGCTACCATCTATATCTATCTATCTTTATCTATATATATCTCTATCTAATATCTATATCTATCTATCTCTATACCTATCTATCTATTTATCTATCCGTTATCTATCTCTATATCTTTTCTCTGTATCTATCTATCTCTATATCTATTTCTCTCGCTATCTATCGCTCTATCTCTATATCTATCTCTATATCTATCTTTATATCTATATCTATATATCTATCTCTATCTATCTATCTATCTCTATATCTATATCTATTTCTCTCTATATCTATCTCTATATCTCTCTCTATAGCTATCTATCTATATATATCTATCTATCTCTATATCTATCTCTCTGTATATCTATCTATCGCTCTATCTCTATATCTATCTTTCTATCTCTATATCTATCTATCTTTCTCTATCTATTTATCTCTATATCTTTTCTCTGTATCTATCTCTCTCTATATCTATATCTATCTATCTCTATATATATCTATTATCTCTATATCTATATCTATTTCTCTCTATATCTCTCTCTATATCTATCTATCTATTTATCTCTATCTCTATATCTATCTCTCTGTATATCTATCTATCTTTCTATCTCTATATCTATCTTTCTCAATCTATCTATCTATCTATTTATCTCTATCTATTATCTATATCTATCTCTATCTATCTATCTATCGCTCTATCTCTATATCTATCTTTCTATCTCTACATCTATCTCTATATCTGTCTTTCTATCTATCTCTATATCTATATCTATCTATTATGTCTATCTATCTAGCTATCTCTATTATCTATATCTACCTATCTCTATATCTTTCTGTCTTACTCTATCTCTATATCTATCTGTTATCTCTATATTTATTATCTATCTTTATCTATCTATCTCTATCTATTATCTATATCTATATCTATCTATCTATTTATCGATCTCTGTATCTATCTCTCTCTATATCTATCTCTCTCTATATCTACCGCTCTCTCTATCTCTATCTATCTATCTTTATATCTATATCTATCTCTATATCTATTATCTCTATATATATCTACCTATCTATCTCTATATCTATCTCTATATCTGTTTCTCTCTATATCTATCTCTACATCTCTCTCTCTATAGCTATCTATATATTATCTCTATATCTATCTATCTATATATTATCTCTATATCTATCTATCTATCTATCTATCTATCTCTATATCTATCTGTTATCTCTATATCCATATCTATCTCTATATCCATATCTCTCTATATCTATCTATCTCTATATCTATCTTTCTATCTAACACCATATCTCTATATCTATCTCTATATCTCATTATCTATCTCTATCTCTCTCTCTTTATCTATCTATCTATTGATCTATCCATCTATCTCTATATCGATCTCTGTATCTATCTATTATATCTATTATCTCTATTATCTATATCTATCTATCCATCTATCTATCTAGCTATCTATATCTATCTCTATATCTCTCTATATCTATCTTTCTAACTCTATATCTATCTCTATACATATCTCTATATCTAGCTATTATCTCTATATATATCTCTATATCTATCTTTCTATATCTATCTGTCTCTATATCTATCTATCTATCTCTATATCTATTATCTCTATATCTATCTATCTCTATATATATATCTATATCTATTTTTATTTATAGCCATCTATCTATATATATTTATCTCTATATCTATCTATATATGTCTATATTATTATTATTATTATTATTATTATTATTATTATTATTATTATTATATCTGTATATCTCTGTCTATTATCTATCTCTATCTATTATCTATCTCTATCTATCTCTATATCTTTCTATCTATAGCTATCTATCTATCTATCTATCCATTATCTATTTTCTATCTATCTCTATATCTATCTACCTATCGATCTATCTATCTATATTTCTTTCTATATCTATCTTTATATCTATCTCTATCTATCTCTATGAATCTTTCTATCTATATCTATCCATTATCTACTTTCTATCCATTATCTACTATCTATCTCTATATCTATCTATTTCTACATCTGTCTTTCTATCTATATCTATCTAACTCTATATATCTATATAGCATTATACCCTATGAGGGGGTGCATTATTCCCTATGAGGGGGGCAGTATTATACCCTATGAGGGGGCAACATTATACCCTATGAGGAGGCAGCATTATACCCTATGAGGAGGCAGCATTATACCCTATGAGGAGGCAGCATTATACCCTATGAGGAGGGCAGCATTATTCCCTATGACGGGGTGCATTATTCCCTATGAGGGGGGCAGTATTATACCCTATGAGGGGGGCAGTATTATACCCTATGAGGGGGCAGCATTATACCCTATGAGGGGGTGCATTATTCCCTATGAGGGGGGCATTATTATACCCTATGAGGGGGGCATTATTATACCCTATGAGGGGGGCATTATTATACCCTATGAGGGGGGCAGTATTATACCCTATGAGGGGGGCAGTATTATACCCTATGAGGGGGGCAGTATTATACCCTATGAGGGGGTGCATTATACCCTATGAGGGGGTGCATTATTCCCTATGAGGGGGGCAGTATTATACCCTATGAGGGGGGCAGTATTATACCCTATGAGGGGCTGCATTATACCCTATGAGGGGGTGCATTATACCCTATGAGGGGGTGCATTATACCCTATCATTATACCCTATGAGGGGGGCAGTATTATACCCTATGAGGGGGGCAGTATTATACCCTATGAGGGGGTGCATTATACCCTATCATTATACCCTATGAGGGGGGCAGTATTATACCCTATGAGGGGGGCAGTATTATACCCTATGAGGGGGTGCATTATACCCTATGAGGGGGTGCATTATACCCTATCATTATACCCTATGAGGGGGGCAGTATTATACCCTATGAGGGGGCAGTATTATACCCTATGAGGGGGCAGTATTATACCCTATGAGGGGGGCAGTATTATACCCTATGAGGGGGGCAGTATTATACCCTATGAGGGGGTGCATTATTCCCTATGAGGGGGGCAGTATTATACCCTATGAGGGGGGCAGTATTATACCCTATGAGGGGGTGCATTATACCCTATGAGGGGGTGCATTATACCCTATCATTATACCCTATGAGGGGGGCAGTATTATACCCTATGAGGGGGGCAGTATTATACCCTATGAGGGGGTGCATTATACCCTATCATTATACCCTATGAGGGGGGCAGTATTATACCCTATGAGGGGGGCAGTATTATACCCTATGAGGGGGTGCATTATACCCTATGAGGGGGTGCATTATACCCTATCATTATACCCTATGAGGGGGGCAGTATTATACCCTATGAGGGGGGCAGTATTATACCCTATGAGGGGGTGCATTATACCCTATCATTATACCCTATGAGGGGGGCAGTATTATATTCTATGAGATGGCTGCATTATATTCTATGAGATGGCTGCATTATATTCTATGAGGGGTCTACATTATATTCTATGAGGGGGCTGCTTTATATTCTATGAGGGGGCTACCCCAACTCCTGCTACATAATTAAGACATGTACAACCTTATATTATACCCGGATATTAGTGTGTTTTACCGCACAATTGGTGGTCTGGTATTTTTTATCTATTCAGCTACATAGTGGGCCCCAAGAATGATTTTCTCTGGTGGGCCCAAGGTGTTCCAGTCCGACGCTGGATGACAGATACAGAACTGGTCACACCGGGACCAGGACACTAAAGATACAGGACTGGCAACACCAGAACCTGGGATACAGGTTCAGGACACTGGCCGCACTGGAACCAGGGGACCTCACTTGTACACAGTACTAACTACTGATTCTACACGTTGATTAGACTCTCCCTAGGGGAGAGGGAGTCTGATATATAGGACGTATAATGCGGACGAATGCTAAGCAATGCATTATCGGATAGCACTCCTCCAAATGTTATACGTTGATCATCGATTCTGCAGGAAAAAACAATTGCATCATGCTGCAAGTGGCTCCGCAAATCACACCACATGCACCCATACAAGTCTATGGGTGACTGTAAAATATCAGACTCCACTTTGATGTCATCTGATTACAATCTGATGTGGAGAAGATGGAGAAATTTAGTTCTCCATCTTCTCGACACCTGTGATGTGATTCTCTCATGTGAGAGAATCAGATCACACGGATCACAGAGTTTGAGTTTGAGCCGAGTGTCATTAGCATAATTTGTCCGATTCTCTTGCATGGGAGAATATACTCTTGTGTGAGTGTACCCTAAATGTAGGCTGCAAAGTTTCAGAAATCAAATCTTCCACATATAGGAAAGTTGAAAATATACTAAAGAGAAGCATCAATGGAAAAGTAGTGCCACCTGCTGTACAGAAGTGGTATTGCAGCAAAAAGTTCCTCTCTCTCATCCCCAAAATGCATTTTAAATGGGCTATACAGTGTTTTAGGGGGCTCAACCTCTATAACAACCATACTAGCACTGCACCTGTTACTATTAGGCCATGTTCACACTAGGCATTTGTAGTACTTGGCAGGTACGCGGGTCCATGATTGTTGTTCTTCCAGATTCAGTTCCACCTCCATGATCCCCTTGCCTTCCCGGCCAAATAGCAGCGAGTAGGGGGTGTAGTCAGTTACTCGGTGTACCCGGTTGTTATAAATCCACACTAGTTCAGGGATGTACTCAGGCCAACGGGCTTTCCGGTCGCTCTCCAGGGTGCGTAACATTTGGATTAGCGTCCGATTGAAACGTTCGCAGGCCCCATTCCCCTGTGGGTGGTACGGAGTGGTCCGGGATTTATCAATACCATAGAGACGGTGTAGTTCTTCCATGACTTTCCCAGGAAACACGCCCCCTGATCTGAATGTAACCGTTGGGGGCAGCCATATACTTGGATAAAGTTTTTGCAAATCGAGTAGGCTGACTCCGCAGTTTGATCTCGGGTAGGGGTTACCACGGCGAATTTGGTGAAATAGTCCACCATGACGAGACAATGTTCATACCCCTGGTGTGCGGGGCCAATGGTCAAATAGTTAATCATCAAGAGTTTGAGGGGTGCTGATGTTACTTTTGTTTGTACTGGGGCCCTTTGTGCGGGTGGTCTAGCTAGCTCGCATAGGCGGCACGCCCGGCAAGCCTCTTCCACTGCGGTTTGCAAATGAGGATGGTAAGCCACTTGCTGTAACCACTGAAAAGTGTTTTGAGCCCCAAAATGAGCCCCTTTTTCATGGGTTTCTCTAGCTAGTTCATTAAGTTGGGCTCCGGGTACGACAACTTGCCATGTTGTTGCTGATGTCGTCCGTGATAATGTCTTACGGTACAATTGTCCCTTCCTGATTACTAATTTCTCCCATTGGCGTAGCATTAACAACATGTCCTGAGTCAAGGTCTGCCTCTGGGAGTTGCTAGGTATGTTGCCAATCTCTCCATCTTCTTGCTGTTGCTGGATCCATTTATCACGGGACTGTTTTAGCATGCCCCTTGGGAGTCCTATATGGGATATGGGATTGTTCTTGCGTGGTTGCTGTGAGTCTGGCGGGGGCCAGAGCGAATGGTGTCTCCTCTCCTTCCAGTTCGTCGTCTCGGCTTTGCCTTGGGATTGTGCGCCGGATCCTGGAGAGGGTGTCAGCATGTACATTCTCCGCTCCCCCTTTGTAGATGATCTTGTACGTGAACTTGGCCATTCGGGCCACCCATCGTTGCTCCAGAGCCCCTAATTTAGCTTTTTTGAGGTGGGCCAGCGGGTTGTTGTCAGTCCGTACCACCACCTTGGAGCCCGTCAGGTACTCTGCGAACCGCTCCGTCATGGCCCCCACTACTGTGAGGAGCTCGAGCTTAAAGGAGCTGTAATTGTCGGGATTACGTTCGGAGTCGTGGAGTAATCGACTGCCGTAAGCGATCACTTTCTCATGGCCGTCTTGTACTTGTGACAATACAGCCCCTAGCCCGTGGAGGCTCCCGTCAGTGTGCAGTATGAATGGCTGCGAGAAATCCGCATAAGCTAACAACGGGGCGTCCGAGAGTGCGGCTTTGAGATCTCGGAAGGCCTCTTCCTGCGATTCTTGCCACTGAATCTTCCATCCATTCGCTCCGGCAGGGGCCCCCTTCAGCACATCTTCCAGGGCTCGGGCTCGACGTGCAAAGTTCTTTACGAAGTGACGGTAATATCCGGTCAGCCCCAGGAAGGCTGGTACATCTTTTACCATCTCGGGAGTAGGCCATCCTTGGATCGCGGCCACCTTTTCCATGGACGGTCTAATGCCTTCAGCAGAGATGGTATGCCCCAGGTATTCGATCTGTGTACGAAATAGGTGGCATTTCTGGGGCTTTACCTTCAACCCGTACTTCTGCAGCCGCCCGAGCACCTGCCCCAACCGCCGCAGATAGTCCTCGAATGTGGAGGCATAGATGATGATGTCGTCCAGGTATATCAGTGTGGCCTCGAAGTTGAGATCTCCCAGACACTGCTCCATCAGCCGTTGAAAGGTCCCGGGGACGTTGGCCAGCCCGAACGGTATATGATTGAATTCGAACAGTCCCATGGGGAGAATGAACACGGTCTTGGCACGGTCTTCTTCTGACATTGGCACCTGCCAGTACCCGCTGGCAAGATCTAAAGTCGAGAAGTATGTCGCTTTTCCCAAGGCGGATAGGGACTCCTCTATGCGGGGCAGCGGGTACGAATCTTTGATGATACAAGTGTTCAGTTTTCGATAGTCCACACAGAACCGCAAGGTGCCATCCTTCTTGCGGACCAACATGATGGGGGCCGCCCTCGGACTCTGACTTTCTCGGATCACTCGTTTCCGCAGCATTTGGCCCAGTAAAGTTTTCACCTCCTGGTATAGTTGTGGGTAGAGTTGAACGATACCGTCCGATACTTCAAAGTATCGGATCGGAATGGATCGGCCGATCTTAAAAAAAAAGTATCGGTATCGCCGATTCCGATACCGGAAGTCCCATTCAAGTCTATGGGACTTCCGGTATCGGAATAAGAAAAATCCTGTTTTTCCCTTGTACAGCCTCTCTGGGGTCTGTACGGGCCTTTCGGGGGGCTGTGCCGGCCTGCCAGGGGGTCTGTGCAGGCTCCGGTGGTCTGTGCCGGCCTGCCGGGGGGCTGTGCCGGCCTGCCAGGGGGGCTGTGCAGGCTCCGGTGGGCTGTGCCGGCCTGGCGGGGGGCTGTGCCGGCCTGCCGGGGGGCTGTGCAGGCTCCGGGGGGCTGTGCCGGCCTGCCGGGGGGCTGTGCAGGCTTTGGGGGTCTGTGCAGGCATCGTCCGATGGGACTACAAGTCCCATCGGGCGATGCCTGCTACCATGACAGTGATTGACACATTAGCCAATGATGGGACAGTAGTAGTCCCATCATCCGGCTAATGTGTTGAATGTAAAAAAAAAAAAAAAAAAAAAAAAAATTACATGCTACATACATACAACATGCATACTACATACATGCTACATTCATACTACATACATGCTACATTCATACTACATATATACTACATGCAACATACATACTACATATATACTACATGCAACATACATACTACATATATACTACATGCATGCAACATGCATACTACATATATACTACATGCAACATACATACTACATATATACTACATGCAACATGCATACTACATATATACTACATGCAACATACATACTACATATATACTACATGCATGCAACATGCATACTACATATATACTACATGCATGCAACATGCATACATATATACTACATGCTACATACATACTACATATATGCTACATACATACTACATATATACTACATGCATGCTACATACATACTACATACATACTACATATATGCTACATACATACTACATATATACTACATGCATGCTACATACATACTGCATGCTACATACATACTACATGCTACATACATACTACATATATGCTACATACATACTACATATATACTACATGCATGCTACATACATACTGCATGCTACATACATACTACATGCTACATACATACCACATATATACTACATACATACTACATGCATGCTACATGCTACATACATACCACATACATACTACATACATACTACATACATACTACATGCTACATACATACTACATATATACTACATGCATGCTACATACATACTACATGCTACATACATACTACATATATACTACATGCATGCTACATACATACTGCATGCTACATGCATGCTACATACATACTACATACATACTACATGCTACATACATACCACATATATACTACATATATACTACATACAATACATTCATACAATACATACATAGACATACAGTACATATAACATAGAGTAACATACTTACCAATACTTGTCACATTGTTCCCCGAAGCCATTGTCTTTTACGGAATAAATATTAACATAACAAACCACAAAAATACTCACCCACGATCCGAAGCAGTCCACGAGTGTGTCCCACGACGATCTTGGGTAGAGAACTGCAGCATCAGCTGTTGCTGCCGTTCTCTACGGGCTGCAGGAATCCAATGACGGAAGGTAGGTATCCTTCCGCACTGTATTCCTCCGCCACTTAAAAAAAAAAAAAGTCCCTAGTCTCACTTTATGCCATTGCTGTGTGGGAAATTCCGACGCAGCAATGGCATAAAGTGAGACTAGGGACTTTTTTTTTTTTTTAAGTGGCGGAGGAATACAGTGCGGAAGGATACCTACCTTCCGTCATTGGATTCCTGCAGCCCGTAGAGAACGGCAGCAACAGCTGATGCTGCAGTTCTCTACCCAAGATCGTCGTGGGACACACTCGTGGACTGCTTCGGATCGTGGGTGAGTATTTTTGTGGTTTGTTATGTTAATATTTATTCCGTAAAAGACAATGGCTTCGGGGAACAATGTGACAAGTATTGGTAAGTATGTTACTCTATGTTATATGTACTGTATGTCTATGTACAGTCATATGTAAAAGTTTGGGCACCCCTATTAATGTTAACCTTTTTTCTTTATAACAATTTTGGTTTTTGCAACAGGTATTTCAGTTTCATATATCTAATAACTGATGGACTCAGTTATACACTATTTCTGGATTCAAATGAGGTTTATTGTACTAACAGAAAATGTGCAATCTGCATTTAAACAAAATTTGACTGGTGCAAAAGTATGGGCACCCTTATCATTTTCTTGATTTGAACACTCCTAACTACTTTTTACTGACTTCTTGAAGCACTAAATTGGTTTTGTAACCTCATTGAGCTTTGAACTTCATAGCCAGGTGTATCAAATCATGAGAAAAGGTATTTAAGGTGGCCACTTGCAAGTAGTTCTCCTATTTGATTCTCCTATGAAGAGTGGCATCATGGACTCCTCAAAACAACTCTCAAATTATCTGAAAACAAAGATTATTCAACATAGCTTTTCAGGGGAAGGATACAAAAAGTTGTCTCAGAGATTTAACCTGTCAGTTTCCACTGTGAGGAACATAGTAAGGAAATGGAAGAACACAGGTACAGTTCTTGTTAAGCCCAGAAGTGGCAGGCCAAGAAAAATATCAGAAAGGCAGAGAAGAAGAATGGTGAGAACAGTCAAGGACAATCCACAGACCACCTCCAAAGACCTGCAGCATCATCTTGCTGCAGATGGTGTCACTGTGCATCGGTCAACAATACAGCGCACTTTGCACAAGGAGAAGCTGTGTGGGAGAGTGATGCGAAAGAAGCCGTTTCTGCAAGCACGCCACAAACAGAGTCGCCTGAGGTATGCAAAAGCACATTTGGACAAGCCAGTTACATTTTGGAAGAAGGTCCTGTGGACTGATGAAACAAAGATTGAGTTGTTTGGTCATACAAAAAGGCGTTATGCATGCGCTGTATTGTTGACCGATGCACAGTGACACCATCTGCAGCAAGATGATGCTGCAGGTCTTTGGAGGTGGTCTGTGGATTGTCCTTGACTGTTCTCACCATTCTTCTTCTCTGCCTTTCTGATAGTTTTCTTGGCCTGCCACTTCTGAGCTTAACAAGAACTGTACCTGTGTTCTTCCATTTCCTTACTATGTTCCTCACAGTGGAAACTGATAGGTTAAATCTCTGAGACAACTTTTTGTATCCTTCCCCTGAAAAGCTATGTTGAATAATCTTTGTTTTCAGATCATTTGAGAGTTGTTTTGAGGAGCCCATGATGCCACTCTTCATAGGAGAATCAAATAGGAGAACTACTTCAAAGTGGCCACCTTAAATACCTTTTCTCATGATTTGATACACCTGGCTATGAAGTTCAAAGCTCAATGAGGTTACAAAACCAATTTAGTGCTTCAGGAAGTCAGTAAAAAGTAGTTAGGAGTGTTCAAATCAAGAAAATGATAAGGGTGCCCATACTTTTGCACCGGTCAAATTTTGTTTAAATGCAAATTGCACATTTTCTGTTAGTACAATAAACCTCATTTGAATCCAGAAATATAACTGAGTCCATCAGTTATTAGATATATGAAACTGAAATAGCTCATGCAAAAACCAAAATTGTTATAAAAAAAAAAGGTTAACATTAATAGGGGTGCCCAAACTTTTACATATGACTGTATGTATTGTATGAATGTATTGTATGTAGTATGTATGTAGTATATATGTGGTATGTATGTAGCATGTAGTATGTATGTAGTATGTATGTAGCATGCATGTAGCATGCAGTATGTATGTAGCATGCATGTAGTATATATGTAGTATGTATGTAGCATGTAGTATGTATGTAGCATGTAGTATGTATGTAGCATGCATGTAGTATGTATGTAGCATGTAGTATGTATGTAGTATGTATGTAGTATATATGTGGTATGTATGTGGTATGTATGTAGCATGTAGTATGTATGTAGTATATATGTGGTATGTATGTAGCATGTGGTATGTATGTAGCATGTAGTATGTATGTAGCATGCAGTATGTATGTAGCATGCATGTAGTATATATGTAGTATGTATGTAGCATATATGTAGTATGTATGTAGCATGTAGTATGTATGTAGCATGCAGTATGTATGTAGCATGCAGTATGTATGTAGCATGCATGTAGTATGTATGTAGCATGCATGTAGTATGTATGTAGTATGTATGTAGTATATATGTAGTATGTATGTAGCATGTAGTATGTATGTAGCATGCATGTAGTATATATGTAGTATGTATGTAGCATGTAGTATGTATGTAGCATGCATGTAGTATGTATGTAGTATGTATGTAGTATATATGTAGTATGTATGTAGCATGTAGTATGTATGTAGCATGTAGTATGTATGTAGCATGTAGTATGTATGTAGCATGCATGTAGCATGCATGTAGTATGTATGTAGTATGTATGTAGTATATATGTAGTATGTATGTGGTATGTATGTAGTATGTATGTAGTATGTATGTAGTATGTATGTAGCATGTAGTATGTATGTAGCATGCATGTAGTATGTATGTAGTATTTTTTTTTTTTTTTAACATTTAACACATTAGCCGGATGATGGGACTACTACTGTCCCATCATTGGCTAATGTGTCAATCACTGTCATGGTAGCAGGCATCGCCAGATGGGACTTGTAGTCCCATCGGACGATGCTTGCACAGACCCCCGGACATCAGCACAGCCCCCCGGCAGGCCGGCACAGCCCCCCGGCAGGCCGGCACAGCCCCCCGGCAGGCCGGCACAGCCCCCCGGCAGGCCGGCACAGCCCCCCGGCAGGCCGGCACAGCCCCCCACAGGGTGCACAGACCACCGGCAGGCCGGCACAGCCCCCCGGCAGGCCGGTACAGACCCCCACAGGGTGCACAGACCACCGGCAGGCCGGCACAGCCCCCCGGCAGGCCGGTACAGACCCCGGGCAGTCCACACAGCCCCCCGGCAGGCCGGCACAGCCCCCCGGCAGGCCGGCAGAGACCCCCGGAAGGCCCGAAATGACGGCGCATCATGATGACGTCAGGCTGTCAATCAACTTTGAACTTCCGATTCCGATGCCGACTTCCGATATTGAAAAAATATCGGAAGTCGGTATCGGAATTCCGATACAGCAAGTATCGGCCGATACCCGATACTTGCAGTATCGGAATGCTCAACACTAGTTGTGGGGAAATCTGGCAATATCGTTTCCTGATGGGAGCCGTTCCTGCCTTGGGAATGCCCTGCGTAATGGCTGTGGTACATCCAAAATCATCCTCATGGTTGGCAAATACCTCCTGGTACTGACCCAGAAGTGTTTCCACCTGGAGGATTTGGGCCGGAGTAAGGCCAGAGAGTTCAGCTCGCATTCTCTCCAGGATGGCTCGGCCCTTTTCTTCGGTCGAGGGCCCAGTGGTCTGAAGAGACTGAATAGACACCGCCCAAGGGTCCCCTTCCTGCACTTTTAGTTGGAACACTGGGGACGGTAGCACCTCTTCCAGAGGCCTCACCAGCTTCGCCATTTCGGCCCGTGGCTTCAGGACGATGTCTTGGTCTTCTAGGTTGACACAGCGCACCAGGGCAGTTCCCTTTTGCACAGTGGCCAGGGTGCGGGCCACCAGGGGGTAGGCTCCACCTGCATCTCTACTCCCTCCAGGGGCACTGAGGCCCGGACAGGTAAGGCTACTCACTGGTGGCCTTGGACTTCCTCTTCACCTCAGTCAACTCACCCCTGATGCTCTTCAATTCCTGATTAATTTCTTCCACCCATTGGGGCTCTCCAATGGCGTTCACGGAGACCTCCGTGCTCCGGACCTTTCCCACGGGGACCGTCAGCCCCTGTTCCTGCTCTCGTGCGCGCGCCTGGCTCCCCACCTCAGAGAAAGCCATACATGGATTTACCCGGACTTGCTCTCGTAATACCAGCTTTGTCAGAGGGTCTCGGAGTCCGGTCACTAACAGGTCGCGTAGGGTGATGTTGATGGGTCCCACTCCTACGCCATCCTTCCGCTCGATGGCAGTGTATAATTCCTGAAGGACGTTCATATACTGGGTGATAGTGTCCCCCTCCCATTGCATACGACTGAACAACCGAGTTCTCAGCTCCCCCACATTCGTCGGATCCCCATGGGTCTCCTCCAATATCTGTAAGACCCTAACGAAGGTACTGCGATACCCGGGGGGTCTCAACATTACTGAATCCCGAGCCTACCCATCCAATGCCATAAGGGCCATTTCTGCTTCTAAGCTGGGGGTCATCGGATGCATTCGAAAGAGCCCTCGCATGCGCTCCGTCGAGCTCCACAGCATGATGTTGGTGCCGGAGAACCTGGGCAGGTTGCTCAGCATAGCCCACAAGGATATATTAGACCGGGGGCCTTCGTTGCCTGTCGAGTCCACGGCCCTGCTTTGGTCTGCGGCATCCTGCCGACTACGCCAAATGTAGTACTGGCAGGTACGCGGGATGCAGTGACGAGATGCGAGACGGTTTGAACTTCAAAGTATAACTTTTATATATGTATATATAGATGCCTATAGGGGCTATCTTGAGCAACCAAACAAGCTAACAAATTGTCCTCGCAGGGATCAGCACAAGAATACACTGGTAAACACGACTAACCCGGCAAAGACCGGTCACTATAGGGCCGCGGTATGGCTGTCTACAGCTCTTTAATTACAACTTGTCACTTATCCTCTCTGACGTCCGGCAGAGTACTGATCGGCGATGTTTCGGTGTTTCAGCCACTGGGCCCAGCCGATGAGGATCTAGCGAAGACTTCGGGTGCTCCTAGGCCCAGGCGAGATGGGGGTACAGCAGGCCCCTGGAGAGTTCCTCGGCGTAGCGCCCCCCGGCGGAGGCAGTGCGGTGTTGCCTGGGGGCTGGAGAATGGAGGCCACAGCCCCAAGATGGGAACGGGCGGCGGCGGCCTCGAGTGGCTGCAGGCAAGCCACAGTCGCAGCCCAGTGCTGCGTTATGGGGACCGAGGGCGGTAGCTGGCAGACCGCAACCGTGGGCTGGAGTGGAGCGGCGACGGCCATGGGCGGCAGCAGACAGGCCACGGTTGCGGGCTGAAATTGGGTGGTGGCGGCTGATAGGAATGCGGGCGGAAGGTCGGTGTTCCTCTGCTGGACGGTTCGGTGCCGTCCTCCTTCTGCCCACGGTGAGTCTCCCTTCCGTCTCTCCTGTCGCTGCTCTCCTCTCTGGTCTCTTGCGAAGGCTCTTACTCTGGCTCCCTGGTGCCCTCTAGCTCCCGTGCCTCTTCTCTCCTGCTCCATCAACTGACTGCTGCTGGCGTCCCCAGCCCCTTTTATATTTGCTCCTCCCCCAACCTTTCTAGATGTCTCTGTGGTCCGTCCCCTAATTATGTCCCCAGGAAACAGTCCCCAAGGAACCTTAGTGACAGCCCCCTTGGTTCCGGCCTGGACACACAGCCGGGACTCCTTCTCCTACACATTTTTTCAGCGTTTTTTGCAGCAAAACCTGCAGCCTTGGCAGAAAAGAAGCAGCGTCAAAAACACATGCTATGGTGCTACATTTTTCAGGATCTCAAAGTTCAGCTTTTCTTCCACCGCAGAAGCATGAACACAGGTCACCAACCCAAAGGACATTTGGAAGCGCACGCAGTGCGAAACAAACAGCTATTTGGAGAAAAACACCCTTTTGGCATAATATTAAGGAGGATACCTGTCTTCCATCTGGGAGTATATACATATCGATATATACACACTCACACACTCTCATTGCTTACCACCAGTTGGAGGGCTGGTGTCATCCTCTTGATAGTTTCTAGTGTTATATCACCACCTAGTGGTCATTTCTTTATGTACTATTGTTAGTAAAGTGCTTAAGATTAACAAGGCTGAAGTTGGTTTCTTATTCGTCAGTTTCTTATATGGCAATTTATTCTTTTCTGTTTTTTTATAGGTTTAACAACAAAAAATAAGCATCACAATAAACACAATGCAAAGAGGTGCCTTGATGTGAATACACTTAAAAACAGCTACAAAAACAATAAAACTGGCACAAAAATGGGCATCAAAGAAGGCACCAAAGAGCGTTGAAGAAAGGGTTAAATGACTTTGGGCCACTGATCTCACATGGTAGACATATAGAACAGGGAGTCTCACATCAAAACCAGGTATCTCGAAATGGGTTCTGGCATCAAAGTGGGCAGACAGTCAATTTTGGCCATTTGAATAAGAAACTGGTGTTTTTAAGGGGTTAAATGACTTTGGGCTCCTGATCTCACACTTAGAATTTGCAACGTGTGCACATATCCTATTAGGCTATGTGCCCACGGTGCGGATTCTGCTGCAGATACGCAGCGGATTTGGCCCTGCGTATACGCAGCAGAACTGCATGTGATGCACAGTTCCATTGTAGCCTATGTAAAACAAAATCCGCAGTGCACATGCTGCATTTTTTTCCGCGCAGATTTGGTGCGGAATGAAAAAAGCAGCATGTCACTTCTTTTGTGTGGTTTTGCTGCAGTTTTCCTCCTGCTCCATTCTAGAAATCTGCAGGTGGAAAACCGCAGGTGAAAACCACACAAAACATGCAGTAAAACCGCACAAAGAATGCACTAAATCCGCAGGAAAAATGCAGGTCATTTGACCTGCGGATTTAGTAAATTCTGCGCGGAAAATTCCAAAGCAAAATACGCACCATGTGCACATAGCCTTACTCATTTTTCTGAGCAGATTTTGCTAAATCCGCAGGTAAAATGACCTGCGTTTTACCTGCTGATTTAGTGCAGATTTCCTGCGGATTTTCTGCAGATTTTGTGCGGATTTCGCAAATGTGTTCTGGTCATCAGAATTGGCATCAAAGTGGGCAAACAGCCAATTTTCACCCATTAGAATAAGTAATGTTTTTAAGGGGTTAATTGACTTTGGGACACTGATCTCACATTAACAATACACAGAGAGTGATGCCTTGCATGAAGCCCAGGTCTCTCAAGCCTGGCCCAAATGTCTTCAGGGCATCAAAATTGGCATCAAAGTGGGCAAACAGCCGATTTTCACCTATTTGAATAAGTAACTGATGTTTTTAAGGGGTTAAATGACTTTAGGCCACTGATCTCACACTCAGAATACATAGATAGTGTTCCCACGTATCAAACACATGTCCCTCCAGCCTGGGCCTTATGGGTTCTGTGCATCAGAACTGGCATCAAAGTGGGCAAACAGCTGATTTTCACAGATTTGAGTTAGTGAGTGTTGTTTTTAAGGGGTTACATGACTTTGGGCTACTGATCTCACACTAAGAATACACAGATAGTGATGCAGTAATCCATATCTGGGGAAAATACAGTTTACAACCAGGACGGTGCTAAGATGCTACTGGCCTGGCTGCAAACTACTGGGGAATGTGGAGATGCAGCCGGCGCAGCCTCAGTGACTAGCGGTGAAGTCACTGAGTCTGTCCTCCCTGCTGGTCGGACTCGCCCTGAACTCTGGAGCGTGGGAAAATGCAAGTTCATTTTCCCACGCTGCAGAGTTCATTGCAGTTCAGGCTGGCAGGGAGGGCAGACTCAGTAACGTCAGCAGTAGTCTCTGAAGCTGCGCTGGCATCATCTCATTCATTCACCAGTAGTTTGCAGCCAGGCCAGTGGCATCTTAGCACCGTCCTGGTTGTAAACTGTATTTTCCCGGTATGTATTACTGTGTGGGACAGAACAACGGACAGGTATAGTATATATACACTCACTGGCCACTTTATTAGGTACACCATGCTAGTAACGGGTTGGACCCCCTTTTGCCTTCAGAACTGCCTCAATTCTTCGTGGCAGAGATTCAACAAGGTGCTGGAAGCATTCCTCAGAGATTTTGGACCATATTGACATGATGGCATCACACAGTTGGCGCAGATTTGTCGGCTGCACATCCCTGATGCGAATCTCCCGTTCCACCACATCCCAAAGATGCTCTATTGGATTGAGATCTGGTGACTGAGGAGGCCATTTGAGTACAGTGAACTCATTGTCATGTTCAAGAAACCAATCTGAGATGATTCGAGCTTTATGACATGGCGCATTATCCTGCTGAAAGTAGCCATCAGATGTTGGGTACATTGTGGTCATAAAGGGATGGACATGGTCAGCAACAATACTCAGGTAGGCTGTGGCGTTGCAACGATGCTCAATTGGTACCAAGGGGCCCAAAGAGTGCCAAGAAAAAATTCCCCACACCATGACACCACCACCACCAGCCTGAACCGTTGATACAAGGCAGGATGGATCCATGCTTTCATGTTGTTTACGCCAAATTCTGACCCTACCATCCGAATGTCGCAGCAGAAATCGAGACTCATCAGACCAGGCAACGTTTTTCCAATCTTCTACTGTCCAATTTCGATGAGCTTGTGCAAATTGTAGCCTCAGTTTCCTGTTCTTAGCTGAGAGGAGTGGTACCCGGTGTGGTCTTCTGCTGCTGTAGCCCATCTGCCTCAAAGTTCGACGCACTGTGCGTTCAGAGATGCTCTTCTGCCTACCTTGGTTGTAACGGGTGGCAATTTGAGTCACTGTTGCCTTTCTATCAGCTCGAACCAGTCTGCCCATTCTCCTCTGACCTCTGGCATCAACAAGGCATTTCCGGCCACAGAACTGCCGCTCACTGGATTTTTTTTCTTTTTCGGACCATTCTCTGTAAACCCTAGAGATGGTTGTGTGTGAAAATCCCAGTAGATCAGCAGTTTCTGAAATACTCAGACCAGCCCTTCTGGCACCAACAATCATGCCACGTTCAAAGGCACTCAAATCACCTTTCTTCCCCATACTGATGCTCGGTTTGAACTGCAGGAGATTGTCTTGACCATGTCTACATGCCTAAATGCACTGAGTTGCCGCCATGTGATTGGCAGATTAGAAATTAAGTCTTAACACACAGTTGGACAGGTGTACCTAATAAAGTGGCCAGTGAGTGTATATTTTTTTTTTTTCATTTATTACAGGAGAACGAGGGCGTCACATGGATCAGCTGGATAATAAAGATGGGAAACTGTTGTGAGCTCTCTTGATCCGACTTTTGAGGCAAGGCTCCCTCTGGTGGATACTGCTGGTAGTGGTGCTGATCAACGTGATGTTAACCCAACAGCTGCAGAAGATAATTGGAGGAGTGGTGGTAGTGACTAGGACTGCATAAGCGAGCAGACTTCACTCAGTGACTGCCAGTGATACTCCTTTCTTTGCTTACTGAGGATTTCTGTCTGCTGCCTGATCCTGCATTTTTTCAGCTAAGTGTGATTTGCTAAACCCTTTGCATCTGTTTTTGCCTTGCTGTCAGGGGTCAGCTTGCTCCCCCTGGGGCTGCTGGCTCCTGCCCTGTATTTTTGTATCTTGTGTTTGTTTGCTTAGTCCCCTGCTGTATTAGCCTGTTGCTTGCCGCCAGTTCACACCTCAGTGCTGATATAGTGGGGGCGAGGTTGTTCAAACCTCAGTATTTTTGTACATCAGTCGTGTTGGAATTATTAGGGTTTTTGTGTGATTGCAGACTGCCTTTTCTGTCCTGTTCTGTCTAGTCAGTGTGGGCCCCATCATTTGCTCAGTCTATTTTCTGTCTGTGTTTGTGCTTCATCTTGTCTCACCGACAATATATGTTTGGGGGCTGTCTATTCCTTTGGGGATCTGCTCCGGGGGCAGTTTAGATTTCACCTTTCTGTCTTTAGGCTTAGCTAGTCCTCCGGCTGTGACGAGGCGTCTAGGGTAATGTAGGAACGCTCCACGGCTACTGCTAGTTGTGTTGTTAAGATCAGGGGTCTGCAATCCACTGAGCGACCAAACTCTCTGGTGTTCTGGTGGCATAGCCTATTGCGCTCTCCTCCTTGGTGATCCATTCATAACAGGAAACTGTGTTTAGTGTTTTATTTTATTAAAAGACTTTATTCTGGCTGCATCTTTATTTAACCTGGAACAACTATAGGATTAGTAATGGATAAGTATCTTATTGACACCTCTCCATTAGTAAGTCGGGCTTGATGTGACTTTACAATACAAAGGTCACATCAACCCCCAAACTATTACCCCAAATGCCACCGCTACAGGGCAGTGGGAAGAGAGAGGCTAAGTGCCAGAATTGGCGCTTCTTACAGAGGCGCCATTTCTGGGGCGGCTGAGAGCTAGTGTTTGCAGCCAGGGGGGTCAATATCCATGGCTCCTTCCTAGGCTATGTATATCAGCCCGCAGCTGTCTGCATAGCCTTTCTTGGCTATTAATTATAAGGGGACCCCATGTCATTTTTTGGGCAGGCCCCCCCATTTTAATAGCCAGTAAATGCTAAATACAGTGTGTCCGAAAAGTCATGGTTCACTTTTGACCAGTCACTGGAAAGCAACAAAAGAAGATAGAAATGTGAAATCTGCTCCAAATAAAAGAAAATCTCTCCCAGTTTCATACCTATTTAGTGCAGTTCGATGTGGGCTCCATTTGCTGCCCTACGCACATCCAAACGATTGCTTGTGGTTGCATGATGTCACAGACCTGGCAGTGTATTAATCAGAGTTCAGTTTATCAGTGGTTAATCTGACTGGGCTCAGAAACAGCTTAAATGAGTTTGTGTTGTTATCTCTCCTCATGAACAGGTCTGATATGATTGGGCCAGAGAAAGGGCACCAAAAGTGCACCATGGCTTTACAGACACACTGTATACATCTGCGGGCTGATATTCATAGCCTGGGGAGATCCATGGGTATTATCCCCTTCCTAGGCTATAAACATCGGCCCTCAGTCGCTGACTTTCCCTCTCTGGATTGGAAAATTGCGCCGGAGCCCACGTCATGTATTCTATGTGTATATCTCTACTCTGTCTATTGTAATCTAACCTGTGACTCTGTGATTAAAATGTACGCAGCAGATCATTTGCCGGCTTTTAATCTATCTATCTAGAATATATATCCTGGATATATATTCATATATATATTTTGAAGAATATCTCATTTTAAAAATATGTGTAAATGATTTAGAACATTTCTCTATGTGAAATCTCATGTTAAAATCGCATTGCATTCTGATAGCAATCACTTGGCATTCGGATGTAAATCGGATACTAGGTGTGAAAAATCAGACCGTACTCGCGTAAAAAAAAACGCATGACACTCTCATGACACTCGTCCGACTCTCCTGCATCAAAATCGGACCGATTTTTAAATTGATACTGTGTCTCCAGCCTTACTGTGTATGTAATGATGCTGTGAGATCAGTGGCCCAAGGTCATTTAACCCCTTAAAAACATCAATTACTAATTCAAATCATCAAAATCGACTGTTTGCCAACTTTGATGCCAATTCTCATGGCCAAAACCCATTTGGGAAAAGCTAAAGTGACATGAATTTCATACAGGGCATCAAAATGCATGTAATAATGGTGTCACATCAGTGGCCAAAAGTCATATAACCCCTTAAAAACACCAGTTACTAATTCAAATCTGTGAAAATCGGCTGTTGGCCCACTGTGATACCAGTTCTGAAGCCCAGAACCCATTTTGGCCAGGCTAGAGGGACCTGGGTTTGATGCGGGGCATCACTATCTGTGTATTCTTAGTGTGATATTAGTGGCCCAAAGTCATTTAACCCCTTAAAAACTTCAGTTACTTATTCAAATATGTGAAAATCGGCTGTTTGCCCACTTTAATGCCAATTCTGATGCCCAGAACCCTTTTGGTCCAAGCTGGAAGGACCTGCGTTTCATGCGGGGCATCACTATCTATGTATTCTTAGTGTGAGATCAATGGCCCAAAGTCATTTAACCCCTTAAAAACATCAGTTACTTATTCAAGTCAGTGAAAATTGGCTGTCTGCCCAATTTGATGCCAATTCTGATACCCAGAACCCATTTTGGCCAGGCTAGAGGGACCTGGGTTTGATGCGGGGCATCACTATCTGTGTATTCTTAGTGTGATATTAGTGGCCCAAAGTCATTTAACCCCTTAAAAACTTCAGTTACTTATTCAAATATGTGAAAATCGGCTGTTTGCCCACTTTAATGCCAATTCTGATGCCCAGAACCCTTTTGGTCCAGGCTGGAAGGACCTGCGTTTCATGCGGGGCATCACTATCTATGTATTCTTAGTGTGAGATCAATGGCCCAAAGTCATTTAACCTCTTAAAAACATCTGTTACTTATTCAAGTCAGTGAAAATTGGCTGTCTGCCCAATTTGATGCCAATTCTGATGCCCATAACCCTTTTGGACCAGGCTGAAAAGACCTGGGTTTGATGCGGGGCATCACTATCTGTGTATTCTTAAGCCCCCGTTACACACTGCGATATCGCTAGCAATATCGCTGTAAAGTCACCGATTTTGTGACGTTGCAGCGATATTGCTAGCGATATCCCTGTGTCTGATACTTACCTCCAACCGGCTCCCCCGCTGGTTATCACCGATCGCGCGAGAAGCTCCTGGACCATTCCTCGTCGTCAGCTTCCTGCGGCGCTTCCTGCTGTGACGACGAGCGACGCATGGAGCTGGGCGGAAGGACGCAGGATCGCCGCATCTGACAGGTAAGTAGCGACCCCCGTCCCCAGCGATGTCGCTGGTGAGATCTGCCTGTGTGGCAGCTCACTATCGACCACTTAGCGATGCACCAGCGATCCTGACCACGTCATATCGCTGGTCGGGATCGCTGGTGAGTCACTAGGTGTAACGGTACCCTTAGTGTGAGATCAGCAGCCCATAGTTTTTTAACTCCATAAAAACATTGGTTACTTATTCAATTCTGTGAAAATCGGCTGTTAGCCCACTGTGATGCCAGTTCTGAAGCCTAGAACCCATTTGGGCCAGGCTAGAAGGACCTGGGTTTGATGCAGGGCATCACTATCTATGTTTTCTTAGTGTGAGATCAGTGGCCCAAAGTCATTTAACCCCTTAAAAACATCAGTTACTTATTCAAGTCAGTGAAAATTGGCTGTCTGCCCAATTTGATGCCAATTCTGATGCCCATAACCCTTTTGGACCAGGCTGAAAAGACCTGGGTTTGATGCGGGGCATCACTATCTGTGTATTCTTAAGCCCCCATTACACACTGCGATATCGCTAGCAATATCGCTGTAAAGTCACCGATTTTGTGACGTTGCAGTGATATTGCTAGCGATATCCCTGTGTCTGATACTTACCTCCAACCGGCTCCCCCGCTGGTTATCACTGATCGCGCGAGAAGCTCCTGGACCATTCCTCGTCGTCAGCTTCCTGCGGCGCTTCCTGCTGTGACGACGAGCAACGCATGGAGCTGGGCGGGAGGACGCAGGATCGCCGCATCTGACAGGTAAGTAGCGACCCCCGTCCCCAGCGATGTCGCTGGTGAGATCTGCCTGTGTGGCAGCTCACTATCGACCACTTAGCGATGCACCAGCGATCCTGACCACGTCATATCGCTGGTCGGGATCGCTGGTGAGTCGCTAGGTGTAACGGTACCCTTAGTGTGAGATCAGCAGCCCATAGTTTTTTAACCCCATAAAAACATTGGTTACTTATTCAAATCTGTGAAAATCGGCTGTTAGCCCACTGTGATGCCAGTTCTGAAGCCTAGAACCCATTTGGGCCAGGCTAGAAGGACCTGGGTTTGATGCAGGGCATCACTATCTATGCTTTCTTAGTGTGAGATCAGTGGCCCAAAGTCATTTAACCCCTTAAAAACATCAGTTACTTATTCAAATAATCAAAATCGACTGTCTGTCAACTGATGCCAATTCTCATGGCCAGAGCTCATTTGGGAAAAGCTAAAGTGACATGAATTTCATGCAGGGCATCAAAATGCATGTAATAATGGTGTCACATCAGTGGCCAAAAGTCATTTAACCCCTTACTTATTCAAATGGGTGAAAATCGGCTGTTTGCCCACTTTGATGCCCATTCTGATGTCCAGATCCCATTAGGGTCAAGCTCGAGGAACCTGGATATGATGCGGGGCATCACGATATATTTATAGTGTGAGATCAGTGGAGCAAAGTCATTTAAGCCCTTAAAAACATCAGTTACTTATTCAAATCTGTGAAAATCGGCTGTTTGCACACTTTGCTGCCAATTCTGATGCCCAGAACCCATTTGGGCCAGGCTGGAGGGACCTGCGTTTGATGCGGGGCATCACTATCTATGTATTCTTTGTGTGAAATCAGTGGCCTAAAGTCATTTAACCCCTTAAAATCATCAGTTACTTATTCAAGTCTGTGAAAATTGTCTGTTTGCCCAATTTGATGCCAATTCTGATGCTCAGAACCCATTTGGACCAGGCTGAAAACACCTGGGTTTGATGCGGGGCATCACTATCTATGTATTCTTAGTGTGAGATCAGTGGCCCAAAGTCATTTAACCCCTTAAAAACAACACTCACTAACTCAAATCTGTGAAAATCAGCTGTTTGCCCACTTTGATGCCAATTCTGATGCTCAGAACTCATTTTGGCCAGGCTAGAGGGACCTGGGTTTGATGCAGGGCATCACTATCTATGTATTCATAGTGTGACATCAGTAGCTCAAAGTCATTTAACCCCTTAAAAACATCAGTTACTTATTCAAATGGGTGAAAATTTGCTTAACACTAACCCTAGAAGGACCGTAACAGAAATTCCAGTCCGACCACGACAAGAATAAAACTGAATCCTTAGAATAGTAGAGAATGAAAGCCTTTATATCAAACACTTGGAAATCATACCTTTCTCTTTTTTGTTTGGATGTTAATTATTGCAAACAGCAATACAGTAGAAAAATGGATGTCAGAAGTGAATGTCACCTTGGATTACAAATGTTCACCATACAGTTCCATTTCCTACCAGTAGATGGTGCCTTTATTCTCATGAAAGATTATAAATTGCCATTGAGCAAGATAATGCATGACAGCAAGACTTTTTAAAGGATAGTAATAATATGTAAAAAAGTTCCACATGATTTTATTGTAATTTTTTTTATTAAGTCTTCACCAATTTTCTGATTTCTAGAGTCTTACATGGCTTTACTCATGATGATACATTTTTTTTTCTCTCTTTAATCATGCACATCATAATGGGTTTTTTTTAGTTCCACCATCCACTATTGTTCTTTTGAAGTCCTCTTTGAGCAATCGAGTAATGTGGCCAGAACTTGTGGTCATGGATAAATAAGCTCAATCCCATCACATCTAGGGGCGTAACAATCGCATGCAGATGCATGTAGGAAGAGCCTCCGGGAGGACACCGCATGTCATGATAGCAATGAAAGGTAAGAATAATCAATAATCATTCTGTTTCTTTTTAAAATGTGCTGAAGAATGAGGAACATTATTGTTGGGGCCCAAGATAAGGAACATTATACCAGGAAGGGGCCCAGGAAGGAGGACATTATACTAGAAAGGGGCCTAGGATGAGGAACATTATACCAGGAAGGGGCCCAGGAAGGAGGACATTATACTAGGAAGGGGCTTAGGATGGGGTACGTTGTTATAGGATGGGGGGCATTATTACAGGAAGAGGCCCAGGATGTGGGACATTAATTCAATAAGGGACCAGGAGAGGTCAGGACAGGGCAATTTATTACTGGAAGGGGTCAGAAAGGAGGACATTATTACAGTGTGGGGGCAAATACGCACGTTTTTATAAGTTATAGAATTCTACAAGGACCCATACATCTGACCAAAATGCAGGAGGGATCCCAGGTCCAAATTTTGCACCAGGGCCCATCAGAATCTAGTTACCCCACTGAATACAGCCTATTGTAGCATGGATGTTTCCTCTCAATGATTTTCCTTTAAAAGAAGATAATTACATGAATCACAGTTTAAACAGTTTTTTCACTTCTTCACATTATGTCACACATAAATTAATTGTTTAAATTGGTTACTGTCACTTAAACAGGCATGTTCCACTCGATGTTTGCAACACTCAGATAGGGAACAGACCATTAGCAGTTTAGTACTGTACATGAGGTGGAACAGTTGCATCATTAACACTGCAGAAATTAATAAAGCACTGAACATTTATCTGTACATCAGGTTACTGTTCACTTCAAAGGAGCCACACCCCAGGATTGTGTTACTTCACACAGGCCGCAGCAGACAATGCAACCAGGCCCTACTTATAAGAGTCTTGCTCCACTTTAATCAGAGCATGACGTCAAGGGTCGTCCTGCCTTTTTTCAGTCAGGTCTTGTCTCCATGATTCATTATACTTCTTCTCTATTCCCTGCACATCCATAGCCATATCCCATTTCTTCCAAGACCTTCTCAGGGACAGTAAGGAGACCTTACAGGTTCCATTTAGCCTCACTCAGCTAACAGTACAGTGAGTCTATACATCCTGAGCAGCAGCCTGTACGGGGCATTGCAGCTTTCCAATTCCACCTTCCACTGTTAGCCTTACAAATCATGGTATTAAACGTGGAAAGCGTATTTGTTCACTTTCAGACAACCAGGCCTTGTTCAGTGAACAAAAACTCTGAGTGAATCCAAACATAGCTCTTCTCAGGCCTTGCAGCAGGGTGGACATGCCATTTGTGCAATCTGATTAGGAAGAAGTCAGGGAGTCCAGGTCCACCGCCAAAGCAGTAAGTGTAAATGCCCAAGCGAGGTGTTTG